>NC_138072.1:10342365-10971505 GCF_964194185.1 Rhinolophus hipposideros
TAATTTTTCCCCCTCCTGAACATATTCCAGACACTTATTTGAAATCAAATATGGGGAAAGCTAAACAACAGTTCAGGGCTACCAGGTGAGGTATGATGTCTGTAAATGTCAGGTCTCTACTCTCCCCTCCTTTAGCCATTGTTTTTACTGCTTGATTTCACTTTACCATCAGTAATATTTTTTTTTGAATACCAATTTCAGCTTTTTCTTTCCCAATAAATATCCATCTCAGCAAGGACAAAAAAACGCTAGACTCTTAATAAAACTGCAAATACAATGTTCTGTTTTCCCCTTGGGTCTCAAACATGGACGGAGCCATAGGATAAGTAGAACTGGGTAGAGAAGGAAAGAGCTGCAGACGTGAGAAAGGGAAGGAGAACGCCATCATCTCCATGTCCCTCTTTTTTTGGCTCACTTTTCATTTTCTCCTTGAAGTCTCTGATCAATTACAAATCCACTGTGGGAAGCTGCTATGCTTTCTACCTGGTTTGTATTGCATTGAAAGGAGATTGGTGCCCAGAACACATTTCCGTGTATGACCTAGGAACTTGAGGGTTTGAGACACCACACTAGGTGATATTGGTAGATAAGTAACGAATCACAAATCACTTTTGTTTAAGTACCCACATCAATTTCCTTGTGCAGAATGAGTCAAATACTTACAACTCTGGTTCTGTCATACTTGGCAGAGTAACACCACATTTATTGATTTTTTTTTTTATGGTTGAGATGAATTCTATGATCTTTAGCAAATTTGCTTCATTTTACAACTGGCTCCCTGTCTTTGGGATTCTGCTCTAAATTATCACAATATTCATTGCCAACAGTTTAGATGGTGGTTATAGTAAGTCTATTATTTTTATAAAATGCTAAAATCCCTTTTAAAACATCTTTAAGGAATTGACTGATGAATGCAACAAATGTCTGGAGAACGTCACCTACATTTATTCATTCATTTATGCAACAATATTTATTGAGCTACTATGTACACGGTTATAAGCCCTGGGAATACAGCAGGGAAAAAGAGAAAGGGAAAAAAAAAAACCACAGTCCTTCCTATCATGAATATTATAATCTGTTGTGAGGAGACAGACAATGGTCGTAATAAATAATTGGATTTAGAGCATTTCACAAGTGATAAGGGCCATAGAGAAAAATGACTTACAATAAAAGAGATGGAAGGTGCTGGATGGTAAGAGTGTCATTTGAAATAGGATGATCATGGGTATCTGAGAAGGTGACACTGAGCAAAGAATTAAAGGAGTAAGCCAAACGGATATCTGAACAAAATACTACTCCAGGCAGAGAGCCAGAGGTGGGAGTATGCCACGTGCTAGTTATAAGATGTGATGGTTCATTTTGTGTCAACGTGACTGGGCTAAGGGGTGCCCAGATAACTGCTAAAACATCATTTCTGAATTTGTCCCTCAGAGTGTTTCTGGAAGAGATTAGCATTTGAACCAGCAGACTGAGACAAGATCACCTTCCCCAGTGTGTGTGGGCATCACCCAATCTGTAGGTGGTCTGAATAAACAAGGCAGAGGAAAAGTGAATTTGCTCTCTGCTCAAGCTGGGCACCCATCCTCTCCTGCTCTGTGACACTGGCACTCCTGGTTATCAGGCCTTCGGACTCAGACCGACTCATACTATCAACGCCCCTGGTTCTCAGACTAACTTGGAGACTGAATGACACCACAAGCTTTCCTAGGTCTCCAACTTGTAGATGGCCAATCTTGGGACTTCTCGCCCTTTATAACCATGTGAGCCAATTCCTATTTCCTATAATAAATCGAGAGAGAGTATTATTATTATCCCATATTATTTTGGGCTGTATAGTCAGAGACACGATTTTACCGTAGCATTTGAATATCAAGCTAATAAAATATGTTCCAATAAAATATGACTCTATTTCCTTCATGTGAGGCTCAGAAAAACTTTATGCTGAGTGAGATCAATGTTCCCTCTGTTTAGATTTATTAATTGGTATGCACAAAACATAACAATATGACAACAGAGCAAGTATTATCATTACTCAAATTCAGGTTATTAATTTTTGTTTTCCATTGTAATATAATGAATCTACACATAAAAACACTGAGATGTTTGCTTTTGGAAAAAAGTAAACTTTGGAATATAGTCTATAAACATTGTGTAAGTTATGATATAAAGTTACATTTTATAGGCAATTTTATTAGTCTTATATCCATCAGCCAAAAGTCTCAGGTGCTTAGGTTGGTGGAAAAATAAGCTACTGTCTGTAGAATTTTCAATAAAACAGTCAAAAGAGTGGTCGATGTTAAAGAAAAATTGACATAAAAACTAGTATTATTTTAGAGACTCAAGATTTTTTTTCTTTGTTACTTCATATTAGACTACTTCATAAATTTGTTTCTCTCAAAGGATTTAGATTTTTCCAAATACCAATTTGGTCTTCAAAGTAGAGTTTAAATTAAGATTGAAAATGTATATTTTAAACTCTATAATTGATAATTTTTTTAATCATGTCTTCATTTGACATTTTGCTTATGTGCATGAAAAACCTCAAAAAAGACAAAAACAATGGTAGAAAATGATTCTGAAATCACCAGCAGAAAGAAAACTTAACATTTTCAAAGGATACTGTCAGTAAAACTGATATTGTCATCTTTTCCAAAACAGAGCAGGAAAATTAATTGCCAATAATTAAATTGGGTTTCTAGGCTGAATGATAACTTTTGAGAACTGACATCTGATCAGTGAGCTCACCTATCCAAATAAACGTAGTATTAGCTGGTCTGTTTTTCTTTCATTATATTTGAAGCTGGGAAAATCTAGATGGAATAACCAGTCTCTCACTGACAACTTGTTTTTTTCCACTTCAAATGAGCTTTTATTTTGTGCCCTTTTTTTCTATGTTTAAACAAAACTCTAAATAAGTTTTATGTTGTTAAAATTGACATACACATACCCATACATATGGA
Source organism: Rhinolophus hipposideros (assembly GCF_964194185.1). Lineage (NCBI taxonomy): Eukaryota > Metazoa > Chordata > Mammalia > Chiroptera > Rhinolophidae > Rhinolophus > Rhinolophus hipposideros. Next base: position 10,345,326 of record NC_138072.1, read on the forward strand.
ACCCAAGAGTAGATAAACTTAAGTAACCTCATTAGCTTGGAGTCAACTCAAAGTACCCCCTTCTTCTCCTACCCCAGTGTTACACCAAGACTTAAGGTCCTTGTCCTCCACAGTGACCCGTGGAATGTTTTCATGTCTTCCCTCCATCAACCTCTTCCCTCTGAGTACCATGTCTTTAAGTTCCACTAGGTAGCTGGCTCTTTTGCTGAAAGTAACCCATGCAAACATGACATTAGCATGTTACTTCTAATATGACAACCATCACTAGGCCTTCTCTGGGCAATTACCACAGTGCTCTCAGAGAATAGTGTGAAACAGGAAGATCATGACACATAGCAGGTTGGAGACAGTGTTGACTGAGCCAGTAAAATCTTATTAGAGACAGAGGACCAAGAAGATGAGTAAACATCAGCTGTAAACCCTCTCATTGACTTGGACCAAATATACTGGATGCTAAAGGAGTTTCTGCCTTCAGTCTCAGAGACTAAGGCTGATGGTCCTTATTTTAGTCAACTAGTTAACACAAACTTGTAAAAATATTAGACCAAAAAGCGTTAGTTTTCCTCTACCTCAATCCCCAGACCCCATCCACAGAAATAAGTACTGTTCAGTATAATTATATATAGGTATTCTATGCCTATACAGAAAAGACATGTTAATATTTTGTATGTGTGTGATGTATGTAGGATATGTGTGAGTTTTGTATGTATATAATACACAATACATAGAATAACATAAATTATACACGAAGCAACAGAATTTTATGTATAATATACATATACAGATCTATATGTACACAAATATTTTATACATAGGTGTGTATATGAGTATATCTAGGCATTATAGGTTGGGGTCACTCTCTGGAAGTTTAAGCAGATTCAGTGGTTATACCAGGCAAGCAAATCATCATATTGAATAAGAAATACACACTGTGGCAGAGGCTGAGTCTAGATGACATACCCCATGTGCTTTTCTCGGCTCCTCCCACTGGTTGCCATGGAAGCACAGTTAGAATGTGCCTCTACATCAGGCTGCCCAGAGGTGTGCACCATCAGCCAACATCAGTTTTCTGGGAGGAAGCAAAATAAATAGTGATTTGCACCAGCTTCTTAAAGTTCAACAAAACCAAATAATCAAAAGAGTAGAGAATAAAATAAGTGGATGTGAAAAATCCACATTCTAAAGGAAGAAATCCAATGAGTCAACAATCTGAGAAAATGAAAACCAGAACTAAACAAGTAAAGATGTTCTTCTTCGTATCCAAAATGCAAGTAGTTTGTTATTTTCTTCCATTAATCACTCCATGAAGTCGTCTTTAGTAACTGCTGACTTTCGAGAGAGATTTATTAGAGGTAGAAAAGCTCTGGTTACCGCCTTGCCAATGCAGCAAGCGTAAGAAAGTTACTTTCCTTAACTATTTACTTATATGTTTTTAAAAATACTTCAGTACGAACATACACTCTAGGGGCACTTAATGAAAGTGGGTATAAGACCCTAACTAAGAAAAGAAATAGCAAGTGTTGGAGAAGATATGCAGAGAAGAGAACTCTCCTATTTTCACTGCAGCATTTTTTATAATGGCCAAGACATGGAAACAACCTAAGTGTCCATTGATGGATTAATGGATATTGAAAATGTGATATACACACACACACACACACACACACACACACACACACACACACACACATAGAGGGTGTCAAAAAATATATATACATTTTAAGAAATGAAAAAAACTGTATTAAAATTACACTGATCGTAACCACTTTGAACACCTCTTGTAACTGCAGAAGTCAAACATGACTTGTATTCATCTTTTGTTATCGGTATATATTGAGTATTACAATTTTAATACAGTTTTCTCCTTTCTTAAAACATGTATACATTTTTTGTCACTCTCTGTGTGTGTGCGTGTATGTGTGTGTGCGTAACATAACAATTATTATTGTTATTATTATTCAGCCCTAAAGAACAAGGAAATCCTGCCATTTGCTACATTGATGGACTTTGAGGGCCTTTTGCTAAGTGAAATAAGTCAGAGAGTAAGACAAATACTGTATGATCTCCTATGTGGCATCTAAAACAAGCAAACAAAATGAACTCATAGATACGGAGAACAGTTGGTAGTTTCCAGAGGCAGGGCAGAGGGGGATGGGCAAATGGGTGCAGGTGATCTAAAGACACAAGCTTCCAGTTATAAAATAAATTAAGTCCTGGGTATGTAATATACATCACAGTCACTATAGCTAATACCGTATTGTATATTTGAAAGTTGTTGAGAGAGTAGATATTGAAATTTCTCATCATAAGGAAATAATTTATTTTGTAAGTACATGTAGTGAGAGATGTTAACATATATATATTATATCTGATATATATATGATATATATATCAAGTCATGTACATCTGAAACTGATATAATGTTATATCTCAACTATGTTGCATAGTTGAAAAAAAGGCTGATTGAGAGTTCAGAATCCTGGTTTCTAGTTCCAGATTAGCCTATGGGGAAAGGAGAAGGTAGCGAGGGTTTGCTGAGCTTCTATTCTGTACCAGACACTTAATATTCCATTCCTTTAACTAGCACAACAACTTTACCTTTAGTTAACATTGCCTCCTTTTCATAATTGAGGCCGCAGAGTCCTGGAGAGGCTAAACAACTTGTCCGAGGCCAAATCTCTAGTACGGGGTAGAGTCAGAATTTGTACCCGGGTTTCCCTGGTAAACTATTTCTTTTTTTTTCTGGGTCTCAATCTTGTCTATAAAATAAAGGGATTCAGGTTTAAATGAATTACAGCTACATAATTTTTCAGAGAACACTTAAACTCTTCCCTGATTTATCACCATTACCAGAGGAAGTAACCATCATGGCAGGAAGTCAAATAGAAACTGACAAAAACAGTCAGAACTATGAGTCCCACTAAATTCAATTAATACCTTTGAATATTGTTTATGATAACGCAGGCAATCTTCCCACATATACCTCACATATTGCATTAAGATCTTTTTAATAAATTCAAATATAACATAATAGTGATTCAACTGATAGTTTTCACTTTCTAAAACTTTATGCTGACCTACCATTTTATTTGTTCAAAAGACTTCTCTTTCAGTGCAGCTATGAATGCACAACAATGTCATTGTGATGCCTGGATTAAAACTTCCAGGGAAAAACTTCGACGCCTGTTGAATGGACACATTTCAATGCAAACCATTAACACCGAAAAAAGGAACTTTTGCATTGTGCTTGTTCACTCCTATGTAAGTCAGTGTAAACAGGGGGAGATTAATGTCTTTCTCAGATGAAGGAGCTAGACGGCCTGGTAAGCTTGTTTCACTGGCACGTAATAAAAACTTTGAAGCCACGTCCAGGCTGCCAGGTCTCACCGAGGTAAGACAGCCAACCCTTCTTCCTCAGCTCTTCTCCCAAGTGGAGGGAGGGTAGAGATCTTCTGTGTCATGGTACCTATTCTGAAGATCGAGAGCCCAAAGCAGCCTTCCGAGATGTTAAGCTGGCACTCACAGAAGTCGCAAGTTCACTTAAGGAATACATGCAATAAAAAGAAGAGAATAAATGACTTTGGGAAACCATCAAAGACACAAGAGAGGGCATTCTGTGGCCAGGCAGAAAATGATAAAGGATCCTGGGTTTTATGTGCTTGAGAAATCTGAACCCTGCACTGTTATTACAAAGCCATAATGAAACCCTGGCTGGAGTGTCATTCTGCCTGTCAGTGCAGTTTCTAAGAGAGAGACTGGATTCACAAGGAAGAGTATGATTTGTTTGGGATTTTGCCCCCAAAGTGCAAGAATAGCTTACGCATTAGGTATTCCTAATTTGTTGTAACTTGTGAGCAACTGGCTAAGTTGGCAACTGGAAAGAGGCTGGGACTGCATTGGAGTCTAATAAAAGCCCTAATAAAAGTTTTAAACTAGTTCACACATCTGCAGTCTAAAGGGGAAGGGGTATTACCTAATCTGTGCCATTGCCCCTGCAGCCTACCCACCCCGCTGGATGCTTGCTACAGAATGGATGGGGAGTGTATTGGTCCAACATTCTCCCCCAGGCAGAATTTATTGCTTCTTAGAGAACCACAACCATCTTCAGAAGAACCTTGAGGGGGGTTATTTAAAGAAATGTATCTAATTCTCTTGGGTTCCCATAATTTGCACTTGCAAACATTCTTTGAACGGGGCCGAAGTCTGTCCCTTCAATGTAGAGACATCTTCACCAGCAGACAAAAATTGATGTCTGGCATTTTAATGCCCCCATGCAAAAATAACCAACTATGCCCCTAGGGCCCCCGCCGAGGTTCAAAGCATTCTCCCTTCCAAGGTTGCATGATTGGGCCCCAGCACGAAGAAAGAAGCAGGGGGTTGGTGGGAGGAGGTGAGAAGCACATTTTGGAAAGTAATCTAGAACTTTGGGAAAACAACAAAGGTAGAATTTTTAATTAAAATGTTAAGCTTTGTGACGTGTTGATTGTAAATGCAAAAATAAATTATTGTCCAATTCCATAATAAGTATTATATTTTTCTAAGAGAAAGTGTTTGCACCATAAGCTGACATTATGATATGTTTCATTAGGTGATTCTAAAGGTTTTTCTAGCACCATGCATAAACGTGTCCCACAGAAAGCCACATCGCTGGCTGGGTCTCAAGAGAGTTAGCCTGGCAACCCTCCTGCTAACAGTAGCAGCCTTCAAGGTCTGTGCCCACCAGCAGCACACAGATCAAGTTGGCTGGGAGAGGCTAGTCACACATTTATATTAAAAGGGAGAAAAGCCACCTTCTGGGATTTTTCCAGAGCTTCAAATAGTCTCCGTTCTCTCAGCTCATCAAACTTAAAATGGCTTCCTTTGTTAGCTTTCAGCCGCTCTTGCCTTCCAGACTAAGGAGATTTGAAACCCCTCTCTCCACGTTATAGAAGATACAAAGGACTTTTCAGTTCACTGTATTTTCCTGAAAGAAAATCGCTCTGTCTCAGAAAAGCTGCCAGAACCACACAAAAGTGTGGGGGCAGTGGAAACACAAGAGCCCAGGTCTGACTCTCCATCGAATCACTCTACTGCACAGAACTGCCAGGTACCCCATGTAGGAGTATTACCATCAGGTGATTCTCAGTGCCACATTGCACAACAATCTGCCTTATTTGAATAGCAGATTTATTACAATGCATTTATTGTCCCCCAAAATGGATGGGTTGATCAGGCCTTTATATTTGCACATGCACTCTGAGACAAAGAAATAGAAAGAGACATGCTTTCACTTTGGTGGAGAATATCATCTTCCATACCACGTCCAGCCAAAAAAAAAAAAAGTATTATTAAATTTAAGTTCACTGAAGAACCACAACCCAAAGTATGTTAATTCCACTTCAAAAGCTCTGTTCTATACTTGCTGTTGTTGTCTTTTTTTTTTCTTTTTCTGTTCCGTAGTTTATGAAAACTAGAATGGCCTGAATTCGAGCAATTAAATCAGTTCCTGACAATTCCATGAAATCACAGAACATTTTTTCATCTGTAATGTTTTTATTTGTTCTATAATGTTTTTGTTGGTTCTGTTTGCGCAATAGGTAGCCTAGAGTCCCGTTTGGTTCCAACTTGTCTGAGGTATTGGCTTCAGGTACTGGGGAAAGTGGGACTTAGGAAGGTTCGTTCACACAGGTAGTAGAAGAGTTAAGATTCAAATTCAAGTCTCTCTGAGTCTAGAACCTACACACTCTTAAGTCTTTCATGATGCTTCTCCCTGACTGGCAACACATAACAATCCCAGAGGTCCTGACTCCGTGCTTCAAAAACCAAAGAAAGTCCTTAAGAAAAGATTACTCACCTTCCCTAATTGTAACTTGCGACAACAATCCATTTCCCCCAACTCGTGCATTTTCTGCCTAAGAGACATGGGGTTTCCAGAGGTCAGTGCAGAGGCAAGAAGCAAGTAGTCCTTGGGAGAAAGAGAACCCAGGTGGGAGTGTGGCCAGAGAAGAGGCTAGGACAGAGGAACGAAGCCAGGTAGGAAGAGGAGTCTGATATAAGCTCCAAGAGCTCTGTGTGCTGCCTGGGAGAGGAACTAATCTGTGTTCAAGAACATGGCCTTTCCAGAATAGCAGATATTTGTTGCCAAGTCACCAAGAATGTCTGCTGGTGTCAGAGCTGGGCTTGGGTGGAGACTTTGGCCAAATAAAACTTCTTTGTGGCTTGCTCTATTATTTTCAGTGGCAATAATGACTCAGAAAACAATCTTTAAAAATATATTGTATCACCTAGATATTTTCATTCACATGTCCTTGACCTGTGATGCCTCTCTTGTCCTAAATTAGACCCATACCCTTTCCAACTTCCGGCAGCCACCATGCTTGTCATTTAGAGGCGACCCCAGACACATACCACCCTCTCTCCATTCCAGGCTAGAGCTTCTGTCCCATCACAACATTTCAGAGATTCTCAACCCTGGCTGCAAATTAGGATTCCATGGGGAGTGTAATCAGCAGGAACAGCACAGAAAAAAAAAAAAAAACACACATCCTCATTAGAGAATGGTTACAAAATATGATCTATTCATATAATCACTATGTATACCCCTGTGACAAAGCTCTTCACAATTAATAAATGATGTGTTGAGTTTTCACTAGAAAACCAGCCATAATGCAGTACAAATGAGTTAAGCTCAAAGCTCTGAGTGCATGGCAAAGATGGTTAAATGCAATTTCATTCCCCCTCTGACCTTCATGCCTCTGAAATGGTCAGTCAGAAGTTAGAGTACACACTTATCCACAATTATGGTAGTGTTGAAATAAGGAAGATATGTTAGGCAAATCATATTTCCATTTCAAGAGTCCTTTTTTCTTACTTGCTTCTTTCCATATATATTTAATTCAAAGTGGGAGGATCCTGCTTGGCCATTTGGCACATAATGCTTTTATAATGCCTTTGTCCAAATAAGGACAAACATGACCTCTTTGGATCATTGCAGACACATTTCTAAAATCTGCCATGATGTTTTGCTTGAGACAAAGTTTGGGAAGTTTCTAGCATTCGGTGAGAAGGGGCCAGGTATGTTAGAAGTCTTGCAATGTTCAAGGAAGAGCCAAACTAGAAATAATAGTTCCACAACTTGCAGATAGAAAAATAGTATTTAAAAAATTGGTTTAACTGATACAATTACCTGAACCTTTACTCTAATTCCTTTACACATATAAATTCTAGAAGTTATTTAATAGTTTTTATACACATTAAATTTTCATAAAATGCAACTACTGTGTAAACTATACTTTGTTACTTTACAAAGATTTCCTTAAATATAATAGCATTGATATGGAAATATATTAGTTTTATATGGCTGCTACCCAAAGATGAGATGTAAAGATCCGAATAAACTTTCATGAGTGATTGGGTGGGATTCATTCATTAATAATTGAAATGTAAAAAGGGCATGCCAGCCCTGATTTGCAGAGAGAGTTACCTGAGTAAGAAAGAAAGGACAGGGGTCAAAGAATTTAAGCACTCTAACCTATCTTTTTGGAAATAAGCTAAATCACTTATTTGAGCATTTCCAACTTCATATTTAGCTGGAAAGAGTTTTAGTGATATCTCACAGTTACTCCAAAGTGTAGTTACTGTACATATATTGCAATGGTCACTGTAAATAAGCTTAAAACATACAGCAAATATGATACTGTCTTAACAAATTTAAAGCCAAATATTCTGTAACTAATGAAGTTTCATGAAAAAACATAATTGTATTACATTTTAAGGATTATTTTAAAAATATTTCATATTATTACTCTTCCATACATGAATGTACTATATATTATGTATACTATATATATTTCATTTATATATACCATATATAGTATATATATATATATATATATATATATATATATATATATACTATATATATTAGCTGAATCATATAAGTCTGTATCTGTGATGCAAAAGAATGCATATTTATTTTGTTTGGGTTGCCTACTTTTTCCTGACAAATGTAGTACTTTGAGCCAGTTGTTTTCTTGGAAAATTAGGGTCATAGATAGTTTGTTTCATATGAAATTTGCATCTTCAACTTATCATGGTCTACCTTCAAATAATGTTATATCCACTTTACAATTAACATAAGAAGCTTACAGCAGTATTTTTCCAATTTCTCCTGCAGTCCTCTGCAATACTATCGTGACTTATTTTCCACTCCTACATATTATAAACTCCACACTACATTATTTACTTTGCTTTATAAAGTCACTAATATTTGGAGATATTAGAAAATGAGAAAAAAGTATGTAATATTTGCTTCATATTTTCTATTTCCAGTACTCTTCATTCTGCCAGGTAGATCTGAGTTTTTAAGTGATACCTTTCTCATTTGGACGTGACGACATCCTTTAACATTTCCTGTAATAGTTGGTGAACAACTTCTCTCAGCTTTCATTTGGGTGAAAATATCTTTATTTTAATTTTTGAAGAATGTTATTGCTGCTTTTGGATTCTTGATTCACACGATAGGTTGTTTTTCTTTCTTTCTGTATTTTTAACATGTCATGCCTTGTCTTCTGACTTGCACGGTTTCTGATGTAGTCAACTGTTATCCCTGTTTCCTGGTATATAATGTAGCTGCTTGTGAGATTTTTATCTTTTTCAGTTTTCAGGAATTTTATTATAATATGCCTTTTTGTAGTTTTCTTTGTATTTACCCTGTTTGGAATTCATTTGGCTTCCTGACTTGTGTGTTTATAATTTTCATCATGTTGGGAAATTGAGCGTTATCTCTTCAAATATTTTTCTGTTCTCCCTTTCTCTTTTCCTGGGATCCCACTTTATAAATTTGTTAGACCTCCTACATTATCATGAGGAATATGTTTTTATTAGATTCTGAACAGTGTGGCATGATATAATGTTCATTTTTTTCACTTTTGTTGTCTTCCTTTAAAGTGCATTGAATTTTTGTTCCAACAGCAGTTAAATTACTTGTGGATTAGCTTTGTTCTTTTGAGTCTTGTCATTAAGCTTTATCAGGTCAAGCCTATGACTAGTTTGACCCTGCTCTTAAGGCATGACTTTTCTGGGATCTCTATTGAATGCTCTGGATGTTGACTGAGGTCTTTCTACTCTGACTAGACCAAATTCAAACCCTTGTCAGCCGGTGTGTGCTCAATAGTTGCTCTCCTTATAGCTCTTGGAAACTTGTTCTTTTCACAGTAGTTGTTTTTCCTCCAGTCTCGTGGAGTTCCATCTTAGCTTCAAGGGGACTTTTATGCAGATTGCTGGGACGTTCTTTCATTTTCCTTCCTCTCTGGTTCTCTGCCCTGCAAATTCTAACTCTCTCAGCTTCCACGGGCTCTGATATCAGTCTCTTCAGCTCAGCAAGACGGCTGTGCTCTGTGCAGGCCCGTTGTCTGTGCTGTGGTCCAGAACATGGCTTCTCACTGAGAACCACAGAGCCCATATGGTGCACCTTACTTGTTTTCCATCTCTTGGGAATCACAACCTTGCACTGGCTCTTGCTCAACATCGACACACATTTGTTTCCTGTATTTTGTATAAATTGTTAATGGCAGGAAGGCTATTCGAATACTAGTTCCTCAGTCATGACCGGAAGCAGAAATGAGTTACCCATTAATTTTAATTTTCCTCTTATACTTCCCCCAGAAACATATCATAAAACAGTTTTCTACAGCCTCCTATATGCATTACTTTTTTTTTTCTTCTAAATCCACCCCTACACCTGCCAAAATATTTGGCCCTCAAAGTCTTAGTAAATACCAGAAACTAAAAGTATTCTCCAACACGTGGCAGGATTTTAAAATAGAAGGCATGTTTTCTGTGCTACTCTGTCACTACCATGTTTCCCCAAAAATAAGACCTAGCTGGGCAATCAGCTCTAATGTGTCTTTTAGAGCAAAAATTAATATAAAATGCAGTCTTATTTTACTGTAAGACCGGGTCTATAATATAATATAGTATAATGTAATGTAATGTAATGTAATATAATGTAATGTAATATAATGTAATATAATATAACATAACATAACATAACATAACATAACATAACATAACATAACATAACATAACATAACAAAATATAATATAATACCAGGTCTTATATTAATTTTTGCTCCAAAAGACGCATTCGAGCTGATTGTCCGGCTAGGTCTTATTTTCGGGGAAACATGGTAATGTGCTTCAGGTCAGTCCATAAGAATTGTTTTGACCCTCCCCTTAGAAGACTCAGTTCATTTGGTGAACTGTTACACATCTTCATTTCCCCCCTTAGTTGTTCTGCAGTTGTCCTTGTTATGTTACCCCAACTTCAGTTAAGGTGATTTCTCTCTATCCTTTATTATACATGAACGAGTCTAGGTTGCTATAACCTATCTGAACATCAGTTTTTATTTGAATTTATCCTTTCCTCTGCTATTTCATTTTCACATTAGGAAATGGATTCTCATCTTTTTACTTGTGGAGAATCCACACTTACTCATCTGGCTACTACACTGCAACTTCTAAGTAGTCAGGTCCAAGCCTTTATGTAACGAAATGAATATTATGTTGTTCACATTGCTTTTCTTTTATCTGTCTATTTTGAGGCTATGATTTTTATGTGAAGATATTTTGACATTTTTAAAATTAAGTGTGCAGATAGATGATACTATTTGCTACTTTTCTCTCAGCACAGTAAAAGGCACTTACAAAATATTGGCTCAAAGAGAGCATTGTGTCTTATAGGATTGGAAACTATTGAATGATTGGTTGATTAATTGAATACAAATTGGTCATTGCTTTCCATGTTCAAAGCATTGTCCTAAATGAAATATAAAGGTGATGTGGCTGTCCTTGAGGAGTTCACAATTTAATAAAAGAGATACCCTGGAGGTTTATATTTTGTTCACTACTATATTCCTTGCTCCTAGAACTGTTACTATCCAAAGAGAGTAGTCAGTAAATGCACCTAGAATTAATGAGGGTAGGTTTTCAAATAGCTTAATAAAGGATGAGAAGTAATGAAGGGAGTAACTGAATGGTTGGGTCCAAATGGAATATGTAGCAATTTATTAGAAGAAACTACCGGACCCACCATGACCACAATAGGCCTGCAGGCAGGGGCTTTGCATTTAGACCATGATGCCTAAACCAGATTGATAGACAGGAAGATGACAAGGGCATTCCAAAGTGAGGGGACGAGCAAATGAAGAATTACTCAGGATGTTGAAAGAATGATTGGTAACCGAGTTTGTCAGGACCTGAGTAATTAAGTCCAAGTAGAAGAGTAACAAGAGACGAAACTTAAAAATTAGGGCTCACAGAAGGAGCTACACCACAAACAGGAGAAACAAGGACACATTTCTAACACAAGAAAAATAGTGCTTTAGAAGATTAATCCAGCTTCAGCGTGTAGTGGGAAATGTGATGTCAACGGACCTTCTCCCAATCAAATGCCACCCAAAACGTAAATCACAGAAAAACCTCCCTTTTGAAACCAGTAAACCTCATGATGACATTATTATTTTTCCTGTCCTGTACCTGAAATGAGGAGATAAAGAGAAATTAGATGGTATTTATGTTATGCATAGGTTTAAGAAAAAAGATAGACTCAGTGTTTGAAGTAAAAGAATTATGTAATGGGATATTAAGGCATCTTCTCAGGAACTTGAGCTTTTTCTTTCTCCACATTCTTCATTATAGAAAATTTTAGTGTCATCCAGGCACGAGACACGGGAAGCTGTACCAAGTCACAGTAGTTTAAGTTTCAAGAAGTCTGTCCTCAAACATTGTCCTATATCAGCGAGGACAGACTCAGGTAGTTTGACTTTTGCTACCAGTGGGAAAAAAAAATCTGAAACTATGTGATTGGCACAAGAAGAATACAACTGAGCGAAGTTTGCTATTTTTCATCTTTCCTGGATGTTGTATAATTTCTTCTCAGGAACTGAGACTCAGATTTTTTTTCATCTGCTTTGGCTAATGAATCCCATACACTTTGCAGTTACCTGTAGAGAGACAGACTTGAAACCATGAAGGCGTCCTGAGCCTATCTCCCTGGGACCCACGGATTCATTCAACCTCCCCAGGTTTGCCCTGAAGTCAACAGTGAATACCATTTTACTTGCTGGAAAGCCTGAGCAGCAAGATAAAGTCCCCCTGAACAGACTGAAACTGAGATGACACATTGAGGCTGGACTGTGGATTAGAATTTGCACTGGTCAGAAGAGGTGGAGAGCCCAGTAATCTTGTGGCTCCACATTCAGTCCTCAGTGCATACCACAGAAGTCCATTATGGGCCTCTGCAATCCCCTGGCTACTTCCCCTCCCACACCCTATGAAAATAATTCCCAGTTCGTGCCCAGAGATTAAAACAGCCACAGCATGAAACAACTTCAGTGTTCCTCTTAGCGTACTTATTTGCTTAAGCCTCCTTCCAGAATATCCCATCAGCCAGAATTCCAGGCAGTGCTTAAAATGTGCAAAGTTGCTAAGCTTTCATCTCTGACTGTTTTGACTTGGTCCCAGACTCTTCCTCTAAGTGGAGTGTGATTTTTATTTTCATTCTTTCTCATGTAAATCGTACCTTTCTTCCATTTGGTGTCTCCTGTTTTAGCTATGGTAACCAGGCATAAGACTTCCTCCAAACTGAGGAGAAAGAGAGAAAAAAAACATTATTAAAAGTTTGTTTAAAAAATCAGAAACTGGGCAAATAAAATCTTTGAACATTGAGTGGGCAAAAGAAATAACCAGCATTCTGTGAATTAACTTTGGCAATTGAGATACTAATTCTCATAAACCTAACTCGAACTAATCTTTGATTTTTAACTAATTGAATTGTGACAGGTTGTTAGATGATAGAAGTATGATAATATCATGATAAAACAATATGGAAATCATATCTTCCAACTTTTGTGTGATATCCTTTTTTGTCTCTTTTGAAAGAAATACTGAGTAGAAGTGAGTTTATTTATTGAAGTCAAACAGTATAGAATCCAAAAGTTTGAAATACTGTGAATTTGTAAAATAGAACCTCAAAGCATGATAGACTCCATGAATTAAATTCTTTAGCATGGCTTCCTCTATCATATTACAAATAACAAAACTATTTCACCTTTCTTGAGCATTTATTATGTGCCAAGTAAGTGCTTTTCGTTCATTTTTATCACTTAATTCTCTAGTCTTTTTGTTACATCACCCTGCACAATTTACAGAAACCGAGCCTGAGAAGAATGAAATAACTTGCCTAAGAGAACCAGCCAGTGGTCGGGCTAGGGCTCAAAACTAAATTCTTATTCTTAAATGCTGTACTTTGTCACTCACTTTTTATGTATAATGGTTAGATTACAATACGATTTTTAATCATATCTCTAACATAAGTTTTTTTCAAAGAACCCTGCTAAAAATTTAATCATCTGTTTCACAGGACTACATTTGGTTGAAAGCAGCATTAAATGTAATGTAAATAACAAACAAATTGCAGGAGGTTCATTGTTCGGTATAACATGAAGTTTGGGGTAACTGGCTACTGAAGAATTCAATAGCTTGAGAATGTCATCAAGGACCCAGGCTCTTTCTGTCCATTCACCATCCTTAAGACAGAAGAGCGTCATCTCAGAAATGTGATGGCTGCTAGAGCAGCAGGTATCATGATCTTGTTCAAGTTAGGAAGGAGGGGAAAGGCTGGAGCCAGTGACATCTCCTTTTGCTAGGAAATGGAAAGCTGTCTAAGATGTCCCAGCAGACGCCTCTTATACTCTACTGCCCATATCTGTGTCACATGGCTACACCTAGCTGCAAAGGAGGCTGCCAAGGCAAGCAAGATTTTTGGCAGCATCTATATGTGGAAGTAGGCCAAGGAGAAGGGGATGGGGCATGGCCTTGGAGTTGGCCAATCAACAGCATCTGCCGAAAGCAAATATTCAAAAGAAAGTATCTTAGTCAGTTTCGGCTGCCATAACAAAACTACCATGGACTCCATTTCAGACTTAAACAACAGACATTTATGTCTTATAGTTTTGTATCCTGGGAAGTCCAAGATCAAAGTGGCAGCAGGTTTAGCTCCTCATCTGAGTCCTTTCCCTGGTTTGCAGATGGAGGACCTTTTGCTGTGTCCTCACGTAGTGGGGAGAGAAGAATCTTGTCTCTTCCACTTTTATAAGGGTGTTAATCCCATCATGAGGACCCCACCCTCAAGACCTAATGGGTAACCAAATTATCTCCCAAAGGCGCCACCTCCAAATACCATCACATTAAGGATTAAGTTTCCAACATATGAACTTTGGGAAAGGGACTCAGACATTCCGTCCAAAGCAGAAGCCATTTTTGATCAGTATACTATGACTTTTGTTAACTGGTAATAGAATTCTTAGAAAGCATATTTTTTTCAGAGACAGAGTTTTGTGGAAAGCCAATAAGTAGCTTTCCTTTTAGTAACAGTCCTGAGCAATACATACCTGCAGGTATGTGTCTGGGGCACACAGAGCATGAAGCACAGGCAGTTTGTACCCAGGTCTCTTGACAAGTAGGGAGAGGGGATGCTGTAGTGATTCAGATTAACAAGGTCATATATAATACATGTTATGAAAGAGTGGTTAGCAAAAGGCAGACTTCAGAGGGAGAAGAAATTTCTATTCCCTGGGGGAAAAGTGTTGCTACAGAAAACAGTTGCCTGTTTTATGGACAGTGGCAAGAGAATCCTCCAATAAATGGTTTTCTAATGGTGAATCTGCCAATGCAATGACAACTGTGTGTAAGAGGTAAAAATGCACAGGATATTAAAAACACCCAAAATGGCTCCATGAGTAAGAATCTGTCTGAGCGTGTTTACACCGAGTGGCGTTGTCAGCAGTGCATGGATTGGTAGATTGGAATTTGCACGTGTCAACGTGAATGTGAGCATTCTGGATGATCTCATATGCTTAGATATCACGACTGGGCACCTCTGGGATTTTCCTCTTCCTTAATCATTTCATAGGTTTGAGATTCTAGCGTGTCTAGGGATTGAGAATTGTTCCGTGTGTGAGAGAAACACGTAACATTTTAATTGTGCCTGGAGTCGGAAAGACTCAATGAGAGAGGCTAATTAAGAAACATAAATAAACCAGGAGTTCTGCTTTGCCTCACATGATATCATTATGTTTGAGAATGAACTGTTGAGCTTTCTTGTAAGTCAAGGAAGTAGCCAGAGTCACTGATTTAGGAACAAAGACTAAGGCTATATGTAACATATAAAATGAAGAATGGAGGCAACTATGATATTATTGTAATTATCATTTTTTATCGTACTTTTACTTTGGTTATCATAAAAATACACACACTATTTATGCATGGGGCATACGTCATGTGCTCTGGCCATAATCCATGAATGCATTATAACATTTTTTTTCTTATTTGACCCCATATTAAACATAGGAGATGGATGCTCTCATTAACTCCATCTTATAAATGAAGGAAATGAGGCTCAGAGAGGTCACGTGACATAGCCAATCTTATGTAGTCCTCTCTGAGGACTTAGCAGACGCTAACAGCCATTAAATGGCAGTGTTTTCCTTCATGACTTATCAGCCCCTTATAGCCATGTGTTTTACCATTGAGTAAACTTCGATTTTTCTGCAACCCAAAGAAAAGACAAGAAAACCCTCTGAATTCAAGAGCATTTTGGCAGATTCCAGGTCTAGAGAGAATTATGTTGGAAACAAGCAATTAGATGTAAGCGTGTTTGATATGGAATATTCAAATGAGCCTGTCCTATGATTGGATGCCTTTATCAATACAGGTAACAATACTATATGTGAGTGCCTGTTTTCATAACAGCATAATTAAGGACACTAAATGTCCATCTATATGCACCGGTTGCCAAACCTTTTCTGTAAGGGCCACATAGTAACTATTTTCAGCTTTGCAGGTCATGGAGTGTCTGTCACAATTACTCAACTCAGCCATTGTGGTGTGAAGGCAGTGGTAAACAATAAATAAATGAATGAATGTGGCTGTGTTCTACATATAATTTTATATACCAAAACAGGCAGCAGTGAACTTGGCCTATGGTCTAGAGTTTGCCAACCTCTGTGTTAGAGGGCTAAAATAATTCTATTTCATTGAGGAGACTCTAAAAGAGTGTTACATGGCAAGCAAAAATATATATATATATATATATATGTATTTGAGTTTTAAGCAATACCTGAAACTCATGTTTATAAAGGGAGGTGATCAACATGGATTTCACTTTTACTTTCAATTGTATCAAATGATAATTAATGGGAAACAGCCTTATGTTAATGATTTAGAAATTCAGTGATTAACAAAGAAGAATAAGAATAGCTTATAGCTTATAAATAAGAATAGCTGTCAGATAAACTAAACATTGAAAGGTACTTCAGAGGTAATATTAATATACAAAGTAATGTTTAGAAGAACCAGAGTAAAACTCAGTATCAGTCAATCTATATACATTTAATGTAGCAAGTCCTGCTAGAGATATACAAAGATAAAAAAAAAGAAAGTGAAACAAAAGAAACTAATATTAGAGAACTAAATATATTTATTTTATGAGAAATTATGTGATTATTTATTAAAATTATTTATTTGTTGGTGTAGAAAATACCTCCATAGTTAGAAGTGCCTAACTTACTTCTATAATTAAAAATCTATATGGTGGTGCTGGCCCGGTGGCTCAGGCAGTTAGAGCACTGTGCTCCTAATTCTGAAGGCTGCCAGTTTGATTCCCACATGGGCCAGTGGGCTCTCAACAACAAGGTTGCCAGTTCAATTCCTCAAGTCCCCCAAGGGATGGTGGGCTCCACACCCTGCAACTAAGATTGAACACGGCACCTTGAGCTGAGCTGCTGCTGAGCTCCCAGATGGCTCAGTCAGTTGGAGCGCGTCCTCTCAACCATAAGGTTGCCGGTTTTGACTCCCGCAAGGGATGGTGGGCTGTGCCCCCTGCAACTAGCAACTGGCAACTGGACCTGGAGCTGAGCTGCGCCCTCCACAACTAAGACTGAAAGGACAACAACTTGAAGCTGAATGGCGCCCTTTACAACTAAGATTGAAAGCACAACAACTTGACTTGGAAAGTCCTGGAAGTACACACTGTTCCCCAATAAAGTCCTGTTCCCTTTCCCCAATAAAATCTAAAAAAAAAAAAAAAAAAAAAAAAATCTATATGGTAACCATCTCTAGAGATGGCAAAGAAGAAAACAGATCAGCCTTAATGGATTTAGACTTCTAGTCATCTGAAAATTGTGGAATGGATTCATATAACCTCATGACATTAGCTATAGCTCCGTTAGCTCTTACTCCATAATTTTATGAAGCAGACACCAAAATGTATATACATATACGTATACACATATATATGCATATAGTGTGGGTATACACAGACATATGTATTTTATTTATATATCTGTATATATCTATACCTTACATATTCTCTTCCTCTCTATATATTATATATGCACATAAAGTATATGTATATAGCATATATTATGTGTAAAATATATATAATATATAGTATATGTAATGTATATCGACACACATATGGTGTATATATAGTATATGCAGTGGATATATACATATATATCATTCTATAGTATATATACATCTATAGCGCACATATACTATAAAGAGAATAGAGAATAACAAGTAATGTACAGATACCATTTCACTGATATGATATCATTAGATCTTCATATCAACAGGTAACAGCAAAAAAAAAGGCAAAGTAACTTGAGCAAAGATAATGGCGAACAGAGTTTTAATTGAGGGGCCGATTCAACCATATTAAGGTGGTTTGAAGTTTTAGTCCTCTCTTTCCCCAACAGATGGCACAGAGGGGAAAAAACAGAACTCGCATCAAGTTGTGTTCCAAATCATTTATCTTCTCTACAAGATGGGAAAGTCGGGGAATTGGTAAACAAGACTTTTGTAAGCATGCTTAATATATTCAATATTTGGTGGCAAGGGGTTTCCATTAAGCTTTCATGGGAGTTAATAAATCAACAGAAACCACTTACCGGAACATTTTCATGGGTCCTGTGGAATTCTAAGCAAATATCAGGTTTAAGAATGAAAAGTCAGTTATATTTTCGACGTAATCGCACGTTCAAAGAAGTGTAAAAGATGCTTAAGTGTTAATATTTTATGTTTCCCTGCTCTCAGCAGTAATTGCAGCCCATTAAAAAGAATGCTAAGCCATAGCTGTTAGCACTGGCACAAGCCCAAGGAAACACTGAACCTTCACAGAAGGGGGTTAATTGCTACACGAAGAGGTAATTTATTAAGGAACACTGAAGCCCTGTATGGTCCCCCATGTGAGGCTGAACGGCACAATCTGACGTGAATATTACATTTGATAATCAAGGCCTTTTCTATGGTAGACTTCAGAACTAGCTAAGCTAAACAAAAAGGGGAGGTGTAGGGGAGAAAGGGAGAAAGAAAAAACTCCAACACCATTTTTCTCCATGGCTCCCATAAACTTTTACTTGGTGCCCTCCAGTCTGTCGCCCCCATCACCAAGAAAGTTGGCTGCTCCATAAAATTCTTGGTGGCTGATGAGAGAGGCCCATATAACTATCAGGTTGAGGGGCAGCTTTTACCAGTCTTTATTTGTCTAGATCGGGCGCTTCAGTGCTTTTCTGAGTGCTGAACTTCATTTTTTTACCATTTGTTTTGAAAACCTTGTATCGCATTGAACCAGGCCATCATTTCCATCACAGTTTAGAGCAGTATCATGTGACTTCTTCAGCACGATGTGCAGAGAAAATAATGGTCCCCTGGATCCCCTGCCTAATGACAGAGTTTTGTTCTCAGGCCTATGGGTTCCTTGTTGTGTCCCGCATTTATGATTTCAGTCAATGGCCAAAAACAAAACAAACAAAAAGCAAGCAGAATCCAAAAAACAAGTGGGAGGGAAAGATAGCTCTGAGGAATCATTTGACCTAAGGAGCCGACCATTTTCTTGGCCTTACTGACAACAACTTTGGGAGTCTCAGAGGACTAGAAAAGGAGAATTTGTTGTACCTCATTGTCTCTCCAGCTAACATCTCTAATAACAAATTGACGTTGAAGGAAAATTCCCTTGAAAAGTAGGGTAAAGAAGAAACAGTGGTTTCTCAGAAATGCATCATTGATGCAGTCCAGCTTTTCCTCCTTTGGAAGTTGGTCCTTTGGCCATCTCTGGTCACACCCTCAATAAAGGAATATTTATGGAGTGCTCATTTAGCTCCTGGCACTGGGTTAAGGGAGATGATTGCAGAATATAAAAGGCATATGGCACATGGTGCAGCCCATCCTTTACAGAGTGTTCAGTATCATAGGAAGGATTGAAACACAGAAGATATGTGAAACGGAGAACAATTTTATAGTAACTGCAATAGGAATGACAACAGAGAGAGAGAGCAATACATGCAGGGCTTGGTGGGTCTTTGTTCATCTTCCTTGTTGAGCTTCTCTCCTGCTTCACTTTTTATTTTCTCGGCCTGCAATACTTCTATAACTCGATGGCCTCTTCGTTTCCCTTTTTGGGCAAACCCATTGTCTGTGCCTTTCACCACCCACTTTATACCATCGAAAGTGGATCAAAATCATGTCTTACCCTTGGAGTAATTCCTCTGAAAACACTCCCATTTCTTCAGGGTCAATCAGCTAGGTGTTTGGGGAAAAAATACCAATTAAACTAGTTTACACAAAGTTGTAGGTGGCATAGGAATCCCCTACCTTCATCTTCCTCTTCGTCAAATTTTCCATGGATGGTACACATTTGAAATAGTATCCTCTTCTAAGACTAAACCATGACCATGCATCGGGTGACTGGGCTGCTAAATCTACACCAGGAGAGAGGACAAGAGATCCTTACTAATCTCACAAAATAAAATCAAGCACATACACACGTGAACATATGCACACATTTCCAAGGGTCAGAATCTCTTTTTTTTTTTTTTTTTAACTTCTGATTTTTAACGAAAACCTGTGTTGGCTCTTTATTTTCTGCAAGTATTTCACTGAGGAGTGTCTTATCTTTTTAATCTTCGAGTTTATCTTGGAATTTACCTAAAAGGAATTATGTTGGCCATCAAGGTCAACACCCCTTTCCTTTCTCTCTCCTTGTTTTCAATTTTCTTTCTAAGGAATTGGAAGAAGATGCAGGCAGATGAGTAGTTAAGTAATCCCAGAGCTGTGCATGTCACTTGGACCAGAACCAGGCACATGTTGAGGTCTTCACTTGCCAAAAACACACCAGGGACTTCTTAAGCAATCAAGAATTGCTACATGTGTGCAAGACCGAACATCTTGAACACAACAGAAATCCGTAATTCAATTATCCTCTGTTTCTCCTACCTTTGCCCTCTGAGCATCTGAGCATCCCAGCATGTTGGATGGAGCATGGAAGTCCCACCTGGGAACTACCAAGTGCTCCCTCTGCGTGGACACACTGTGGGGTCACACCCTCCGAGTCACAAAGGGCCATGGTGAGGCTGCAAGGAGGACTTGGCTTTGTGCTCAGGAAGCCCTGGGGAATGGGAAGGAAGTGAAAGGGAAACAACAGAAGAAAGCAAAAAAAAAAGCCAACTTAACAAAGGATAGACTGAACTCAGCAAGAAGAGTTAGAGTAATGTAAACAAACCAGAGCAACTCAACCAAAGGTTAATTTCTATTGCTCACAGAGTTCTGGGGAGAGGGGGTTGGGCACTGGTAGCATTCCTGGAGACTGGACCTCAGAAAGGGGGAGCTTATTTGCGTGAGAAAAGGACTTATTTTTGCTGTTGGCATATGTTCTACTTAAAGGGAGATTAACTACCTCTGGTCTTGTCCACATGCAAGTATCCTACTTCTGAAGATGGGGGTCCTCAAATACCCAAGACATTATTCACTACCTGCTTATGATATGAGAAGAATTAGAGAAGGTAGCTCCCAGCAGTTCTACTCACATTTATTAGAGTGGGCCAGGTCATTTTCCATAAAAATGAGTAACTCCCAGCAGGAAAAAATGTATAGAATGTGCTGACCTTGAACACAGTGTTTATATAATATATTTTATCACCCATAGACCTTACAGAGCTAGGATTTTCTCCTGGGATGCATGGTTAATATTTCAACCTTTGTATGTGCCAAATGGAAACAAAGATTGTTTGCAAAGGTAAATATAGCGCTGTCATCCTTCCTGGCACAATACAAATGCAACTGTACTTAACTACAGTTACTAAAAAACGATGTGCTTTGTTTTTACAAGATGTGGCAATATGCAAATGACTAATTCCAGTTAAATCCTTTTACGTGCTATGTGTTATTCAGGGTTCTTTTGATTGCAAGTGACAGACACCTAACTCAAATTAATTTAGAGGGAATTTATTGGCGGATACTGAAACATCTCAAGTTATCAAACAAAGGATTAAATGACTGACTTCTTGGGAAGGATGCTGCCAGCCCTTAAAAACAAATGGAAGCAAAGTTTTAAATGGCCAGGACTTTCCTTCTGTGTCCCTTATCTTTGTTTCATGCTGTATGTTGGCTTTTTTCTCTTTGACTTCAAATTTATTCCACAGCACAGGAAACATGGCCTCCGGCCAGTCCCAGGCTTCATACCTAGACTTCTTCAGCAACAATCCACTGCACTTGGGCATTCACATTATAGCTAATGAAGTTCAAGGTCCCTCAGCCCCAAAGATATAAGCCACAACATGAGGGACTTGTTTATGCATTCATTCATTCAGATAACATGTATCAAGAATCTATGACCCAGGCACCCCAAACCCAAATCCCCTAAGACAGACAGGAAAGCACGGAATGCCTGGAGCTGCACACTGTGTAAGGCCAACCATGCCTTCATCAATCATTTGAAGAAGAGTTCTCATCTCCCTGGATTTTAAGGAATAATAGAATACTTTGAAGGTCAATTGGCCTTTCCTCCAGATCTAAGAGGAACTTCTTTATATTCGCTCAGCTAAATCATAATCTTTTTCCCTTTTGAAGGAAGACTAAGGAATAGAATAAATAAATATAGACCAACAGGTACCTGTTAAATTAGGGCAGGAACTTTTGAAAGATGGGTAGAATTCCTTCTTATTCCATTAATTACTCCATTGTGGTCATCTATCCATTCCATAAAAATATTAGTAAGTGCTTCCTAGCTGATACATCATAAGCATTTCTATTTCCTGGTGTAGGGAAACACCCCTTTTTCTCCCTTCTCTTTAACTTTAGTGGTTTCAGGCCCCGCTTCCTACTGGCTCATGCTGAAGGTCTTAACTCAAAGAGGCTTAGCCCTGAGGAAAGCTGGGACTGGGAGTGGGAAGGAAGCACAGGAGGAAAGGTCCAAAAGCAAAGTATTAAGACCCGTTTCCTTCAAGTGTGCAGTGCTTTCCTCGGGGCCACTGACTGTCCAGAGTTCCCAGCGGCCACCTCTGCCAGGTCTCTTTCATCAGCTTGGTTCCTTTGAACCAGATGAGCCTTTTCCTTTGCCCCTTATTTCTCCCAATGAAGATGAAACTACTGGTTCTACGACTTAATCTCTCTAGGATGAACTGAAGCATAAAGGGATGTTAAAGATGGATAGTAGTTCCTGTGTTACCTCTCCAAGAGATGTTTGCATTTGGATTCTCAGAGCTGAAGCGAATGATTGCAAAGGCCTGAAACTCTAATGGAATCAGGAAGAGGAATGAGAGAGATGCCCTGGGGCTGAAGTCTTACCCCAGCATTCCACAATCATAGGATGTATGCAGTGTTTATCTGCATAGCAAATACATTTGGCTCCTCAGAAAACTCCACTCATTTCCTCCTGGAAACTTTTATTTTGTTTGTTTTTAATCTTGCTGAATGGATGTCAAGAGACATATCTGAAGAGAGGCTTTGATTCCTTGTGGAAGCAAACCATTGAAACATCCTCATTTGTTTTAGGCGGAGTCCTCTGCTAAAGAAATCTGGGTTCTGGGAATCGATCAAGACCAAGAGTTTGAGGGAGAAATGAGGTCAAGATCAGTGCAATACCACATGGCTGAGGTTCAGCTCACTGTTGGTGTGTGGGTTTCCTTTAACGCTGCAGAGCAGACTAATAAACAGAACACGCTATATTTTGGAAAGTGAATGACACCCAGTACTGGTTGACTCTTGGGTGGAATGTGACCTCTGACCTCAGAGACAGAAATGGGACCTCTGAGGTTCCTTGTGGAAATTATAATATTTGTGGATTCAAAAATAGAGAAGTGGCCAAATCGTAGAAGCTGAATGAGAATGACTCATTTTGGTAAGGTACTTCTCAGGCTGTACAGACAACTGCTCAGTCTTTGTCAGGGCTGGAAATGTCCTTAGGTGGGCTCTGAAGAAAGCTCTTTGGTGCCAGATCCTGGTGACTGTCAGGAAATGAACTATGCAAAAGAGTAGCTGAACAGATAGTCCCAATAATGGTGATGACACCTATCGTTGCAATCAACGATATACTTGCTTGCATTTAATTACTGCAGCAGGAGACTTACTTGCCTGATTAAGCATCGCCAGCTCTCAGTGAGGGGAGAACATGCTCATTTTGGGAAGAAGCTGGGCCAACCTCTCAGGCCTCTTCCAAACAAGATTCTGTGGTTTGAGGAAGTCAAGTTTCAGGTGAGCAATCTGCAATAAGTCTACATCTCCAATGGCTAATGAAGCCTTGACTCATTTTACAAAAGCATTTACTTGGGGTTTCCAGTGCTAATTAGCAATACTTTTTCTTCTAACCCAACTAACCACCTTTCTCTCTTGAGCAGCACTTGTTCCTTCCAAGAGAGAGCAGCTGTGTTTCATTGTCAGGTGACCCAAATGTTCTTTTTATCTTAGTCAAACTTCTCTATATGTTCTTGATGGCTGCTTAGCCAGAGTATATGTATTTTTTATGGCGGGATATAAAGTAGGCAAACACAACCATATATAAAATACAAACTGGCAAGTTGAAGCAGCAGGAGCACCACAGGAGACCCCTGGCAAAAGTGTTAAAAAAAACACAGAACTTAACGCCTTAGAGGACTCAGCAAAAGCTCCCCATACAGGCATCATTCATTTATTCATTCTGAAAACGATCTGGGTATTTTCAGCAGGGACTCAAAGGCAGGATTTAGCATCACCGATACACAGTGTCTGTGAGCAATTTTCTCCAACTGTGACAAGTCTCATCTGACCTTCTGGATTTAGAGAGAGAAGAGGAGTCTCTGTCAAAGAGATGTTGGAGATAAATAAGCATTGACAATGGCGAATCAATGAATAGATCAACTAAAAAATGCAAGTCCACTGACAAAACTTGGACTTCTTCATTCAACAGAAGCATAATTTACTGAGACGAGCCATACTCAGCCCTCCTCTACATGTCAGAGATGCAATGAAAAGCCCCCTGCCTTCCTGTAGCTTAGAATCTGGTGAAAATCACTAATAATAAACAAATACAGTCATCCTCCCTTTATCCATGGTTTTGCTTTCTGCAGTTTTTGTTACCCATGGTCTACTGCGGTCTGAATATATTAAATGGAAAATTCCAGAAATAAACAATTCAGAAGTTTTAAAGTTCTGAGTAGCGTGATGAAATCTCACACCATCCTGCTCCATTCTGCCCAGGATGTGACTCATTCCTTTGTCCAGGATCTCCACAGTGTATTTAATACCCACCCATTGGTCACTTCATAGCCATCTCAATTATCAGATAAACTGTCACTAATGCCACTTCACATAACTTTTATTACAGTACATTATCATAATTGTTCTATTTTATTAGTGGTATTATTGTTCGTCTCTTACTGTGCCTAATTTATGAATTGAACTGTGTCATACGTATGTATGTATGTATAGGGAAAAAAGAGTATATATAGGGTTTGGTACTATCCGTGTTTTCAAGCATCCAATGAAGGTG
The DNA here is from genome assembly GCF_964194185.1 of Rhinolophus hipposideros. NCBI lineage: Eukaryota > Metazoa > Chordata > Mammalia > Chiroptera > Rhinolophidae > Rhinolophus > Rhinolophus hipposideros. The sequence goes on from NC_138072.1 coordinate 10,370,170, forward strand.
TTGGAACAGATCCCCTGTGGGTAAGGGGGGGCTACTGTAATCAAATAAATAGGCAGTCCAATTTCAGATAGTGTGATGAGTAAAAATGAAACCAAGTCCCGGGTGGAGATAATGGGGTGACAGGTATTGAAGCAAGTGGTCAGGAAAAACAGAACGGTCTGGATCTCTTCTGGAGCACCATAATTAGTCAAGTGAGGTCCCTCTGTGTGATACTGATAAGGCTGGACTCAGCTCCTCCCACTCAGATGTGTAAAGATTTCTGACCTCTGGTCAAAGGTAGGGAAACAGGAAACCGTTAACAGGGTGGCTTTCCTGAAAGCCAGCGCTAAAAGACTTCTTGAAGTTTCCTTCAGCCTAGTAACAAACTCTCCTTTATCCATGTATCTCCAGAAGCCGCGATTCACTTGTCCCCAAGTAGCTTGAAAACTAGTCAAAGGGAAATGGTGACAACGATTTAAAGGTTTTGCTATTCCTCGATTTGCAGAGTCAGTATAAATAGACCATGTTTTAAAAGGTGAGCCAAAAAAACCCAAAAAGGTGGAAAAATAGAGAAGCTAAAAATAAATGACTAAAAGAGAAAAGTTCCTGTAATTTTAGGTTGAAAATATGAGGTTGAGTAATCAAGGAAAGTATTTTTACTGCCTCGTCAATATTTTTCCTGGAAGCTCGGGTAAATAGACTTTCCTCAGATCTGTAGTGTGCGTGCCTAATGGTCTTAGGTGTCTGTAACCACAGAATAACTTTATCCCTAAGAAATAGAGCAAACAGGAACTCTGTGGTTTTAGCATTCCCCACAAATAAGTAAATATATGGATGTATATTAAAAAGGTTCAGGGCCATAGGACAGATCGTTTGGGTCTATTTGAGAAGTGTTTCCCCTGCAGTGGAATCTTTCATATGAAACTTTCCATGCATTAGAAGGAAGCCTTGCTCGCCTCGGGCGATCTCAATCAAATTTTCTGCATCGTTTGTACTCTTTTAATTTAATCCCGAATGCCCAGCAGCCATGCCGGAAAGCATGTGAGAGGTTGTCCTTTTTCTATGTTAAGTCTTCATGTGTTTTCATCTCTTCTGAGGCTGTGGCCAGGAGGAGAGGGGTCACAACAGTTGAACAGAGTTTAAAAGGGGGAACCTTATCATGACAGCCTTCACACACACATAACTCCTCGGTTCTAGCTGTCCCTGGGTGTTATGAGGCATTTGCCCAATGCCCTGCTGTTCAGGCCAGGCGGACAGCACATGGTTTTGCTGGTGATCAGGAGCTCGGTCTCTAACTGGGGTAGACTTCCACTGGCTGATTCATTAGGTCTCGCAGATCCTAGGGTCTAACACAAATCCATCACTTAAATCACTGGCACTCCACCCCACCCCCCGCAACCTGTGGATCCTTGATTGTTGGATGCTGGGTAGAAAGTAGGTCCTGGCAACTGTCAGGGGAAACAAATAGCGTATCAGATGCCCATACATCACCTTGAAGGCCACGGATACAGTTTGTGTTTTCCAGTCAGACATGACTAATAAGTCTTCAATTTGGATTTGCCCAATGTGCAGCCAGCAGAGCTAACAGAGAGGAAGGCTCTCTCTCTCTTCCAAAAAGGTCCAGTGTGAACCAATATCTCCATTTAGCTGATGGTCCCTGGCTGAAAAGATGTGAAAGATCACTGGTAGGTAGACTGGAACCTCACTATTTTACCCCAAAAACAATCATGTTGCTCTTTTAGACTGTTTGGCAACTTCTGACAACATGTCAAAATTTCTGGTTAATTCCATCAGACCAGTCATTTTCAGGCAAAACAAAGCAAGTACTTCTTCAAACAGCGAGTCCGTAGTAAGTGATTCCCAGTATATTGTGTGGGTTGAAAATATTGAATGCTCTAAGAAGGCATTAGATAAATTTGTTGTTAAGCAACCTAATACAGTTTCTCATGGAAAAGCCAGAATTATCCTGAAAACATCCATAATCAGACAAACAACAAAAAGGACAACTGCTACACTTTTATGCATAGTGGCCCAAGAAGCCAGAATGCAAAGGTAAATGTGAGTTTCTTGATGTTCTTGAATGTGAGCAAATATGGATGGATGGATGGATGGATGGATGGATGGATGGATGGATGGATGGATGGATGATCGGCTGAGCAGTTTTCTTTTCATGTTGATGTAATCTCATGTTTATCCTTCACAGGAAATATTTCAGACGACTGCCCCCTACACCAGTTTACCCTCACCACTTGACACATGCATGGCATTTCTTCCGCCAGAAAGGCAGTAAACAGTAAGCAGACGAGCAAGAACTTCTTTCCCATAGTGTCTTAAGTCTGGTCCTGTTTATCTTTCTCTAACAATGGAAACAGATGTATGTTTTGTGCTTGCAGTTTCCCAGATGTATCCCTCTAAAATGCTGTCGGCGCTTCAACGATGTTGCTAGTTTTTAGAGCACTGAGGCTTTGCCAAGTTAATTACTTGACGTGCAAGACATTGCAATTCCGGGGTGCAGAATGCACCCTTTGTAGTAGATGCTTCACTACCAAGGAGTCACGTTGTAGTGTGCAGGGATCACGGACTCCCAGCAAAGTGGACCTCTAAGCAGAACGTGAAGTTACTGGAAGTGCCGGGTAACAGCAGTGAAGACCGGCTGCTCAGAATCAGTGATGGATAAAATTGCTTCCATCCCACCATTGCCTAAGGTCAGAATTGATTCCAAGGTCCTGTGTAATCCTTCGTGTCAGGCTGAGGTCGAGTATCCCTAGTTAGGGGGGAAAAAACAGCTAGAATCTGGGTAGAAAGTAAGCAAAACCTGACAGAGTCACACTCCAACTATTAGGAAATCCTGTTTTGAAAGAAGCATCTTTCGCTTTCCCTGAATTAGAGCATTCTCTCACTAACTGTGCTTACTCCTCCCACTAACGATAGCCTTAACCAAAAACATACACATTTTTGTCTTTATAACGCTCTGTACCAACATGCTGAGTGACATAGACTTTAGGACTTTCAATTTAAAGCTGTGCAAAACTCAGCATTTACAACAGTAAAATGTGCATTGTTTTCCAATTGCACATGGAACAGTCAGCAAGATTGTCTATATTCTGGCCATAAAGCAAACATTAACAAATTCAAAAGAACAGAAATCATACTAAATATGTTCTAGGGTTATAAAGGAATTACATTAGGTATCAATAACAGAAAGATATTTGAAAAATTACCTAAATATTTAGAAATTAAAGAACACAATTCTAAGTAACCCATGATTCAAAGAGAAGGTTGAGAGGAATTTTTTAAATACTTTAAGCTGAAAAAAAAATTAACCTGCAATGTAAAATCATTTGCTGGATACCGAGAAAGCAGTGATTCTCAGTATTGAGAATAAAAGAAGAGATATCACTCCTGACCCCACAGACAAAAGAGTAAGGGAATGCGACAAAGAATTCTGTGCCCAAAAATTCAAAAGGGGCTATTCTTTGAAAGACACGAGCTACCAAAGTTCATTCAAGAAGAAATCAATCATCAGAACAGTTCTACATCTATTGCAGAAATTGAGTTTGTAGTTAAAAACCTTTACACAAAGAAAACTCCAAGCTTGGAAGATCTCACTGGTTAATTCTATTAAACATTTAAAAAATAAGTAATACAAATTCTAAACAATCTCTTCTGAAAAGAAGAAGGGAAAGAAACACTCCCCAACTCACTTAATCAGTCCATCATTACCCTAATATCAAAACCAATCAAAGACATTACAAAAAACAAAAACAAAAAACTACAGGTCCATATTCTTCATGAACATAGACATAAAATCCTCAACAAAATATGTGCAAATAAAATCCAGCCATATATAAAAAGGTTAATATGTCACGACCGAATGGTGTTTCTCCCAGATATACTAGGACTAGCTTAACGTTTAAAAACCAATAAGTGTAATTCATTATATTAACAGATTAAATAAGAAAAAACATATAACCATTTCAATAAATACAGAAAATGTATTTGACAAAATTCAGCATATTAATGATTCAAAAATCTCAGCAAACTAGGAATATAAGAATTTCCTTCACCTGATGAAGGTCATAAAACAAACAAACAAACAAACAAACAAACAAACAAACCTGTAGCTAACTTCTGAATTGCTTTTTTCTTAAGATCAGGAACAAAGCAAAGATATCCTCTCTCATTAAACCTGTTCAGTATCATACTGGATGTCTTAATCAGTGTAATAATGCAATAAAAAGAAATTAAGCATAAACACATTAGAAAAGAGAAAAGACTGTCTCTATTCACAGACAACATGATTTCCATATAGAGAATTCCAAAGAATCTATAAAAAAGAATAGACCTAATAAATGAGTTTACCAAGGTTGCAGGAAATAAGGGCAATATACAGAAATCAGTTGTATTTCTATATATTAACATTAAAAAGTGGGAATTTAAAGTTTAAAAACTAGTACCATTTACAATGCCACCCAAATAACAAAATTCTTAGGTATACATTTATTTAAAAATTTGCAAGATCTGTCTGCTAAAAAGTAAAAGCGCCAATCAAAGAAAGCAAAATCTTAAGAAACGCAGATACAAACGAGGTGTGATCGAAAAATATGGTGAATGTTTAAATTTAAAATATTATTACAGTAAAAGACACATTGCCATTAATCCCTCTCAAAATACTCATCTTCACTTTAAACACACTTATCCCATCATTCTTTCTGAAGCAGTTCTGAAGTCCTCTTTTGTGAGTGCCTTTACTTTATCCTGTATCATGACAATGCTCCATGTCACCTATAGCTCCTAGTACGGTAATTTCTATTAAATAAAAACATTACAGTGTATCCTCATCCACATTATTCACTAGATCTGGCACCCTGCAACTTCTGGCTCTTCCCCAAAGTCAAAATGACCATGAAAGGTAAATGTTTTGAATCGATTCAGGACATCAAAGTGGCCACGACAGCGCAACTAAAGACATTCACAAAAGAGGACTTCCAGAACTGCTCCAGAAAGTGGCAAGAACGATGGGATAAGTGTGTTCAAAGTGAAGAGGAGTATTTTGAGGGGGAATAATGGCAATGTGTCTTTTACTGTATTTAAACATTCACTGTATTTTGTAGTCACACCTCATAACTATTCATAAATTGCAGGAGTCAATATTGCTAAGATATTACTTCTCCTCGAATCAATTTATAGAGTCAGTGCACTCTCAGAATCCCAGCAGGCTTCTCTCATTCACTACATCCAATTGGGCAGCAAAGTCTTGTTGGCACCACCTTTAAAATGTATCCTGAACCTGTCTGTAGTAGGCTGAATAATGTCCCCCCAAAGATTTCCACGTTGTAATCTCCAGAATCTATGACTATGTCACACTGAATGGAAAAGAACTTTGCAGCTCTGATTAAATTAAGGATTTTGAGATGAGATTATCCCCGTTTATGTGGGTAGACCCAATGTCCTTCTAAGAGTGAGACAGGAGGATTAGGGTTAGAACAGAGAAAAAAGGTGATAAAGGTGAAAATAGAAGCAAAGAGAGAAAAGGCTAGGTGATACGGAGCCATGAGCCAGGTATGAGGTCAGACTCTTGAAGCTGGAATATGCAAGAAAACGAAGTCTCCATTCGAATCTCCAGAAGGAACACAAGCCTGCCAACACCTTCATTTTTCACTCAGTAAAATTTATTTCAGACTTCCAAACTACAGAAATAAAAGATGATTAATTCATGATATAAAAACCATGAAGTCTGAGGTTATTTGTTACAGCAGCAGCAGGAAACTAATACACCATTCGTGTTTCTCCATCTCCACTGCTTCTAGCTTAACTGAAGGGCAGTGGAGAGCCCAGATTCTGGACCCAGACTGTCTGTAGTTGAATTCCAGCTCTGCCACTAAACTGCTATGGGCAAGCCATTCAAGCTTCCTGTGCCTCAGTTATCTCACCTGTAAAATGGAATCATGATAGACTTATAAGGAGCACTCAGTGAGTTGCTATACTTAAAATGCTTGGAATATTGTAAACATTTTATAAGTTTACCCTATTATTACTCCCGCAACCCAAGATTCCAATATTTATAACCTGAATCACTTTAATATTCTCAGCTGGCCTCCCTGCTTTTCTCTCTTGCCCCTCTTATTCACATAGCAGTAACGTTGATATATTTACAACATAAAATAATGCAATCCCCCTGATTATAGTCCTTCAAGGACTTCTCATGGCAATTAAAGTTACATCCAAAATTCTAACGAATGCCTACAACACCTGATATGATCCAGTCTGTGATTTACACTCCTCCTCCTCTCAGTTCTCCGTTGCTCACTCCTTTTACCACACTGCCTTTCATTCTGCATCTCAAACACACCCAACTTGTTTCTGCCTCAGTGCCTTCCAGTGGGAAAATGCCCAGAATGCCATTTTCCCAAGTTGTCATGTGACTGACTCGTTCTTGAAATTCAGTGAAGGTCTTCTCCTCAGAAAGACATTTCCGCATCACTCAAATTAAAATGGCTGCCTCTAATCACTGTCTACTTATTTGTTTCATGTCTCTTCCATGAAAAGAGCCTACTGCCACCTTCCCAGTGCTCAGAACTGTATCTGGCATGTTGTAAGTGCTCAATAAATATTTGTGAAGTGAGTAAAGTGTTGGCTGACATGGGTTGAGGCCATTTGTTGAGGTATCATCTCGGTGACTCCCATGTACACTATGAATTATATTATAGAGCTGTAAATCTTCCCTCTCAGCAAAAAGGTCCAGTCATGATGATCTAAGCCTATTCTCTCATATTTTTCTATGTTTTTTTCTCTTAACAAGTGTCTCTGAGGACATTTTCTACCAAATTACTGAAAAGGGGAACTTTAGCACTGCATGAGAGGTTGAACTATGTTTAATCTCTAAGACCCATCCCTTCTAACATTTAATTCAATGAGATTGTTCTCATAAGGGGTTTTGGTGAAGAGTGAAAAGCCATGTGGTCTATGACATCAGCATGAGGTGGTTAGTGCCTGACTGCACGTCAGAGACTGGTTGTGGAAACACCTGGGAGCTTATCTTCTCAGAAAATGCAAAGATAGCTGACATCCAATAGCAAAAGGAGGGCGAGTCTGGCATGGTTTGTCACAGAATATCTGCCATGGTGTCCCCACATAGTGCTGACCCGTGGAATGCGGGCAGCAGTTTGCACAAATCTGAACCTGTACTTCAGCGTTTGGTTTTTCCCTCTTTCCTTCTCAACGTAAGCCTTGTGCAAATAGCAAAAAAGCTTTTCTCAGCCTCCACTTCGCTAAAGTTTTTTCCAGCACCTGCCCTTAAAATACGAGACACTTCATGGGCCTAAAGTGTATTTTCATATTGATGGGGTTTTCTGGGTCTTTCGATGTGGGTCTTGTTGGCTAATTTGGAGCTGGTAACCAATCTGTGGTCATTTTTAAAATGTGATAAATTGCGACACTGAGGTTTAGGGTTAATGGGAGAAAACAGACCCCTGGAGGGTGATACACTCTTTTTTTTTCCCCTGAAGATGTAATCTTTTTCCAACAAAATGTAATCCTGGGGTGGCCTTGTCCACATTGCAAGTGCATACCTGGCATTTCAACTGACAGCCAGAGGGTGCCTGCTATTACTCAGAAGAAAAGATGGTGTATCTGATAATCTGAGAGAACAAAGACTCCAGTTACTCCATCACTCTTGCCCGAGGGTCTGGAGTTAATTGTGGTTCTTTATACCCCATCTAATTTTACAAAATCATACTTCTCCATGGCAGTTTACTAATTTACCACCTCATCTCAGATAAGCCTTTGCCAACAGTAATAACATTTAGAAAATGCTGTCAGACCTGCTGAGAATGATTTCTGCCCCCCACCCTACACACACACACACACACACACACACACACACACACACCCCTCTACAGCTTACTCAGACCTTAAAGCAGGTAGACCTCGGCTCTGAAGACATAAATGTATCCAAATGAATGATCTGGCACCTCAGAAGTTCATCTTCAGGACAAAATCCAGAACAACTGAATCTCTTCAGAGACCTCTTTGAGCAGCTATCTGCTCCAATATCTATCCAATGAGTAAACCGAGTAGAAAGAAAGAATTCATCAGCTTTTCAGGAAAAAGAAAAAATTCTGTGTCTTTACCTAAAACACACCTATTGCATGCTTACTGTGTGAAAACCACTATATGGCTTGCCTTCCTTCAAATGTGAGGTGAAAGGGAAAAAGCAGAAAGCGACAAAACCTGGAACCAGCACGGCAAGATTAAGCCTGGAGCTTCTAACTGTGAAAGTTGGTGTTACGGTGTTCCCAGGCTAGAAGGGAGGTGGGGGTTTTGGTACTCATTTCATTGCATAGTCCATCTTATCAAATCCTGCTCCATTCTAGGGATAAGTAAGCAGGATACAAATGTCTTCTAAACGCCATCACTGGAGTATGGCATACATATGGAGACTCAGAGAATAGCAGAGCAGAGAGGTAAGGAACACCAGCTGTGTTCCCACTAGTCTAGATTCTCTGGACCATCCAGCAGATTCTTAACCATGATGTGTGTGTGTGTGCACATGTGTGTTCGGGCATAGGTGTGCATGTGAGTGTGGGGTGGAAAAAAAGTGATGCAAGATAATATATGTGTCCCTCTTAGCTCATATTCCATTTGTAGATATAATTATTTGTTTAACATAGCCACACCGTGTTCTGTTACTTTCTATGATTTAAGAGCAAAAGCGCACTCTTTCAACTCCACTTTCCCAAGCAATGGTCATTTCTTGACATGTTTCATTACTGGGAAACGACACAGACGTTTGTTATATTCTCAGACAATAAAATATTGCCTTGCTCAAATACCTTCATGGAATATTAAACAAAATGAATGCTGTTCCCTTTCCTGTGTTTATCATATTAAAAGTGAAGACGTAGCTCTTATGTTTTCTTTCCTGATAGACGAGACATTGGAAAGAATGAGTTTAGTTTACCCTTCACCCAACTGGCTTTGCTTAGCTATGTCCAAAGCCTCCAACAGCGCTCTTCGAATATCATTTCAATCATCCAGCCTCTCAAAGGCCATTTCTAGTCTACCTTTCTTTCCAATCATCACGAAGAATAAAATCTAAAATTTCTCCCATAAACTTGCTCTTGCTTTCAACTCCAGATACAGTTAATTTCAGGCAGTGATAGAAATAGCGAAGACTGGGGAGTAATCTGATAAAAGGACTGAAGAAATAATCTCCTTAGAAACTGATTGAGGACCAACGTCATCCGTATGCTATAATTATTTACCAGCCCACATACTGGATCATTTCATAGGCACACAAAGACCCTATGTAATATACATTCTTTCCCACTGAAATATCAAAAAGTGTTATCTAAAGGGAGTGAGAGATTATCCATTCACAGAGTGGTATGTGCATACCCAAAACTGCACAGATATACACAAGCTTGGGTACTCTGGTGATGTGAGCACTGAGCAGAAATATCAACAGTAGCAGCAGCAGCCATGGCCCAGAGAGAGGGAGACCAGTGGCAAGAGAATGGGTTGCCCATCCATGCCCAACACCCATCCCTAGAGCATGCATATCAGAATTAACTCCAGTCTGATTACTGGAACATAAACTGCTTATATGCAAGCAATAAACTTCATCAGTAAATTATTACAACATAAAACTGTACACACAGACATTTTACTAAACCATCACGGAGTTACCAAAATTCTCTGCAAAGTTTAGAATATCTTGTTTTGAAAATTTCTACAATGCTGCAGAGCACATCTCCAGAAACTTAGAAGTAGAAATTAAAATTTAAAGATTGTCGTAGTCAACAGAAAAGGACATTATTCTCATATGAAGCTTCTAATAAACTGATTGTTCACAAGGAAGACAATTCTAAAATTAATTTTTCTTTGTGACTGAACATACGCGTATTATAATATAATGTATAAACAAATGTTCTGAATTGTGTATAAATTGTGAAGTCACTTTTGGTTTCTTATGTGGCCTCCACAAGTTACAGGAAATGTTAGAGAAAACGATAAAATTCCATTGTATAAATTTACATCTAAAATTAAATTCAGACTTAGAGGAGACTGATTTGTATAAAGAGTTAAATCTTTTTAGAAACATTGTTCTGCAAGAATCATAAACTCTACATGTACTAAAATTTATATTTTGAAACAGTGTACCAGAAATTTATCTCAATGTTGTCACAGTCTTGTAAAACATGATTAACAGTTCCAGTAACAATTGCATCAACAAAAAGATCCTTCTTAAAACTGAATATTAGCAAGAATTATTTGTAAACTTGCATTTGCCAAGTAGACTGACACTGCTTTCAATGACATTGATTGCAAATAAAATTTCTAAACATACAAATTTTGATGACCTAATGAATTTGCAGAAAATTGAGTCAGAAAAAATTTATCATAAAATCAAGATACCACATTAATAACATACTATTATTTAAAATTATGACTCCAATAATTATTGCAATTTATAAATCTATGTTCTTACTCATGTATCACTGTTATCCCTATGATGTTTTACAAGTAACAAAATGTTTTTAAAGAAAAGGTTTTTTATTTTAGTATCCTTATTGACTTTTTTTTCCCCTCATTTTTGAACAAGGAGCCCTGCATTTTCATTTTGCACTGGACCGTGCAAATTACATAGCCAGCCTTGGTTATAATATAGTTTCGATTTTTGCCATAAATTTTGCGGAGTACTATTTAACCAAAGTGGGACTCATTTTTCTTTAAACATTTTAAGCATACTCATTTTATGTTATTTAGCCAACAAGTCTGTCTCATACATATTTGTATTCTTGTGTGCTATATAAACTTTGATCAGCATATCCGAGTTCAGCCTCTATATATCTCTGCTATGTATCAGGGTTGAAATCAGCAGTTCCAGTGGGAACTTAGGTTGTTTCTGTCAGACACCCCAAGATATTGATGGGGCATCACATTAATACCTGAACCTGGGGTTTTGCAGTCCAGGCAGGTAATATATTATTGGTCCTAAAGCCATATGAGAGCAGGTCTGTGGTATGCAGTCTTAGGAAATTAGTTTTTTCTGCCCAGAATCCAAACAGAAAAGGCAAGTTGCCTTATCACTTCCTTGTTATGGGGATTTTTTTCCTCATCCACATTTTCACAAGGGCGTAGCCCTTCAAACATATCAGCTGCCCCCTCACCTAGGCCCAAGGCCTTGCCCTGGGTTCTCACCCCACCTGCATCAAATGTTCAAAACTGGCTTTTGGGTTAAGAAATGTTCAGCAAACCCAGGCCACAGCCCCAGTGTCCCTTCACCTTATGATTTTCAACCTTCCACTTAAGTGTGTCCTTGGTAATTGTAGCTACTCAGGGCATCGGACATAATGTTGGTGATATTTTACATGCTTTTAAAAAGTGTTTTGTAGGTGATTATCCTACCTGGCACAAGGCTAGAAAAGGAAGGTGGGTCTCTGTTTTTTATTATGTGCTGAATTAGATGACCTCTAAATTACAGTTCACAACTTCAGTCTTCCACTCGATGTTCGTGGACCACCTACTACGTGCTGGATACATGGTGCAACATGTTAAAGATACAGAGATGGGTAAGACATGCCCCCACAGAGTTCATAGACTGGCTGGAAATATAGAGTCAGAAACATCATTTAAATAAAATGTGACAGTACAACCTTAGGGTTACGCACAAGATAGCATACAGGCATGCGTCACTGAAGGCTTCCAGAAAGAATATCGGGGTAATCTAAGTGTGGGAGTTAACTGGTGCTTGGGGGCAGGAGGAAGGGTGGGGGGTATTTCTGGAGTGGAGACTGTGATTCAAAAAAACCGGGGAGCATAGCAAAAAGACAGAGATGAAAAACATGGATCTGACTGATCCAGTGGAACAGCTTTGTTCTATCTTTTTTTATAAAGGATACTTAATAGATCTATGAGGACAGAGACCGTAAGTGTCCATTAGATTCTCCTCCTGATCCAAATACTTCTCCTTAACATAAGCAAAAGAGATTTCTTTTCATGTAAGATTTTTATTTCTATAACTATCACTTTTTTGAAATTTATATATACTAAAACTATATCCTACATAACATGAGCTTTTAACAGCTCAAGCATAAAAGTGTCCAGCAAATTACAAATCACGTGCAGATATAAGAACAACGTTCTGGTGGAAATTAATCAAACCCCTTCTCTATGGTATTAGGGAAGCCCCATAGCCAAGCTGTCAGGAGGGATATTTTTGATATCCTTTTTCTGTTGTCTTGATACTGTCTCCAATCCAAGTTGTATGTGGCTGCGATTCTCATTGAACCAAGCTGATCTGATTGCTTCTCTCACAGAGGGTTCAGTCCTTAGTCCTCTGCAACTATTCCAGATTTCCATCTTAAAATACAAGATCTGGCTCAACATCACTAATCATCAGAGAAATGCAAATAAAAACCACAATGAGATATCACCTCACCCCCGTCAGAATGGCTATCATCAATAAGACAAATAGCAACAAGTGTTGAAGAGGCTGTGGAGAAAAAGGAACCCTCATACACTGTTGGTGGGAATGCAGACTGGTGCAGCTGCTATGGAAGGCAGTGTGGAGGTTCCTCAAAAAATTACAAATAGAATTACCATATGACCCAGCAATCCCTCTCCAGGGTATCTACCCAAAGAATTTGAAATCATTATACATAAAGACGTGTGCTCCAATGTTCATTGCAGCTTTGTTTACGGTGGCCAAGACATGGAAACAACCAAAATGTCCTTTGATAGATGAATGGATAAAGAAGTTGTGGTATATATAAACAATGGAATACTATTTGGCGTTAAGGAAAGATGATATAGGAACATTTGTGACAACATGGATGGATCTTGAGAGTATAATGCTAAGCGAAATAAGTCAGACAGAAAAAGCAGAGAACCCTATGATTTCACTGATATGTGGTATATAAACCAAAAACAAGACAAACAAATGAGAAACAAAAACTCATAGACACAGACAAAATTTAGTGGTTACCAGAGGGTAAGGGGGTCGGGGGTGGAAGATGAGGGTAAGGGGGATCAAATATATGGTGATGGAAGGAGAACTGACTCTGGGTGGTGAACACACAATGGGATTTATAGATGATGCAATACAGAATTGTACACCTAAAATTATGTAATTTCATTAACAATTGTCACCCCAATAAATAAAATAAATAAACAAAAAAAAATACAAGATTTGGGCTTCAACTGCCCTAAGATTGGCAATGCAATATTTATTGCTTTTGATACTCCTGTCCCTAATATTTTATTGCACAATTTCATACACTGTTGAATGTATAAGAGATGAGGGCCCTCTCAATTTCAAATGGACTCCTTCCTACGACTGTAAGTAGGAAACTCTCATAGGAGTCAGATGGGTTTTTCTGTGGCTTTAGGTGAGAAGAAAACATTTTTTGAGTTGAGTAACCTCCTCCCCGTTACTCAGATGTCCTTTCTTTTTAACGTTTCCGGCCCCACCACACTTCACATGGGTGATGTTCCACTGAAGAAGGAATTGTCTAATCTGTACAGCTGAACTGGGTTGAAATTCTACTGTTTAACTGTTTTGGGTCCACTGTCATTGGGTCACAAATTCACTCTGAAATGGTTGGCAGTGGTATACGTTGTTAAAAACAAAACCATAGGTCCAAAACAGAGACACTTGTGTTAAGCTCCATGTCACCAAACCGACTTAACTTAGTTATGCTTTCAGCCTCTCCCAGAAATGAAACCATAACACACATCAGATTCTCGGAATCAGTATTTCAAATGATGAATGTTACAACTGGGCCCTTGTTAGTGAAATTTAAATATATTTGAGATACACAGATTGGGTGAAATATTTCATTAAATTAAAGGTATCTAAGCTATGGAGATGGGAAATTGGATGAAATATTCTGAATTTACTCCTTATTGTCTAGTGAACAGTGTATAAAAATCTAGCCAGGCCCCAAACCTGAGTCTTAGGGGTGGTGGTAGAGATACTTTTTTTTTTTTTAAACAGTTAAAATCATGACTGTCTATGATATAAAACAAACATGAATCAAAGATTTTATGTGACTCATAAAGAGGAAATCAGAAAAGAAGTTACAATTTGTTCAAAGGAGACCTCAAAACCCAAACAAATACAGCAGTCGCTCCTTACTCTCAAGAGGAGATAGTTCTAAGATGCCAGCAGATACCTGAAAAGATGGATAGTACCTTACACTATATATATATATTCTGTTTTTTTCCTACACATACACACATTTTCACTTAGAAGAAACACTTACAGCTTCTTTTTGTCCTATATGAATTGCCACCATCAAGTAAAATAAGGATGACACTGTGATACTACTATGACAGCCCATCTGATAACTGTGATGGGTTCTAAGTGACTAACAGGCCGGGAGCACATACAACGTGGACACACTGGACAAAGGGAAGATTGACATCCAGCATGGCGCAGAGCAAGAGATTTCATCACGCTACTCAGAAGGGCGTGCAATTTAAAACTTCTGAATTGTTTATTTCTGGAATTTTCCACTTAATATTTTTAGACCATGGTTGACCATGGCTAACTGAAACCATAGGAAGCAAAACTGCAGATAAGGGGGTGGGGGAACTACTGTATATAAGAGCAAGCCCATCGGTAATGCTGAAATGAATTTTCTTAATAGGTGCAAAACTGACTTCTTCCACTGTAGGAAAGGAAAGTGGATTGAACAGAATTTATCTGCATGTGTATAAACAAGAACTCTGCGCATTGCCATCAGTTTTCTACAAGTTAACTTAGATATACATAATCGCAAAATAGCTTGCAGACAGTGAAAGGCAGAAACCCCATAAAATCAAATAACCAAAGAGAATGCTCCAAATACCATATAGTTTTCTGCTAAAAAACATCTAGTAATTTTTTGGTCTATTTTAGTCTTTCAAACTTTTCTTTACAATAGACCTATCTCCAGCCACTGGGTTAGGATTTCTGGTTGCTGCTAAAAACTTTCTTGCAAGACGTTGTCAGAGTAACTAAAAGAGGGAGAACTGGACCACCCTGAGCTCACAGAACAGACTGTATTGTGCTTGCTTGCTCATAAAAATTTCTTTTAAAATGTCTACATCTCTGATTAAATTTATCAGGAGCTGGCTTTCATTATAACCTTGCAGCAAGGATGCAGGAAAATAGCAGCCCTTATCAACCTCAAATATTTGGGGTTATTAGCTTTACCTACCAAAAATAACCCAAGAGTTGATCATGTCCAAATTAACTTAGGTATCTCCTCAACAGGCATAAACTGGTATTAGGGTTATCTTTTATTTTTTCCTTTGAGAGAGGATTATTAATTCTGCTTACTGAAAGTCAGAATTAGCCTTCGTAAATATTTTGACTGACCTACCAACGTCAGACAATTAAGATCGCCAACTTGTTGCAACGATGTTGCTAATCTTTTATTTAATATAGGAGGGATTATTCATTATAAATTTGTGCCAACTGGACAAACAGTTAACCAAGTTTACTATTTGGAAGTGCTGAAAATGCTGTGTGGAAAAGTTAAGATGACTTGAACTTTTCGCCAACAATTCATGACTCTTGCATGACGACAATGTACCAGCTCACAGGGCACTGTCTGTGAGGGAGTTGTTAGCCAGTAAACAAATAACTGTATTGGAACACCCTCCCTACTCACCTGGTCTGTCCCCCAATGACTTCTTTTTTTACCCGAAGATAAAGGAAATATTGAAAGGAAGACATTTGGATGACATTCAGAACATTAAGGGTAATACGACAACAGCTCTGATGGCCATTCCAGAAAAAGAGTTCCAAAATTGCTTTGAAGGGTGGACTAGGCACTGGCATTGGTGCATAGCTTCCCAAGGGGAGGACTTCGAAGGTGACCATAGTGATAGTCAACAATGAGGTACGTAGCACTTTTTGTAGGATGAGTTCGCAAACTTAATTGTCCAATATCTGTGTGAGAGCCCAATATGGCTATTTAAACCTTGTTCCTAGTTGTACTGTGGCTTGGACGGGACCCACTTAAGTCAAAGGAACAAGAAAACACAACTTTCATTCTTTGCCCATTCCCACCATGCCCCTCACCCTCCATTCCTATGTCTTTATCACAAGCTCTTTTTCCAGTGTTCTGGTCAGGTGGCAGTGGGAAGAGCTGGGCGGCAGTTACAGACCTTTAGGCTAAGTATCTCTGAGTCAATATTTTGTGCTCATTTTTAGTAAGACTGTATCACTGGACTCTAAGATACTTTGGCAACAACTACATCAAAATGTAAACACCTATGACCAGTGAGTAAACTAAGTTCAGCTTATCCAGCTTGGATACAAAACTTAGAATTTCCATACACCTCCGAATGAACTCATAAAAGCAGGCCTCGGAGAAAAGGAGGTAAAACAAAGGCTACGACATATGGTTTATCTTTTCAGTAATTACATTTTCAAATGTAATCCTATACACTTTTTCCCCTTAAATAAAGTCTTGTTTAAAACCAAACATTTCTCTGTTAACACAGAGTAGGCAAATGAGAGTCCACACACGGATATTGAGATATGCAGTGGTTTCATGGTTTTGAAAAGTTTGAATTAACATGCTGTACTTGTGGGCTCCTGGAGAATAAGGCTGTGCAAAGGGAAAAGTGGTTAAGAACAAGGCTCGTGTCTTCCACATGGAGAAGCTCTTTCAGGCCACACTGAATTGCAAAATCAGCACTTTTTTTTTTTTTTTTAGAATGAGAACAGAGCTATTGCGCACTGTAACATATCTCACATATTCACATCAGAATGGTCTATTTCTTAACTCCAGAAGGAAACCTGCTTTCAGACACTCCACCTAAGTAAAAGTCTTCCACGGAGCTCTTTATATCTCTACAGTCACTCCAAAGAGAACACATGGATTTTTAGAAACTTTAATACAGCTAACATGACGAACCACATTTATGAGTGATCATATTGCAAGTAGGTTTTCAGCTATTCTGGTGACAGAATGAAGTTATCACACCTTTCTAAACACTTAAATTTTCTGTTCACCTGTCGAGGAATGTTACCCATTCAGGGGCAAGGGGGGGAAATCACCTTTGCTAAGGTCACTTGATAGGAAATCAGATAACAACTGGACAAGAGTTGGGCCGTATATCAGAGGCTCAGAGATAGACTGCTGCAGGCTGAGTAGTAGAAAGGCAGATGACATTTACAGGTCAAGGGAGAGTGGCAGGTACCATGGTTCTGTTTTTTCAGCCTCCATTCATCCCTCCTTCATTCTGCAGAGGTGAGCTGAAATCCACATTTCCCAGACTCCTTTACAACGAAGGCTATGGGTGCAAATTAGGTTTTACATGTAGATACAGGCCTTTGTCTGAGATTTAGAGATGAGGAGGCTATTTTCGTGCAGATGTCTTGCTAGCAAACCAGGTCACAGAGACAGAACTGTTAAGAGGCCCTTTTGCTGGCATATGCGGGAGTTCACCGTTGGATATCAAGACTCGTGGGAGTCAAGAGGCAGTTGTTGTGGCAGTAGCAGGGACAAAGTGTTGTAGCAGCAACCTTCTGAAGCCTTGGCCACAGCCATGAGTAAATCCTATTATGGGCTCTTGACCCCCAGTTCTGCAGTCCTTCCACTAATTTTAAAATCACTTTCTGTCTAAAACATTCAGAATGGTTCTGGTTCTTGTGCTCCATTCTAATATGGAAAAGATCTGTGGTCATTAGGAAAGGATCAACCACAGAAGGTCAAGAGCTTAAGTCTCCAAATGTATAAGTTTTAGAATAAGAGGGGAGTGTACACATCCCCCATCCAGCCTAACTCTCCTCGTTTTCAGGGTGAGGAAGTAAGACTTAGGGAAGTTACATGATTTGTGATAAAAATGAACTGAGGAAATGTGGTGCAAAATACAAAACACAGAGAATGAGTAAGGCATATCCGAGTTCGAAGCTGAGAGCTGTCACCAATTAACCATGTGACCTTAACTTCTCTGAGCCTGTTTTCTTTCCCGTGAAATGGGGGGTAGTCAGGTTGGAACATGGTGGGCATTCAGTTATTCTTAGATTCCTCCATTTCCTTTGTTCCTTTACTCGTGGTCACATGATGTGACAGGCCAGCTTAGAACTCAGGTTTCCTCATCATTAGAAATACTTCCTAAGACAGGTGAGAAGCAAAGCTCTAAAAATGGTTTCATGTCCGGGTACACTTTTAGTCTGTGGACAAACACAGAGCAATGGAAATCTGGACAGCAACACTGAAATCAGGAAAGCTACCCAACAGGAGACAACAGTAGAAGATGAGGACCAAAGCTGAAACTAGGACCTAGCAATGCTCTCTCCTGGAGCAAAATAAATGAAATAGAGCACTCAACTAGTAAAGGCCTGTGTTAGTCAACTCCGGCTGCCATAACAAAACGCCATGGACTGGGTAGCTTCAATGACAGAAATTTATTTTCTCCCAGTTTTGGAGGCTGGCCGTCCAGATCCAAGTGCTGGCAGGTTTGGTTCCTGATGGGAGCTCCTTTCCTGTCTTGTAGATGGCTGCCTTCTGGCTCTTATCCTCACATGCCTTTCTTTTGTACATGTGCCTGCACATGGAGAGAGTGTTGGTGTCTTATTTTCATTTTATAAGGACACCGGTCCTATCATATCAGGGTCTCACCCTTATGATCTCATTTAACTCAGTTAACTCCATAAAGTTCCTGTCTTCAAATACAGTCACGCTGGGGGTTGGGGCTTTAACATATGAATTGGGGAGGGACACCATTCAGTCTATCACAAGATGGAAGTGATTTGATCAAAGAAAACGGAAGCAGTCAAGTGGTAGAAATGCACAAAGGCAGATAGATGGCTGCTCATGGTCCAAACAGACAGAAAATGGAGCTGAATCCAGCAGCTGGTATTAAGGACTCCGGCCTACTATGTCATTCTAGAGAACAGATCTGAATTTCACAGGTAGAGAGCCAAGAGCAGACACACTCCCCAGGGTTAGAAGAGTATAAGGGCAGAGGGCAAGTCAGACCAGACATAGCCTCCTTTTAAGTTCTATTCGACCATGCTCGGACAGGATCACACCTAACAGAGCCTTCGCACCAACCTTTTCACCCATTCCCAAGGCTCTAAAGACAATGCTGGGAAGACGATCAAAGTGATAGCATATGTTTTGGTTCTCCTTGGGTCCTTCTGTGTTGACCTACACTTGTATACATGGAACGCCTGTGGATCACAGATCCCATGGTTTCACACTCTCATCCCATACCTTGTGGATGTCCCAGCGCATCCATAAGGCTTCTGCAGATTCCCAGAAGCTGATGTCCATCTGGGTATTCTTCCTCCAGGCCTGCAACAGTGCCTCTCTTTCACACAACATTGAAAGAGACACAGACACTTCTCTTCTTTCTCCGTTTTCACACAAACATCCATGAGCATCGTAGCCCCTGCTGAAGAATTGGGGGTCAAGGGGAAAAGGCTCAGAAAGGGCCACACTGCCATCAGCCGTGTCTCCAATGGCCTTGCCCTTCTCCTCCAATGCCCTTCAGCCCACTAGCCATGCAGAATAGTTCAGCTCTCTTTAACAACTTCTCCCAAACTTGTATGTCCAAACCCACACACGTGTTGACTTTGGATGCCACTACAAACAGATCCAAAGCAGATGAAGATGTTTACTTAAAAACATAAAATCTAATAAAAAAAAAGTAAAACTGTAAAATAAATAAACAAACCAGCATTTACAAATAAAGCTGGTTAGTGTTCCTAGGGAAAATGAAACACTCCTCAATCTGAGTTGGTTTAGTCTAGTAGTGCAAATAAAAACAGGGGTGGAATTAATTTGACTATCTCAGCAATCAAGAGGAAAGAAATCAGTCAATTACGCTAAGGAGGGCCATTTTCATCAGTGCAATACATTAAAGTGGTCATTAAATAATGTCACTGAAAATAGCTCTGACAGATCTTTCTTTCAACTCCTTACCTTTGTCTTTCTTCTCACTTATCCATTTATTCAACATATATTTATTGAGCACTTACTGTTATGGATACTGTAGGTATAGCAGCAAGTAAAACAGATAGAGCCTCTGCCCTCCCAGAGCTTACAGTCTCATAGAAGAGACAGTTAGTAAACATGTAAACAGATACATAAAACAGGGTCACATGATGCTCGGTACTAGAAGGAAAATAAAGCAAAGTCATGGGATAGAGAGTAACTGGGATAGGCTCTTTAAAGAGAACCTTAGCAAACAATGACCTTCTTAATCAGCAAGAAAAAGGAGTGGAGAAGAAAATTCCAAAGCCCTAACATGGGAAGAGCAGAGGGCGGGAGGAACAGCAAGGAGACCACTGGAAGGTGAGGAGTGGGGAAGAAGGGATGTGATGGGAGGTGACATGTGAGACAAAAGCAGGGACCAAATCACCAAGAGTCTTGTGAGTCAAGGTGAAGAATGTGGATTTTTTATCATCAACACCACTATATTTCCAACCACTTATTGAACATTTTTTTGACAGAATCAGAAACAGACCTGCATGTTGCATTCTTTTTAATTAGCTGCAATATGCAGCTTCAGTAATAATAGGTGACATTATGAGAAAGTAGAAAGTTAAAAGTATTGAAAGCCCAAAGCACATACACATAGGTAAACACACACTGAAGGGGTCCAGCCTTTGTCTGATGGGTCTTTGAGATGTAGAAGGCGCACGGGACGGGGTCCTACATCGTAGGACCCCTGCACTCCCCACTGCCATCAACCCCTAAAAAAACTTATTTCTATAAGCAAGAAAAGAAGTCCTTGCAATCCTATGGCCAGGGCTTCTAATTTCAGACCACAGCTGAAGGTAAGTTCAGCCCTTAGAAAATGTTGGATTTCCTCATCTTTTAAAGCCAGTACGAGAACCACTGCAGATTTTTCTCTTTTGCTCTGTTCTTGGGATGACTCTGAAGAGAGTACATATGATTTGGGGAAACTGTAATCCTTTCCAGCCCCTAGAGATGGGGAGGAAGAATCGACGGGGTGCCAGAAAAGTGAGCTGAAACCAATTATGGAGTAGGCTTAATAGAAAACCCACTGTGGGATGAAATATTCTCTCTCTTTTTTAATTTATGAAAAGCACTTCCTTGCATGTTCCACCCATCTCCCTTGGGGCTTTTCGGCCCATTCAACTGCATCACTTAAGAATTAATTTTTTCTCCACAGCCAAGGCTATTAAGACAGTAAGACAAAGACCAGCATCTCCATTCCACGGGTTCAGATGGATCGGCCTCAGAATTCTCCTCCTCGTTTATTCCAATGTGATTCTAAATAATTCCCATCCACCCCAATTTTGAAATATAATTGATCTTATCCATTTATCTAGACATCAGAGTTGCGGAACAATAGCTACAGTAAAGCCACCAGCTCGCAGATAAAATTTTTCAAGAAAATTCCCCCAAGCTTTACGAGGAACCAGAACAATGCCTAATCTCATGGTTGTTAGTGTATAGTTTTAAATAATGTGGGAAAACCAACCTACTGTGGGATCTCATCCAGTCCCTTATTCTCTCTGGATCTCAGTTTGTCCACATGTAAGAAAATAATTAAATAGGAAAAAAGCAGCATGAACAGAGATGCCCATGGAACATTAACTACAATGATGAAAAATTACAAACAATTTAACCTCCAAAATGCTAAAATCATAACAATATTTTGTTGGCTTTCATCAATAATAACTAGAATTGTATGGCAAATTTCTTTATAAGACATGCAAATACATTGCCTCATTTATAAGCAGCCTAACAACAACAACAACAAAAAACAGGTCAATCTATGATTTTTACTTATTTCGATTTTATAGGTAGGACACTGAGGCTTAAGTAGGTAAAGTAATTTGTATCAGGTTTCACAGGTGGTATGTGACAGAGCCTTACTCAGTCAGACCCAGAGTGAAAGAATGTAACAATCACGGAGTTTGGTTCTGAATATTTTGTGAAGGTTGTTTGTCAATATAGGTCTCAGTTTTCTAATTAGCAGAACAGGATCATGAGTGTGTGGTCCAGCAAGAGACTATATGCAGAACGCAATGCCTAGCATGGAGTTGTTATAATAAATCCTATCTCCCTTTCCCTTCTCTCTCACAATTGCAAAGCCCACAGCTTTTCTACTAACTACACCATGCTACCTCTGCCATCACCAGAAGCAGTTACCAAATAATTCTACTTTTCCCTTATCTGCCTAGTCCCAACAGGCCATCAACTTTCTTAATATCCCCTGTCCTACGGCCATCCACTCCCAACTGACAGAGAAAATAGCCTTTCCCTTGGCATCAGAGTTCACTGATGGCCTCGTTCCTTTGGACCCGTGACTTCTGAATTTCCCCTTGTCTCTTTAAGTCTATGGCCCTTGCTGACTCCTTCGTTGAGCTCCCTAGTGTTGGAAAATAATGTCAATGTTTTTGTTTTTGTTTTCCCCCCCATGTGTCTGCATGCTGCATGTCCAGGGTTTTCTGAGTAATCTGAATTAAAAGATGAGGGAATTTAAACAAATAAAAAAATAGAAAGATGAGTGAATGGCATACAAACCCTGGAAGTTAAAGATGACAAAGGACCCAGGAGAGATTTACAGATTGATCTTCTCTGGAGCCATCTGTTCACATTCCAAAGGGTTGTAACACCCCTGGGACCTTCCCCTTCTCTCCTCAGAGAAGGTTTTGATTATATTAGAGAGCAAGGGTTTCTGTCCTTTTCTCAGAAGGAAAGCCAGCGGTGCAGCTTCTCCTACATGAGCTCCAGGATTCATAATTTCAGGGCTCCTCTCCTCTACGTTAGACCCCACCCTCCCATCCATTCACGCACATGGTGGCTGCTTTGTCATGTGACTCTGAGAGGGACACAGGGGCATGGAGAACTAGTGCCAATATGTCCTGTGAGGAAATCAACCAGTCTGCCTCTGACCCAAAAACCTTGTGTTTCTGATGAGAATAACACAGATAAATATAAATATAGAATATCATTTCCTTGGCTTGATGTCTTATCCACAGAAGATAGAAATAGCTTCTAGCCCGCTTCCTACTTGGTTGAACCTGGATCGTTATCCTCTATAAAGTTACCTCAGATGAATGCAGAGGACACTTCAGATTGATACCAGGCCCCATCTGGATCAGGCAGAATTAAATGGAAAAGAGAAATCTGCCTGTTTAGAGACCCAAATTAAAGACCCTAACCTGAACCCTAGACTTCATTGAGGGAGGATAGGGAAAATATAAGAGGAAAGGAAGGGGTGAGAGGGTCCCACCAAATTCAACCACTACAAGGACATATGATATCACGACATAGCATTTAACTGTTTGAACTAAGTACAGAATGTAAAATGATCTCTCAGGCCATTCATGCATTCCTTGACCAGAGCAAAGGAGCTTCCCACCAAACGATGGCCCCCATCACAGAGGAGTTGGACAGAACAGGACAATGACGCTTCTTGCCCCCCTCTACTTGCTTCTGTCAAGATGTCAGCAGCAGAAAAAGTCTGCTCGACCCGATTACAATCAAAATCTTCAGGATCTGGCAGCTAACCTTTTGCATGGCTGCTTTATAATGACCTTTCTGAGCCCAAACTGTCTTCTGTCTGCATTCAGAAGCATACAGGAAGTCAGTCTCAGGAGGGTTTGGTCAGAGACCTCTGGGATATTCTCAAAGTGCCCTGGGACCAGGTCACCACAAGACTGACCGAATCGATACAAAGGAGTCTCGTTGGCAAGAGCAGTGAGTGAAACTTGAACCAGCCTGTGAATGACCTCCACCTCTTGTCTCTGATGAGTTCAAGTTCCCAACACAGCTTTGCCCTTGGACTTCAGATTCTGAGGCCCCTCAGGACAATTCTTGGTTGTCCTTCTGTGTAAAGCCTGGAGGGACCCTGCTTTTGAGCTGCATGACTACAACCCAGATCCGAAGCAGTCGGCTGCTCGCCTGGCGACTCTGCAATCCAATCTGTCTGGTCTCCCGTCTTACTGCTAACTCCAATCAGGGCAGCGTTTGACAAAAGTGGAAACTTGGAAAACCTGGTTTCTCTTATCATCTCAAAGGTAGATTTATTCTATGACTTTGGACAAGTCATTCAACCATTCTGATCTCTGTTCTTTTAAAACATAAGTAGCCAGCATGGCTTGTCAGCACATAGCAAACCATGCTTCCAGGGACAGCATTCAGTAAATTATGAAAACCCTCGGGAAGGGTTAGTTTATACAAAGCAAGCAAATTCCAACCTTGGAGAGGTTAATCCCTTCATAAAATAGCATAAAAATACTGAGGCACTATGTTTCAAGAGGATGGAATCCAACGCTAGCTTGATTGTTCTGCCCTAAACCTCAGCCAATGTCATGAGCCAAAAACACCTTAATAATTAAATGCATTTGGATTACACAGTGGCAAAACCAACTTCCTGAACACTGGAAATCACATCTGCCCCCAATGGTCTTATTCTGTTTGCATGATGGCATGAAAACTAGCAGGGCAAAACTGTTTTGTAAGGTAATTGACCCGTATGCCAATATATCACCCTCAGTATTTTTCATTTTCTGAGGAGCAATAGAAAAGATCCGTGTTCTGTCCCCAATTTGGGGGGACATTAGCAGGACTGAACATCTCGATAAACCTAATTTACTGGGAGAGGCTTTGGATAAGAGCAGTGAACACGTCAGCCGGCGCACTTACAGTTTGGTTGCAGTGAGTAGACAGGCTGATTGTTTCTGTCTTATCTGATTCCTACATCGTTGTAGAGTTGGCTTCTGCTGGGACACCGGCATCCTGGGAAACTGGCCTCTCTGCTCTGGGGCTGTTGGGTCACAGAAGCCTATGACTCCCACCCAGCTCCCTTAGAAGGAACATCTAGGCAGTTCTACTGTTTCCTGGGTGAGTAATGATAGAGACCGTCTGAGGCCCCACATTCGGAATGAGCATGGTGTCTGTTCCATAGTGCACGCATCTACACATTCTGGCACTCAGCTTTGGTGACTCAGCCAGCGTTGCTGTGCAAGTAGACCATCTGCAGAGTAATCCCATTTGCTGTTATCAATCCGGGACGAGCGTGTTGTGTTTAAGCAAAGTGCAGGGCTGTTTTATCGGCTGTTTTACAAGCTGAACATTCCCTTCCCACCCAGAATGGCCAGTTAATATACCAGGGCTAAATATTTGGAAAATTGTTCTACCATATGGGCGCAGCAAATGTAGAACATAAAAAGCAGAAAGATCTATGCCCTGGTAGATAGTGGTCTCAAATTCACTCGTTATTCATAACGAATGTAAGAAACACAGGGACCAGAAGCAGGTCAATGGAGTCCATAGAGGCCATTCCTTTCCAGTGCGTTGTTTTGTTTTTGTTTTTTCCTGGGGTAGCATCTAATTGCTTCTGTGCTGCTTACAGTTGGGCCTGGAATTTTGCTCTGTTCCAAATATGCGCTATTCTCAGAAGAAAAAAAAAAAGTTCCTGGTATCTGTTCTGCATTTAGATTGCTGTGCTTCAAATCCTATTCAGCTTGCTGGCAGACAAGGTTCTGACCAGAGGTGAACTGCACAGAAGTCTCATGCTACTTCTCAAGGGCTCCTTCCCACTCAGAGAGGTGAAGAGCTACTTTGAATGCCAGGTTTGTTTATCATTTTCCATGGGAGGTGTATGACTGGGAAGTGGTAGGGTGGTCAGGTGGGGCAGATATTTTTTAAAAAGAAAACATGCTCCCTGCTTCTGAGGAAAATAGAAGGGTAGAAAACGGCCCAGGCATTACCTCCTTTCCAATCATTGAAACCTTTCCTCGTTTGTTTTTTTTTTCCTTTCTTTTTTCCTTCTTTCCTTCCTTCTTCCCTCTATTCCTTCCTTCCTTCTTTTCTCCTTTCTTTCTTTCTTTCCTTTCCTTTCCTTTCTTCCCTCCCTCCCTCCTTTCCTTCTCTCCTTCTCTCTCCCTCTCCCCTCTCTCCTCCTTTCCCTCTCCTTCCTTCCTTTTTTCTTTCCTTTCTCTTGTTTGTTTTTCAGCATCCAGAGCCTACTAGAAAAAAGATATCTTATCTGGGAAGTTTTATTTTCCCCCAGTCCTTCTTTTTCTGAGGAGATTTCCAGTTTCTTCAGAATAGTTCTTGGCCCTCGCTTGCAGATTCCTTCAGGAGTCTGGGAAGCTAACCATCATCAGCACCCCAACTTTTTGACACCAAACCCCTCAGTGCCCAGGGCCAGCCAAGTCAGCAGCTGCTACAACTGAGAAAACTGGAAGAATAAAACTTGTATTCCCCCTCAAGTAACTTACAGCCTTGCCATGAAGACAGTATCTATTCAGACCAAACAATTAATTAAAACCACATGACAATATGTTACGAGTATTTGAAGAAGAGGTGAAGTCATTCATGAAGACCTATGCTAGGCAAATCTAAGGCCAGGTTGTAAAGTTCTACAGCCAGCCAGTGGTGACTAGGAAATGTGGGCTCTCCTCCTTACTACACTTCAGATTTTCATACTAATTCATTACTCCCCAAAAGGTGGGTAAGAGCCACACATTATTTGTGTAGCAAATAGAATTACTACCATTCTGGGGTCCATCATTTTCTTTCTTTATTTATTAGGATTCCTTGGAGGCTTCATATCCTGGTATTATCACACAAAAGGATCTTTCCTCTTTTATTTTAATTTCAATCCATCAAGTAATGAAATGATGCATTTGGGCTGGAATTCTCTCCTTCTTGGGACTGAACATTAATCATCCAATGAGCTCGTCTGTTCTTCCTCAAAGCAAGGTTGGGTCCATCTAAAGCACTATTCTCACACAGGAGAGCTAGACAGCTTCTGACCACCATGGGCTGCCTGCAAAACAGAACGGAGTTTTCAAAGAGTGCTATTCATTAGCTCCCAAATCCTATAGTATGTCTGCCTTGGGTTTATTAGTTCAGTGAAATTTTGATGGATTTTAAAATATATATAAATAACTGTAGTAAAAAGCCTGTGTAGATTTCACCCACACATGAACTGCAGAAACTAATAGGCGCAAGTGCTATGAATACAAACACACCCAACTGGCTTTGTTTGGTGGGATGATGATTTCACTCTTGGAAGCCTTGCTACCCTTGGATATGCTTTCTTTCTTTTTCTTCTAATATAATAATTTCATATTTAAAAAGGTAAGACAGAATGGTGTCTCATTGACTTATGCCTCTATAAATACCTACCAAGAGGAAAGTAGCTTAGGGTAGAAATAAAACATAAAATCTTGAGTCAAGGTAAAGTGAAAGGATTTATGAATTTTCTAAAGCATTTTAGCCCAATAACCTTGATCACGCAACCAACGCCAAGCATATCTGTGGACACCACGATCTCAGAGAGTCATGACAAAAAAAAGCAAGACTGGAAAAAGAAACTTAAAAGTAATGAGAAGAAATGAGGAGGAAGAATGAAGAACAGAGAAAGCAAGGGAAGTGAGAAATAAGAAAGTTCTGCCAATGTTAAGGAGCTAACAGTTTCCTAGATTCGGGCTGTATTACCCATGTCTTGGATTTGGAGAAAGAATGTGTTGTATGAATGATAGTTACTTCCTGAATCTCGTGGCCCATTCAGAATTAAACTTATCTCTAACTTGTTAGCACTGGAAGAATCTTAGAGACATTCTAGCTCAACCTCCACATTTTACAGATGAAGAAATTATGACTTCGAGAAGTAAACTGGTTTTATAAAAATTAGAAGATCTGGGCCTAAATTTCAGAATCTGTGTCCTCACCCAAGCTTATGTCCACTAAACTTCTTTCTTGACTTTTGGTGGAATCTTATGGGACCCCCATCGTTTTGTATGCCCTCCTCTTCATCCTGCACTCCACCCCACCCCAACACACACACACATACTTCACACACTTGTACCTCTGCTGAATGCTTGTGAAATATGAGTTCTTCATCAGTTAGGATGGGTTGGCAAGGAGTATATGCTGACCATCCAATGCTTACAAACTGAATGCACAAGTCCTAGGCCAGTGATTGCATGGCACGCCCAGCTATTCCATACGCCTGAATGGAACCTTTGAGAAACTCCTGATGGAATTTCCCAGGTTTCTTTTCCCTGAGTTCACCAAATCATTGCACAACATGAACCCAGCTGTGTGAGTCTGCCCTTGGGAGGAGCAAGAATCTGTGGGGCTGGTGGCACTCCCCTCAGGGATTCATTTAAGGTAGTCCTGCTGTTGTCACCTCTGACTGGGAAATAGTCATTTGTTCTGTTAGAATTTTTGGAGTCAGTGGGCTTCTTCCATGACACATAACATATATATAAACACTTAGATTCAAGCATGTCACCTTCTGGGCACTACCACCCCCACACATACACCTCGGCCCTCTGTTCCTTTCATGTTACACACACTCCATCCATTGTTTCCACCCTTAGCTGAAAGACAAAGCCCACTAACTTACTGTAAAAGGCCAAAGTGAAACAGTAAAACAAACAAAGAAACAAACAAAAAAACCCTTCATTCTAACTTTTTTTTTAAGGGGGCTTATGATGTGATGTGCTTTCCTTCACAGGAACACTGCTGTCACTGATAAGCCATCACAGGAACTTGAGTTTTGAGATGTTGTCCTAGATAAAGATGGATTCAGGCGATTAAAATTGGGTGGATAGCATAGGGGGATCAGGGGATATGGTGTCTATCCTTACAATATTTAATAACAGAAGAGCAAACGTTCAGGCCAAGAATTATAAAGACATTTATGGCTGTTATATAGAAGAGGAATATTCAACTTAAGACAAACTTCAACTTAAGAAGAACCTTCTAATGAAATAGACTAACTACAACACTCTATTATTTCAATGAAGGTCAGATGACCATACTCCTGGGAGGAATTCTTCAGAGAAAGACTGGAGAAAGACCCCGAAGCCCTCCTAGCTCTCCACACCTATGGCGATAGAAACTCCTCTGATGGTTGGTTGAAAACACAAGAACATTATATGGCTTTGGAAAGGATCAAATGAACTGAATAAATGACATAGGGACTGAAAATGAATTCATTAGCAGAATGTTCCCACCGTGGGGTGACTACAGCTCAAGGAGCACACTGACGCTAATAAAACCTTCAAAGACCTTCTACAATGAGTAGATCAGAATAGTTTATAAGTATCACACCAAAAAATGGATTTCATTCCACAGTGCATGCACATACTTGAAAGTTTATTCCCTGGGGAAAAAAAAAGAAATAGAAACTTTTAACCTAAAATTGGGGAAACAATAGTCCCTACTTCATAGAGGGTATGCAATTTCAATGCGGCAATGTGCAAAACTCGCTGAGCACACCACCTAGCATAATTAGCAATCACTGAATGCTAACTATGTATCTTATTTACAATCAGTATTGATTTTCTCAATAAGCCATTTCTTACTAGGTCTGGTAGGTAGTGAACACACACTAGAACAGAGGTGTACTTCGTGAACACTCCATCACATTGCAGAGCCTGTAGGACTGAAGAGAGTACCATGCAGATATCCCAGGCTCATGCCTACAGCTTGTTGGTATCAGTGTCTCTTGGCCTTCCGTAGTGGGTATAGACTCAGAAGGAAGTCTCAAAGCAAAGACTCACAAGGCTCTATTTTTCTAAGAAATAAAACCTGATGAAGGTAGAATAAAGGGGGCAAATAGAAAGAACTGGGTCAAGAAAGACTGGGTACACAGATTTTTTTTGTGTCACTGATTCAGTGGGTTAGTGTTCCCTTGTATCATGTGGTGTTTTCCAGCTGGCTCAAAGAAGTAGAGAAATTAGGGCCAAATATTTGGTGAGTTTCCTAATGAAAGAAATTAAACAATAGCTGCTTTGGCTTTTTGTAAGCAAAGATGTGTTAGTTCAACTCCAAAAAGAGATGCCGCTTTTACTCCATTCCTTATTCATGGACCTAAAAGCCCAGACTAAGGTGAGCAACCCTAAAGTTCCCATGTGACTGCTCTTTCACTTCACCAGAACAAACAAAGCAATACACACGGAGAGAGACTCTTAAAAAGTGACTTCTGAAAAACGAGCAATAGATACTGTCTACCAACAAAACAGAGGCATACATTGCCCAGAGGCAGATGGGTAAATGTCCCTAGCTCCTATTCACAACAAAAGACCAAAAACTAGAATGCTTAGATGCTTATAGGGCTCTACTCAACTCACACTCACTGGATGACACATTTCAATGTGGGATCAACGCACTTAACTGACCATCTAGCCAAGGTTTCCATTCCAGGGACTCGCCTTGCAGTGACCACCTCTGTGTCCTCAGCTAACATCAGCGCAAAGAAAACCGACAAGATGAGGTTCCAAAGCCCAGCTGTTTCTGGACATTAATTTTGAGGAAATGTCTGGGACACCCCGATGAGGTGTTCCTAGACACAAAAGAGTTAAAATGCTCTCTGGCCACCTCCAGTTCACAGGTCATGAATTCCACTTCAACCAGAACAAAAAGGAAAGAAAGAAAGAAATGACATGCCCACAGCACCTACAATAATTAGTCCTCTTTCAGTATAAATAATCCAAACTCAAACCACAGAGCAGACGGCAACCCTTTAGTGGAATATCCTCTGACTAGGATATTGGCAGTTCCTTGGAGTCTCAGCATTTTGATGTAATGATAAAATGGGGTGTAGAGTAGGCAGAGTTCTCACATGGACCCCCAAGATTCCTGCCCCCCAGATGTATATGTCCTGTATAATTCCCTTCCCTTGCGTGTGGGCAGGACCTGTGAATATGATGGAACAATTGCTCCCTTAATTAGCCCACACTCCATAAGATTCCACTGTAAGACTAGAAAGTCTCCTGCTGCTTGGAAGAAGCCCATGGCCCGTGGTGAGAAGGCCATGCAGCTGGGATCTAAGGGTGGCTTCTAGTCACTGACAACAACCCCAGCCAACAGCAAGCAAGGAAATTGGACCTCATTTCTTATAACCACGGGGAAATGAATTCTGCCAACAACATGAATGAGTTTGGAAAAGGACTCTGAGGTCTAGAGAGACCACACCCTGTTGATGCTTTGATTCCAGCCTAGTGATACCCTGAGCAGAAAACTCAGTCAAACTATACCTGGACTCCTGACTCACCGAGACTGTGCGATAATAAACATATGTCACTTTAAGCCACTAAGTGTGTGGCAATTTATTACACAGCAATGAAAAACTAACAGAGCCCCAGCTGAGTGGCTGTATGTCCTGATTTACCAACTGTGTGACCTCGAGCAGGTTACATGAGTCTGTGAGCCTCCACTCTGTCATCTCTAAAATGTGAATGATAAACATACCTGCTCAATTGTTCTCATATGTTTGAAGCAAGGATGAAAAGAGATTATTATTTAAGGAAGGTGTTATTTTGAAAATTGTGAAGCACTAATCAAGTTATCAGTAAGAGTCACCCCAAATCTTGGAGGTCTATAGAAATTCCAAGGTCAATATGGGCTAAAGGCAGGACCATAAACTCTGGCTTCAGCCTTTCAAACCAGGGTGGGATTATAGGAGCTCCTGTTCCCACGACCTCTCTCCAAGGCACCAGCCAGAGGAAGCTTGGGCTCCTCCAGGAGAAGGTGTAAATATGGGCAAACTTTCTTTCATGGAAACTGGCAGGGCCTCATCCTACAAACAATCCACTTCTCTCTGCAGTGTACATCTGCTGTGCCAGGCACTGCAGATCAGGAAGCAACAAGGCCAACTTTCCCTTTGTAAGCCAGGAAGACACCACTAAGAGATGATCAGTTACAAACAGTGTGAAACATTGTACTAGACGGTTGCAGATAGTTGAGTGACAGACAATGGGACAGATAGTGGAGGAGCACCTGCTCATGTCATGTCATGGGGACGTGTGGGAAGGTGTCCCAGAGGAAGGCAGGCTTGAGTTGATTAGTACAGAACAGTTGGGGGGAATTAAACTGAGGAGATGGGCAGGAGATTGAGGAGGAGACATTTTGTGGGAAATGGTTGGATTAAAACACAGAAGCTTAAAAACATGACTGTTTTAGGGACAAGTACATTAGGGCCATCTGGCTTGATGAAACGAAACACAAAGGTACGTGACAAAATTACAGAGTTGAGAGTCAAGGAAAGACCAGACCCTGAAAGATCTTCTATGCTTTACTGAAGAGCTCGCTATGTATGGTGAAAGGGATAAGAAGTCCTGATGGTTTTGAAAGAGATTGGCATATTAACCTTGGGCAGCGGTATGGATAATGGATTGGGAAGAGGAAAGAATCCACCTTGAAGGTAATTTGAACAATTTAGGAAAGAAAATATAAAGACAATGTCAGCACAGACGAAAAGAAGAATGAACTTCAGAGCTGGCAAAGAAGGTAGTAAAAGCAGGATTCAATTGGCCAGGGTGAATCTAGGAGAAAGATACCAAGATTTCCAGCCTGAGCAACTGGATAACTGCAAGATTAATCAGTACTCCAGCTTTCACCCTTCTAGAAGGGAGAGAACTTGGGTGAAGGACTTCAAGGGTTTCTCAAAGCTTGTCAGGAAGGAGGAGGAAGAGATTATTAATACAGGCAGACACTCAATTTATGTCCTAGATCCACCGAGGTAAAACATGGCCGAGAGATTTTTTTCCTCACTAAGAAGAGTCCTTTGGGCAACAAAAGTCCTTTCTGGGACTGGAACAAGCGGTAGTTCTTACTCAGATGTGTCCCCTTATGCCTTGAGTGGCTGGGCGTATCGATATTCAATAAGTAAGTCACAAGTCAGTTTCCTAACGGGTGTGTCCCCCATCTTGTTACACGCTATCTGTAAGGATCTAAAAAGCAGAATCAGGCACTGATTGACTGGTGGGCTTCTTGGCTTAGGAGTTTAAGGTAACTCTGGCTCAGGCCAGCACATATGCACACTTTTTAAAGGAATCATAAAGTGTCTCAAATAACAGAAGAAATTTTCATCTTCAGAAGTTACTCCTGCAGTAAAGGAGGCGAGTGTGGGGAGTACTCAGGATTGTCAACATGTTTTAAAATTCAGTTTGTAGAATCACGTCATTCAAAATGATGTTTTCAATTACTCCTGCTTTTAAATTGAATTTTGCCCGAAAATAAATACATCATACCACTTTCAGTGCGAACACCCTGTAAAAGGCACTGAGAATGTGGAATCGATTTTTAGATTGTGCACATGACCTTGTACGTATTTGCCAAATCACACGACTCCTTTTAAAACAGATCTCAACGCGGTCACCTGCTGGGGAGCATTGCTTTGTTTTATTATCGAACTTGCTCCAACCCACCAGCGCGAACCCAAATCCACCTTTCTCAGTATTCATGGTTGTGGCTTGTATATTTATTGGTCCCCATGCGTAGTTTTTATGGAATATGTTGTCTTTCTTTTGCCTGTTGGATTGGACCCATCTCTATTTCTTACTAAATGTTCCCAACGCACACTATGATCTTATCATTATGTCTAATGTCATTATATCTTATCATTATGTCAACTAGCCCTGTTTATTATTATTCAAGCAATAAGCAGACTGAATAACTGCAAAAAGAAGGAGCGTTTTTTTTTTAATTATAACTTTCTTCTTTACCTAGAAACAGATGGTCGCATCGCCTTCATTTTTCTTTTTCTTTCTTCTCCATTATAATGGAGGGAGGGGGACACAGTGACAATGTCTTTTTGGATTGGGAATAGTCGAGCTCAAGTTCCTGTAAGAGGGGGTGGGCTCAGCTTGGAGAGAGGTCTACAAGCTGGGTCGATGCCAGCAATAGGAGCAGGACAGCAGGGTAGGAATGGGAGCTGAGAGGTGACCCTGCAGCACCCACCCTTCCGTGGGTCAGCGTCAGCCCAAAGAGCAAGGGTGAACACAGCAGCAGGAGCAGCTAGGTTAGTGCCTGGGAGGGTCAGATCCAAGATAGAATCAGACTCGAGGAAATGGTTAACCACAGCAAGAGTTACTGCAGAGCAAAGAGCACTATCTATTGCAGCTCACCCTTTGACGTGGTTCCCACATCATTGTGGCCAGTGGAGGTGGGGAACCATGCAACCAAAGTGAGTAGGATTCTATTTTTACATAGCAGGTGAGGAAACACGGGCTATGGTCTCTTACAGAAGCCTGTGAGTGAGGTTTCTCACTTTCCTATAATCCTATTTTCATTAAACTCAAGCCAGCCAGCAGATGCTTGTCCCCGAAATCGCTACCTGATTTTATTTTCAGTTTGGGAGTCTACATTAGTTATTTAATTCCCTAACTCACCACCAAAGCTTTGACTAGGAGATTTATTTATTCAGCAAACAGCTGAATGACTTTGGGGTGGGATGGGGAGAGGTTAGAAAGAAGAATGCAATTAATCAACTGATGTTCCGTCTATAAGACACATAAATGGTTTAACTGTTCCCCACCTGGACTTACTACAATGTATGATCGTTCACTCTCCCTCTTCCTGATAGTCCAAAAATATAAGAATTTGCCATATATCCTACTATGTTTTCTAGGATTCAGTAATTTCTCTTTGCAAACGTTTCTGTCTTGGGCGGTTTTTCACAGCTTTGGAAAATGTGCACAATCTGGCTTCAGATGGCTTGGGCTTACCTCTGTGAACCTTTTCTCCAAAGTATAGACAAGAGGAGGCCATGCTGGAAAGCTCAGCTTATATAACCTCATTTGACAAATATGATACATGCCCCAAAACTTGACATTTCGCAATACAAACTTTTTATGGAGCAGCTTTATGTTTTAAACACAACACAGCATTCAAAGCATGTGTGATCATCCAAGCACCTCCCCAAGTCCCAAGGGTTTAGTTAAAAATACATGGGGAAGAAATAAAGCTCCTTCACAGAATGGCATCAAGTCCACTGCTCCCTCTTTGATGCCCTCCTCTACCCTTCTGTGTTCTCTGGGTGGCCAGGCTAATGTCCTTGACGATTCACTCCCAGGGACTGGCGGAAAACCCCTCCTTTGATGTGAGAAGGAATGCATTGAAAGTTCTCTCTGGGGCGGAATAATCATTATCTCAGATGAGATAATGAATGAGAAAATGCTCTGTAAACCATAATGTCCTAAATGTTAGAGATTACTTTATTACTAGTAGTAATTTATTTATTAGTATTGTTCCTACTATTAATAAAATGAGTCACCAAGCTTCTTCCTGTTCCAGAGTTCCAATTTAGGCTACAGTGCTGCAGAAAGGTATGGTGTGAAAGGTTATGAGAAAAACAGAGACTGCTCTAGACTCTCGGAAGAGTCGCCATGTTTACAAGAGCCCATCAGGACCCTAACTGACTTTAAAAGTAATTTTCCATTCTTAAATGGTTCTCCTGTATCAGTGATAACACACCCCTGAATTCCTGTTGGTAAAACACATTTCTTTCTGAGATGTCCAGAACAGATCCTCTCTTCATATCGAAAAGGCTTCAAGTGCTGGCTGCCTTCCCCCCACCACCCGAGGCTGGTTCTCAGACCCCTCCCCTTAAAGTTTCCTGACCATCTCACAAATTGGAATCACCCAAAAAGAATTAAAAGAAAAAAAAAAGAAAGAAAAAGATATGATTCAGGCGAAAATCTGAGTAAGCAAACGTCTTTGGCACCACGAGACATGGAAAGTTGAGTCTGAAGCCAGAGGTGGTTACTCGACTTTGCCCATAATTCTACACAGACAGTTACACGCAGTGAACTTGGGGGGCTCAGATGAACGCAATGAGAAGCTCTTTCAAATTTTCACTTTTGAGTATTTTTCAATAAGTAAGTCTATTTAAGCTCCAATGGAGCAGACAGCCAAGTACTTTCTCAACCAGGACTTTAAAAAGAAAGAAATAAAAAGAATAATTTATAACGATCAAAGATAAAGTAAAATATTAGTCTGGAAGAAATACAATTTCAGGTTTAGAAGTTGGTTTTATAAGGGAGATAATCCTCCCCTATGTTTTTCCAGGCCTATAAATGCAATTTTTATTTTATTTTTACCCCAGCCCTTGGGTTGCTACAAAGATCGAACATGGGGAAGACTATTTCATTTCTTTTCCAGGGGGGCACTTGGCAATAACGTGTTGCAGACCCACCTTGTACTGTTTAGGAGGATAACATGTAAACGCCCTGCTAGCGGCAGCCTGTGAAAGGATCCAATCTTTTCTTTTACTTTCTAGCAAACGCTTTCTTGGGGCAGTCTCTGACTTTGGCCATTGTCTGCCATTGTGTGTCTTCTGCTCATTATCAACAATTAACACAAGAACAGATAAGATCTTGGCTGTTTCAGCCTTAGGGAAAGACTGATTTTTTTTTTTTAATGCCAATTAGAATATAAAACTTGATACCAAAACCGTCACATTAAAGTCACAGGCAGTTCTGAAATATGTTTAATATAAGCAACAACTCTGGTTTATAACGTTCTGCTCAAATCTCTCCTCTGCACTTCAGAGGGTCCAATCAGGGACTATTCCAGAACAACAGAAAAAAGAGATGTGCCACCCGGTGTGCAGTTTCACCTGTAGCAGGAGAACCAACTCAGAAGAAATTTTTTAAAAATAGCAAATGTTGGGCGACATTTTTATATTCCTCTTGGTAACAGCTTATTGAGTTCCATGGTAAACATCTATAATCATGCAACTTAATGATCTACCTTATCAACTAAAAGAATAGAACTGAGAAAAAATGGCACTGCTCACCAATCTGTAAGCATAATTAACAAATAGACACCAAGAGACAGGGAGCTAATCTTTTATCCTAAATTAGATTGCCAGCGATACTGAGAAGCTAGTCCAATTCTACTTCACCCACAGGACAGAGAGTGCTTATAATGCCCAAAATATTTCCACAAATATCCACCAAGGAACTTGTGCCATTACAGGAAACACAGGCACAACACAAAACGTCACCTTTCTCGTTTAATCTGCTAATAACACATTTTTCAGGGAACCTCAGGACAACAGAGATTTACTCGGACAACAAGGCAAACGTACAATAATGATTATTTCCAAGTAACACCCTGGTGATGGAAATGGGTTTGATTTTTATTTAATGTAAGTTGAGTGCTTCCAAATCAGCTAGACCTAAGTTGAAAACCAAGCTCTGGCACTAACTAGGTGTGTGACTTTGGACAAGTGACCTAACCTCTCTAAGCCATTTTCCTTATCTGTAAAAACGAAGATAATTATGGTATCTATCTCATAGTCTTATTTTTAGGATTAAATGAGTTAATAGATAAAAAGCATTTAAAGCAGTGTCAGGGACACTGTACCCACGCAACAAATGCTAACTATCATTAATAGTTACATTCCCAGACCTTTCTCCTGCTGTATTCTGATTTTCTGCAGCCATTATTAGCTTTCGTTATCACTTAAAGGAGGCAGTATGTGCATTTCTGAGAAAAAGGTCACCTCAGGAACAAATAGAAAAACACTGATCGAGGATCAGGAAACCCACTCATTTACTTTGGAGACAGAGTTCCATTTTTCTAGAGATCTAAAGGAAACTGTAGAAAGCAGAGCACAATGTTTTCATTTCCTACGTTCATTTCTGGCCCTCTAATGTGTCTGTGAACAGATTCCAATGATATATTTCCCAACAGGGAAAGCGGCTTCTTAAACCAGAGCATTGCAAAAAAAATTGCTAGAGACCTACAATGCTCCCCTTCACCCCCTACCTGCCACCAAATAAACATAGCTGGTCTCTCACCTCCACTGAAAATGGAAGGTATGCAGTCAGCCTCTGTGTATGTTCTGCTTCCTTGGAAGGGCCTTTCTAGGAACAAACAGGCTGAGTCTTTTTTGCTTGATAGAGAACCATACTGCCAACAGATTTTGGGATCAATGCGTCCAACTTAGAATGGTTAACCAAACTATCAAGGGAGGATTCTAGAAGGAATACCAGAGGCACATTCCGAACATGGGCTTTTGAGGCCAACAGATCTGGCTTTAAATCTTAAACCATGCTGTTATTTATTAGCTTTCTGATCTAGAGCAAATTAGTTCACTTATTCTCCCCCATTTCTCCATCGAGGTGGACTATTCATCCCAGTTTGCCTGGGGCAGTTCTAGAGTATACCAATTGTCCTTCGATAATTAATAAAAGCTACCTTATCATTCCAAAAGAGCTACCGTTTGGATAATAAATTATATGGCCACCTCATTCTTCTGTAAAATTAAAATAATAGTCACCTCACAGAGTGGTTGTGAAGGCTAGCCACAATGTATATTAATTGCTACCATAATGCCTCACACAAAGAAAATGTTCAATAAAAACTAGTTCCCTCTTTATCTATTTTCTTCACATCTGCATTCTCCAGTACAGAAGCCATTAGCCTCACATGGCTATTGGGTACTTGAAATGTGGCTAGTTCAAGTTGAGGGGTACTGCGAATGTAAAATAACCCAGACTGTGAACATTTAGTACAAAAAAAAGAAGATAAAATATCTTATTAATAAGTTTTATATTAATGACATGTCCAATGATATAATTTTGGATACATTAAATTAAATAAATTATTAAAATGAATTATACCAAGTTCTTTTTATTGTTTTAGTGTAGCTACTAAAAAAATTTTTTTTTAAATTAAAATTACATCTGTAGCATGCATTGTATTTCTACTTCGCACTGATCCAGCTGGTTCATTTATGTCACTCCTACCTGTTCACACACCTCATCCCATCAACCCTTTCCCACCCTTCCCCTCTAACTCTTTGTTCCATAGCTCAAGGTGAGAATCGGGTACACTTTTCATCACATGTGCCAACATGATTAAATTTATTCTGGGTGTTTTAATGTAAAAGGGCAATAAACGAAGGG
Organism: Rhinolophus hipposideros; assembly: GCF_964194185.1. Classification (NCBI taxonomy): domain Eukaryota; kingdom Metazoa; phylum Chordata; class Mammalia; order Chiroptera; family Rhinolophidae; genus Rhinolophus; species Rhinolophus hipposideros. The sequence continues at coordinate 10,408,808 of NC_138072.1, forward strand.
GCAAAATAAAATTGACTTTGATCATGCCTCTCAGCAATGATTTGTCCTTAGGGACCGACACTCTGACCTTGAGTACATTAGGAAAGCTGCAGAGACTGGGCCAACTTTGGAAAATGTCCATGTTGGCAAGACAAATGGAGCTTGGTTGGCCAGAAAAGATATCGCAATCTCTCCCTGGATCAGATTTGCTAATTCTTGTGAATGCTTATGAAATACTTTGGGTCCCAAAGCTAAGTAACATAAAGAACTGGGGTCCACGCATGTGCCGTAGGTGCTGGCTGCCTCTTTGAAAAGAAGCATTTCATTTCATGCACGATCATCGTTTAGCCCCCAAAATATCTTCCTAGAGAATTAAAACAGCCTTTATTTAGATTCATGCCCATGGCCCTGACATATGGGTGTAACAGTTGCGGAGAGCTAAGTAAAGAGCAAATTCATTCTAACCCCAATGTGACAACTGAATCCAATCAATGCCCATGGCAAATGAACACAGCCCGTTGAAAAATACCAATGTTCAATTTTTTCAATATTAGCAAGTTGGATTTTTGAAACATTTTCACCAAATAGTCGACTTAAAATCTTTCCAGATATACAATTTTTTCCTTAAGTTTTTGTCTGCAGGAACCCTATTGGCTGAGCCGGTTGTCCTGGCGTAACATGCCAACTCTGTCACAGAGGTAAAGAGAAATGATCCAAATTGGTCTCTTTAGCACAGCCAAAAGAGAGCTACAGTCAGTGTATTGAATCTTGCACATTTCCACCAATTGCTTTAGCTCTGTGTGGACATAAACACGTTGACATTACTCCTCAGAAGAGTGCCTTCTTTCCTGAAGGTTTCATAGTATTGCAAGAAGGGTAACGACAGACAATACGAGAAGTACGTGTTGGATAGAACTAATATTTAATGCGTTCCATGAGATGCTTTGTGTCTGAGCTCCACCAGCTCTCATCAGCTCACTCCTCCACCCACTCACCCCACAATCAAATAATTCCCCTCTCTTTGATAAGGAGCCAACAGGGGGACAGGCAATGGTTTGGAACAATAGCATCTGAAGTGGAAGAAAACACAGAGGGCCTCTCACTTTCCCTCTCTAACCACAACAATTGGAGGAGACTTGGGCCTGAAAAATCTATCTGCTACTAAATGGCACCCAGATGGAAATCACAGCTGCTCCCTGGTACCAGCTGTACCTGTGCCCATTCATCTTCAGAACACGCCTGCAGCTGAGGAGAGAGGAAAACTGGGTTGACAGAGCAGTTAAAGAACCTCTCTTTTCTTCCACACACTTTTCCTTTTATCTTTTCCCCTTCAGTTTCAGAGCTTCTTGTTCTCACCTTCATGCTGTGGCAGTGATGACAAAAGAAAACTGTAGCCCAGGAAAACCAGTGGTGAGTAATAGCCCCAGGTTCTGAATACCTAATGTCTATTGTATGTGCCATGTGGGAGGGAGAGCCAGGGGGGAGGGAGAACCTGGTCAAGTGACCTGGGTAGGTGTAGGACCTGGTGGTATCCACCCCAATGCATCCAGCCAGGATCTGCATTTTGATACCTGTCTTCTAATTCAATCCAAACATCTAATGTGCACGGTCTTGAGGAATGCATTGTTCAAACAGATCTGATTTTTGCCCAGAGCCTTTTCAAGCCACTGACCACTTTGAACCTAATTAGAAAAAGCAGAGGACACTGGAGACATTTAATAAAAGGAATCGGGTTGCGGCTTCATCTTCATGACCTGAGATTTATAAGGGAATTTCACTGGCTTTGTAGCAATGTAAAATAAATAGACATTAGATGATGACAGGGAAAACAAAATTGCTGCCAAAGCTAAAAAGAGCTTGGCAGAAGAAGAAAGAACTACTACATAGTCAGTCATTATTTACTGTACAAACCTTTTCATAAAGCATGGAAGAGAGATACATAGGAATAATGGGCCCTTGCTAAAAGATGAAAAGGACTTTCTGTAACTACATTATCCACTGACGAAGGCCCCGCCGGTCCCAGTTGTTACACAATCTTATTGTTCTGTTCAGCCATTCAGAAAGCTGAATGAACAGCCCTGCTATGGAACTCTTAGAGGCTGAACTAGTCCACACATTTCCAAGGAAAAGACTAACAATGCAATGGCTGGAAATAACTAATTAATTTGTTAATCCTTGCAGACCCACACAATCCACTGCATATGCTCTAGCCAGTTAATTATTCTTTAGCCTATGATGCTAAAATGCAAATCAGTCCAGTGACCTAACCTACCAGCCTCTCACAAAAGGATCCTAGTGCTCATTACTTAATTCAAAAGGAGGAATGCTTTGCTTTCGGTCCATGGTGATGGTGGTGAATGTCAGTGAACCAGTCAGCTGAGAGTTTCATTGCATCAAACCTCAAAGAAATGGTTTGAACCTCTATTACGTTCCCCCCTCCCCACCCTAGGAAACTGATATCCTGTGGCTTCTTTAACTAAAGTTGCATCCACCCAATCCAACAATGAGAAATTATCTTTAAATATTAATGAAAACTGTTTCTGTAAATTGTAAAAGGCTCATAGCTATAAAGCAATTTAACTACAAACTTGGCCTAGAATAGAACAAGAGAGATACACAACAGAAAGATTTGAAGGACAAAGGCATGTCATTCATTAATTCTAATTAATAGTCTGTTGTTTTACTAGATTGTATTTCAATAGCTAAAAGCATAGGTACACTCATTTAGTCTTTCAAATGTGTGTGTGTGTGTGTGTGTGTGTGTGTGTGTGTGTAAGGAGATTGGTAGACTGGGGTGGAATGTGAAAACAAATGTGTTTCTGCAGCATCTGAGAAATGAGGAGGACGAAAGTCAAAAATGTATCCAGAAGAATGCATAACAAGGGACCATTCTAACAAAGGAAAGAATGCCAGTCCCATTAGCTGTACTGATACTTTTCATAGCACCCAAAACAGAGCAAATCCCCACTTAACTAGGGCGGTCAGAAAATGGTAGGTTCTGAGGAATCCCACCCTCCAACACAGTGCAGGGTCATGGAAAGGCTAATAACTGGGTGCCCATCCTGACTCTGTATTTGTACAACCAGGGACCAGAAGACACTTCTCCCTGAGTCACTGCTATCTCAACAGGAAAAAGGGGAAACTGACACCTCCTATCTCACAGTGTTGTAATTTCAAATGAAGCACCAAGATCGAGGGGAAATGTTTTGAAAGATGTTAAGGCCTATATGAAGATGTAACTTAATTTATTATTGTAAAGAATCATCACACTTATAAGCAATAGATTAACCTGTTTCAGAAAAAATGTTAAAAGAAAAAAACTCAATACTATAACAATCCTGAATACAATCTATTGATCTTTCTTTCAGGGTTTAGACAGTGTTTTAGGAAGTGACAATGCCTCCTTTGGCAGTGAATGTAGGCACTAATTCCAGAAAGATACACAGAATTATGTGGCAGAAATTTAAATTCTCATGATTTCATACATGAGGTTGTTTGAAATATGATCATCAGGAGCTAGCATATCCCATTATGTCTTTCAACTTCTTCACTATAAGTTACAGAAGAGATATGATGCATCCATTAAAAAGAACGATTTAGTTGCCTAAGAGGATTTCCATGGGACATTATTGATTAAGCAATATAAGAAAGGGACAAGGGAATATGAGAGTGGGGAATAACCAGAAAGGCTGTCAATTTGGAGAAAAGATGCCCTTACTCAAGACGCTTTATTTCTATGTGCTGGAATGTTCTCCTAATGCACTGCCATCTGCCAGAAAATCATTGCAATAAATACAAAAATCTTCGCTGTCTGCGATATGATTGGCACCTCATGAGCTGTGGGGCTCTCGCACACAACTTGCCCAACCACCTACAGTGGCCCTGGTATGTTTAATTTTACCCTTTATAACTTCTTTTTGCATTATTACATTGATTGCAAAATTGGTGAACTACCATTTGTAATTTGAAAAACATCAAATAGGGAACATTATAAATAGATCACTAGCCGCTAAGACGAATTTGGATCGCAATGATAAACCTCAGCCTGTGAGGGCAGATTTCTGAATGTCTGGATATCCACATAGACTCAGAGACAATGATTTCTGTCTTGTTTTTCCAGATTTTTACTCTGTGCTTGAACTCCTTCACTTAACACCTTTGTTCCCTTTTTACATTATTTATAACTTGTATAATTATATTTTTATAAAAGTACTTAAAACCTAGTGACCAATGAATGGCTAGTCTATAAGCTTCAATTGATACACCGTAAATCTACCAACTTTTATGGAAGAGCTTCAAGGGTTTTCAGTTTTAATATTTTAATTTTTTAATATAAGCATTGTGTCAAATTATAAATGGACTTTGAGGCTCTGATTCAGCCAAAATACTTTTCTGTATTCCCGCTAGTTTTATCCAGTGTCATCTTCAATGTTATAAACAAGTATTACAAGTGTATTAACATTGGAAAATACCCTGATGTTCACTAATAGGGGATTGATTAATGATAATATGTTCATATACTGGAATACTAGAAAGCCATTAAAATGAGGAAGCAAAGGTATATAATGTTAAAAGAAAAAATAAAGTTAAAAAACCATGTGCATAGTATGCTAGGCAGAGAGTGTTCTGAGAAAGGATGGCTAGATAGATAGTATCTGTAGAATAAACCTGGAATGACATAAAACATGGTGTTTCAATGGACAACTTGTGGATAGTTGGAACACAGGTGATTTTCATTTTCATACTTACACATTTCTATATTTGCTGAACTTTTTAAAATCGTGAATTGTTTTTGTTGGGAACTTCATTGGAAAGGTGCTGGGAAGCTTTCTATCTCCTACAAACAAGCATTTTGAAGGAAGGAATTTTGAACAACCTGCAGGACTGTTCAATATTTCACAAACACGTAGCATTGACAAAGCCTTTCAGAGTTTCAGTCTGGCTTACAGTAAACATCAAGGTTGATTTCTCTATGTGTTTTCTATTAGGCTAGTTGTTTAACCATTTTCCCCAGTCAAAAGGAAAGCAAGTTGTGTCTTGGCCTGTTGGTTTAGAATCGATGGAGAGGACTGAAAGAGAAAAACAAAGGAAGAGGAAAGATCATGCACATTCTCTCTGGGTGATGGCAGCCCTGCTTAAATATGGCTCTCTCTATCAAGTCTCTTTATTTACACTTGTATCTATGTACAGACATCATATCCTGTGATGTCCCCAGCTCTGTTTTCTCACAATGAGAAAACAAAAACAAGAAGACGCAGCGTTGCTACTGAGGAGCTTACAATTCATTCTGTGTCTACACAGTCCTGAACAACCAAGGCAATTAGCAGAGGACCAACTGTTTTCAAAACAACTGTTCCTTTCACTCAGCTCAGTGGATGCTCCTTTTCAAAGCATAATTATACTTTATTCAAGGAGACAGCCCTTGGGACGAGTGAAAGTAAGTCACCTAACTTACAGCTGTCAGAGTTGAAAAATCCTTACAAGGCACTGGAAAAAGATCTTTCTTCTCAGTTTATAAATGAACGTGAGTGTCCTTGCACTCATGGTCACGGGGTGTGTCTGCGGATCTGCCGGTGAGCAGGCCTAACCGGGGTGTGTGGGAGAATGGGAACTGAAAACCCAATGAGGAGTAGAGACAGCGTTGGGAGTTGTTGGACACGTAGGCTATCATCTGCACAGAAGCATTCACATGGTTAGGGACAAAGGGTAATTGCAGGGTGGTTTATTAATTGAAAGTAAATGCTCTCTTCTTTGTGAAATGGCTCAATAGGGAAAAACCAAACACATGATAAAAGGACATGCACAGTCAGCAGAGAAACCTCAGCTTTGAAAAATCTGCCAGGAAGGAGAAAGTTCGGAATGGATTTGTTTTCTGGCTCCTTACAACAAATAAACCACGGAGGGACTCCCAAGGATCTGAATAATGAAACAATTTCCCTCTCCCTCTCCGTCTTCCTCTTTTGTCCTCTTTTCTCATATGTGCGTTGCAGAATCATGAGCAAGAACCCAAGAAGCTGCTGTAATTTGGGTCTTTTTTCTAATAAGGCAACTGATGCCTGAAAAAACAATAAAGAATTCCATACATCTCATACCAAAGAACTAGGAGCTTATGATGAGAAATCAGATCTCTAATTTATGAGCCATTTGCCCCACTGTTAAATGTGGTCAGCATTCAACAATCGTGTTCATGAAGTCAATATGTGGGTGTACCGTCGACTAGGTTTCCTTACATATTTTATTCCTGGGTTCAGCATCAGGTTGCTGATTTACACATTTAACAATATGGCTGCCTTCAAGGAAACTCACTAGCAATATGGACCAAATCCTATGGGAATAAAGTTAAATTTGCTTCTGGCAAGACTGTAAAATGGGTGAGCTGAAGTATAAACAGTAAAAACAGTATAACAGTATAAACAGATTACTTGGAGCCTCCCAGAACTGAGCCAAAAGTATCCTCTCACGATGCAGTAATTAGAACCCAAAACTCTATTTCACTATGAGTACTTGTCCCCCAAACCAAGCCAGCTTTGGCTCAGGCAAAAGCTACACATATACACATCATCTTCTGTGCGATCCAGCACTTCCAACTTTCCCTTGTTCTTGATACATACACTATACATCACCATGTGATTTTAAGTATGTGGGGGACTTTGTCAAGCTAATGTTTGTTGGTAAACGATGTCTAAATGTGCAAGAAAAGACTTGAATCACCCTTTCTTTTTGCAAATGTCTCAAGCACTAAGAAAAATGTTGGGGAGGTAGCACTGTTAAAAACTTCCACCATGTTTTCTTCTCTCGAGTTTGCAAATGAGACAGAATTCATCAGCCCAAGAGGCAAAGATAAGTGTGTTCTAGAAATGAAGTCCTGCCAAGAAGTCATCTGTACTTCTTGGCATCGGAAAAACTTCAACCGTATTACATGTATTTTCCAATCAAGTGAGTGTTTGAGGGCTCTGGAAAATTCTTCTTGGGCTATATACAGAACAACAGAAAGATACGCTTTGGGTATCTATAGTCCACTTGTCAGACCAAGGTTAATTCTGATTTTTTTTTTTTTATCTTTGGAAATCTATAGTCACATCACTGGGCTTTGCAGTGTGAGAGTCCTTTGACTAGAGTAAGGAAGAAGGTAGCTTTTTACTTCTTTGTTTGATGCTGCTGTTTTAACTAAAAAAACTTGCACTTTCTTCCCAGTGCTAACAAGCAGGAAAATAAATACTTTCAAGGGAGTCATAGATCTGGCTCGAAGGTTTAAAAAGGATGTAAGGGACTTGTGAGAAACAAAGGAAAAGGGACGATGGAGCCAGGGTAGAAGATGGGATGGAAAGAAGAGTTGCAGCAAAAGGGAGTGCACTGGGGAAAATCTACAACTGCGGCCAGCCCAGGTGACGTGTCACAGCAGAGCTGAAATTGTCCTCTGTGCATTTCATCATGGAGGCGCACGTGTCATGGGCCATTTTTCACGCTGAACTGAAGGTGATTCAAAAGGTTGCTGCATAAACCTCAAAAGCTAATTATCCTCCTGGCCCCCCCTTTTTAAATCGTAAATGGCATTCACATTTTCTATTACATAAATTTAAAACAAAAAAAGAAAAGTCTTTCCAAGTATGCACAAAATCCAAACTCTAAACCCTCTGATGCTGTAAACAGGTTTGGACGACGAACAAAATCATTCCAACAGCTGTTTCTATGCAGCAGCTATTAAGGAGGGAAACTCATGGTGTCACTTAACCAGCTGTCATATTGAGGAAAAGTGAATGGACCGATTGATGTCATGCTCCTGGGAGGTGGAAGGAGCGGTGGTTTCTTTGAGAAGAGAGGGGAGAAGGGTCAGGGGGGTACAGCTCTATCCTGTGAACAGTGGTTGAATTGTTTGGAGTGTTGATTCAGGAGCCTACAAAGGCGCCATTATCCCCCTTCTTCTGGCCGATGGTACACCTGACAAATGGTAATGGCAACATTAGCAGACCTGAGAGAATTCTCAAGCTCTCTGATGTGTGCCAATATTAAGTCTGATAGCGTCTCTCCCTCTCTCTCTCTCTCTCTCTTTCTCTCTCTCTGCTATTTTGATAGCTGCCTGCTGTTTAAGCAAAGCACTGAGTTTCTCGACAGCTGAGGCCCAGGTGGCCTCAGTACCCATCTAAACAAGTTGACATGAAATTGATCTTCCAGGGTTGGGAATGGGGGAGCTGGTGTCAACAGAGCATTCCACCTTCAGTAAAGATAATTCTTTCATCATCTTGGGCGAGGGGAGGGAGGACTAAGAAGAGCTGACACAGGTGTCCAAGTTACCCACTTGTATTTGCTTTTGAAAGTCCAATTGTGATGACATCACCCTATCAGAAGACTGTGTTTGTTGATGTTTGTTTATGTGGGTTGTCAGTATATAACCACGCACAATTACACAGCTGGGAGCAACCCTCTATATTAAAAAGATGGAAAAATTGAACCACAAAAGAAACTATTTGGGCAGAGAAATGTTGATGGAAGCAAACAAGGAAAATGAAACCTGGGTGGAAATTTCCATAGTTTTAAAAACAATCTGGATAGCGTGGGTGGACGGGTGGTTGAGAAAACTACATATAGTTGACTCTTCATCATGCCCACCAATAAAATCCAACTAATAGACTAAGTAATCCAGCAATAATGTTCTATTTAAGTTTTCAAGTTGATATGTAAATTTTTTGGAAGTAGACTTATTTTGTTCAACTGTATTTGGCTTAGGATTCACTGGGCTTTGGCATGTCATTACTCTTTGGGGCAGTATGTAAATTCAAAATTAAAGTCAGAGTGACCTTTGTGTTTGTTGAACCTAGTGGTGTCAGTGGAAAAAAGAATACTTTGTACAGAGAAAGTGAGTCGTACTCAGGAGTTGAGCTTGGTGGCATGAATAGGGACTTTTTTTTCTTGATTTTCACTGAGTTGGAACGGCTGCAAACGAAGCATGACCCAGAGCTGCGATGCAGGAACAACACTAGTCCCTTATCTATAAGAGTTGTCCTGAGATTCGGCTAGATCTTAAAATCCCTATGCAAACTGACTAGAAAGTGAAAAATTTAGATAAGCAACTGCTTCTTAGGTTTCTGTAACACGAAACTGAGTTGATGTTGGAGAAGCCCTAACTTTTCTACTTAAAGAATGTTCTGAAAACTCAACGTTTGCCTGTAAAGACAAAAAAAATCTACATGTCAAAAAACCAACCAATGCATTAAACAGCATCTTCTATGAGCAAATGTAGATTCTGCAGAATCTCCAAAGAGTTGGGCCCTAGCAGAGGAAGATCTAAAGATACACATTGTCCCAGGCTGGCTCTGTGACTCTGTGTGGCCTGAAGCTAAATATGCAAATTCTCTGAGCTACAATCTCACTTGACCTCTAAAATTCAATGGAAATAATGAAGAACACTATAAATGTGGTAAGAGCCTTGCTACAAGTACCAGGGAAATCGATGGTTGAACATGTTGAAGAATAAAATGGGGATACTATTGGAAGTCTTGTTCCTACATATTTAAAGAGGTAAAACAAACTACTAAACTTCATTTCAAACGTACACCAGATAAACTTTTCCAGTTTCCTAGAGCTGGGTGAGAAAAGATTTTGCGTTAGGGGAACTAAAGTCATCTTTATTCCAAACAATGGCACTTCACCCTTTACACGCCAAGTTGCATGAGATATTCCACCCCTACCTAGAGAGTACTAGAATTGACCATATTTGGTGGGTGCATGAGCTAACTGAAAAACAAGATGGTTTTCATAATGAAGTTCTTCTATGCTAGTAAGAAAAATGAAGAGGATGGCCTCTCGTCACTTTGATAACTTCACTGTCTTGTCTTAGTGGATAATATATCCACTAAGAAAGTTCTACTAAAGTTTGTCAATACAGACAAATCCATATAATACTTCAAGCTTGCTGTAACACTAACTATTCTCCTCTGATCACTGCTTTACAGAGGAATTGAATTAGAACTGCAACTATTCTGGACCAGTTCTTCTAAAATGTACTTTTCCTTCATAAGCACAATAAATGTATTACAGGCATAATAAAATGTATTAACATGTCAGTTTTTTTCTTTTCTTTCTTTCTTTTTTTTTTTTTGCACCAGAAAGGTATGAAATATGCAAGCTAAGTGACCACTTCAGGTAACCTGTTTACTACTATATTCTAGAATCACATTCATTCTTAGCCAGTAGTCGATGTTCAAAATCAGTAATTCAAGATTGTTCTTTTAACAGCATGAGTTGTTTTTAATCCTTACCATTTTTATGACATACTTTAAGGAACGGGGCAGGGCATTTTAAATGTAACCCCATGTTTTATCAACAAATCACGTCTACATAGAAAGCCTCAATGGTTTAATTGTGCTATAGTGGTGGTGTCTTTAGAGAATGCTGAGGAATACAAGGTAATATTCCCCCATGTGGGGTGGTCCCTTCAGAACATCCTTTCAGAACATCGAGCTCCGTAAGCCTGCGTCCCTCAGAGTTCTGCTCATCCATTCATCCTCCATCCATTCCATAACTATTCATTGAGCACTTACCTTGTATTATATACCAAGCACTGAAATCCTCAAACTCCTAAAGGGAATATTCCTATAGAAAAAGGTGCTTTCACTTTATGAATAATTCTCCGTGCTGCTCAGAAACTTTTAACCATGTATTCTGTGCCTGTGGTCTAAATGCCTGAGGTTTCCAGATTTCCAAATTCTAGGGTGGTGGGGCATTACTAGAGTTCTTCTTCTGATTTATATCTTTAGTCAGGGTGGGCATGTTGCTTAACTTCATGTTTTATGTCTTTGTTTCTAATGAATCAGGGGGCTGCAAAAGGTCTCCCTCACTGTGTAGTGACTAGCGCAGTGCTCATATCTCATAAGTAACCCACTCTGTTAAGAGGAAAGTCATAACAGAATGGGATCTGAGTTCTTAAAAGCCTCAGGCCTCACCATCGTATAACTCAAAGGATACACACCTCGCTCTTTCCAAATTGTTGCTCTGATTTCATTCTCAATGATGTGTGTCTGCTCACAGGAACGTCATTTTGCTGCCATGCTTGCACCCAACTCGTGCCGTGTCCAGACAGGAGGTGCACACAACAAACAGTATGGAGGGGCCAGGCAAATCTGAAACAGCCCATCGCCCATTAACTAGTTTTACAAACAACAATGAAACAGGAAATAACAAAGCATGATCCTTGAATTAGTACTTCAGCAAAAATACTCAAAGAGTTTTTCCACAGTCTGTAAATGGCTCCAGCTGTGTTTTCATGGTTTATGAAATTGAGAGAGGCAAACTCTCTAGAGACAAATTAAAATCTTGGATCTGGTCAGAGATGACTTTATAGTAAAGGTGCTCAGTTATATGGCATAGTCTAGAGATACACAAAGAGCTATAAGCCAAGCTCTACTGAAAATCCAAACAGTTTACTTTATGTATTGTCCACCCAGAGGAATAAGGACTGGCATATATCAAAACACAGATCAACCCAAAGAATAAGGTCTGTTTTATTGCTATGTTTTACCAGGAGAGGATGAGGGTATAATATTTTATTATGAAACAACTAATAGAAGGAACAGAAGAAAGAACACGTGGAGATGGCCTGACTTCAGAGGAAAATGACTAGTGGATGATGAGCGCCACCTTTTGGCAATCAGACGCTGTGACATCCTCTCGGTAAAAATGATTTTTGGCTTAGTGAACCCTGGGCTTTGAGATTCAATTCAGAAATATTTCTAGAAATTCTTTTCCCGGTATCTTCAAGTCTCATTCTGCTTGGAGTAAGACATCTCAGACTTCCTCATCTTCTTCCCATTTAGTTACTGCCCAAAAGGTTGGTGTTAGCAATCATTGCTCCTTATTGCTTCCCAGAGAACCAAAGACGTACTCAGAAAACCAGGAGAACACTGAAAAGCAGGGTACATTTTTAAATTCCTGGCTGGGATGGCACAGAAAGGACAAACCCAGAGCCTGATTGATCTAATGCAGTCCTTAGAGTCTAATAGCCCTGAATTTGCCATGCTGGAAGAGATTTATGATTCTTGGTTGGATAAGCATGGAGTTTTCCAGAGAAATATACAGACACCTAACGCAAATAACACACAGGTATTCATGCCTGTCACAGACGCTCCCCACCTCGAAAATATTTAAAAATAACCACATTCGTGCCCATTAACTGTGATAAAATGAAAAGATATTGGAAACGAAGATTTGACCAAGGACATGGGTCACCAAGCTACAGTAGTTGGGGAGTAAAACTGCTGGCGTCACCTACTCTGGAGAGACTGACAGCTTCAAAAGATCGCAGTGAATGAGAGTTCTTATTCCCACCCCAAGCTGGGCAGAAATACTGGAGGGAGACAATATTGAAAAAGTCTTCATTCCAGAAGCACTTCCTGGAAGCTCCAGAGATTTCTACCACCATTCATAGCATCTTAACAGGAAACAACAGCTCTTTGAGGTCACCCTGCCCAGGAGAGCGCTGGCTGGCTGTCCCCACAGAGTCCAAGCCCTGCACTCCATCTCAGCAACAGTTGTCTTCTCCACCATGCCCGCTCTAAGATAGGGAATTTGTGCTTTGTCCCAACAGCAGCAGCCTAAGAGACCTGTCCCCGTATTCCTTAGGCAGGTGTTCAGAAGTAACCCACGACAAAATCAAAGAAGCAATCCGGACAAGATGGAATTGAATAGTGAAATGCGGAGCACAGGCCACAAAAATAAATAAATAACAGGTTAGAAGAAGCTAGCTAGTCTAGTGTTTGGCACATATCACACACTCAGAAAATGTTGATTCACCATTCCTACGTTCCTTCCTTCCCTCCACCCGCTCCTTTCCTTCCTTTCAGTAACAGTGACTTTCTGACCCACCTGTATGTCTGGGGCATGGCACATACAGGTCTCACTTTGACAAACAGTTATGGAAAGGTCTTCCTCTGAGAATTATTCTCAGGTGGCACTGAGGGAGCTTTAGCAGCCAAGTTCCCCACTTAGGCATTATTAGGTCAGTCCTCCTGCTAAGATGCTGAGAGGCACTGATAAGCTACCTTGTATCCTCATAGGGGCAGACAGAGCCCAGCAGCCTGAGTCATTCCCTGCCTGCTCAGTGTCACAGGAGGGTCCCCAGTTACACCACCAAGGGAGATGGGCAAATGGCCAGTTCCCTCTCCTTCTACTCCATTGTATTTTTACAATATGCTCTTCTGACTAAGCCAATCCAAGAGTGACAAAAAAGCAAAAGGTTTGACCAAGAGTTGATCTAGGTGATAAGTTTCATTGTCTCATCATCATCCAAATGGCCTCCTTGTACCACACAGGTGCAAGCCATGTCATGCCCACCTGAGGTGGAAAAGAACTGGGTTCACAGTTAGAACCAGGCCAACAAGCAGCCCAGATGGCATGCTGCACCTGGAAACCCACCGAAGGAGGTCCAGTCACTTATTCCACAATTATATTTGAGTTCCCATTAAAGTTCCTATGAGACTGTCAACCCAAATGTATCATCTCAACTAATCTTCCAAACAGCCCAATATGATGGGCTTTATTATTATCCCCATTTGACAGATGAGGTGGCTGTAACTCAGAGAGGTAAAATCGATTTCTATGTCCATAGAATGGAGGGAATTGATGGCCAGAAAAAATGTAGGGAAAAGAGGATCTGGAAAGACAGGTAAGGTAGAAATCTGAGAGGGGCCAGCAGTCAGGGGGAAAGTTGAAATACGAGTATTCTAAATCAGTTAAAAATAATTCTAAAAATTCTCTAGAAGTTATCATGAAAAAACTATAAGAAAAGGTAATGTGGATAACTGAAAGTATTTATTACAATTTCTGCCTTTATTTTGGGCTATGTAGTTTCCGTGAAATGTTTACATCTTTCATTGTATTTGTTCCTCCCAACCAAACATGGAAGGTGGGCAAGATAGAGAGTATGGTCACCATTTTGCAAGTTCAGAATCAAGGTTTGGAGCAGGGAACTAGCCTAACAAAAGTGACAGTCCAAGAGCTCTGGATGTGGGGTCCTGCACTTGAATTCCAGTCTTTATTTTATGAGTACAGTGCTTACACACCCTGGACAAACCAACCAAGGCCGTGGTTGTCTTTCTCAGGTGTTGTTAAAATAGATGGTTAAAGGGAGACTTGACCCAACTAAAGTGAATATTATTCATGCTGTTTTTTTTTTTTTTTCCACAGAAATAAAGTACTCAGGGTAGGAGATCAAAGGAGAGCAACAGCCACATGCTGAGGAACCAAAGCCAAAGACATTTTTTGGATGGGACTTTGTTCAGTATCTAAAACATAACACACGAATTTTTAATTTGTATTCAATTCTATTTTATCAATTGATGATTTTTGTTCCAGAAGAAAATGTGCACTGTAGCAAAAATTTGAAACACCACATCATTGTATTAGTATTCTCTAAAACAATACATTTCAACTAGGGAGAGATTATGGACAATTTACTTCAAACACATTAGGTGAAAATTAGATATAGGTCTGGATTCTGGGTCACATTAGAGACAAACTGCCCTTCCAAAAGGCAAAAACCAATCTCTGATTTTATTTATGCCCAATAAAAACAGTTTTAGAATAAATTATTGATGAAATAAAAAGTTACTGAAGGAAGGCATTGAATAGTAAGTTTAAAAAGTAAGATGCAGAATTGTTAATCATTGCATTCTTCGGAAAATAAGGGTGCCATTACAAAGTACCTCAAGGCTATAACATCAAGAGCAAAGGAAAATGTGGCGGGGGGATGGAGGAGAATGACCATTTACTTCATTTCTATATTTAAAAGGAGTTCAGTTATTGCCAGTTATTCAGTTATTGCTAATCAAGAGATTAATAGAGCTGTCAGTGTGATCATTCTCAAAAAGGTGGCACATTTCCAACTGGAACTGACGTATTCAAGATATAATAATAGTTTTCTGGCTTCCTAACTAATTTGAACTTGGCTCTATTTTTTTTTAAATAGACATCTATATTTTTAGAACAGTTTTAAATTTACAGAAAAATTGCAAAGATAGTAAAGCGTGCCCATATACCCCACACCCAGTTTCCCCATTAGTAATATCTCACAATAGTATGCAACATTGGTAGTAATTAGTGAACCAATATTGATACAGTATTATTATTCACTAAAATCCACCATTGATTCAGATTCCTTAGTCTTTCCTAATATCTTTTTCTGTTCCAGGATCCCACCCAGGAAACCCCATGACATTTAGTTGTCATGTCTCCTTACTCAGGCTCCTCTTGACTGTGACAGTTTCTCTGACTTTCCTTATTTTGGATGACTTTAATAGTTTTGAGGACTGGCCAAGTGTTTCATAGACTGTCCCTCAGTCGGGGCTCGAGTGATGTTTTTCTCATGATTAGACGGGGTTATGGGTTTGAGGTAGGAAAACTAGATAGGGAAAGTGCCATTCTCCTCACATCCTATCAAGGGCACGTAGGATCACCATGATTTCATACTGTTGATGGTGACCTTGAACGTCAGGATGAGGCAGTGTTTGTCAGGTTTTTCCACCGTAAAGTTAAAAGTTAATCCTTTTTTTTGTTTTTGCTCTCTTTCCGTGCTGTCCTTTGGAAGGAAACCCCATACTTGAGTAGGAAGTTACATTCTCCCTCCTCGAGGGCACAAGATCTACATAAATTGTTTGAAATTCTTCTGCAAGGGAGATTTGTCACTTCTCTACTATTTGCTTATTTATTCAATCATTTACTTACATCAGTACGGACTCAGGGATGTTTATTTTATACTTTGTGTTGTAATTCAACGCTCTTTTATTTATTTTGTTGTTCAAATTGTTCCAGCATTGGCCACTGGGAGCTCTACCATTTGGCTTCTGTGTCCATTTTGACACCCTCCATCCATGGAGGGTTTTTGTTTGTTTGGTTGGGTTTGTTTTTTGTTTTGTTGTTGTTGGGTTTTGTTTGTTTTTGTTTTCGGTGTTTTGTTTGTTTGTTTGTTGTTTTGTTTTGTTTTGTTTCATTTTGTTCGTCAAACTTTCTGGCACTACAAGATACTCCAGGCTTATCATGGATATTTCCTACCCACCCAGTCTTAGAATCAGCCATTTCTCCATAGAGCCCTGGTTCTTTTTATTGGAAGATGATGTTAGAAGCCAAGCTCTGGACGCTAGCTACGCTCATTGTTACTGGGGTGATTTGGCTCTATTTTCAATATCAGTTAAAGAATTTTTTTGATATTTATTGAATATTCACTATGTGTCTGGAATGATATTGAATATCCAGCCATGATCAAGCACCCATGGTTTTTATGAAGCTTACACTGTATTAGAGTTTAAGTTTAAAAAAAAAAAAAAAGGAAAATTGGTT
Source organism: Rhinolophus hipposideros (assembly GCF_964194185.1). NCBI lineage: Eukaryota > Metazoa > Chordata > Mammalia > Chiroptera > Rhinolophidae > Rhinolophus > Rhinolophus hipposideros. The sequence continues at coordinate 10,425,113 of NC_138072.1, forward strand.
GATTAGCAAGTGATGAGTACTCCTGAAAACTAAACTAAAGCCCAGAAGGGGAACAGGTAACGGAAGGTGCAATTTTAAATAGAGTGATCAGGGAAGACCTCCTCTGAGGAAGATACATAGACATTTGAAGTAGAAACATTCTGGGGAATAGCTAATGCAGAGGCCCTGAGGTAGGAGCATTCTAGACATATGCGTGGAACAGAAGTGAGGTCAGTGTGGCTGGATGGCAGAGAGCAAAGAGAAAAGCTATAAAAGATAAATGAGGTCAGGAAGATGACCGTGTGGTGCTGCGAGGGGGCAGGAAGGACATGTAGATCATGTAGCGCGGGTACCATTGTGAAGGTTTTGACTTTGCTCTAAGAAATGGGAGGAGAAGGGCACAGGGCGGGGTGTGGTTAGATCTTCTTGGCTAATCACATGGAAACTGCCATCCAAAATGAATTACAAAACATATTTTTACTTTGTACCAAGGGTCAGGAAAACGTATTTTGATTCCAAGGCAAACCAAAGAACACAATGAAGAAGGACCTCTACGTTTCCCAACATGGCAGTGATGGAAAGCAGCATCGTGAGGAACCCTAGGTCATTCCCTGTCCTGGGATATTTCTGTGAATTCCTGAAGGCTGGGTGGGGAGCCTGCCTGGTGGGGAATTCCTAGGTGCTATCTTCAAAGATCTGAGAAGGAGCAGGCATCCAAAACATTCCCCCCCAGCTCCTCCAGTGTACTCAGGAAACACGTTTCATTATCAGCCATATCATTAGAGTGTTTGGTAAACTGATCTAAAGATTAAGAGTGGTTTTAGCGGGTAGGGGGAAAAATCCACTTGGGAGTGTTAAGTAACTCTGCAGACAAGAGACCAGCTAAGCACACAGGTGGTGGTTACTGCCAGTCGGCTTTCAACATGCTCTATCTCAGATTTCTAATTCTCCCTTCCTCTAACCTTCTAGCTTCATGCTTTTCCTCTCCCCTTTGTAAAGTCCCTCTTGCTTTGCATTAGGCATTTTTCTAGGGCTACCTAATCAACAATGAATGAGAGTTAAAAGGAGTGTGGGGTCCTTCATCTATAACAAAGCCTTCCAGAACTTCTGTAAATAGAATAAGTGTCTCCCTCTTCTGCATGCGCTCCCTTTTTCTCTGCCACTCTTAGATGCTCCTAGAGAAGCACTAACAGAAGAGAGGCAGTCAGACCCCCTTCCACCACTTATGAGCTGCGTGACCTCGGTTAAGTTACTCAATCTCTTGGCCTCAAACCTCTCGACCACTCAATTGGAAGAAGGGGGTACATGGAAAACATCTACTTCAAAGGGTTACTGTGCAGTTTAAATGAACTAAAGAATGTCAAGTGCCCAGAATGTTGCATGGTCAATACGGGACTCTCATTAAATTTTACTTGCCTTCCCCCATTTTGCTATAGAGGAAGGCCTGTGGGTATTATGGCTCTCCTCTCCATTTCTGCATCTCCTTCAAAATCTAGCAGTGCCTCACACTACTAAAGGTTCACAAGCTGTGAGCTGAGTTCACAGATACGTGAAGCTTCTAGCATCACCTCATACGTGTTTAAGGGAGAACCCACACACTAGCTCAGACCGGCTCTCAGGACTCATGGCGTGTCCTATTGCATGTGCTATTGACTTACTCTGAAGCTTTCCCCAGTTCAACAATAAGTGGGAGTTTAATAAATGTCGTTGACTGACTGACAGCTCAGACTCCACGAGTGATGGAGAACTATTGGGGTCAACAGTGCCACCTGTGATTCCTGAAACTCTTGACTTACTTCACACCCAGGGACACGAGGAAAACCAAATACTCAAGTTGCTGTTGTTGTCAAGGACAACACAGTTACCCAGGACTCACGCTCTCTGTCTGCCTCATCCTGTGCTTTCAGCTCCTTAATTAACGTAGCAATTGAATGTGCTTATTGTAAATGGAACAGAGTCAAAATGATGGATGAGCTGCCTCTGAGGGAACTGCCACTATGCAACCGTTTGAGCTCTCTCTTCGAGTGAGCTTTCCTCAGGCTGCGTGACCCCCTGTAAGAGGTGGAGGGACAGAGAATGCCCAGGACCACCTGAAACCAGGGTCTTGGTGCTTAGACACCCAATACACACCTCACTGGATACACTATCTCCATATGGCTAAGGGGGAAAAAATAAAGCATCTCTGTAAGGTGACTCAAAGCACAGCACATGAGGCCTCAGAGAAGGGACTCAGAGACGGCAGAGAAAAGGCCCTGATGGGTCCCAGGACCACGAAGGTGGTCAATGCCCCAGCTTAGCTCGACCAGCCGAACTGCACCGTCTCTTGATGTCACCAGGATTCACTGTTGGCAACTAGGAAGACATTGCCTCTCTGCCATCTTGGGAGTCCCTTTGAACTAAATGTGCTTCTTAGGAAAGTTCTTGGGAAGCACAAATGTGAGTCTGAGTAGTCAAGGCAAAGATTAGGCTTGGGGAGGGGCAGGGGGAGGTGGGGGTCGTGTACATTGTCTAGATATTCTCTTCCGTGGGCTGGTTTGGCAGTTAGAAGCAGAGCCAGAATGACAAGCAGGTCTGAAGCCTAGTGTCTTCTGCTTTGGTCTTGCTGACAACTACAGGGAACAACAATAGGAAAAAATGTGCCCAGAGAAAGAGCCAGGAGGTACGTGAGGGGAGTTCATTTAGGCCAGGAGAGCTCACAGTCTGTTACCATTGGATCACCTAGAGGCTCTGTAAACATCCTAAAGCTCACGGTCACATCCCTGACCAATTAAGTCAGATCTCCTGGGGTTGACTCAAGCACCAACATCTCAGTTTTAAAACTCACCAGGTGATTCCTGAGAGAAGCCAAGTTTAAAAACCAGTTCTTGGGGCCATCAGAGTCCCCTGGAAGAAGCAAGGGTCTCATCACCTCCAAGGCCCTGGGAGCCAGCCGAGTCTGGGGCAACCCCTCACCCCAAAGCTGACAGGCATCTGTTGGCACATATCCCACCTGCATCTCCATTGCCTGGAGGACAGAATGCTCTTGGCAGCGAGTTTCGAAGAGTACCAATTTTGCTATGTGTGACCACGAGGTTACAGACACATTAGCTGAGGTTACTATGTTTCAGGACAAAGGACTTTAGGAAGAATGAACTAGAATTAGTCTCTGCTCAATTTACAAGGACAAAAGCAACTGGCACCACCAGCAACGTGAGCCTCTGATGCCAAGGGTTTGGTAAAGGCTGGGTTTAATTGTTTCTAAGGAGAACAGGAAATATTTATTTAGGATTAGTGGCAGCTGCTTCAGTGGTACAGCTGGGGAGGTGGAAGATATAATTAAGAAAATTGTATGAGGGAGGTCTGGAAAGCCACCAGAAGGTACAGGAGCCTTGGTAGAAGTTGTTTGCATAGGTTTTGTGTGTGTGGGCATCTGAGTGTTAATAGGCACTTAGAAGAAGAAAAAGATAAATACAGTGTCTAATTAGCAGCTGACTTAGGGTTCAAGATCAAATACCGGTAGAATCCCATTATAGCCTACACCACAGGTCTTCAAAATTGCTGTGTTGAGTGAAATTGCATCATAATGAGTACACGTTAGAAATCATCACTCATATCTCCCTATCTTTTCTTACAATGTTCCATAACCTAGAATGCCCTTCTAAAAGCAAAGAATTTGGGAAGGGAGTGGCAGGTAAGTTTTAATCATTGAAAATATGCTAGAACTGTCAAGAGTAAAAGAAATGAGCTGTGTAAAAAAGGAGAAGTTATGGTTCTATTTGTTCTCTAGAGAGGTAAGATTTGAATTGTTTCAGCCAGATGAAAAATAAGAACAACTGCCATGCACAAATGTTCTGTGCCCTTAAACCAAATAAATGATTGTGTCAAGCCTCTAATTCCTCACTCTGTCGAAGGTACCAGAGTCATCGTTCATGGCCAATGACACCCACCTTGCCCCCATCCCTATGAAAGAAGATCTGTCCTTTTTTATGGCCCACTCTGTATTGTTTGTACATCTACTGAACATTTATTTCATTCCACCTTGGGTCATATTGAGTTGTCTTACCTCCTTACCCAACCAGGTTATAAGTAATGAAAACACAGGGAATTTACTTTATCCATTCTTTATGGGAATGCGTTCATAGTAGATATCATTTTGAATCATGGTAGCCCAGATTCTCTCTAAAGAAAAGATTTTTCTGACTATAAGCTTCTCTGCCCACTCTTCAACAATGTTAGAATCAGCATGGCTTTTAGATGTGTCTACCAGGAAAAAGTTACAATGTACAGGTATCCTACTTTTCAAAAGATGTTGGGACTGTAAAGGGCCTTAGAGAAAAAGGGCCCAGTGAAGTTAAGTGGTTTACCCAAGGATACACAGCAGGGTAGGTCAGACCAGACCCATAACTGGAACTCAGATTCCATGACTTCCAAGCCTCTTGTAGATGCCCTTAATCCAAGCCACTGGGTTACATGATAGCCATTCTGAAAGCTGTTCACTAGTGTTCTTTTGGTCAATAAATCCTTATTTGTAAATGGAATTATATAATTTCAGAAATTGCTTGGTCTCCATTCTGATTTAAATATCTCCACTTCCATTCTTCCTTAGCTTCTCTATTAATCCAATGGACTAGAGATGCCCCTCTGCCCTGCTGCCACTCCAGTACAGCCACTAACCACAGGAAGGCAATCCAAATTTAAATTAACTGGGGTCAAATACATGGTGACGGAAGAAAGTAGACTTTGGTGGTCAGCATGCAATAGAGTCTAGAGATGCTGAGTTATAACATTATATACCGGAAATTCATATAATGTTATTAATGAATGTCACCTCAATACATTTAATAAAAAATGTAATTTAATTTAAAATCCACTTCTCAGTTGCCATACCCACATTCAAATACTCAGTAGCTACACGTGGCTAGTGACTACTGCATTGAACAGCCTGGATATATGAACAGCCTGGATATAGAGTGTTTGCATTGACTCAGGAAGTTACTACTAGTGAAAGAAACCCCATGATGGCCAAGTCCATCTGCAAAAAGACCTCTCCTATCGAGGTTTCTTAAAGTAGGCAACTGTGTGCATAGGTTTATCAGAGAACTCCTATAGCCTCAAATTTTAGGTTCATAGCATATCTTGTTCAATAACGACCCAAAATGTTATTATTAGAAGACTGAAATTTACTGGCAAATGCTCAGAACTCTCCTGTGGTCTAGGAAAGCCATTGTTCCTTGTCACCATCAAACAGTCCATCAGACCAAAATAGGTATTTCCTAAAGCAGTTGGCACAGGTTTTGGTCTAAGGAGCTTCCCATTCCAAACTTGCAAAGCCAGGAAAAAGTTATTATTTGAAGCCAATATTTTCCATTTTCTCCTGTGAGTCTGCTATCTGCTGGGACCTTTATGCTTTCTTGCTTTTAATCCTCTCCACAACTCATTGACTTTCAAGACAAAGGACTTTGTCACTGAGGTAAGTACAATAAACCCTCATTTAACATCATCCGTAGTTTCTGTGACTTTAAGCCAAGGAACCCACGAAACCAACTTTGCCCTAGGCTAATTGATGTAAATAAGCATTAAGTTCCTATGGCTTCTCATCCAGGTTATAATGAAGTAACTTGAATGAAACGACAATATTCAACCTGTTATGTTGTCATCCACATTTTATAATAAAAAGAATGAGAGGGATTAAATGACTTGCTCATTTTAGGGTTGGCCAACTATCTCGGTGTGCAAAGGGCAGAGGGATTTTTCCAAGATGCAGGATTTTCAGTCCTAAAACCAGAAAGTTCTGGACAAACTGAGATGGTAGGCCACCTTGTCAGCTCACAAAACTAATCATCTCAACACAAAAATCATGCTGAAGCCTTTCTAGAACCAAAGTCCAAGAGTGTATACACCTGGAAAAAATTTGCATGTGGTTGTATAATAAAAATGTCCCTCTCTTATGCCCCCCGTAATCTTGTCCTATTTCCTTCTTCTGTGTCTAGTAGTCATTGGATTAGAAAGCGTTTTGAAAATTTATATTCTATACATTCAGATTTTCTCTTTTTGTTCATTCCTAGTTTTCTTCCTATATAAATTAAGCTTCGTGTTGACATTCCAGGTACTAAAACATCCCACAGGGCTTCAAAAGTTTGTTTACTGGCTAGGCACCTCCTCCAATACAATCTAACATTTCCGATGGTTCCCTTATAGGATCTGGATTGCCCGTTAAAAAGACTCTGGTGAACAAGTTTGACAATTCACTTGTCCTCAATGGTCTTTGCCTGTCCCGTATTATGCAGGAGAAAGAGATAAATGAGGGGCTATACCAGTGCTACTCAAAGAGGACCATCTTCAGTATCAACTGATGGAAGCTGATGTGAAACACAAATTCCTGAACCGCGCCCCAGACCTGGAGAATCCAAATCTCTAGAAGGGAAGACCAATAATCTGTGTTTTAACAAGCTCTTCAGGAGAACTGTACGCACGGTCAAGTTTGAGAATCACCAGGCTAGGTCAGATCAGTGGTTCTCAAATGTTCCTGAACATTACAATCACTTGGGGAGCTCTTCAAACTACTAATACCCATGCCACACCCAGACCTATAAAATCAGACTTTCTGGCTTGGAAACCCAGAGATAAGTATTATTTTTTTTTAAAACTTCCCATGTGATTCTAATGTGCAGCCCATGTTGAGACTTGAAAAACTAAGGGAGATGGAAACACTACTTTTTATAATTTTTAGAGCAACTTCCTCCCTCTGCAAAATAATGCAAAGATATTTGGAGTGATTTCTAACATATTTTCTAAATACATCATCTCTTGGAATCTCAATGACCAAGGAAAATAATAGCAAAACATCTTTAAAAAAAAAAAAAATTGAGTGGAAAAAAAAAAGTCTCTTTCAGGAGTGGCTTGTGGTAAATGCCCAAACACAAATTATGTGTTCGTAAAAAGTTTCAGTCCTTTCAACAAATGAATAAGCCAATTCTGCCATAGGCGGGATTATATTTTCTTCCTAAGGTCAAGTTAGATGGCAAGGATAAGTTGGCAATCAAAGAAATGACTTTTAGATATCTGTTTTCTATTACGCTAATTATGGAAAGTGATGATAGTCCATTTGCTATTAATGTTTCTACAACTCTGTGATTGGTAGCCAAATATTGAAGTTTACTTGATGGTGTGGTGATTTTAAGCACAGCCAAAATGATCAGAGATAAAGGAAAAGTGTTGAAATGGGGCATTTTTGAAGCATTGGGAGTGTTGCTCTCCTTGTTGGCAGTTGTAAGCAATGGTGTAACCTTGACTGTTTATAAGCCAAACCAGTTTGACAGGATTTGACCGAATTAGTAACTGGCCAATTCATTCAACCCATCAACTTGCTTCAAGTTAAATTAGATGAAAACAAATTTAATCAAATCTGTTCACTCAGTTGACCAGTTTTCTATTTTTATTTATATTTTTTCACTTGAAGGATAATGTGTTTCTTATCATAACCTGAGGGATGATACAAAAGTCACCAAAATTAAGTTCTCTCATGGAGGACGCATGCCCTATGGTGACACTGCAGCATTGTGATGGCCTCAGAGGACAGATCCATATACCTCTGGCAAACAACCGAAAGTCATCTGACTGATTACTTCTTTAAAGACAAGAAGCAGTGGGAACCATGTAACCCCAGGCTGCTCTAACAAATGGTTCTCCTAGTTCTAAAACAAAAAAGCTTTTGATCATAATAGTGTGTGTGGATGGCAGCCTGTCCCCGTAAAGAGAGTTACACTAACCATGAAAACAGACTTAGCCTTGGGGCCCATGATCAGATAAAGTAGAGAAAAGCCATGAGAATCAAGCAATAATGCTCAAAAGACATAGCATACCATGCTTTCTGGGTTTAAAGGCCATATGTCCCAAAACAGGGAAGTATCACATCCTATGACTTAACACCTCATAAACAGGAAAAGAACTACTATAAGTGATCAGGAGATGCTGTAAGATATAGTGTTTCTTCTTTCATTTCTTCTTGCCTAGCATATTTGAAGTGGTATGTCCTTACCCTTCTTGACACCACCCTCCACCTAGCGTTTTCCAAAGCATAAGATTCATGCCACCGCTGGAACGTAGGAGCATTTTAGGGACATAGCATTTTAAAATATGAGCTCAGGATAGTCCTGGGATGGAATACAGTGGCCCCCAGCTCACCTTCTCTTCCAACTCTGAATCTTGTCCTGCATTGCAAGGGGGCGAGGGGGTCTCACTTGTCTCTGGACACAACAAGCCACATATCCAAGAACTGGATAGAGACACCCTTCCTACCTACCAGCCTTCCTCCACCCCCTTGTTCACCTGTCCCATCTAGGTGTGTGTACACCAGCAGCACAGCCCATCCACAGGAGGACAAACATGGGGAAGCATCTGGTGGCCTTAGGGGTCTGGAATGAGTCGTGAATATCTGGAGGTCTAGGAGGACTTGTCCCTTTGACTCCATGGACCACTCTTCCGAGAGGTGTAGCACAGCCGGAGAAGGGCCAAAGCAGCGCCCTCTAAAAACTGGGGCCCAAAGCAGGGGCCCCATCGCTTTAGTCCAAGGGTCTACTGTCTATCTCCAGTGAGTGTTCTTCCCACCTGTTTGAACACTTCAAATAGCAGAATGAGCATCAATTCGAAAGGTGCGTCAGTACTGAGCCAGGGTCCCACACTCAAAGAAGCTGCAAGAGCCAGGAAGTAACATAAATGAGTGAAGGAGGCTGATGGAGGTCCAAAGAAAGGTGTGGGGAATGCAGTGAGCTGGAAAGCACGAGTGCTTTCCAAAGGAAATAGCCTCCAGTGGGGCGGTGGGGATGGGAGTTTGGTCTCAGTGCTGCTGAATCTTTCAAATTTTCAAACAACATAAAAAGCCACCCATCTAAAATCTTGTACAATTCCTCGATCCTTAAGTGTTGGCAACTAACTCAAATTTTGTTTTGAACACTCTATGGATCCAACAAGCCGCCTCTGCTAGTGATTTTTAACTTACGGGTTACCTGTTGGCAACCTGTGAACAAATACCTTCATCATTAGATGACACTGAAATCTGCTTCCCTGGGGACCCATGCATCTGGAGTAACCAAAAATCACACTCTCTCTTCCGGATATCTTATTTTGAAGTTAGACTTCATCTCTACTTTGAAGTTAGACCTCCTTTCTATCTCCTTATTTTGAAGTCAGACTTCAACTATCTCCTCTTTTGAAGACTGCAAAGCCAAAACACCTTCAGCTGCTTCTCCAACAACATGGCTTCTGTATTACACACTGTCACACTTCTGGACTTTCCTCCCCCATCTGCTTTCATGATGGGATAACACAACGAGCAAAATGCTTCAGCCATCATTGCTCCTCCGCGCTAGTAACTTTTTCTTTTTTCGGTTTGCATGCCCAGCTTCAGAAAAGGAACTGATGACTCAATCACCAAGCTTCTTGTACAAGGCGGCTGATTTCAGTAAGTGGACGCAAGGCTAACACTGTTAACAGCATTCATGATTAGTCGGAGGGTATAAAATGAGGTGTGTATTTGATCTACTGTCGGAGAAGCAGATGGAACACAGTATCCATGACATGGGAGAGGTAGGACTTCATGGATCATCCCGAAGTGCCTGGAACTGATTAGCCATGGAACAGCTACATGTAGTTTTTAATTGATTGATTTGAGTTTGTGGTCAGAAAATGACTGTCGGCTCCAGCTTATCTATAATTATCAGTAATCAGAACCAGACTTCGCTCTCGTTAATAGGCCAGGGCTCCTCCAGTGTGCTTGACTTTTCTACTTTTCAGACTTTCTGTAATCACTGCCTAATAGCTTTTCACTGCCATAACATGATACCTGGTGACCATCGGGAAAAAGACTCAGGGGGGATGAATATAAGGTAACAGGAATGCTGCTCGTTCATTAGCTTAACAGTTTGACTATTCTGAGTTCAAGACAATTTCAAATTAATAGGAGGTCTCTTATTCACCATTTAGCTAGTCTATTGTAGGCAAAACCAAGTGAAGGATTAAAACAAGAATTCCTGTAACTCTGGCCAAAATTTCATTTAACCTAAAAAATGATCTTGACGCTAATTAGAGGCTGAAACTATTTCTAGGAGTCAGGGTGTCCCCATCCTGGGAAAGGCACTACGAACCGTCCAACGGACCACCCAAATCAAAAATCTGGCTATTATTCTAGACCACTTCTCCTCCTCACAACCCATGGCCCCCCACCACATCCAGTCAACCACTAACCAATACCGATTTCCCCCCATCAAATCTGCGTGACCTTAGAACAAGTGTCTTGGAGCCACACAGACCTGAGGTCAAGTCTGGACACCGTTACTTATGAGTTAGGAGGCCTTCAGCAAGTTATTTTCCCTCCTCAGCCTCATTTCCCTCGATTCAATACACAGATCACATAATTACCTTAAGGGACATTAAGTAATCATTAAATGAGACACATGAAAGATCAAATGCAATGTTTGACATATGATTAAATAAATGATTTATTTAAACTATTATTTATTTATTATGTCTCTCTCCCCACTAAATGCAACTTAAGTCCTGGACAATAAATCTCAGGCGTACATGAAGAAAGAGGAGGAGGAGAGGAAGAAGGAGAAGAAGAAAGAGAAGGAGGGGGAGAGGGAGGTGGTGGAAGGGGAGGCAGAAATGTGGGTTGGGGGAAACAGAGAAAGAGATGGAGATGTTTGGGATGGTGGTAAATGCTATATGTATTGCCTCTGGAGTTGTGCGAATTCCCCTTGCTTCCACATTGGTCCTAGGACCAGCCATTGAGGGGTACTATCTGTGCCAGGGTGCCACCACTTACCTACCATGGGGGGGGGCATCTGCTGAAAGAGCAGCCACCACCCGCTAAGGCAGAGGGACAAATGCACTGCGTTCAAGTGTCTTTTCCCTGCATTCTCTCAAAGCCATGCTTTGTTACTTTGATCTCAGACAGAGTGCTTAAGTGTTTCAAAAACTTCTGAGATTTTGTGAGAAACAGTTCTATTGACTTTTTTTTGTTTTTTTTTTTTTTTTTACTTAGAACCTGAGTCTTCTATAATTCTAAAGGGGTCACGGACCTCATCTTAGAAATAAGAAAACTGAGCCTAAGAGAGGTTACAAAATGCTTGCTGCAAGTCACCAACAGACCTCAAGTCCTCTGATTCGAAGACCACGTTACCTCACCATATGAAACTGCCTCTTCAACTTTCTTATGAATTCATTATTATAGATGGTGTTTTCTCTATGCTTTATCCTATTTTCTGAGAGTAAAGCAAAGACTAGAGAGATCTTCTGAGAAAGGACTCTGGCCCTCAATCATTTCAATTACTCTAATCTCATCAAGAGGCGAAAAAAGAGATTGCCCTCCATCTCTTTTCCCGGACTTGCCCAAATATAATAGCTCACGTGGCTATCATATCTTGGTATGAGGAAACTGGGGGGAATAAAGAAGAGAAAACTGTCCTGCCACACAAATAAGGAAGATGAGACACAGAAGGTTTAAGGGATGTGCCTAATCTCAGGCCAAAAAGAAATCTAACTTATTAAAGCCTTTTCTTCTGCGTGAACTTTCCACCTCATCGAAATTAAATTCGTGCATTTCACCAGGCATCACATCATATCTCGCTCTGATTTCAAGACAATGGCCCGGGCCCCAACTAGCTCATGCAGCACCTTTGTCCAAGTGAGAAAAGTTGCCCGTTCCTGTCATCAGATACAACCCCATTCAGGCTCATTCCCTGAATGCCTCCATTCCCTGGTGGGCAAGATTCCCCAATGTTGGTACTAACTGCGCGACTGCATATGAAGTCCCCACAGATGGCTGCATAACCAAGATGGCTCCCAACATGGAAAAGTTTCCATTAACTATCATGTGAACTTTTTAAATTACAGATGTTAAAACTTGAGGGTATGACCTTCTTCATTAACATTTTTTCCATTTTGTCTGCTCTCATCAGTGGCACTCTCAGACACCTCCCCTCTCAACTTTAGCATCAGTATTTATTCCAACTGGCTTGTCTTCATCCTCACATCCAGGTTGATACCAAATCTTTCCAGCTCTCTTTTGAAAAATAACTTAAGTGTACTTTTCCCCTCCAACTACAACCCTCTGTTAGCCTGTGGATTTCATTCCTAGATTCCTGAAACAGATTCCCAGTCTGTTTTATATTTAGCCTCTTACACTTCCAGGTCCTTCCAATACAACAACAAGAATCAGATTTCTTGGCCACCATTTTCAGTCATGTTAATCCCTTTCTCAGAATTCTGCATCTGCTAAAAGTACAATGAAAAAAAAAATTCCCAGGGTTTCATACTCTACCAGTTTTCACCCCACAAAAATGTTCCTTGTCATATAGCACTGCTGTAAGTTTGGGTCTGTCAGAGTTGTCCCGCCCAAAGCTGAGATGGCTGGGCCTTTACTCCCCTACCTCCATCAACCACTGCTTGGGGGCCACCCAGGGAAAGGGGTGACTGCAGGTAATGCAGGCCTCTGCAGCTGAGAAAATCCTTGAAGGATCTGAGAGCTAGAGGTCATTTGCTAAAAATAACACCTGGAGAGCTGACCTTCCCAGAAGGGTGGTTTGGGGTACACATCTCCATGTCCACCACAATCTATTCCTTGTGCTACTTGAATCCACTCCTTAATACACATTCAGGGAGCAAGTTTCCCACTGTTCTACCAAGCTTCTCTTCCTAAGGAAAACTAAGAAGAGGAAAGTCATTGAGCTGAACCCAGCCTCTATTCCTGCACCTGGAGTTACATCTGATACCCATTCTCTCCCTTTCCCATTAACTAGTCTAGATGCCCCTCACCCCAGGTAGCACTGCCACTGATATTATGGCTTATCTGGTGGCATGCACTAGACCTGCATCTCTGAGGGATATGGACCCCTGGTTCCTGTGCACTTATCAGGAGAGGGTCACTGCCCTTGTCCATTTACCATCACAGCTGGGTAAGGTACAACAGCGGCCCAAGTGGAACCACTTGGATGCCATGGCATTCCTCCCTACAGCGCTGCCTCCACTGCTGATCAGCTACTCCACCAAGATGGTGCCTATTGGTTCCTGAAAGCAAGAAGCCCAAAGTGTCTAACAGGAGCTATAGCATATAGTGGCATGAGACTCTTGCTGTGCCCCTAGCAGAAGTGTCCCCTTGGGGGAAGAGGACTTCTAGCCCTCCAGAACCCAGAAATGTGGGTATGGAAAGCACAACAAGGCAGGATTTTTCTTCTCTACTAAATGCTAACTTCAACATACTGACTCAACATAGCTTGATCTCCACTGCAACCAAAATGCAGATGTTTTTACCTCCTATTCACGATTTACCTACCACTGGGTACTTCTACTTGATGATTCTCTATTATGGGCTACCCATCTACATCCTCTGATCCATTAACACATTTCCCTTCCAAATTAGGACTGGTTAAAAGAGTATCAGGCTAGTAGTGCCTATTGGACATGGCTGTCTTCAAAAAATTCCCTTTAAAACATCCATGCAGCATGCTCATGGATTGAAAAAATTAATATTGTTAAAATTTCCATACTACCTAAAGCAATCTACAAATTCAATGCAATCCCTATCAAAATTTGTCACAAAACTAGAACCCATAATTCTAAAATTTCCATAGCTCCACAAAAGACCCTAAATAGCCAAAGCAATCTTGAGAAAGAAGGACAAAATTGAAGGTATCACGTTTCCTGATTTCAAACTATACTACAAAGCTATCATAATCAAAACAGTATGGGACTGGCATAAAAACAGACACAGAGATCAATGGAACAGACTAGAGAGCCCAGAAATAAACCTCCACATGTATGGTCAACTAACATATGACAAAGAAGACAAGAATATACAATGGGGTCAGGAGAGTCTCTTCAACAAATGGTGTTGGGAAAACTGGATAAGCACACGCAAAAGAAGGAAACTGGTCCACTGTCTCACACCATACACAAAAAGTAACTCAAAATAGATTAAAGCCTGAATCCATAAAACTCAGAAGAAAACATAGGTGGTAATCTCTTTGACGTTATTCTTGGCATTGAATTTTTGGATATGACTCCAAAAGCAAAGGCAACAAAAGCAAAAATAAAGTGACACTACATCAAACTAAAATGTTTTTGCACAGCAAAGGAAACCATCAACAAAACAAAAAGGCAACCTACTAAATGGGAGAAAATGTTTGCAAATCATGTATCTGATAAGGGGCTAATATCCAAAATATATAAAGAATTGAAACTCCTCTGTATAAAAAGAAATCCAATTTAAAATGGGCAAAGGATCTAAATAGACTTTTTTCCAAAGAAGACATACAGACCGCCAAAAGGCATATGAAAATGTTCTCAATATCACTAATCGTCGGGGAAATGCAAATCAAAACCACCATGAGATATCACCTCACACCTGTTAGAATGGCTATCATCAAAAAGAGAAGAAATAACAAGTGTTAGTGAAGATGTGGAGAAAAGGGAAGCTTTGTGCACCATTGGTGGGAATGTAAATTGGTGCAGCCACTGTGGCAAATGTATAGAGTTTCCTCAAAAACTTAAAAACTGAATTACCATATGATTCAGCTATTCCACTTCTGGGTATTTATCTGAAGAAAATGAAAACACTAATTCTAAAAGATCTATGCACCCCTATATTCACTGCTGTATTATTTACAACAGCGAAGATATAGAAACAATCTAAGTGTCCATGAATGGATGAATGGATAAAGAAGATATGAGATATACTATATAGAATGAAATACTATTTGACCATAAAAAAGATGGAACTCTTGCCATTTTGACAACATGGATGGACCTCGAGGGTATTGTGCTAAGTAAAATAAGTCAGACAGAGAAAGACAAATACTGTATGATTTCACTTATATGTGGAATCTAAAACATAAAATAAACAAACAAACAAAACAAAACTCATGTATACAAAGAACAGATTGGTGGTTATCAGAGGGGAAGAGGGTTAGGGGGTGGGCAACATGGGTGTAGAGGGTCAACTGTATGCTGATGTATAATAGTTAGACTTGCCATGTATATAAAAATTGAATTCTTATGTTGTACACCTGAAACTAATATGAAGTCATATAACAATTTCACCATGACAGAGCAGGTCATACATGGTGCTCTATGTATTCCTACGTATTAAAAGTAGAGATTTATGTAGTTTGAGTGGTAACCTTTTTAAAAAACACTGTAAGAAAAAAAGGAATGATATTCTTTACTCTCATTTCTTAAGTGATATTAAAGTTAAGCCAATATCTATACCCTGTCAACACTTCTTATGTCTGCTTTTCTTTTCTTAGTACTCTTAACTCCATCCTTCGGGAATCTCTCATTGGCTGACTCTCAGCCCAAATTCTCCCTCTCCATATCTGCCACTTCAGTGTTTACTCTTCATCCTTTTCTTTTTCCCTCATTGCATTATTAAGAAGCGCCACTTAACCTCCCTAATGATTGTCTTTCTCTAGTCTTTCGGTCACTTCTTCCCATCTCTGTTTCTAGTCTCTTATCAGGCATCACAGAGCTGTAGAAAATCACTTGTGTGATACATACTCTCCTCAGAGGGTGGTGGGGGCGGGGGGAGTGAGGGAGAAAGGGGGAAAGAAGCTGGCCAGTAAAGAATGCTCTTTTAAAAATGGGATGTTTGGGGGAGGAAGCAAAACTGCCTGGCAGGCCAAGAAATAAATAGGAATGCTTTCCAAGTCTCTTTCAATGAATGACCACATCTAGCTCAAAATATGGAGTGAATACTCAACCAGAATAGCCAGCAGCCCCTTCACTATTCAAGAGACTGTGTTAGATGTCCTAGAGGTCACCTCCCTAAGCAGATTGGCACCAGTCCTTCCCACCCAGCCAGCCATCTATCTGTATCACCTGTTCAACAAATATTCACTATGTCTGCTAAAGGCTAGTGTCTGCTATATGCTAGTTCAGAGAATGTTCCGTGTTTATATGGGAGGAGTTTGAAACTTTAATCCAGAAATACAGTACACCAATGTTTTGAAAAACAAGATAAACAAGGCCAAGTATCAGGATAATAAATGTGTTTTCAGTTCCCCCATGGAAAGCTGAAGACTTTCAGATTCCGTGAACAAGAATGTCCAGAGCATCGTGATTTACAGAAACAAAACACTAGAAACAATAAATGATGGTCAGTTCACACAGTGAAATTCATTCAGTGGTAAATCCATACAGCAGGATACCAAAAAACTATAAAAAGGAATATCGAATGAACTACAGTTATTTTCTAGAACGTGGATGAATTTCTCAAACATAACGTGGAGAAAATGAAGCCAGATCGAAAGTTTACACAGAATGATTCTGTTTATACAAAGTTGGAAGAGAGGGACAGCTGAGTTATAGTGTTCGCAATGAGGATAGTGATTACTTTTCAGGGGGGAGGGAGAAGTGCTTGGAGGGGACCATGGAGGATTTCTGACTAACGGGAATAGCCTTTCTCGAATAATGCTACATCTGCACTCATCTGTGATCATTCATTGAGTGGTAGGTGTACATGTATTATATTTATTTCTGCATGTATCTTATAATTCCATAAAATACTAACAAACAAAAGATATCTCTGAGATACCTGATATTTTCACCCCAGCATAGTATTTGGGGGAAAAAGTCAGACAAAATGAGAATGTCTGGGAATTAGACAAATTCTGAATAGAAGTAGAAAAATATGTCCGTACATTGAATCCCAGATTCGGGATGGAAGACCCACCGAGGCACCCACCAGGAATCTGGTGATTTTTCCACTGAACAGAAAGCATGGGCATTAGTGCATTCCTATGGCTACCAGAGAGAGAGATGATTACACAGTCTCAGTGATCTCATTTGAAAGGATGTTCAGCAGACAATCTCAGCAAATTCTGCTATTATCCAGCAGTGGATGGAAAGTGTTTTGGCGATATGATTTATCTAGCATTATCGGTCAATTTAATCAAATTAGTCAAAGTTGCCTTTGACCAGACTTTGGAGAAATATAAGATATGAGATCTTTAGTGGAGGCACGACTGAAGTTATGCCCTGATAAACAGACTTTTAGAAATGTATTCAGTACAAAAAAATCTATGTGAATGAGCTCAGATTCTTGAAATGTCTCCTTCATCCCGTCCTTGGAACTGAATGTTAAGATCTTCTTGGAATTCAGTGAATGCAACATGAGATTTGTGATTTGGGATGCTATCTTTTTAAAAAGATGAGATCATCAAGGGAATGAAAGTACCTGAAAATAGAGTTGAGGTCCAAGGTTGGGGCCCTGGGTGACTCCAACGTCATTTCTCACAAGTCCTAGGTACAGGAAACTGAATGATGCCCCAGGGAGGGGGCCAGGGCCACCTGGATATGTAAAGTTCAAAATACTCTGGGCGGGGTTCTGAAGAAACCTGGGGCTACCTTCCAGGTTTGTATCCATGTTGCTAGTGTTTTGCAAGGCAGTAGGAGATGTCTAACATCCCAGCTGAGGTCAAAGACTGGAGCTAAGCGCAAGGAGCATCTGTTAAATCAGGATAATCTAAAGATCCCAGGTAAAGAGCATCAAAATGTCCTCCAAGAGAGCCAGAATTGTGCTTTGAAATTGGGGTAAACAACAACTGGTTACGAGACGTTGAACTAGGTTCTGCTCAACAAGAAGGAAATCTGAGGATCCGCTTGACTACTGGATTCCTGCCCCATGTTCCTGAGATCCTACTGTGACACCTGTGACCACCAGGAAAGAAAAGAAGGCAATAACCGAGATGAACTGGGTTGTTTGGGGCTTAAGATACGAGGTCTGACAAGTAAGTTCGCCAACTTGTTGCAATGATGTTGCTAACCTTTTTTGTTCTGTACCAACTGGACAAACAGTTCACCAAGTTTACTACTTGGAAGTGCTGAAAAGGCTGCGTGGAAAAAGTTAGACGACCTGAACTTTTCGCCAACAATTCATGGCTCTTGCATCATGACCATGTACCAGCTCACACGGCACTGTCTGTGAGGGAGTTTTTAGCCAGTAAACAAATAACTGTATTGGAACAGCCACCCTACTCACCTAATCTGGCCCCCAGTGATTTCTTTCTTTACCCAAAGATAAAGGAAATATTGAGAGGAAGACATTTTGATGACACTCAGGACATCAAGAGTAATATGATGACAGTTCTGATGGCCATTCCAGAAAGAGTCTCAAAATTGCTTTGAAGGGTGGACTAGGCACTGGCATCGGTGCATAGCTTCCCAAGGGGAGTACTTTGAAGGTGACTGCAGTGATATCCAGCAATGAGGTATGTAGCACTTTTTCTAGGATGAGTTAACAAACTTAATTGTCAGAGCTTGTAAGTAAGCACAACTTGCTGGAACATAAAACATTTGCCTTGCTAGTTTGGGCACTTTACCTGGAAATCACCCAAAACAGCAATTCTCTAGAGCTAGGGAGCTAGACTTCTTATCCCCAGACAAGGGTGGTGGGTGGGGGGATAGGATACAGGTTTTTATATAGCCTGAAACTTACACCGTTTGGAGGGTCCTGTTTTTAAGAAAAAGGACAGAAAACTAGGTGCAGGGTCTTAGAAGAGACGTATGTAAGGGAAGGCCCTAAAACTATACATTCATTAGCTTCAAAGAAGGTCCATCTCTGACCCTGGAACCTGATGACAGAAACCTGGAATGGTAACTGATCAATGAATCCACCATGGTCAAGTTCACCATAGAAATACTGAGAGACACTCAGAGTTAGCCAGGCATCACGGGGGAAATTCTCTTTGATGTATGTTTCTCACTCAAAGCCACCCAAATAAAGGGAAACATAGTTAAGTCACTTAGATGAAAGGAGACACAGCAAATATCCTTGTTACTTGGGATACGACAGAGGGACCCCTCTAGCAACCTCAACACATCCAATAGTCTGAGCAATGTAGCTGCTAAAAACACTATAGTCTGAGCTGAAGGAACACTGACTGTATCAGAAACGATTCCACCAGCTTTTATCCTACAAATAGAGTTGCCAGAAAAATGAATGATGTCCATTGAAATTTGAATTTCAAATAAACAAGAACTAATTGTCTACTGTAAGTATGTCCCAACTTACATACACCAGGAAAGCACTTGTTCATCTGAAATTCAAATTGAAAAGGACATTCTGTATTTTTATTTGCTAAATCTGGCAATGGTACGTACCTACACTGATCTCTGCTTTGGGATATATAACAAGTTAGGAATTTGGAAGCCTTACTAAGAGCCAATCTAAGGAATATACTATAAACATTATATTGGTAGGTAACACTGGTCCTGAAAAGTATCATTACTCACATAATACTCAGTTGTGGTATCGGAATCTGTAGGAATAGAACTCAGGGTTGTGCAGAATTTGTACATATTTAATTAGTACAAAATGGATATTGGTCAAAGCTCCCATTTAACTGATGGAAAGGATGAAAACACTGCTGTGTAAAAGGCAGCATTATTGCAAACACCATATTTCACTGTGCCCCCAATCTCCCAGAGGGATATGAGTAAAATGTATCGTAATTGCTGAAAGTGTGACAGCCAGTCAAAAATGCATACCATAGTCTAATTCTGAAAAGTCACGAGTAAGTCACGAGTATTGGTTCAACCAAGTAAAACTCAGTCATTTTCTCTTAAGACAGAAAACAGAATTAAATGTAAGACCTAAAAGACCTAAGTCAACTCATGAAGAGATTTACCAGTATTATGTCCAATTACTCCGTATACCTTACAACCATTTTAGTTATATAACGTCTCCGAATGACTAATATTTTAGTACTTTATAGTTTTCAAACATTTATAGATTTGCATGTGTTCTCTTATTCCTTCCTCACAGAATCTAAAAGATAATACCTTATCACCACCCCCATTTAAAAACTATTTATGCATTTGACAGATATTTATTTACTGGGTATTCATTATGTGCTTAGAATAGAGAACAAGAGAGACAAAGCTTGTCTGTATGAAACTTATCTTCCAGCAAGAAAGAAAGTATATTTAAAAATATATATATATAGATGGCAAAATTTCCATGGAGAAAATAAAAGAGGCCAAGAAGACAGAGAGAGACAAAAGCTGCTATTTTGGGTAAGGTGGTGAAAGTCTTTTTGAGATGGTCATATTTTTGTTAGACATAGAGCTTATATATAGTAAGAGATGCCAGGCATGAGGGAATGGAGTCAGAGCATCCCCTGAGGAAGAAATAAGTTTAACAAGTTCCAAGTACTGGATGACTACAGTGGAGTGAGGAGGGTATGGAAGCAACAGAGCAACAGAGCATACTGGGTGATTGGACATGAGGTCGGCCGGGGCTCACATGAAGCCTTGTCTCATAAAGAAAAGCCCGTCTAGTATTCCAGTGCGATGGAAATGAACGGAAGGCGTTAGAGTAGGGAAGTGATGTGATCTGATATATACTTAAAGGGTCCATGTAGCTACTCAGCCAAGAAGAGGCTGGCCAAGAGGTGAGGGGAAGACAAAAATAGTAGTTTAAAGGCTAACTGATTTTCTAGATAAGAGATGTTTATACTTTGGATTTGGACAGTAACTGTGAAAAGGAGAGAAGGGTTCCCATTTATTTGAAAGTAGAGCCGACAGGACGTGCTGCTAAACAGGAAGTAAAGGGTCAGGGGAAATGAGGCATGATAGATAACTCCTGAAATTTTTACCTGAAAGGTTGGATGCTATTAACTGAGATGAAAGCTGAGGCCCATTAAAATGAAAATACAAAGGTTTAACACTGGAGACGACATTTTTTTCATCACTGTGCCATCTCGGGGAAAAGTGACAGAAAATATCATTGACATTTTTCTGAGGTTAAATATTAAGCTGTTAGAAAATTAGAGAGGTAACTGTTGCTGTTTAGAAACTGTCACTCTGTTTACTTCTTGCTGTTATTATTCAAAACATGCAATCTGAATTTTAAAAACTTAAAATACATCCCTTTAATCACATTTTAAGTAACAGAGCCAAGATTCAAACTCAGAACACTCTAGTGCTCCATTATTTTTGGACTGGTAAATTGATTAAGTCTAATTATTTGCTTACTTAGAATTCCCCTTTTAAACAATAAGCTCCTCTGTGACAGGGACCTGCTAGTATCTGATGTCTAACCATAGCACTCAAAAGCACATTAACGCTGCCGTGACGGCGAGAACATTTGTAAAAAGATAGGACAAGTCTATCAGCCACCGTGGTTCCCACCATCTTTGACTGATTCAGCAAACTGGTTCTTTCAGAAGGCTACATGTCTCTGATCTTATTGGCTTTGCCTTCTGCTGTGGAAGTACTAATCTCATTTCACAGACTGGAAAACATTCCCTTCCTAAGAGAGTGTACGGGTACAATTACAAACACATGTTCATGGACATAAATACACATGCTAGCTATTGTCCTACAAGCAAAGTTGTCTTGATGAAATCAACAACAGCCTTTATTTATTTGAGAAAATCAAACAGAAGAACATCTCATCAGCTATCTCATAACATTCTGTATTTGATTACCAGCTAGAATACACTAAACTCAATATTAGTTTCTTATCAATGGAAAAAAAAAGAAATCTTACAGTTTCCAATATCAGTGCAATTCTCCATCAATCTCAGCATAATTTTGTTCTTGTAAATAATTAAGCGTCACATGGTTCCATCTACTTTCCAATCATCCTTTTAGAGACTATTTAGACTTCACTCATCAGAAGCTTTGATTGACCCTACCATTAATATTAAGTTATTCAACCAGTTTTTGAGTCTCAGGTCTCTCACACCTTCCTCAGAGAATCAAAAGAATTTTTCCTCAGATTTCATGTAATCCTCTGACTCTGTAATATTAAAACTTTAGGCCCTTATCGAAGTTATCTTAAACTGACTTATCAAAAAAGATCATTAGTGGGGTGGCCGGTTAGCTCAGTTGGTTAGAACATGGTGCTGGTAACACTAAGGTTGCCGATTCGATCCCCACAGGGGCCACTGTGAGCTGTGCCCTCCTTAAAAAAAAATTAAAATTAAAATTTTAAAAAAATACCCTATTAAAAAAATCATTAGTTACCAACTTGCCTCTTTCAATGACAAAATATAATTCAAACTGTATCACTCTATCAATTCCAGTTTTTCTAAATACCCTTCACAGAATATTCAACAGTGTAGGGGTGAGAGAGATAGAACAGGAAACACTCCCCTTGGCATTCATTCTTACAACATTGAACTATGCCTGGAGTACTCACTTCAATGTGAGGAATCTGGTGTTCCAGATACAGGGGGAAATTTTTCTGAAAGGCCTCTGGAAAGCAGAGACCTTTCTCACACAAGATACTGATCAACTTAAAACACCTTGGCTCAAATCCCTTTCTGATAAACACAAAGATCTGACCATGAGATTAAGAAGTTTATTGACACAGTATTTAACAATGCTCACTGAGATATCCTAAGTGAATCTTCAGATATCCTAAATGAAACCCCCCAAATGAAGGCAAAACAACTGAATTTTTGGCCCTACTCAATAAAGCCATGGCCTGAGAAAAATATGTCCTAATTTAGCAAAGCAGAGGTGATGATAGTAAGCAGAGGAAGAATAAGGTTAGTACATCACTTAAAATACTCCAAGGGATCTGTGTATGTCCTAGAGAATAAATAAGATGGGAAGCTCCTCAAAATTCCAAAGAGAAACTGAAGAAGGAAACATTGATTGTTCGGAATACATGTTCACAGTTTTTGGAGTAAATTTAGGGACTATCACTTCTGAATGTAATTGAATAACTGGTACCAAGTTTGTCCCCCTGACGTAAACAACTAGGAAGCTGGATAAAATATGTGACACAAGTGTTTCCAGACATTGGGAAACAGGCACCGCACAGGGCTATGAGTTCTCAGACAGGGAAAGAAATGAGGGCAGTCCTACAATCAACATGCCTTTCTGGCCAGAGGTGGCCACTTCCCAGAAGGCAGCAAAAGCAGGTGGAACCCTAGCAAAGCACAGGCATTTCAGTGAATTTAGGAGAAAGAGAGCAGTGTTCAAAGAGGGTGAGGGAGTTAAAACATGAGGGGCAGCGTGCCAGGGAGAAAGAGCTCCAGAAATACAGAGAGAAGGTACCCCGAGTCCTTCACTGAATATTGAGCTACCCATGCATAAAGTGAGACTCTGAGAGGCCAGGCATAAAACAACTACTAAGAGATGTGAACCAGCAGTTGAGCTGTGACCAGCTAGAATGGAAAGACCTTGCTGAATACCTGAATATTTACTAGAGCCTCCTGGAGGGATATGCTTTAAGAGCAGAATTAAAGTATAACATACTCTAGATGCAACCTAAGAGAGCTTAAAAATAGCCTCACAAGAATCGAGTTAAGTCACAACAGAAAAAGTCGAGAACCATATGATTTCACCGATATGTGGAATATCTAACTGAAAGCAACAAAGGAACGAGACAAACAAAGAAACAAAAACTCATAGACACAGACAATAGTTTAGTGGTTACCAGAGGGTAAGGGGGTGGGGGGTGGGAGATGAGGGTAAGGGGGATCAAATATATGGTGATGGAAGGAGAACTGACTCTGGGTGGTGAATATAAAATGTGATATATAGATGATGGATTACAGAATTGTACACCTGAAATCTATGTAACTTTACTAATCATTGTCACTTCAATAAACTTTAATTAAAAAAAAATCAAGCTGAACTGCAAGTCATTTAACTCTCTGCCAAAACAAAACTCAACTTTCTGAAGGAAAACTGCTGAATACAGACTTTGAACAATATAACATTTACAATATCTAGCATCCTAATAAAACTATTTAAAATGCAAAGAAGCAGGAAAATATGACCTATAACCAAGATTCAAATAAGTTAGTACAAATAGACGCACAATAATAAAGACAATGGAATTAGCAGACAAGGACTTTAGAACAGCTGTTAAAGATATGCTCAATGATTTTAGGGAAAATATGACCATAATGAGGTTAAAAATGGGAGAGAGGGAGAGAGAGAGAGAGAAAGGGAAAACTGGCTCATTGGGAAAAAATCAATCAATAAAATTGACAAACTTTTAGCAAGACTGAAAAGATAATGAAACAAGATATAAATTACCAATAACAGAAAGGAAAAAAAGAGAATATCACTATAGACACTGAATACATCAAAAGGAAAATAAGGAAATACTATGAAAAACTCTACACACACAAACTTGACAACTTAGATCAAATGGACCAATTCCTCAGAAAAAACTACAACAATTCACCCAATATGAAATAGATTTGAATAATCATATAACTCTTAAGGAAATTAAATTTGTAATTTAAAAAGTGTCCCCGCCCCCAAAAGTCTCCAGGCCCAGGGGTTTTGCTGGGGAATTCTACCAAATGCCTAAAGAAAAATTAACACCAGTTTTCCATAATCTCTTTCAGAAAATAGAAGTAAAGGAAATACTTTCTAATTCATTTTATGAAGTTAATCTTATCATGACATCAAACCACACAAAGACTTGTACACAAATTGCCATAACAGCTCTAATTAAAATAGCCAAACCGGGATCAATCCAAAGGTCCATATACAGATAGATAAATGAATGAATGAATGAATGAATGAATGAATGAATGAATGAGTTGTAGTTTAGCCATACAATGGAACATTCTTCAGCAATAAAAAGTGACATACAACAACACATTACAAGACACAACAACATGGATGAACCTCAAAAATATGCTGGGTTACAGAAGCCATGCGTAAGAGTCCATACTGAATATTCTATTGATATAAAATTCTAGATTAGGCAAAACTAATCTACAGTCACAGAAGGAAGATCAGGAAGTGCCTAGAATTAAGGTGGGATTTAGATGAGGACTGACAGCAAAGTCCTGAGGGAAATTTGGGGTGATGGAGCAACTGTCAAAATTCATCCACCTGAGACACACTTTTTTGTATGTAAACTTTACCTCAATATGGTTGATGAAAAATAAAACCCAAAGCAGTCAACAAATTATACACACATATATGTTAATATATGTGTGTGTGTGTGTATTCACATATTTTTGTCACAAGGCCAATTATATATCAGAGTAACTAAAGATTAATTTTAAGAGTATGATATAGCTGACTCTTCAATATGCCATCTTACTTTTTCTGTCGAACATAAAACCATAAACCCAGAATTTTTAAAATGTGACCTTGTTGTTTATAAAGTTCATACTGCAGGAAGGAAGAAGGCGGGGCTCATCAGCCAGAGGCTGGGGACTACCAGTTCTTTAATTCATGAAAATTACAGGTTTGTTTTCATTCAAGAGTTCAAATTAAGACCCTTCCAAGAATTTTTGTGTGTGTGGTCAGGAGGGGAGGAGGTTTTTCCCAAAGTCAGGTACTGAGGGGAGATCTCACAATACTCAGCAGTAGAAGGAGGGCCGATTTGGTCCTCCCAAGACAGAAACTTCAGGAAGGCTATTTTAAATGGGGGACTGATAACACATACTAGAGAGAACGCAAGAGTATTTGTTCACAAACTACAAAGAAACTATAAAAGAGGCATACTATTTAGCAAAGGGTGTCAGAAATTAAGAATCTCCTTGTTGATATTTTACCTTTCTTGGCAACTACAGGCAGAAAGCACTGTCTTCTTATGGAGGGACCAATTACCTCATTTTTTGAGGAGTCTGAGGCCATCAACCCACACATTCTGGTCAAAAACCAAAAAAAAAAAATTTTTTTTTCTTTTCAGAGAAAAGGCAGGCAAGAAACATTACAAAATGTTAAACCTGGTTGCCTTTCATGCCAAAAAATATGGATATATTTTCACTAACTTTCTATATTTCCCAATATTGTTTTATAAGTATTACTTTCACAATGGAAAAAAAAAGTAAACATGTTATTATGGTCTGCATGTATTGGTAATGAAACAAAATTTCAGGGACAACAAATTGTTCTGTTGTACTCGTCTATAAATTTCTGTTACTTTTGCAAGAAAATTGCTGCATATTCTAGTCTTTTCTATTAATAAAGAAAATGTGCCTTCCTATACCACAATTTTATCCCTGTTGGTTCCTTTTTCCACTACATGTGTCCAATACGTCAATGTTCCCTCCTACACACCAAAAGCCACAGACCACGCATGGTCTCCTGGGAAAGCAAAAGGAGTCTCTTGTGATTTTTGTCCACCTAGGGAAGGAATTCATTCTACTTCATCCCCAGCTAGTTCAGTACCTAATACGCTCAGAAAATTAGCAGATGAGCTGTTTTTACTCAGAAGGAAATATCAAGCATTCCAAATAAGCTTAGGAAATACAATTTAAAAACTGTACACAATTAAAGAAACGCCTCCTCTTCCCAGATTAGGACTGTCTTTTAAAACCGGTGATAATTGAAGATGGTACTTGACCATCACAAAGGCACTGAACACTAAAGACTTAACGTGCAACCCTTTGCTGGTGAGAAAAGTTTTCCAAATCTCTTTTACACCTTCTTAACGATTGATGAGCTTAAACAAATGTCAATATGCTGCTCCCCCCACCCCCATCCCAGGATTCAAACAGATGTGCTCAGGACTGGAAAGTCGCTTTGGGGTTTGAAAATATTTTTGCCCTTCCTTTCCCAATAGATAATAATGGAAAGGATTGTCAAAAGTATGGCTGGTTTATGGCTTTAGAAAGCTTTAGGAGTCGTCCTGAGCGATCTCCATATTTGTGAACTATCTCATTTCTTTAAAATAACTCTCAAAAAACATCTTTTAAACTTTTTTGGCAAGCCCTCCGCTTATGTCTTCGCTCAGTGAAGAAAAAGTAGTTGTCTGAGAACCTGGAATCTGGCATGCCCTCGGATCTGGGTGATTTTTCTCAGGATAGTGCGCTGGTGCCATGTTGCTGAGAGCCAGAGTTTAGACAGTAGACCATTCTGTCCTTCACTACATTCAAAGATCACACGAGGGCTCTTACCTGTGTGTCCTTTCAATGTGCTGTCTTATCTCCGACTCTATGCCAAATAACAAATTGAGTAAATGTATAGTGGATCCTAAAATTGAACGGAGGGCAGACTACACAGACTATTTGGGAAGGAGCAGGACACTGATATTTATTGAATGTCTGCTGTGTACCAAGCACTCGGCATGCATTGGTTGCCCCTCAAACCAACAGCAGCACCTGGGAACTTGATAGAAATTCAGATCTCAGGCGTCATGCAGACGTGCATTTTAATGACATCCTCAGTGATGCTTTACCCCAATCATAGACATATATGATATCATCTCCATTTTATATTAGGAGATTAAGGGCCAGACAGGTTAAAATATTTATATAAAAACAATATAGTAATGAGTAAACCCAGATTTAAGCCTATTATAAAACTTACATTTCTACTCTAGGCTAAGTCCTAAATCAGCCAAGTGCCATCAGACTAGGAGTTCAATCCAGGCTCCACCATTAATATCTTCCTGGTCTCATACATACCAGGTAATCTATCTGGGCGCCACTCTTTTTGTCCTCCTTATTTCACAAAATTGCTACAAAACAAATGAAATTAATACATGTAAAAACACTTGGCAAAGGATATATAGCATTGGCCAAAATTAACCCGCAAACGGAATCTTCTAGGGGACTCTTTCTGACTCAGATTTGCGAAGGCAGAAAGACCAGGAACAAAACATGAGGTGCCAAGGAATTCCACGAGAGATGACAGACTGCTTATGTGGTTTCGAAACTGGCTAGGTCTGCCTAGGCCCACCACCCCCCACAAAAGTATGAAAAGTTTGAAAGGGAGAGAAAAGAGATTTTTCTCTAGGAAGTGTTTTTACGGAGGACGGGATTAGGTAAGAACATTTCTCCCACATCTCAATCCTATAAAACGGGGACCTAAGAAGACCACACGGACAGGTTGCTATTTGTCCCCTTAAAGAAGACAGCTTAGTCTGGAAGGAGAAATGTACCATAAACCTCCCCTCTTCCTGTAGGCTTTCCAGACTAAAGCAATACTAGGTTGGGTATTGCCATGCAAACTATTAAACTGGACAGCAAATTTTAATTATGTACCTTGGGGCTAAAAGCGACCAGTGGACTTTTTATTCAAAAGTATCTGAAAAGTTAGAAACCTGGTCAAGATTTCAACCAAAAAGAAAGGGGAAAACTAACCCACAGATTTGGTTTAAGTGGACAGTGAGGGAAAACACATAATACAGTTGGCTGCTGGCATGCTATAGACAATTGCTCTTCTAACACTCTAGTTTCTAGTATTAGCACCTTAAAAACCAACACAAGATCAATAGGAACTGTGTTTCCAAAGCAAAAAACTGATTTTGCAGGTAAAGGTCACAGGAAAGAAATGCAGCAGGTAGGTAGGCTTTCCCCAAATTACCTGGTCTTATCCTAAATTGAAGCCTCTGAAAGACATTCTAATCCAGACTCTTAAGGCTGCTCATCGTGCAGAGGTAAGAGAAACCATGAAAGGGGCCTAATTCCATTTTTCTGTCGGAAACCACAGAGGTTTAGAGGAGTAAAAAGTTATTCTCCCCCACAGTGCGGTACCAGCCCATCTGATGGGATAAGAGAGCATAGCAATACAGCAACCTGTTCAGCCCTCATAGACATGCCTGTTTACAAGTTACACAAGTCAAGGTGGGGAAATCTGGGAGAAGTTTAGGCAGATTCAGAAACCTGGGCAGGAGCTGGCGACAGGAACATAGGAGCAAGGTCCCCGGTCCCCGGTTCGAAACACGATCACCCAGGGATAACTGAGAATCAAGGAGGTCGATATCTGTGTTGGGGAAAGAAATTGAAAAGATCCCAGTTGAACATTGTGTTCAATTACCACATGTGTCAAAATGCCTTCAAATTCTTATCTCCACTCCAAGCCATTATAGGAAGCTCAACACCCACAGACATCATCTTTCTCTCTCCTCTGACTCCATCTCCCCCCATTCTCACCCCTCTCCTGACCATCCAAATGTCAAAGGGTGGACTTTGAAAAATAGTCATCTCATTGCCCTCCATTAACCCTTTGCTGCCTTCCAAGGTCTTTAGATAAAGTCGAGGTTCTTTAGCCTGCATCTGAGGTCCCCCGATCTGGATTTTGCTTACCCTTGACCTCACCTCTCACTGACTCTCACCCCCGACCCCTCAATCCAGCCAGATGAACTGCTCATAGCTTCCAAAAACACCCTACTTTTGAGCCTTAGCATTTCCCATGCTGCAGAGATTTCCAGATTTGCTGACGATGAGAATTACAGAGAATGCTTGTTAAAATGCAAGTGTTTGCCACTTCCAAATTTCCAGGGCAGGAATCGATGTTTTTCACAAAGATTCCGGGTGAAAGTTATCATCTAGCAACTATAGAGTAAGCTCTATAGGGGCGAGGACTCTATCTGCCTTTTCAGAGTTGTAGCCAGAATCCAGAGTAAGTGCTGTTCCCCTTGTCTGCAATGCTTTCCCTCCAATCTACGTTTCACCCGGCTAAGTCCCATTTTATTCAAGCAACAACAGTACGATTCATGTAAATTAATAGGCAGTTAATATATGCCACAGGAACAAATCGGTAAGAAAACAAGTGAGTGCATCCAATGAGTGGGGCAGGAGATTTGGAGAATAGGGTGAGAGTGTTCAAAGGGCAGACCAGATGTCTGCCGCACTGGGGACAACGTTTGGGAGGCCTGAGCATAGGTTTCCTGGGTTTAGGGCCTGGGCTACCAGATAACTCTCTGGTCACTAAAAGGACCAAGGTTACAATACAGAAATCTTGTCATTAAGAATAATGGGGAAAATTAGGAAATGTGTTTACCAGAGAGGTGATGAGAAGACAGAGTCTCAGCCATAATAGAACTCAGAAACAAGATAGGAACCCAATAACTGGGGGAAATATTGCTAAAGTGTGAGTGGGACCAGCCGTAAGACATCTTAACAATGAATTGCTGAGGGCCCCTTAGAACATAGGATGGGGCTGGTCTGGCACATAGTTGCATATACAGAAGAGTGTTACAACTCAGCTCTGAAAATCAGACGGAGAGGGTCCAAGAACCTGAAACTACTTCTGTCTGCCACCCTTCTCCCTCCCTGGGTGCGAAAAAGATCATTAAATTTACTGAGTTTTTTCTGCCCCTTTTGTCAACTAAGAACGTACTTTTCTAGAGTGATAAGTTATAAAAGGAAATAGCAGAGTAGATTTAATTATAATTGGGAGTATGTGAGGATAGAGTTAAAAAATAATGTTCAGGAACTTCTAAAAGCTGGATAAATAGAGAAACAAAGGAAGAAATCAAGAAAACCTCAGACTGTGCCCCTTTGACATCAGACCCACCTGGTGGAGCCAGGAATGTTTATTAGTTTTCCACGGCTACCTCTATTTATGTAATAAAAATTCATCCATAAAGCCTTCAATGGCGGTGAGAAGAAAACCAGGTGTATCTGAGGTTTCGTGAGGCTCTCAAACTCTCTCTTGCCCTTCCCAGATGTAAGGGGGAAAGCTCAGAGAACCCAAAAGAAAGAAAACTATGAAACTTACACAAGACGTAACCACTTTTCCATTCATGTTTAAGCCACATGTGCTTGCGCAGAAATGTAACCCATGTGATCCTGATTCATTTACCCTTTATTCATCAAAATACTGTTTTCCAGGAGCAATTCAGTGTCCACGAAGATTTTTTAAATCTGTTCAGAAAGATTTTAAATCCATTTTCCCCATAAAAACAGGAAGCTGCAATTGCCAACTGTCAACTGACTGAATCATGAAGAAAAAGTTCAGATTCTCTTCAAATTGTCAAGGTCATAACTTTTAGATTTGCACTGTCACACTGGGTTTCTTAACCGTCCTCTGCTCCCTACCCCCCCAAAAAAGGACAGTGCTTGTCCAGCGGTTAGCTGATTTCTCCCAGGAGTTACCACAAGCTGATTTCACCCAGCAGTTAGGATTCCTGCCGATCACATATTGCCACTGTGTTCTTTACTTTTCCATAGTAATCTTGCTCTTTCTTCCTCCCCTGCCTTTATTCCCCACATTTCCATAATGAAATATACTTAATGTTTAGTTTATATCAGGCGGTGTTCTGTTTAACATTGTTTTTTGATATCAAAGCATAGTTGGCAGCAATATTATATTAATTTCAGGTGTACAGCTCAGTGACTCGACATTTATCTACCTTATGATGTGATCACCAGACCAAGTCTAGTACCCATCTGTCACCGTACAATGTTATTATGATAATACTGACTACTTTCCCTATGTTGTGCATTACATTCCCATGACTTATTCTTTTATATATAACTGGAGGTTTGTATCTCTTATTGCCCTTCACCTTTTTTGATCCATCTCCCCACCCCACTCACCTCTGGCACCCATCAGTTTGTTCTCTGTACCTATAAGTATGTTTGTTTTATTTATTCATGTGTTTAATTTTTTTTAGATTATTCCACATGTAAGTGAAATCCTGTGGTATTTATCTTTCTCTGTCTGATTTATTTCACTTAGCATAATACCCTCTAGGTTCATTCACGTTGTTGCAGATGGCAAGACTTCACTCTTTTTTATGGCCAAGTAATATTCCATTATGTATGTACACACACACACACACACACACACACACACACACACACACACATGCATACTGCAACTTCTTTATCCGTTCCTCTATCGATGGGCAACTAGGTTATTCAACATTGTTGTCAATGACTTGTATGAAGACAGCTCAGCTGCTTATAAAGTATGTGGTAACATCATACTTTAGATGTTAAGAGGACAGGCTAACTGATCAGCTGATAGACTTGGCTGGTTCTAATAATATAACGAGTTATAAGGAAAAATTAAAGTACCGTCCTTAGGTATAAAATGTCTATATAGAGATAGATAAATAAATGCATAGTAAATGATGCATTTTTTTCTTAAGAAGTCACAGTTTAAGAGGAACCTCAGCAAACTAAAGTGGTTTCCCGTGGAGAGAAATCTAGAATCCAAATAACTTGACAATCTAGGAATTGGCACCATCCCCCTTCTAAACCAGAATTCTGTGTTTTCCCCTCAAGGTTTATCCAGCCCTTTTCTTTCAGAGTACCTCAGCTAGCTTAGAAATTAATAAATACTAACAACTGGTTTGGAAAGCTGCAGCATAAAATGTTCAACTTCAAAAATGGCACTGGCTTTTGCATTGACTTATGACTTTTTTTCCTTTGTTTTCTCAAGCTCTTCTAAAAAGAGATCGCTGACCATAGAGAAGTTAACCTTCTCTAGAATTAAAAGACATAATGAAATCCATGTCCGTACGTGAGGTATCTCATCAATTTGTCGTCAGCTCATTTTGGCACAAGCAGATTCCCCAAGGCTTTTTAAAAAATATCCAAGAACCAATCCCTCCTTTCCTTTTAGAATTTTTCGTTATTGAATTGCGTGGCAAATGGATTCAATGATGGAAGAAAATAACCGTCATGAATTCTTATGACATTTAAGAAGATAGGAAAATGAGATACAATCTTTTTGCAACTATTCTAAAGGTTGAGTATTTGGCCACTTTTTTATCCATTCCCCCCCCCCCACATACACACACACACACATAACCATTAGCAGTTGTGACCTAAAGAGTTCCAGAGCACAGATGGGCATTTGAATGACAAGCTAAGAGCGCTTGGTGTTGAGTGTTCACTGCGCTCCATCCAAAAGATCTCATTTGGGAAAACTAAGACAAGCAAGTCAATTAACTTTACAAGAGAAAGGAAAAAAGAATTCAATTTTTTTCTTCAGTTTACCATTGTGAAAATTGAAAAGACTCCACTTGCAAGAAAACTATTAATTTTTACGGTGTCAGCATGCTCTTTTACAAACTGCACTTTTATGATACCGTGCTCAGTGTTGGAAACATTTATACTCAAGAGGAAAGCCCAAGCTTTTGCAAAGTGGAGGAACCATATCATGTCTAAACCATTTGATCTATTTTTAAAAACACTGTATTTAAGCCTACAGAACAATGGCTTTTAAAGTCTTTTAGTCTTTGGAAAGACATCTTCTAAGTGTTGTCCTTGCTGTGTCTCTCCTTTGTCTTCCCTCCCACCAGACTCTGTATGTTCCAAGGGTGCTGTCTACCCAGTCAGGTTGCTGGGTGTCACGTGCACGACCCACATATCAACAGAGATGCTTCAGGTCCCAGTGTGAATTAATCTCCTGCCTCCCACATCCTCTTTGAGCAAGAGAAGGGCAGCCCACATGATGAAAGGGATGGGAAAGAGTTGCTGCCAGGAAAGGGTAAAGGAACCAGAGGTGTTTTACCTACAGAAGAGAAGAAGTGACGAGCATAGTTCTTCAGTCCCGTGAGATTGCTTTAATAAAGGCAACACATAATTAAATAAATAAACCATTAGGCTCCACATCCACAGAGGATCAACAGAAGGAAATGCACTTCAGTTACATGGAGCGAGTCTGCCCTTGGACGAAAGAAGGTCGTTTCAAGGTCAGAGTGATAAGGCATGGAAAATGTCTCCTCTGGGAGATTACAGAGCCTCTCCTTCTGCAGAGCTTCCGTAAGAGAAAAGTTGTCCTTTGTCTTGGATGGTTTAAACACAGAATATCTGTGGCTAAGATGCCCATAACGATCGACAGAGATGAATCCATCCTGTGGAAAAATTTGCCCAGAACTTGCCTTGGGAATCAGTTCTAGTACTTAGTGGCCTCCCCTGTCAGGAAGTTCCCCTTTGCAGGCTCAGAATACACAAGTCAAGTTCAGGTGTTTCTCCATGGGAATAAGGACACAGGACACACTTACATAGCCCTTGGTTTCCTTGCTGATGAGGGGCCAACCACCCGTGGTGTAGTAGTATTCCATCTAAGCTCTTCTCTCACGTCCTAGGGCCACGACCGGAAGAGCTCCTTAAATGGCACATACATGACTCTTCTGACAGTGGACATCTCAAAGGGAATCTCAAAGGAATCAGCATTAGATTCAACTGAACTCAACAGATACTTTGCCCAGCTCTAAGCTATGTGCTGGGCAGGTGCACAATAAAAGTAGAACTCATATTATCTGCCTCAAGTCATTAAAATATTTTAGGTTAAAATGAGGTATACTCATATTAAAGAAGTCGTCTGAGACAGCTTTTTGTTCAACGACAATATGACAGAGTGAATAAGTGCTAAAGAAATCAGAGATGAACTGGGAAAGGCTTCGTGGAGGCGATGGGACAAAGTTTGAAAATCTGAATACATCTCTGAGCTCATTTTCCATCTAAGTGACTTCCCAGATTGACCCACACTCTCTTTTTTCTTTGCAAAGTACACTGACCAATACCCATAAGCAGCTGATCACTTCTTAGTTTGTAGGTGGCTCATCTTGTTTCTAAATGGGAATATTTTAGAGAAGTAGAATTTGTTTTTACAATGAGTTGGTAGTGTTTTAGTTTTAGTGTCTTTACATAGAAATCCAACTGGAAAGCATGGCCTATATAAAACAAGACAGCATGAGCTCTAATCCCTGGACTCATATTCAGAAAATATTAATTGGTCTTGGCCATAACTTTTTCAGTCATTCATTATGTGTTCCCTCACATGTTTTTAAGATAAACTAAAATGTTAAGGTTTAAATGTATGTACTATCATTTTTAATATTTCTCTGCTTTAAACGACTTAATTAACCTGTCAACTACTTACCCCATAGCATTGGATCATAGGGCTTTTCTTGCCAAAAGTGACATAAGAAGCACTGGACAAGCAGGGAAAGAAATAGATTCTAGTTTTTACTCTCCACTGGACTTTGGTCCAGCCCATTCCTTCCGGCCTCAGTTTGCAATTCCATCAAAGAACTGAGGCAAAGCAGGTCTCTCTGTGGACCCTTCCTGATTGTACGAATCAGGGATAACCGCTTTCGTGGGCCCTCTGTGCATTGCGAGTCCGCAATGAATACTTGTTAACTAGCAATCATTTGTACTTTCTATTGTCCCAACCTAGCACATCTTCTAATGTTCTAGGGCTGCGGTACCCCTGGAGCTGATCTGATTTCTCCAGGTGACTGCTTTTCCTCAGCAGGAAATATAGTATCTTAACTTTGATCTCCATTGGGTTTGAAACAAAAGGGAGAGCAAGGTGTGTGAGAAAAAGACACTTCCTAAAATTGGGAAAATATGAAAGAGAGTTATTAGGGGGCACTCACACTGGGCACAAACAAATCCTTGATGCTTTTGGCATGTGCCTCAGGAAGAGATCTGAGAAATACAGTAAATTCTCTGTATATAGGATGCATTTTTCCCAACAAAGAAGCACTTCTATATCCTCAGCTGGGAAAACAGAAAAAGGACCTGAAAAATGCAAAAAAAAAAAAAAAAAAAAAAAATGAGGATACTAAAAGTAATATGATATCTTGGATTGGATCCTGGAAATAAACAGGACTTTACTGGAAAAACTGGTGAACTCTGAATAAATGCTGTAACCTAATTAATAGCAATGTATCAAGGTTAATTTGTTAGTTTTGACAAATGCACCATGGTTACGTAGGATGTGAAAATTAGGGGGAGCTGAGTAAACGACATACAGGAATTCTCTATGCTATCTTTGCAATTCTTCTGTAAATCTAAAATTATTCCAAAAATAAAAACTTTATACAAGAAAAATAAAACAGCAAGAAAGAAAGAAATGAGAGGCAAAAATGACAACAGAGACCTACAAAGAAAGAAAGGGTTTTATAGCAAGAGAGCGACAGACAACGAAGGAAAGAGACAAAAAAGGAGACATAAAGGGGAAAACAGAGACAGGGAAGTGGTGAAAACATTAGAAAGAACTATAGCTCAATCTTAGTTTGCTTGTCTTTTGTACGCTCCTTAGTCTGTGCCCTTAGTGTTCTATAGCTGTAGTTTACAGGAAGTAGGGTCTGAGTATTCAACAGTCTTCTACTAAAATGCTGCACTGGAACAAAAGCAGCTCTTCCCCAACCCTCTCACTGCCACATCAAATGCTACCAGGAAAGAAATCCTGCAATGTATACTTTATTTGCATAAAACCAGATTTAGTAATTAATGGTAACCCGTGATGCTATTCTCCTCCAAACTCTTAACAAGGGAAATTGTTTTTCCAGCAAAACTGGAAATCTCCCTGGGTCACCCCACTCCCTTGCTCTGACATTGAGTTTCTCTGAAAAAGGCCCTTTTTTGCCATGAGCCTGTTAGCCTTGTCTTTGGAGATTCCCACGCTGCAGTCCAGGGGAGGGGACACTCAGCCGATTCTCCTACTGATGGGGACCACAGCCCTTTAACTGGAACCTTTTGAGATCCTTTTACTAGAATGACTCTTTTCCAGGAGTTCTGGATTACTCTTTGGCCCAAAGGACATTTCCATCAGTCAGTAGAGCCCAATTTGGGGCACAAAATATTTGCCAAAGTCTGTACAGTGATCAAATAATCACACATGGACAAATTGTAGGATGTATGTTTTCCACTAAAGAACAAAGAGATATTCATAGATGAAGTTGCTATGGGTCTTTTGCAGACATGGAGTAATAAATGTTCATGGTCTCCTCAGTTACCTTTTCCTTTTAAATCTATCTCTCCTTCCATCAAAGACCAGTAGAGCCAATGTGGTGGGAGTAGGAAAGAAAGAAAAAGGTTGTCTAAGAAAATACAATCTTAAGAGTTTCCAGAGGAAATATGACTACTTTAGGGGTTATTATTGTTCATCTTTATATCCCAAGATCTAATAGATAGTCACATCATACATTCTGTAATATTGGTTTAATTGAATCAAATAGAATCCGATAAAGAATAGAATTTTTGTGCTCGAGTTTATCATCTCAACTAATTCTTTCATTCTTTGGCCACTTAGCCCTAAAAATAAAATGAGATGTATGAGTGCCCAAAAGTAGGAGTGGTTAATGGGCAGAATAGCCTGTCTCACGACCATTATCATCTATCAATGGATGTTGACCGCGGACTGTAGAGCCTGGGAAATGAGTAGCAGACTGGACTGCCGTATGGTGATGGACGCCAGGCAGACGTGTCAGTGCTTACCTGGGGTCAGGCAGCCATGGGCAGGAAAGATATACAATGCCAGACTCTTGAAAAACCTTGAGTGAGCCACAGGGAGTAACACAGTTTTCATTCTAAAATGAAAATGATTGATTTAATGTTGCTCCCATCTCACGACATTCACTTCAAAGGAACTGAGAAAGCCTCTGCAGTTCAAGTTCCAAATTGAAATACTAATAAAGACTTTTACAACTCTTACGGTGCGGTGTGAGCTGCAAAACAAATGATCTGGTGTTGCACGCTATGTCTCTTTCATATAATAGTTTCTGCTTTTGGAAATGAAAAAGTGATTCATGGTGCAGAATGATCCTATGTTATCGGGCCCCAGAGAGTCGTCAGAGGAAAAGGGGAATGAAAGAGAGAGAGAAAGAAAAAACCTCCCTCTTTCCATTGCTTTCCACAGAAAAACCTCCCTCTTTCCACTGCTCCTCCCTCAGGAAAGCTGCCTCTAACTGGAAGTGAGTCTTCTGTGGTGCACGCACGCACAGGTAACCACACCTGCTTCCAGAAGCTCACCAGTGATGCTCGGTGAGTTACTGATCTCCGAAAAGAATCTGAGGCTTAGCTACATTGCATGAGTGGAGGAGGGCAATAGGTAGGGTTAATCCCTTCTCCGAGGGCAAAATTAAAATAAAAGGCGATCACTCAGCTCCAGAGAGTACAGACTCTGTTGCCAGTAGGGGTGGAATCCAGGCGGTACAGTACAGATCCAAAGCACAATATAACCCATGCCTTTCTCTACTCAAAACATTTGAAAAAGAAAAACATCACGTGTTCGTCAAGTTTTAGCCCTCAGAGAAAACAGCCCTCTCCTAAGGAACATTGTTCCAAAAAAAAAAAAAAAAAAAAAAAAAAACGCCCTTGAGATCCATGCCCGATAAGAAACGCCACCTTCTAATGAGGTATTGTTGGCCCTTTGGTTCTTAAGTCGCCTTGAATGGTGTCCAACATCAGCCTGCCTCAGACTGGATCGCATTCAATATTGAGACATTATAGTGAGTTTTGGCATCTGTTTAAAAGTCAAAGGAAAAAGCAGCCATTCACCTCTAGTAACATTTTATAATTTCCATCATTTATAATAAGAAAGTAACTTATTTGTGCTCTGCAGCCACTTGAACCAATATATTCAACTAGG
This sequence comes from Rhinolophus hipposideros, assembly GCF_964194185.1. Classification (NCBI taxonomy): domain Eukaryota; kingdom Metazoa; phylum Chordata; class Mammalia; order Chiroptera; family Rhinolophidae; genus Rhinolophus; species Rhinolophus hipposideros. The sequence goes on from NC_138072.1 coordinate 10,463,129, forward strand.
AAAGATGAAGTAATTATTGAGCCTAGCTTAGAATCTAGAGATAAAAGTTACTTCTCATATCAAATATTAGCCAATGTTTAGCATACTTCAGGGATCAGCAATCTATGACCCAGGGTCCGGCCCACTGCCTATTTTTATACATAAAGTTTTATTGAAAAATAGGCCATGCCCATTCACTGACAACATTCACAATTTAGTGGGAAAATTGAGTAGTTACCACAGACAGACACCATATAGTCCACAAAGCCCAAAACATGTACCATCTGCTCCTTTACGGAAAAAAAAATTGCCAGCCCTTGGATAAGCCATAACTTGCTCTTCTAAAACAAGATTACTTTGATTCCGGAACTAAGAAAGATATCCCTTAGTAGACAAAACAATCTCTCAATGGTCATGAGTGAAATATATTTCCAAAGATATGTGCAGTATTCTGCACAACACAATCAATTCTCAGTACGTACTTCCTCACTGATAGAAGCCTGCCATTTTGCTACAGTGGTGTCAAGGCAAACTCATGAAAACACTCAGTATTTGCTGAGTGCTGAATGCAAATAAAATTTGGCTCTACAATGGCATTTGTTTGAAGAATATTTAAAAACACTATGGCTTGCTTACGCGGGTGTGTATTTTTCTTCAGAACTAAGTAAAAATCTTATTATATGATTTTCATTTATTTAGAAGTCATCTAAAGATTGTGGAAAGGCCATCATGATTTTCAATGTTTGGCTTTTTTTTTTTTTTTATAATTTCAAGCAGTCCCTTTTTACTTTCCTTTTTACTTTCAAATACAAAAGTAAAAATAATTATATTCTAGCTCTCTCAATGTAATTCCCTGAAGGCTAAATCATCTAGTTGACACCCCTTTTTGACTCAAAAGACATTTTTTTGTGTCTCTCTATATTATGGATTGAAAGAGATAGATTAAAGAGACTGATGAAAAAATGAATAAAATTAATTCTTTGCAACAGTTGCTTTTCAGTTGTTTTTATTTTGCCTAACCAAGTCACTTGGCCTCAGCTACCCCAGTCATGGGAGCTTTGTCATACTAGATACCCTTCACTTTAATCCCCAAAGCCTCATATCCTGTTTTCCACTCTTTCTCTTGATTTTAGCAGGTGTTGTCTATTAATGTATCTGAAAGCTTAGAATGTTTCAATTATTGACTGAAGAAACAGGCTATTTTTATTCAGTGTAATTCCACACAGTTACTGTCCATTTATCACTTGCAAAAGTGTGACCATCAGGATAAATAAATCGCAAACTAAAATTTACGGAATGACCAGGATATGAAGCTTTGGATTCTGGGGATCAGGAAGCAGAAATGCCACGGTTGTCCCATTTTACTCATGACAACTTATAAACTCTCACTTGTCTAAACTGATCCAGGAAAGCTTCATTTTTGTTTTTAGATCTGGTATCCATCTGACCTTCCTAGTTTGGGTGTCAAAACATAGTATAAATCAAGAGCTAAGCACTGAAGTATATGAAAAAGTACTGAGTGTATGAAAAATGACAGGTAGTCTGGTCTGGTTGAATGTAAGATCACTGGGGCAAGTTGGGAGCTGACGCTGGACAAAGGTAGGCTGAGCCCTGATGTCTTTGTGCAGGCATTTAATGCTTATTCCCAAGGCCACATGAAAATGTTTAACTAGGCAGGACAACTGGGTTCTGGAGCTCCATTCATTTCTCATCAGCTAGTTCATTTTGGACATTTGAGCCATTTGTACTCAAATTTTACCAGCAGATGAAGGAGGAAGGTAAAACCCATTTTATATAACTCACAACATGGTTCAGAGGAGCCAATGAGATATGCTTGCAAAATGTGGCTAATGATAAGATTTTACAAGTATCAGCATACTCATCATAATGGCCCAAGTTATCCCACCAATTTCAGTTCATTAAGACCAGTTAAGCAGAGTGGACTCAAAATGCCTGGGTTTGAATTCGGGCTCCATTACTTACTATGTGACTTACCTAAGCTTCAACTTTCTCTTCTAAAAAATAGATGTAATAATAGTACCTACTAAACAATAAATATTTACGGTGGGAATGAAATAAGGTGCAAATTAAATTCGTGTAAAGCGCTTAGAATCTAAGGTTGGACACATGATATAAGTGTTAGCTTTGTCAGCATCTTCATCAGTCACTCACAACGAGAAGTGGGTGTGAAGGACACAACAACAACCTTACCCCACATCACTAAGGAGTGTGTGCAGAGTCACTCCAGGGAAGGAATTTTACCAGTAAATAGATGCCGTTCTCAGCTTGATGAGTAGTGCACATAATAGCTGTTCAACAAACATTCATTCCTTCATCCAATAAGCATTCAACAAACATGTGTTGAAGATGTAATTCATACCACATGATGTGGACTATAGCATTAAGACAATCTAGAGTTTGGATTTCACAAGCCAAACAATGAACAGTGTGATAAATGGAGGGCGCTGAAGGAATGCATTGCAAAGTTATCTAATCCAGTCCAGGAGGATTAGAGAGGGCTCCTTGGAGGAAATACTGTCTAAGCCAAGACTTGAAGCAGAAAAAGACAGGCTACATACAGCAGCATGGGGCAGGAAGAATATTTCTTCAGAGGCACCAAGATGTGGGAAGTCTCAACGGTAAGAGCGACCATGACCGTCCATAGACTGAAAAAAACTAACACGGTTAAAGAGCAAAATATGATGGGGAAATGTAGTGGACATAAGAAGGGATCTCGTAGCAGAAGGCGCTGAACGTAGGTTGATGCATTTGAACGTTATCCGAAGGCAACAGAAAATAATTAAAGGGTTTTAAGCAAGGGAATATAAAATAATCCTCTCTGCATTTGAAAAACAAATTGAAACAAATGAAGTCACTCTTGCTTTGTGGAGAGAATGAAGTTGCCTAGCTGACAGATGATGATGACTCCTAGTTTTCATCTTTAACATTTAACCATTAAAGGGCATCGGCAGATAGGTTTGAGATATGCAGGAAAGGGGGAAATGGGAGAGACTGAGGATTAAGCCAGAGATTTCTAAGAGTGGAGGGAGTCGTCGTTCTTGTCTGAGTTTCAGTTGTGTTCAGTGATCAAGTGATTTTTGTTCCAACTTATAACTACTGATGGGACAGGGATACATATATTTCAAATATCATCAATATATGTTTTGAGCATGTAATAAGTAATACATGTATGCATGTATGTATTATGTGTGCATGTATGTATGCATGCATGTGTGCATGTATGTACACACGTATGTGTGTGTGATAAATAATGCATGTATGCATGTATTGTGTGCGCATGTGTGTATGCATGCATGTACACACATATGTATGGGTGTGTGTAATAAATAATACGTGGATGTGTGTATACATGTATTATGTGTGTATGCATGTATGTGTGCATGCATATACACATATGCATGTATGTATGTGTGTATGTATGTCTATATAAGCTTATGTGCTTGCCATCTTTTCCACTTCTCCCACCCTCACCTGCCTTTCAAAAAAGACAGATTTTGCATTTCTCTTCAGCTTTCCTAACCTAGTTTGCTGCAAAGAATACAGAAAAAAAACAAAGCTCCAGCAGGAAAACTCAAAGATATCTGAGGACCAAGTTGATTTACCTAGTAAGCAATTGATTCAGAAAGAGAAGAAAAGAGGCAAGAACTACAATTACATTTGTAAAAGTTTTGGAAAGCTTGATGCGGTTGTAGAACGATATTTGGGGTGCAGTGAGATGTTGAGAAGGAGACAAATGGGGCAAAACATTTTAACAAGTGCTCCTGTGTTATAAATGATGTCATCACATTAAAGTCCATGAAGATTTAAATTGTGCTTCAATTATTTTAAATGCGGACAGACATTTCTTTGATGGCAACACCATGCTGAAATGGGACGCAAGACTTCTAAATTATGTAAAGGTTACCTGTAGAATTAGGAAGCTTCTCCAGAACTGAGGGATCCATTTTCAGAAAGGTCTGCTTAAAAGTCTTACCAAAGGGTAAAGAAAAAGGGGGGGGGGGAATAGTCAATTATTTTCATATCCAAATGCATAGGATATAAAGTAAAAATTTTGGCAGACACTGGTTTTTCCCTTCCAATTTATGCTCAGTTAATAGTATTTAATATGAAAGGTCTTGGGAAAGATGAATGAAAAAACAAACTCCAAGGAAAGAATGCAGACCTGGAATGCCCAGGGCAGCTGCATGAGAGAAGAGATGTTATGATGCAATTATTACCTGCTCAGAACAGAGCAGAGTGGGAATTTGTATTCCTTTGCTGCTTAAAATACTTCACATAAATGAATCCACCAGAGTGGAACCTAAAGCAAACGATTTAGCATACTGGAGAGTAGGGTAGCTAAGAACAGAGATATGAGAGAAAAATATTGCTTTAATTGACAAAAATTTCATGATGATTTATAAGGAATCCAAATGTATTTATACCTTTCATTATCAGAAGGCAATTATTTCAAGCAAACCTGTTGGAGAACAAGGAATGTTTGGAGGCCCAAGAAGAAGGTACATAGGCAGGGCATTTGAAGATGTGGAGCAAGAAAGGGGCTTTCCGTTACAAAATTATGTCTTTGTATCTAAAGTTTAAATGAATATTGTTTACATAGAAGGGTTAGGGCTTGGGATATTTTATTACTTTCATCCTAAAAATAGTAATGAGTCTCTGTACAAATATTCTATCCAGGCCATTTCTATCTAAGGGAAAGAAAACTGGGTGCAGTTGAGAATGTTGCATGCAGCCTTCTTATAACCATGCAAATGGCTAAAAACCTGTTCTCATTCTAGACGAGAAAAGGGGAAATTTATGGGAAGGGACAAATTGTATGTGAGAAAGAAATATATCTGGATAATGGGCATTCATTCAGAATTCACATTTATGGAAAAGCTGAGATATTCCATTTTTAAACCTTAATGTTTGGCTGTAAAGGAAAAATCAGTTTTGAATATGCATCGTTGGAAGAGTTTCTTCATTTTGTTCCATACCATGCACCGATGACCAGCTCCACAACGCTTGGCAGCTCCCATCAGCATGCCACAGCAAGACACTTACACTATTCTGTAAATATCAAAACAGGAGTGTGTGGTCTTACTTAATCAGCAGGATATCACACGGCACGGGGAACTCTTTTCTCTCCATAGTCCCCAAAGAAGGATGGAAAAAAATAGGATCTAATCCCAGCACGACTGCAACGCCGGAGACCAAGTGAGCTGTCAGAAGGAAGAATACCAGAACCATGACTGATTACTCAATCCAGACATCACCAAAAGAAGATGCAAGCAAGTATTACTCTGATCGTGCTGTGAATGAAGAATACTTTCTGCCCAATCCCTGACTGCCCACAAGAGAAAACTAGAATCGACAATTGTGTCATAGAGAGTTACAATTTCACTCCATCTTTATTTCCAAATGGTTATCTCAGCTTGATAAGGCAAAGATGGCAAATTAATTATCATTACGTGTGTGTGTGGATGTTGGTGTACATGTATATTTGTGTGTAGACGTATATGTATATGTACATATTTACATATATTTACGTATATTTACGTATATATTTACATGCATTTACATATATACATACACATATGTGTGTGTGTGTATATATATATATGTGTGTGTGTATATATATATATGTGTATATATATATGTGTGTGTGTGTGTGTGTGTATATATATATATATATATATATATATATATATATGTAAACTGAATAAAGCAAGCTGCTGTTCCACAAATTTCCTGAACTATTCACGAGGACCGAAACACAAGTCCAAATTCCCAGTCCCGTGCTTATCCTATCAGACTATGGAGTTTCCTGGGGCCATGCTTCCAAAAAGGCTTGGAGCAGTGTTTCTCATTTGTGACAATACTGACACTTTGGACAGATCATTCTTTATTGGAGAAGGGAAGTCATCCTGTGCACAGCAGCATGTTTAGCAGGATCTCTGGCCTCTACCCACTAGATGCCAGTAGCATCTTTCAGTTGTGATGACCACAAAAGCCTCTAGACATGGCCAAATGTTCCCTGAAGAGCAGAATTACCCAGTTGAGAATCACTGGGTTAGAGAAATACTACCTTATCTCTTAAATTATTAACTAAGTATATAAATTCATCTTAGAAATTCAACTACACTCTTTTTAAAATATCATGCCATTTGCTATTAACACTATTATAAAGCCTTATTATAAAGTTCTAATCTGTACTATAGTTTAACAGTGGGCTAAATCATTTCTTTGGTGGCCATTAAGCAATACAGAGGACTCCTTTTACACAGACACAGGTATTACTTTAAGCCCCGCAGTAACCACACAGATAGTCTACTTGTCTGTTAGAAGCTGTGAAAATAACTATACATCATCTCATAATCAGTCACTTGCCATTACTTTTTCACTTGGTATTACATGGACCTTCTCAAAACATTTATAATGATGTTGTCACTCCATGTTATGTGTGAATGATGTAGAACCTGGGAGCATTTTGAGGAACCGTTAAGTTCTGGGGACTTCTAGATTAATAGAGATACTAACCAGGAAAAGTTGAATTATTCTAAACTCAGGACATAACTTATAATTCCCACACAGCCAAATGTCAGTCCCAAATCAGTGAGCCTAAACACCTCTGCAGTTCATGAATTCTTTGTAATTATCTTCCTGGACCCATAAAGTAGTTGGAAAGGGCTTTCCATTATAAATAAGTGGAGAAGGATAATTCTCCACTTAGAATATTTTCAGTCTGAATTTTATACTCTTTGCAAAATTGGGCCAGGCTTCTTCATCAAAGATTACAGAAATGGAAATGTCGCTGCTTTATCACTTGGACCGTATTTGCATGAAGTTATTGGATGAAAGCTATTGTGGTATTCGCTTCTTGTTACAGGTTTCTTGTTTTGTTTTGTTTTTTTAGGACATCTTCATTATGGACATTGAAATACCACTCTTAAACTGGGGCCAAGAATCTTCCAGGAATAACACCACCACCAACAGGACATACAGTAAGAGACTGGCATTGTTTCTTCAAGCAATATGATATGTGAGGTTTAGATGCATACAAATTAAATATTTTAAGAATTACTCAAAACCATAATGCCTTGATTTCAAATGAAATCATTCATTCAGCACTTGAAGTTCTGCTCTTCCTGGAACGGTAATTCCAGGGAGAGAAATTCTCTGGGGTTGAAAATCAGAGTTGACATACCAGTGCCAAGTTAAGTCGTCGTTATTCCTATAACGTTTTCAAATATAAGATCCTCCTCTGAGTGACCACTCAGTGTAAATTCATCTCCATGCCTGGAAAAAGAATGATAGGTGACAACACAGGGTCGTAGTGGAAAGAACTAGCTCCCAGAAGCCATTGCGTTTGATGAGCAGCAGGAAGAAACTTTTCGGCTATCTCTCTGAAAGACACCATACCACAGAACTGGAAAAAAAGGGACCAGAAACGTAGAAATATCATCACCATCCTTACAATACTCTGCGAAGGACTGGAGTTAAACACTGGGATTAAACAGTATCGAAAGATAAACCCAAAGAACCACTTCAGCTTGTGCATGGTAGAAATTACAATGGATGATTACGAACCCAAAACAGACACCTGTTCTAGTACCGGTGACTTTAGAAATGCTTGGCTTATATAAAAGAGTACAGTTCTGCTCTATCAGGATGAAAAGCTAGAGTGTGAGGGACAAGAAAAGACAAATGTATTTGTAACACAGGAAATGTAGCGTTTCTGTGACATAGTATAATAGTCCCAACGTGTCCTTACATACATGTCATTTTGCTAATAAACATGTTGCAACCACGTTGGCAATGACGTATGGAAATCTAATTGTGCCTGGTTTTGTATATTAAATGATTCTCCTTCATTGTGAATAACAGTGGGTACAAAAGCATGGGAATTTGGTTGGTGTTGAATATCTGCCCTAAGCACATTTTGCAAAGAAAAACCATTTGTGTGTGGAAAAAACAATGATCTAGTCAGAAGCAAGATCCTGTGAGCTCTGCCATCAAAGGGATAGTTTGGAGCACTAACTTGCTTGCCAACATTACAAGAAGTCTTTACAAAAAAGTTAAAACAGCAGAGATTATAAAATGCCCATGCTGGCTGACCTGTTTGTTCTTTGTCCTTCTTGGAAGAGCAAGAGGGAGTTTAAGGCAGGCAGGAGAGTAGGTTCTAATAAGTGGGTCATGCAGTATTGGATTTGCGTTTGGCTGTTTTTTGTATGTCCACTAAATAACAACTGATGGAGTCCCCCCGATACTACTAGAAACATCTTTCTGGCACTTCTGAATAGAAGTCGTTTGATGAAGAACTATCCCATGACACGAGCATAAAAATTACAAAATCCAGGTACAAGAATGAGAAGTCTAGTGAAACCTGGCATGTAAATATTAACTAAAACTCGTTAATATAGAAATATGCACGTCATCCTGAGAAATATTTTAGGACCCTTCTTCAGAGGAGAGAGGAGACATCATTTGCCCTCACAACAAAGGATGTGAAGGATTCATTTATTAATTGAGACAGCACAATGAAACACCTGTTCTCCAAAGACCGGCTTCATAAAACACGAATCTCATCTCTGAACAGAGTCTATAGCAGTTATCTATTACGGTATGATAAACCACCACAAAGCTCATTGGACTAAAGAAACAATTTATTTCTCATGAATCTGTGTGCTGATGGGGCTGAACTGGGCACTTCTCGCTACCTGTTGTAACTAAGGTCATTCACGTGGCTTCTTCCATCTAAGGCATCAGCTGGCACTGAAACAGCCAAGTGGCCTCTTGTGTTGCCCAGCCTCTCTCTACATGGCATATAGCAGAAATATAAACTTTAGTTCTCCTGTCTTCCCATGTTAGGCAATAACATTTATTATAATACTTTTCATCTATATTCTATACATACAGACAGCCTCTTAACTTTCTAAACATGTGTAATTGGTATTTGCTGGAAGCAAACTTTAAAAGAGTGACTAAGTCAGGATTATCATCTGAGAAGTGAACAATAGCTACCCATGTATTCAATTCTTATATCCATCAAGGGAGCACAGCTCTTGTTCCTTGGGCCAAACCATACTTTCTTTAGATCTCCTTCAGAACTTCCCTCTCACGTCTCTCCTCTTTCCCTCCTACAGGGCCCATCTATTTCCATTAGCCGAAATGTCTTGGTGAATACTCCATGGAGCTAGCCCTACCTCGACCATCTTCAGATCTGGAATTTGCTCTTCCCTAAAATATGTATTTTCTGAAAGCAAACCAAAGGATTCTCAAGTCCACCCAAACAGCAGGTGTCTGTTTTTACCAAGAATGCCCCTTTCATTTTTAGGACATTGTTTCAGGCACCAGAATATAAATGATGGAAAAGCTGAGTGCAGATCTGTGTGGTTGCACTGGGTTTAGGTTACCACAGGACACAGAACAGAGAGCAAGGAACTGAGTAATTCATTAACCCTTCCCACTCTTGGGGTGGCTGCAAAAAGGAGAGCACCTTCCACACAAGAAAACTGGGGGTGTAGCACTGTGCTCTTTACTCTGACTGCAGGATGACTTTTGCACACAAAATTTAGGATTCAAGTTTCAATCCTAAAATCAAAAAATAAAGAGGAGAAATCAAGGAGAGATTTTAAAAAATAGAATTTAAGTAACAGACACAAAAAAATGCTGCTTATTCACACTGTGATGATCCGTGGGAAAGCGGAACCCAAGAATAGAATACATTGTGAGTGGTGCCGAATGGTCACTTAGACTTCTGACTCGAGATGCAAAATTAAGATGATGTTATTTTTTAAATGCACAGAGAGCTTGGGAAAAAAGGATGCTCTGCAAAGTTCTTTATTTAATTAGGTTAACCAAACAGTCTTTGAATATTTGGTAACCATCTCTTGCTCCTAATTGTTTCATGTGGCCTGATCTTGCATAAAAAGCAGAAGGTCTGAAAAATATGACCTCATTTTCTTCTTTTATCCTCCACAACACCTGCCATGATTCCAGTAGTATGTTGTGGAATCAATGAATAAATGACAGTGATAGATAATGTAATGTTGTAGTAATGTCCTGAAATACAATTTGTGTTTGAGTTACTATAATGACAATTGACAACTTTTAATATTCAAGATAATATTTTGAAAGGCTGACAAAATTCCCCAATTAAAAACAAAGAGCTGAGTTACCATTCAGGACGATATAAAAGTTACAAGAAAGCTTTAGACTAAAATAACCAATTTTTATCTTCTTACTGTTCCTTGCTCCAAAGAGGATATAAGTAGGCAAATTCTATATTCTCAGTCTTATAAATTGATTGCCAGATACTAATATCACATTGCATTTGCAATTTCACAGTTTAGCAAGCACGTTCGTATAACTTATCTCATTTAGGTTTTTGAGCAACTCTAGAAGGAAAGTATTATTATGCTTATTATACTGATAAGGAATTTTAGATTCTGCGAACTAAAGTGCTTTCTCAAGCTCACAGAACGGGTGAGTTTTGGAGCCAAGACTCACATCTGGCTTCCTCACCTCAGGTTCTGTGTTTTCCCTGCTCTCCAGAAAAAGCAAATTACAGACTTTGGGAGACGCTTAATAGACAAATAGGCATAGTAGAGACAGGCAGAAGAAATGTCACCTCGTAACATATGACAAACAGTAGCCTGGGCTGGTAATGACTAAGAACACACAGGAAGAGCTTGAGAATCTAGACAAATACCCAAGATCTTCAAGAATCCCCAAATTCAAGAATAGTGTATAATTTACCTCAGGAAAAAACCCCATGGTGATGAGCAAAGAACAGTCGTGTCTATTGAGAGATGGATGCTGGGCAGTGAATGGGGCTTCATCACTAGCTACGTGGCTAACAGCAGAGTAACCCTCATTCCTGCTTCTCTGAGACCTCATGCTATGGGTCTCCTCGAGCTCGTAAGTTGAGACGATGAGGTCGAAATGCCTGCCTGTTTTATGAACTTCCTCTGAGTGAGCTTTGTAGGAGGCACTGACAATTTCACGGAATGGCACACACTTATACAGTTGGAAAACGTCAACCAGAAGTTGAGGTGGCTTTGCCTGACTGTGTATGGTACCTCAGCTGATGATACAAATTGTTGCTAAAAATAGTCCTTACAGGATATGGCAGATCTCTTGTTTGGCAGGGCACAAAAAGACAAGTTAGTACATGAGTTTCCCTCCACAACATCACGTGAGGTCAGCAGGGATGCCCTGAAACTTGCCAACGCCCCTTTCTTTGAGCTGGCAGCTGTATCTTCAATCACGTAAGAGGTCAGCTGTCAAAGCTAATACAGAAATCATTTATCTGAAACTAGAGAAGGACAAATGCTGAATGCTGGGGAGAATAAGAAAGGGTGAAAAAAAATCTAGTTCATGAAATGAGGATTCAGTAAGAAGGTAGGTGGGCCAGGATGAGGGTCTGACACCAGGTCAGCACAGAAGCTCGTGTTCAAATCTTGTATTAACAGAGAAGGAGCTAGAAGACACTAGCACAAACATCAGGTCAGCCTGAAGAGAGACTCATAGATGGGGAACTCACACCAATTTTAAAGGCTGAGTGCTTTCTGAGCCACATCTGACACTAAAGAGTGGTTCTCCTGGAGGACAGGAACTGACCTTCCACACATAAAAGGGATCCATACATATGAATTGTGCCACATGAACGGAAATAGATGAAGAGTACTCTACTGCCTGAAGATGCCACAAATATGACTGGGAAACACCTTATTTCAGAGGGGACAAAAATGATTTATTATTTAGAATCTCTCTCCTTCCCTCCCTCCCTCCCTCCCTCCCTCCCTCCCTCCCTCCCTCTCTCTCTCTCTTTCTCTCTCTCTCTCCTTTCTAAGGAGATTGCCCCTAAAGGGCAACCTACCTAGTAAAATGGCAGTTGAAGTTGAAGATGGGAGAAGATAAGAGTCAAGTGCTTTACACGGTGGGGGCGAGTCGTACAAGTTCTGGGAGGCTGTAGGTTGGAAGCATTTAAGAGTGAAAATAAGCAGCTGATGACTAAGCAGACACTGGAGGGGGCAAGTTAATTGACTGCGATTATTATTCAGTTTTGCTGTATGGTGTTACCATCTCCTCTCTCATCGGTGACATCGTCAGTAAAATTCACATTATTCTCTAGATCTCAGGAGGACTGAATTGACTTCTGGAGATCTGACAAAGTGATAAATAAATCCTACTTCAAAGGGAAGGATATAAGCTGATCCCAGAGGCAGAGTCACATTTGGAATTTACAACAAAGCTCTGTTATTCTTTAGTCACAATTATAGGGCACGCTGACCACAGAGAGAGTTCTGAGCATTGTACATGCCCGGTTGAAAATGATCTGGGAAAAACAAAAAATACAAATAAAAACTGAAGTCACTGCTTCTCAGGTGGTCTTAACAAGGCAGAAGACCAACATAAAAAGGACGACCTTCTCACCTTCAAATGTCATTATTTAGAAATTAAACGATAAACTGGTACAAATTTAAAACAAGAATTGGAGCATTTATTTTTAATCATACTCCAAAGATTGTCAAGATACCAGTCTGTTATTAAGCAGCTATCTGATCTTAAACCAACCAGGTGCCAACTCCAGGCCCCAGTGTGTTCATGTGAAATGTGAGGGGGGGTGGGCTAGGGAGTTCACAGTCCTCTCCCAGCTCTCACCTCCCACGATGTCACGGGTCCAACCCCATCTCCCTTTGACCCCGCAACATCTCAGGTATTTAAGCCAAATTCAAGTCTCACCCATCTGAAAGATGAGCAACATTAATAACCACGTTGTAGGCTCTTGTCAACATATAATCAGTTTATTCAACAAGCTCATCTCCATGGGAGTTTCAACTAGTAAATTGCTTGTCTTTCTTCGCCAGTTACTGTGTTCAATCCTACTCTGTTGAAGCTCTCTTCCTATTCCACAAACCACGTCTTCAGAAAATTCTATTATTTTCCTTTGGTTTCATTTTCAGGATCCAATTGAAATTCAAACACAAAATTTCTCTTCCATTAACACTTGGGGTAAAGAAGGCATTATCTGCCCTTTTATTTCTCCCCCACCCCTTTCCTTAGAGTGGATGGAAGTGTATTCCTGCTTTGGCATCTCCTCCATAAGGTTTTACTCCCATGTTGTCGAGGGTTGGAAGGGTAAATGCGTAAGAAAGAAACGCATGCCTCTTACTGAATTTCAATCTTCTCTCTGAGCCAGTCTTTTCTTTACGGGGTTCTGCCACATATGTGCACATATATCTGATCAGTATCAAAGCTCTGAGTGAACAAGCGTTCAGCATTGGCTTTTGTACAGGACATACATGAAAGCACCTGAGAGTATTCTGCAACACCAACCACACTGCACAGCTCTCTAAAGTGGAATTTCTGGCTCCAGCTCCCATGGTCCAAGTCCTCACAGGACCTGGCCCTGACAGAGCACCCCACAGCCTCGCAATGCCAGACCTCTTCACCGTGTGGCCTACCCTCTTGAATGAACTGTTACGTGACAACAGCACAACTGTTTTCAGAGCCCAACAGACCCATGGAAAGATCCTTCATCTTTATTCTCCTGCATCTTTGGCATTCCAATCAATGAGTGTGCCCTTTACCCGTGCCATCTCCTCTCTTTGCCCTGCCATCAGTCTTCAATAATTGCCTTTCCTATGCTTAGATACACACAAAGAGTACTGCAGTGAGTATTGTCTGGGCAGGTGACCGAGCAGGGAAAAGTTTCCCTTCTTTCAGTTACCTTTAACCTCTACCAGTGGACCTGAAGAGCCGTCATTCCCTTGGGTTTAAAAAGATGAAGAAAGCCAACACACTTCCACATATGCCACAGACTCTATTGCTCTGACTATTGATTCTCACAGATTTCTCAGACTCCTTGCACTTAGGCTGACCATGTGACTAACTCTGGCCAATGAGATATGAATGGAAGTGACATGTGTTGACAGAATGACCTTGAGAACACAAGACGGTAGAGCCACAAAATCAAAGTAGCAGCATCTAAAAGCCCTAACAGAGGTTTCTGGTCGCATCTGTTGGTCTTTCTTTTCAGAATGTAAAATGCTTACTGTCACTTTGTCCTCGGCTTTGAGTCCTATTTGAAGGCAACAGAAAAAGCCATCCAGCTAGAGATGTTATTGCCTTTGTCTCCTCATTTGGTCATCTGAATTGAAGGCCACTGACTTGGCAAATCCATGCAACCACAAAAACAGCACACTGTAAGTTTGTAACCAAATGTATATGTGTGCTTCCTGCCATGATGGTTCTCTTCAGTTCAACCTCCATGTTCTCTCTCTCCAATTGTCACATCTCTAGTCTGGACTGTGTGTCTCAGAATCATGTACTTATCGAGAAAGTTTAAGTTCAACATTTAGCATGTTATGAACTAAAATACACAAAGCAAGAAAACTTTGACAATAACTGCAATGCAAATTCAGACAGATTCCCATCATATAAGGGTTTCTTGAATGACAGCCTTCCCTCATGTTTCATCAGTTCAACTCAATATCTGCCTGATCAAAAGAAATGAATGTTTTCCATAGTACTTTACAAGGAGGTACATGAGTCTAAAAATTCATTATCAAAGACCTGGAACTAGTTGGAGCCCATGATGCTTTGAATTACTTGGTCTACCCCATTTAGGTTTCTTATTTTCTTTGCTCCTTATGGTGTCAGAAAGTAACATACAGAATATGCTTTGAGGAAGGGACATTTGCTGGATTTCTCTGCAAGTGTTTTTCTTTAACTGAGGTTTCCCAGCATAAAACCATATAAAGTACAAGTGCCAACTTATAACAATTTCACCCACAAACTATATTTAAGCACGGCATAGTTATTAAATAAAATAAGACTACAGAAAAAGCTTTACTGCTTAGGGGGGAAAAAATGTATGCTTTCAGAATAGTTAACCCACAATAGCACAGCTGACAACTTCAAATAAAGGCCACAATGCTGCGAGCCTGTAACTCAATTTTACATCGGCTGGGTGTTGTGTTTCATGTCATGGATAGAGTTTCTTTACTGCTTTTAATGGTGGACTGTAGAAGCCTTCTTCCTGCAATTAGTATAATGCAGGATATAAGAGTGGAAATAGAAGACTTTTCCCCTATTCACCTAGGCAATGAAAAAGCTTAAAATCATAAATAGTCCCAAGGTTAAATAGAGGTCACAAAGATTATCCCCTTGACTCTATAATTGTGCTCATGTCTTGAAAAAATGTCCTGCTTAAAATATTATTCTGGTCAGACCACACCTTAAAAAGATAGACCCAGTCCATTGTCCACGAAGAAATCCATGGCCCTGGAGGACATTTTCAGCTGTCCAGGACATACCTGCATGGTTTGTGCAGCCTTCTGTTCCCAGCAGAAGAAGGCAGGGTGCTTGCTAAAGACCTTGACCATCAGTGCTGCCCCCCCCCCCAGTAACCTTCCTTTTGGGCATGCCCACTTTGCCTCCAGGTTTTCAGTGCACTTATAACCCCTGTTGCTATATTTAACCTCAATCTATCAGTTCAATGCACAAGGACAGTACCTTGGGATTTTGGACTCTCCAACCAATGGTCCTTGACCTATAGCAATCTATCCCTTAAAAAACACTGGGGAAAAAATGAATGCTGAACATATATGTTTCTTTCCTTATGGCTTTTTCTAGATAAGTAACTAGTGTGATAAATTATTTAATCTTAAAGTTCTGATGATTTAATACATATGTTTCATGCATGACCTACCACCAATGAATTTAATTTCAAGAAAACTGAAAAGATCCTAGTCCCTAAAAATATACATTTCCACATGTTGGCCAAAGCTTGAAATTCCAATTCACCTTGTACTCCTTTGTTATCTGTTAATAATTAAATATTCTCAGGAAGATTATTAATACATTGGATTATTACCTCTTATAAAAATATGAATAAAGAATCTTGAACAAAGTAAGTATGGTGGAAATAAATTCATAATTTGGAAACTGGATTTCTAAGGAGAGACATGCAATGAAAAGAGGGAAAGAAGCAAGTAATTGAATGAGGGCACAAAATATTTTTTTTTCATGAGTAGTGTTTCTGTCCCAGTAATTCCAGAGAGTCTCAATCTTCATCTAAAACTAAGTCCCTTTTTACAAGGCTCTTTGAAAATACACTTGGGAAGAAGAGAGCTTTCCATAGCATATCTTAGATAATGAAAATAGCCTACTATTGAGTGTGTCTACTGTGTTCTGGGGACTCTCCATATATTTTCCTCACGCAACTCTCAAGCCACTCAATGTCAAGAGCTCCCATGTTGCAGATGAAGACTCGAAGGCTTGGAGAGATCACACAATAATTGGAAAAACAGAACTTTCAACCAGATCACATACTGGATCACCTACTCCAACACTAGCAGCATTCCCCACCTGGACGAGCAAGCCCTCCCAAAGGCAGCATTGCCTATAGACTGTAAATATTATTCGGTATGCTTCTGATCTGCCATAAGGCTGCAGCTCCTGACTCAGTGATGCCGTGAAATGATATACAGCCCTCATACAGAACTCTTGTTTTCAGAAGAGACCCAAAGAGAAAGTCGCATTAATATTAATATAAATACATATTTTCTGAGACACAGAAAGCCAGACCTAAGGAAGAGCCAAAGGCTCGCACTAAATCTGAGTGTTGCTGCTTAGCACATTTATGCTTAATGATCTAAGCGAAATTCATGGTCTCTACTCCCTGTTGGTACAGCCCATTCCCAGCAGCCCAGATCAAGTTGGTGGTGAACATCCAGTCATCAGAGCTGGAAATGGACTCAGCACCTAGTCTGAGCCAAAGTATGACTTCATGCAAGGACCTTTTTCTCATTTTTGGTTTTTTTTGGTTTGTTTGTTTCTATAGCTGTAATGATACATTAAAGAGGAAAAATTGTGTGTGAACTTTCAGTTCAATAACTGCCTTTGAGCTCCTCTTACTGCAAAAGTCCCCGTGCAAAGTAGGCACTGAGAGGACAGATAGATTTCAAAACGTGCCTTCAGGGAACTTATATAATTGTTGGCACAAATATTTAAGGGAAAATGGGCCCCACTGACCTTCCAGCATAAAACTGTGGAGTACTCCACTTCCTAAGGGAAAGAGAAAACTCTTATCCATATTGAAAGAATGTCTTGGTCTTCTCCTGAAGCATAATATACTCTCCTTTACTGGACAAAATTGGCTCCTTCTCCATCATGCCTGCTGGGTAGGGAGTCCCCGCCGAGAACTGGGAGGTTTGTACCCCACAGTTGCTGGCTGAGAGAGTCATTGCTAAACCTCTCTGCACATGTTGCCTCTCTCTCAATGTCTTTGCACCCTTGCTTTGAACATAATGTAAGCATATGTGTAATTTTAAGATCAATTCGCTATCCACATTCAAATCTCTGCCTTATCAAGCCCTCTCTTGGTCGTTATGTTTGTTCACTTACTCCCGTCCAAGTCCAATCCCGCCCATCACTGAGGCCAATTAATGTGATACAGAGTAACATTTTCTTTTTCTCCCTAGTGGGCACCCTGGTTCTCATTAGGACCAGTTAAATGAGAACATCCCCCTCCACACCCCAATAAAATACATTTAAAGTTTGTTCTGAGAACAAAAGAGCAAACACCAGTATAATCTGTCAGTTTTCTAAACATTATTTTCTGGGATTGACTTAATTGAAGAAATTGGTGTTACCTCATAAAGAAGGCATTAGCAAAAGGAAGATATGCCAATTAAGATGAATCACCTTATCGGCTTTTCTCTGGTTTGATCACACAACAAAAAGTCCAATAAATGTGTTGATTGACCTACCTTAGAGATAGATGTGAAGCATTGAAAACCTATCATCAGGTTAGCCAGACGCCAGAAGAAAAAGAAGAAAACACCTTTTTTGCCTCAATGACCTCAAAATTTTGCACCAACAAATCTTGCTTTGGGGTTGACTTCTTTGGCTTATTGCCCTTAACCTCTAGTTATTATTTTATGAACAGACATGACCTTAGTGCTTAGAGACCATTTAGCCCAATTCCCTCACTGCACCCGTGGCAAACAGGAAAGGGGGCAGTGCTTAAGTTAGCACTACCCATGCCAGGTGCTTAAGTAGCAGCATTATGTGCACTGAGTGTAACGACTTCACTTTGCGCCAGGCGTCTTACTAAAGGGGGCCTCCACTGTTAAATCTGGCCAAATCTCAAAGGACCAAACTGGGGATGGAGTGGGGGAGGTGGGGGTGTGACTAGAGAAGAGACCTTTGGCCAGAACAGCTGCAAAATGACTGACATCCAGAATGGGACAATGTGACACCAAGTTTCCTCACTTGAGAGCCCTGAATTTTTGTTTTAAGTTTTTCAACTACACAGAGTTGGTTCTCTGCCACCCTTTGTTTTCTGGCTGATGATTCTTTTCTTTTTCCTTCCCTAATATTTAAAAAAGAGAAGGAAAGAAAGGGGTGGAGCAGGGTAACTGTTCTAACAGCCTCTCGGCCTTCTCTCTATGCGGCCACTTTGCTGCATTGCAGCCAGTCTTAGAGCGCCCCCTGCCGTTCCTACGGTGGCTCATTGTTTCACACAACCCTGCCAGGTCTTACACCCAGCTTCTGAAACAGGTTCCTTACTCAGTGTGTTGAGTTCTGCTAATCACAAAAGGTTACAGCAATATCTTCGCAGACACTGTATTTCTGTAAGCTCAGTTGGAAAAGCTTGGAAGATAGCAAAATTAAGTTGATAAAAACTGTTTCCTGCAAAGTGCCTCCTAATTCAAGTGGAATGTCGCTCACCAGTGGGATTAAATAAAACCTGAATCTTAAACATCCACTTTTATCATGAAAACGGCATTGTTTAATCCACTGGTAATATCTTGTGTCGAAATCTGAACAGTATTTCTTCTCTAATGGTAGTGAGACAGAAAGCCCTGCCAATCAAGGAAAGAGTAGCCTGTATCAGACAGCGGGCCTCTGTGTTCAGGGATAACAACTCATATTCATTCGCACAGGTCCACTGCAACTTTAAAAAACAATGTCAAAAGGAAAAGAAATTAGAGCTCCAAGAGAAGGTTCTCTGGGTGCTTTTTTTGTTTCATCTCCTTTTTCTCTTACTTTCTTCCCGTAAGGAAAAAATAACAAAAGCTGGTGTAATTTCTTGTTTGATTAAAGGCTAATGTATATTTACAGAAGCCTACAAGTCAGGGGTTGCTTTGAATTTAGTAGCTCTTAGATATACAAAAGGGCTACTGTGTTTCAAAGGCCTTGGCCACCCATCATGACCCACTATTCAGTCTGTCATCCATTCATCTAAACACAGGCTCTCTCAGATATATCCAGATGCCCAACAATCTTTTACATTTTTTGATACGGCTTTCTGGTTACTGTATTTAAAGGGGAAAATGTTACTGAGAGATATTCCAATGTGTCCTCCATAGGGTTTTTAAGCAAGTTCCTATCCACTTGCCATAAGCACAGAAGAACAGGCTTGCTTTCCCCTTGCCAGATATCTATTTTTATATCACGTGGACATAGATTATTGCTAAAAGCTGATACAATAATAATAAAGCAGCTCAAAGTGGGGAGAGCCTTCCCACTGCAGTGACATCTGATGAGGATTTGGTTTGACTCTATAACTCTTTTGTAGAGCAGTTTCTAATTAGCCGAAATAAAGTTTCTGCTAATACGGCAATAAATCAGCAATATCTATGAAACTCCAGAAGAATGACAATTTTAAAAAGAAGGGAAAACGAAAGCTGATTCCTGAATGTAAATGCCAGTTAGTCAGATTCCAGCTACCTTATTAGTTCCTTCTTCTTGCCTCAGCAACAACTTCATGTCACCAGCAAGTTTTCCCAAGAATCCTCTGTCTTTCCCCCAGTGGATCAGGTGATTCATGGAATCCACCAGTTAACCATAAAATTTCATTCTACCATGAAGCAATGTGAAGCCATATTTCACGTGGAACCTTCTTACTGCTCAATTTCACATGGGAAAGCCTCTTGATCTAACATAATGCAAGAAGAAAATCGCTCATTCTGTTTGCAATTTATTTATTTATCTTTAATGTAGGACCACTGCCTCCCCTACCATATGCATAATTCTATTTGGGCTGACAAAAAGGGAAAACAAGAGCATTTGTGTTTCCCCAAGATCCCTTCTCATTTTATGGATTAGGAGTTTTTGAGGCATTACCCAATTACTCCCCAAACACCCAAATAGACAATATCTAAAATATTCAAAATGTTGGGGGAAAAAACCTCAGATGGGTGAAAGCCTACCTTATTCGGAAGATATCCACAAGATGAACAGTGAACTATGAACAATGAACTTGAACTATGAACAAGAAGAGGATGGAGAGACCTCACGTTCTTATTTTAACTCGTTGCTAAATCTATGCATTCCCTACCACCAGAGTCTAAGCTGAACTGTTCTCAAAAGTGCTTAGCGCTGGGTATCAGAGCAGGATTTGACATCATCATTAGTTCACTGAGGACTGTTTCTATTTATCACCACCATGGCTAATTTGCAATGTTGAACTCCTAACCAATCCCTCATTTTCAGCCAAATGACATCAGAAAACAATTTGACCCATTTATGCACTGAAAGTCTTTAATTATGGCCAGGTGTTCTTCAGAAATTACCATTCTCTCCCTAACTTCATCACCCACAGCTTTATTCCAACAACCCAACCTTTTAACCACCTCCAACAACATGGAGAAATTAATGTTCCAAATACATCGCAATGATCCATCACTCTACGTCTGTACACATGCTATTGTTCTTGCTGCCGGTTGAACTCCTATACATCCTTCAAAACCCAGAGTCCATACCACGACAGCCATTGTGAAGGTTCTCCTGACTCCACTCCAAAACAAGGGCTTATCCCAACTCCTAAATGTTGCTTCTGCCTCAAACATACCAGTGCTCCTACAAATATGAACTATGAACAACCTACATTAGAATTACCCAGGATGCTTGTTAAAATTGCAGAATCCCAAGCTCCATCCAGACTTACCAAATCAGACACTCTGAAGTGAAGGCACAGGAATCTTCATTTACTAAGTTTCTCTCATCCAGGTAATTCTGGCACAAATACAAACATTTATTTTATTGCCCACATAGTTCTGAGTAGCAGCTACTATTTATTAAACTGCTAAGCTATGTCCGGCACTGAACTAAGCACATCACACATGTCGTAACTCATTTAATTATCACCATAACTTTATAAAAACATACAATTTTTACTCCAGTTTATATGTTGATCGACCCCGAGATAATGTGAAATTAAGAAACGCCCCCAAGATCGCACAGCTAATTACATGGCAGAGAAATGCTTCAGAACCAGGCAGCCTTGTTTCAGAGCCTGACAGTAAATCATTGGGTTTTAGAGTCACAAATATAGTTGCTTGTCTTGTGCTTCCCTCTACTAGCCTGTGAATTCTTGCAGGACAGGAATTATATCGTTTCATCTCAGTAACAGCAGCACTTAGCACAGTGTATGTATGATATTCTCAAGAAATGCTTATTAAATTGCTTAAAATGTAGACTAAACCAAGAACCATAGTTTTGTCTCCGCATAATAATATCAGTGAGGTAAAACAAAAAGTAATAATAACAACCCTCATGGACCACAAAAAACAAGTAAGTAAATGTGGCAGTGCTTTGGTGAAGCCATTAAAAATCGTAAGTAATATGTACATATTAATATATTATATACTATATATTAAATAGTCTATAGTATATAAGAGTATAATATAATAATATAACTCATAATATATTAATGTATTATATACTAAATAATATAAGTAATATATTAAATGTAAATTTAAAATATATATATTTTAAATATATAAATAAATATATATAAATATATATAGATAGATAGATAGATAGATAGATAGATAGATAGATAGATAGATAGATAGATTCATAGCAGAAACCAGTGCCTCCAGTGTCTCATTGTAAACTTTACAGAAAGCAGTCCCAGGGACAATGAAGTAGTCCCCAGGTAATTATTAGTGACTCCTCCAACCAAATTTTCACATCCTTTCACCTAGGTTTAACTTCGAATAATTAAAACTACGTAAGATTACGCAGCTGCTTCATTTTGAGAAGTGGCGGGAAGCTACACTTCTGCCCTATTAGATGCCTAGAAACTTCGGCCAAACAGCTGGAATAAGTAATTTTTTCAAAATCTTTGAAGAAACATCCAGCTCTACAGGGGAGATAGCCCCTCTCCAGTTTGGCTCCTTGCCCTAAAAGGCAAACCATATTCGTTCATCCCTTTCACTGAAGTGGGATATTGACAGGTGGACCCACGTGCGTGAGAAATGCCACAGATGTTACCAGCCACTTCGTAAGAAGAAAAGAGGCCTGGACTCTGAACTATGAAGAAACGGCCTGCTATTGACACAACGGAGATCGGCACTCACAACATGCTGTTGTCTACATGGAGCCTAAAAATCCCAGGAAAACTGAAAAAGCAATAAACCATTCAGCCAATACTTAGCATTATATACATGATAAAAAAACGAGACTTTGTTCTCTTTCCTCATCCCAGTGTTTTGACGTTGTACATAGCCATGTATGTACACAAATGGCCACAGTCCCCATATTCCTGACCTGTTGCGTAACCTCTCACATCTTCCAGCTATCCAGCCAGGATCACAGGTACCTACTTACAGGTGCAAGTACCCAGCACAATCCTGACTCTGATGGTCTTTTTGGAGGAGTTTAAGTGGGTCTCACACCGAAGGCAATCTGGAAACCCCATCAAAAGAAACCTCCAGGCCCCAGAAAAAAAACTCCCTTTCTGCTTCCAGACTTGCTGTGAAAACATGTTTCTCTTCAAAAAAAAAAAAAAAATGTATATACAATACCCTGCAAGAGCATACGTTAGCTAAACCATTCAAGTGTAAGGGACAGTTTGCTGGTGGTGACTCAGAAGTTCAGAGCAAACACTCAGAACAAAGATAATATTTAAAGACAAGCTGTTACCAGACATGTATGCAGCAGCACGTGACAGACAGCTGGTGCTATGTGCTAATACCTCCAGGATAACCCAGCGTTTTGGTCATGGCGGACTAAGAAGACCAACTTCTCCGACGGGGAAAGAAGCGGCCTTGCTTGTGTGGGGAAGTGGAGCTGTCAGTATCCCCGTTCCTTGTAGTGGTGGACCATTTACCTCCCGTTCATTTCTGAGAGTAGTCATGAAAACGGTGATGAAGGACGCAGCCACTGTTGGCTCCTTGAGGCCCTACAACAAAAAGGAGCGATCTCACCACTGAAAGTAAGATTTTATACGATTTCTGTTTCCTATGGGGATGTGCCTACGGACTCTCCTGCCACGGAATGCAACAGCTTTGTAAACTGTGACCTGGGGACATAGCTGGACTTTGCAATCAAAGTCAGAAGTGGTTTGGTTTGGAAGTGCTAAGGGGAAGACACCATGTTCCGTCTGAGTGGTTCTGTCTGATTGGGGATAAGGAAGCCTTATCCCCCAACTCTCAGGACCACAAAACATGAAGCCATTCATCTCTCACTTTAGAACCCTGCCTGAGCCACTCAACACCCCTAACTGAGGCATGCGTCTCTCCACTCTGGGAAGCTGGTTTCTCAGAGCCAAGCACATTTCTATAAATGCTTCATGTGGGAAGGAACAAAACCAAGACGTCAGAAGGCTGACTCAGAAATGACTGGAAGCGGTTCCTTTCCTCCCCCAATAGATTTGCTGCCCAGTGGTGATTTTCCTGTGTGATCACGAAGCAAGGCTTGGCTGACTGTCAGTAAAGGACAGAGTATTTGGTTACCAAAATCCTCCCTTTTACAACCCGGGCAACTGTGCCCAAAATAAATGCAAATGTGCCAGTGAAAAAAACTATAAAGTACATGAATTCTGCTCCACAGTAATAAGCTCTGATGGGCAAAGGCTTCAGATGCGTGGGAACCTAAGGCTTGGCCTCATTCATCCTTCTCAACGATGGAAGCCAAGTGTAAAGGCCTCAGCTGTGGAAGCCTGGATCCAACACCCACTAACGTCTGGACAATAGCCAATGGAACTTGGGGACCCTGGGGCCCTAGATGTTGAGCCAATCAATCAGCAAATACTTACTGATCACTTATGCCTGGACCAAAGGGCACCACACTTTTCATTTGAAAGAGCCATCACTAATAAGTACCTTTGCATTTATAAAATAGGGCAGCACACAAAACACTTTCAAACTCATTACGCTCCTTCAGTCCTGGCAGCAGCCCCAGTAGGTAACCCATGTCCTTACTGACTGACGACAACACAGACAACACCTCTCTGCCTCAGAGGAGTTAAATACTCTGTCCCAATCACAAAATCAGTTAAGTTCGGAGACACACATAGGTGTTGTCTAACCCCACTAGCCCTCAGCATGAATACTAATGATAAACTCAGTCCTGGCACCCTCCTTGGAAGAGTGCTATGTCCCCAAGAGTGCCACAGAGTTCCTCGGGAAGCACATGGCCAGGGGTTACAAGAAGGAGAGGTCCCTGCAGTTACAGGCTTTATCCAAAGGCAGATGGGCCTCCTTGCTGCAGCTCCTTCCGAATCTGGCACAAGGTAGATCATTCTGAGTTCTTAAGGGTCTAGCCCTCTTCATCAGGAAAAAAGGGGAGGTGAGGAAAGACTTATGCTCCCGGCAGAGTCTTTCGTGCGTAAGCTCTGGCATCAGAGGCCATCTTGGAATGCCAGTGCTGCACTTCTTTAATGGATGACCTTGGGAAGTTTTGCCTTTTGTCTTTTGTTTTGTAATGACCTTCGCTTCAGTTTGCTCATCTATGAAACAGAAATAAATAACGTACCTACTTCCAAGGATCATTAGTAGAATTAAATAATACTGAAAGCAAAGACACATACTGCCTGGCATAGGGTAAGCACTCAGCGATCACTATTAATATCGTTACCCTCATTAATTTTATATTCGTAAAATAGTTAGAGACTAATTTCATGCCCAGATGTCTGTACTCATTTCCTGTATGAAGAGAGCCTGAGAAGCATTCTTGAAGGGCCTGGCAGTGGGCTAAGCCTCAGGGGCAGGAGGAGATACTGGACACGACCTCTTCAGTAGAGAAAGAAACTCCACTCTAGCAGCAGGATCTGAACTTATGGAAAGGGTGAGTAGGCATTAATTAGAACAGAGAGGTTTCTGTTTTAATTGTTTCAAATCTGGAAAAGGAAGTTTTATGCAGGTCCACGCATGCACGCACTACCCACTCGCAGTGCCTCCAAGTCCTGACCGTATCTGATCTTTACCCCCAAAATAACACCTTACTTCTGTCCCATTCTCTTGGGCTTTTGCTAAGTGACTAGCTGTCTAGTTTGGGAAAACAATCCCACTGAAACATTAGTAATTTAAGTTTACTACTCTTAGAAAATAAATTTGAATTTGACTGGAATACCAAAATCTCTCTCCATGAGGAGGTTCAGGGAATACTGTTCTAAGGAATGGATTACCTGGGGTTCGGCACATGGAAATTCATTCATTCATTTAGCCAGCCAGCCATTTGTTCAACAAATTGTGCCAGGTAATAGGTGCTGAAGAACACAAGCATGGCCCTGATTTCAGTAGACTTACCATCTAGGCATGGATGACAAGCAATAGACAAGTGGATTAACAAAGAAACAATTACAAATAATGGTAAAAGGAAAAGGAAAAAGGTAAAATGATAAAGGACAGGGGCAGAGGGCATATATACATAGATCAATGTCAGGAAAGACTCTTCTTTATTTAAATGAAGTCTATGGTTGGCTTTTTACACTGAAGCCTAAAGAAGGACCCTCCCTGAACATTTCACACTATATACAAATATTAAATCATTGTGCTATACAACCTGAAACTAACATATCATATGTCAATTAAGGACAGCCTGGAGAGTGAGTGAAATAGCACAACCTCAATGCAGAAAATGTCTTGGATTCTAAGACTCAGAAAAAGACTAACACTGGGAAAGCTTGGGATGGAAAGATCATCCATCTCCCTAAAGATCCTGGAAGGACTTTGGATGTTAGTGAAGGACGCGACCAGGAAAGCTTTCCAGATCCCTTACATGTGTGACATTCCTTTATATGTATAGGTATATATATGTATGTATGTATGTATATTTCAAGGAAATGTAAATTCCTTTTTAATTTAGGACTGAAAGAAATGTAGTTCTCTTCATGCCTAGCCAGCACCTTCTCAGTCCTCTGTAATTTCAGACTCTTGCCCCTGCCCAGGGCTGTGTGCCAAAAGAGCACAGGTCACCTTTGTTCTGGTGCTAGCATAGCCACCACAGTGACCTTGAGCAAGTCACCAGGCATTGCAAGCCTTGACTCCTAAGGAGATGGGGTCAAACGCTTTCAAAGGTCCCTTTGGCTCTAAATTCATTTGATCAAAACAGGAGCAGGGAAATGGTCTTCTTTTCTCGGGGCTTGGTGCTCATCCTTCCTGCTGCAGACACAGTTTGGTACAGGGGTGAAGACCTTGAACTTCGCTGTTACAAACCTAGATTCTCATCATGAGTCTGCAAGCTAACTCTTCTACCTTGAGCAGGTGGCCTTCTCCTCCAAAGTCTCTTTCCTCACCTGTAAAATATGGGTGATAACCATGCCTCGTTCATAGGGCTCTGGTGAAGAAGCAGGGGCATAATTAGTACTATGCTATCAATAACACAGGGCTTCTCAAGGAAAGCAGGACTTGGATGGGGGAGGGGCAAATAATGGGTGTAAGAGTGGAGGCATAATCTCAAGCACGTCTTTGGAACTCACTCTCATGAATCAGCCATCTATTATGCCAACATTAAGGGTGAACCAACATGAAGGAAGGCTGGGTCTGTTTGGAGCCCAGAGGTACAGTCTGGTCTGGAAACTTGAGGCGTTGAAAGGTTTTAGCTGAAAAGGTATTTGCTCACTTGATGTGAAACACATGGTCCATTGGGAACCTCAAAAAAAAATATCAGCCATCCACAGTTCCCATCTCCTGCGTGTAAGGCACGAGAGGGGTGCTTGGATAAAGCTTTATTCTACTTGATACAGTCACTACCAGCAAAGAAACGAAGAAGGAAAAAAAAAACAATTAAACTTCTAACATGAGCTAAATCAAATAAGCCCACCAACCTCTTAGGGAAATATACAGGCATAAAGCCAGGCTGTCCTGACACGTGTTTAAAGACTACCCAATGTTCAGAAGAATTGAATAAATAGACTTCAAGTCATGTGCCTCTTGCGAAAATTTCAAGAGTAAATGCCATCTGATGGCATTGTTTTTTTCCTCCTGTTCATTAGAATCACAGGGTTGGGAGAGAAATAAGAGGGCATCTTGCCTACACACACACACACACACACAGAGATTTCTAATACATTCATTTCAAAGGCAAAAGGATTCTGAGCAAAATGATCCCCATGTTCAAACTGTGACTCAACCGCTTAACCAAATAAGAAAAGATCTGAAGTGGAAATGGAGACTTAGGAGGCAGAGTGGCCCGATTTGGGTGACTTTTGATTTTTTCTGAGCGCTCAACAACTTATTGCTGAGCTTTATTGTGTACCATTTGAAGACTAGTCTGCCTTTGTAAGTGTTTCCCAAACACATGTTTGGAAATCAGCATGTATGTTTCCTGAACTTGGCTCCTTCCAGTTGTTAGCCATTTGGAAAGCCAAGAGGGAGTGGGGATGGGAGGAGAATAGCAGCGCAGGCAGATTGCCAGATCCAGCTTCTTCCTGACTCGATAGCAGAGAAACACAATGATAAATAGGCATTGTCAAAAAGATCCGTGAACAGGCATGGGGCATGGGCCCTACTTTCTTAATAAGGATTACTCGGTTTAAATGCTCTAGACAAAACACCTAAGCTAAGTTGCTGATCAGTTTGTATGTAGTCAATGGCTTATATGCTGGAACGAAAAAGGCACAGAGGAAGGAAGGGGGCTGGGGAAGGAGCAGAGAAACAGAAGGAAAAAGAGAGAGCTGGGGGGCAAACAGGTAAACACGCAGAAATACACTAAAAGACGAATTAAATGGCACAACAGTTTATTGACGTCTAGGGCCCGTACTCTATGCTTTAAATAAGTACTCGTATTAGTCCTCCAAAAAAGGGTACATTATGATTCCCATTTTGCAAACCCCCCAAAATTTGATGGTTGGTGAATCACTTCAGAAGGTTGAGTAACTTTATTTTCTCTTCTCATTTTTGTAATGTGGAAAGATTGCTTTGAAAATGCAAAACAAATGTTTACTGCTTTATGATTGGCCCTGTGTGTAAAAGCATGGAGCCAGGTCACTGACCACCTACCAGATGGAAGACTCTGAAGGAAGCTAGAAAGGAAAATACAGCGTGGGACTTTGACCGACACGAAAGGAACCCAAAGATTTCAAGAAAGGATGGTGACCTGTCAGAAACCCCTTTACTTACTCGGCTCCCCTCTCTGCAAACTCTACTGCAATTCGCACCTCGCTGAACAGGACAGTGAAAATCCGCATGAAACTTCCTCTCACTCAAACTAGTCTATAGATGGCATATTTTAACGGAACCAACTCATCCAGTTACTTGAGAGCATTTGTTTGTAATAGAAATAACACTTTAAAATGCACAGATTTCCCTTTCCAAAAAAAAAAAAAAAAAAAAATTTGTCTTGTAGTTTGGAATTGCAACAGTGGAGCTATAGAAGAGAACATGCTTGTAACAATTGAGTGAGCAACAGAACAATCTTCCCTAATTGGGAGGGAAGTTCCTCATTTTTCCATAACGGCATCTACATTACATGTCCAGATGCTCTGCCAGATTGTTAACTCTACACCCCAAAGCCTCTCATTCTGGCAAGCTTCGATCAGGACACACAACCGAAGCCAAAACTGCCGAGATGCCATGTGAATAAAGACCAAATCGCAATTAGCAGGTCAAGAAACAAGCTAATCAATTAGCAGCCTGGCCTTCTCCAGCTCACCCAATTAGGATGCCTTTGAAAGCATAACCGATCTTTGTAAATGAACTTTCCCCTCTGGTTCCTCCTCTGGGAGGTGAGACATTATGAGACAATAATTGTATGAATCATCTATATTTCTGGATAATAGTCAGCACCTCCAGGTGTGACACAGATGGTGGACGATAAACGAGGAAAAACAAGTTTTCATGGATAAGGCACACACATCCTTGCGCTCACGTAAACAACAAATCCTACTTACTTCCGGGAAGGACTCCCTGCCACTGGCTCCACCAAGGCCGTCAGCAGCATCAGGGCCCCCACGCCTGACACGCCGTGTAACTGTGGAAAAGGAGAGAGAAATCTAACAAACCCAGAAAGTGCCCTGAGAGGGCTCTGGAGTCAAACTGCCTGGATTCAAACTCCAGTGTCATCGCCTACGAGCTGTGTGACATTGGGTAAGCGATTAAGCTGTTCAAAGCCACTCCTTTTACATCTCTAAAACGCGGATAGTATCCGCAACTCCCTCTTGGAATTGTTGTAACCATTAAGTGAGTTAATGCCTGGAGAGTAACTAGCACAGTGCGTGGTACCAAGCTTTATGGTTAGGACATAATTGCTAACCTGTACTGTTACTACAGAGAGAGAGAGAAAGAGGGAAGGGAAAGGAAGGGAAGCGAAGGGAAGGAAAGAAGGGAAGGAAGGAAGGAAGGAAGGAAGGAAGGAAGGAAGGAAGGAAGGAAGGAAGGAAGGAAGGAAGGAAGGAAGGAAGGAAGGAAGAAAAGGAGGGAGAGATAAAGGGAGAGAGGGGGAGGAGGAGGAAATGGGGAGGGGAGGGAAGATTTAGTTTATCCTCCTCATATTTCTGAGATGATGGAAGAAAATGTAACTGAAAGTCTTTAAGAATGTGTCACAACCAGGAAAAGTGAGATGCCCTTTAGAAGAGGGAAGAGGGGAGCCAGGAAGAAAGCAAGGGAGGTTGCACTCTCTGAATAGTGATGGTGTACTCAGTACCACACAGGTAGTATCTCACCTTCTGGAGAAGCACACATTCAGTGACTTGCCACAGGTCACACAATCAGTGGCACTTTGATTTGTATTCAAGCCTATTTGTCTCTAAGATTCACCTCTTTCCATGTCACCGCCCTAAAACATTCACCCACCGCTGAGGTAGCGAGTTCGATCTGAAAATTATCTGCATGGTTTGTCTTGTTCTGGGATTATGATCCTGCCAAACAATGCTGGTGGAGAAACATTTAAGCTGTGATGTTATGTCCAATTAGCACTGTACAATCCCTACTTTTAAATTCAAACTCTGATTGACATACTGAGCGGTTGTATTTTGCTGCTGGTGGTGGTGGTGGTGGTGATAGCTGTGGTGGGTTTTAATGTCAGACTCTGGCCAAAAGGAGGAATTAAGCTTCTTAGGAAACATTCTGAAGAAAATTAAGTTTAAAATAAGAGCTGTCTTTCCAGATACCTCACACACCACAGGTTCCAAATTAGTCTAAGTGTTCGATGGCCTGAGGCAGAAGGCTGGAACAGTTGGCCCAGTTTTGTTGATCCAATTAGAAGGACAGGAAAGGGACATGAGAAGGGACACCTGGCACAGTACCTGGTACATGGAAAGCCCTCAACAAAATTCTGTTGGGCGATGAGCAAACGAAGCAAGGTATATAGGCACGTTATCTTCATTCTGTATGTCCTCAAATCTCTTATCACACCTAACATCCTATTATTGGGTTTTTTTGTTGTTGTTTACGTTTTTTTATTGTCTGACTCTCCCACTAGAAAGTAAACTCCTTTTTCCATGTTCACCATTTTATCCTTGGTGTCTAAAGCAGTACCTGGCACATAAATATCTGCAGAATGAATAAATGAATGAATGAACGAACGAACGAATGAACAAATGAATCTGTAGGATCAAGTGCAGTGCCTAGATCAGAATAAGTGCTTAGTAAATGGAAATGAACTCTGATTTCTTCTTATACCGTAGTCACGATTCCATTTTGACCCATACAGAGGCTACAGTTAATTTTTCCTATGGTCAAAGGCAATAACAGACTGAATTTTCTAGATCACTTTCAGGAGCAGGGAGGTATCTTTCGCATCACCAAAGCTTTAAATGGTCATCTGTTGCAAGTTCTGAATTGGAAAATCTGGCCCTGGTAAGAGCTTTTGGGTCACCTTTGACTTAATGGTCCTCTACCTCCCTCCCTCAAAGCCAATGAAAATCAACCTTGGGAGATGTTCTGTTGAGAGAGAAGCAATGTGCCTTTCAAACAGCTGTTTTCATGACCAAATCGCACTTCAACTCTTTCAAGTATTGCCTATAACACTCACGAAAGAAAACAAATCTTTCTTGACACAACATTTTGACCAAGTTCAATCTGGTTATTCATGTTATTCCAACTTTTTTTGGTAGAAAAGATAAACATGGTCTCTGAAAAAAACATAATCAAAAAAGCACCACCCAGGCCCGTCCAAGACCCAGCCCTGGTTTCCAGATGCTCTCCCTTTTCAGCTTGGTTTAATTAAAGCTCCATATGTCAGCAGCCCATCAGCTTCAGGTGTGATTCAGATTGCCCCAAAGCATCAGAAAGCCTGCCAAGCTAGCCAAGCCTGAGAGCGAAGTTGAGAAATGCACGCCCCAGAACAAAGCCCGTCATTACAAGGGGAAGGCTTGTCGGGAGGAGGAGTTCAGTGATTATCTCCCTCCCTGTGTTGGATTCAGAAACATAACAAAGAGAACTTGGTTCAAATTCAGCCCATGTCTTAGGTCAGTGACAATGCTCTTGAGGGAGGCATGGGACTTCTGAAGTCTAACTCCTGGGCAGCGTTGCCTGCCTCTCAGACAATGGTCACGGTTTGCAAAGGACACTGGGAACTCTAGAGCATCTGTACCCTCACACAGTAGAAACCTCACATCATGCTTGTTTATTCTTCTTCTTTTTCCCCTGGGTGTGTCAGACCTGAACTTTTTATAGTGCCTCTGGGTCTGTAGTTAGACAAAAAAAAAAAAAAAATGTAATTAGCTAACAGAGTTTGCTGGCTGCGGTAGCCAGACATTGAAAGATAACTCCCAGTGTGATCCAGTCATAGATGAAAACCAAACTCCTATGGGGGAGGGGGAGGGAATTGATTCTCTTTGGATAAACAGAGCCCTTGCTCAAGACCTGAAGCCCAGAGTGCACAGACCTGCAAAGACAGTGAGAAAAAACACGGAAAAGCTCCCCCAGTTCCATGACATGAAATACCGGGCCCCAGGTTACATGAGCGGGAAGCTTAGTCCAACTCTTAAGAATTTTTCCTCATGCAACCAAAACAAATATAAGACAAAAGTGGTTCCTACACAAAACCAAGACAGACAGACAAGTCATCCATATAATTCTGGAAATCACCAAGTATATTCTCTCCATCACATTTCCAAGAGCAGTGACCAGAAGTTTTCGGTTCTCTGTGAACACAAGAGTAGCTCATTAACACTTGTTTAATCTATGAGCTCCCAGAATAATCAATAGGAGTGGCTCACGCTTGGACTGAGTGAACTGACTGGTTGTCTTCAGATCATGAAGAGAAAAGCTGTGTGCCTGGCTAGGTACTCACCATATGTAGATGGGTGAAGGGATCTCCTCGCAAGTCTTTATGGTGTAAGCTGCATCTTGAAACATGTTGAGAAGCATCAACAAACAAACAAAAACTGAAGCAAACAAAAATGAGAGTGGCCTTGATGCCAAGAATGCAGAGTAATGTGCAACAAGACAGGACTGCCCATCACCAGGATGTGGGGTGCAATTCCTTAGAAATTCTACTAACGCTACCACACTAATGAAAATGCTGTAACATTTCCTTGACTCAATGTCAGCAACAAATCAGCCTAATGGGATGATAGCAAGGTATAGTGGGAAAAGCACTGGATGAATCAGAAGACCAAAATGCTTCTCCTCGTTTATTTCTAACTTGTGCGATGACCTTGGGCAAGTCATTTTTATCTCTGTTTCAATTTCTATGGCTGCGGCATGGAAATAATAGTATCTGATCTGGTGACCACAGAGAATTGAAAGAAGGTGAGATATGTAAAAGATGCTTAGATCCTAGGTATATGCCCAAAAGAATTGAAAGCAGGACTTGCTCCGGGATTTGCACAATTGCCAAAGGGAAAAACAACCCAAATGTCCATCAACAGAAGAATGGATACACAAAATAAGGTATATGCACACAATGGAATATTATTCAGCCTTAAAAAGAACTACAACACGGATGAATCTTGAAAATACATTAAGTGAAATGAGCCCAACACAAAAGAACAAGTATTTGCGATTCCATTTATATAAGGTAAAGAGAACAGGCAAATTCATAGAGACAGAAAGTAGAATAGAGGTTACTGGGACTGGGGAAGGGGGAAATGGGGAATTATTTTTCAGTGTGTATAGTTTCTGGGATTATGACAAGTTCTGGAACTAGATGGTGGTGATGGTTGTACAACATTGTGAATGTACTTAATGCCACCAAATTGTACACTTGAAAATGGTTAAAATGATAAATTTTATGTTATGTGTACCACAATAAAAAATGCATTAAAAAACTAAAACTTCAATACAAGTGTTAAGAATTAATTTTGGGGGCCAGCTCGGTGGCTCGGGTGGTTGGAGCACCGTGCTCCTAACACCAAGATTGCAGGTTCGAGTCTCACATGGACCAGTGAACCGCACCCTCCACAGCTAAGACTATGAACAACAGCTCTCCCTGGAGCTGGGCTGCCATGAGCAGCCAGAGGTTGGCGTAGGCGGCCTTGGGCTACTGTGTGCTGCGGCCAACAGAGGCCAACAGACGACCAGCGACGGACTGCCTCAGCCGCGGGAAGCGCCAAAAAAAAAAAAAAAAGAAAGAATTAATTTTTGGAGTTCTACTATTTCCTTGTGTCAGTTCACTAGTTCCACTTAGACATGGAATCCCACAACTTAGTCTTTTCTACAAAAAAATTTTTTAAATAAAACAGTTCTCAAGTTTTTATCACCTTGTTGAAGACGTTTTTGATCACTAGATATTATCTGTTGGAAATACTGGGAGTACATATAGCATAAGAGCTAACTAGAAAAATTCCTTCACAACCTTCTAGCTAGATACTATTTTTCTTTTGGATATACAGCTAGAGGTGGGATTGCTGGATCATACGGTAGTTCTACTTTTAGTTTTTAGAGGCACCTCCCTACTGTTTTCCATAGTGGCTGCACCAATTTACATTCCTACCAACAGAGCATGAGGGTTCCCTTTTCTCCACATCCTCACCCACCCTAATGTGTTATCTTATGGATAACAGGTGTGAGGTGATATCTCATTGTGGTTTTGATTTGCATTTCCCTGATGATTAGTGATGTTGAGCATCTTTTCATGTACCTGTTGGCCATTTTTATATTTTACATTATCACTTTTTAAAGCAATGTATGTATACAGTATGTATTAATAAGCATGTGTAAGAATAGTTTCTGTTAAAAAACCCCCACAAAGTCAGGATATGTTTCATTTGACGAATTATTTTCCAAGTAACTATATACTTTGGTTTAACATATTCTCTACAAACCCAATAACATGAAAACTAAACCCTAAAGAAAAACAAAAAACCTTGTATGTATAATAGATATAACATGGTTAAACGGTAAACTGTCAGCTGGCCCAAACAGAAGTGATATTTAAAAGAATGACAGTGGGAACAATAATAGCTAAGATAACATCAGCAATTTCTACATATTTAGGGAAAGTTTTCAGACACTATACAATTGAAATTGTTCTTCCCATCCCAAAATCAAAGAAGTCTACATAATTGCTTCTGTGGTTGCTATATAGGACAGAAAGAAATGCACATTCAGGAAGGAAAAACACAAACACATTTCTGCATATAGGCAGCAGACAA
The DNA here is from genome assembly GCF_964194185.1 of Rhinolophus hipposideros. Classification (NCBI taxonomy): domain Eukaryota; kingdom Metazoa; phylum Chordata; class Mammalia; order Chiroptera; family Rhinolophidae; genus Rhinolophus; species Rhinolophus hipposideros. The sequence goes on from NC_138072.1 coordinate 10,497,897, forward strand.
TTTGGTAGAATCAGCATTGCAGTAAAGTGAAATTTCTTAAATTGAATAAATATATGGGCCTACTTGTGAACAAATTAGGAGCCATTAGACTAAATGTTTGGAGAGTTGTACTGGAAACAGTTCTTCACAGAAACCGTGCATTTCTTCACATCTTACAAGAAAGGCTCCCCCTTTTTTTTCCTATTTTTTCAAAAATGTATATAGCAAATATCCTGGCAACATAGAGCTAATATCTCCCACTGAGCGAATGGCTGTTCCCCACAAACGACGAAAGGACACAGTGCTCTCAGGCTATACATGAAGTCATGCCACGTGGATCACACCCTCATGGGGGAGGTCACGAAAGGATGAGGATCAAGGGAGTTGTAAAGCTTCACAGACCTTCTGTTCTTCTCTGTTGAAAGCGACAGAAATAGCCAATTTAACCTGATTTGGAAATGATTTCAGTCCTCACTGATCTGGGGAATTTCATTCAGCAGGTACCTCCTAACACGTGTAAACAGGTTTGTATAAACAAGAATAAAAGATGCCTACCAAAAAATTTTGGCACAAATCTCTTGACCTTGGAGCTAAGTCTCCAAGAAGGAAAATATGCTGAAGTTGGTCGTTTTGCTTCGTATAGCCAGAACAACTGGCTGATTGTTAGATGTTTTTGCTTGTCCATTCATCCCTTTGGGGCTGGAAGATAATGAATCGATACTGACGCTGAGGGGCTCTCTGGAGTCTCAGCGCATCTGTCATCACAGGAGAGACTGGCTAAACTACGTCAAATCCTGTGGAGCTATTCACAGAGCCATGTACATTCGTGGAAAAAAGAATGGAAAGACTGTACAAGTCGAAATGTGATATCTTCTCAGGGTGCCGTTATCAAAAATGAAATCACGTAAAGGGATTACTACATTGAAGTATTACTTTGTCCCTATGAAATGGGACTGCAGCTGACTTTTAACTTCTTATACGTTTCAGTTATTTCCAAAGTTGCTGCCAACTCTACAGTGACTTGCTTTTATGCTAAAAAACTTTTATGTAAAGAAAGGACCTTCAGGTTGAAGACAAATAAAAACAAAGAACAAAAAACAGTCCATATAATTTGGAAGACTGAGTGGAAAACAACAGTGAAATCTGATCAACGTAAAGTTCTATGTTAAGGTTCAGAAAAGTCCATGGCAAAACAGCAAGATAAGGCAAGGCCTAGCTGAACAAGTTTGTATTAAAGAGAAAGAGAAAGAAGAAGAGAGGCTGGGAGAGGGGGGAGGGAAGTGAAGAAGCAAGCAAAAAAGAAACCTTTGAAAATTAGTTGACTGCAGTTTTAAAATAAGCTTACCAGATTGACATGCTTGTTAAGGCAGTTAATAGAACAGAAAGTTCCATGAGCAGATCAAAGGAAGGAAGCATTCCTGTATCCTCTGCACCGCCCAGCCACATCTGTGGCTCCACATTTTAAGAATATTGTCAAAATGGATTGCATTCAGAAGAAAGCAACCTGGATAAAAAGGCCTGGAAAACATCTTCCCAAAAGGATGGGTAAAGGAATTCGGCAAGTATAATCTGAAAATAGGAAATATACAGGAGCTCTTAAACGGAGTCTACAGAGACACTCCAGAAAAGGATCGAACTAATTCTAGACTGATCGTTTCTCAGAAAAATGAGTTGGTCTCTCCCAGGACTAGGAAAGGTAATGCCAGGAAACAGACCCACAGCCCCTGGAGCCCAGTGTTAAAAGCAACTCTCCAAAGAGAATGTTCACAAACACTTCTGCTAAGGCCAGGGGTGGCCAGGCCCCTTTCCTTCTGGATTCTGGCTGTTCAATTTTCACCAGGTTCTTGAGACATCTCATTACCCCTCTTACAAGAATCCCTTTTTGCTTAAGCTATTGGAGTCATTTTTAATCGCTTACAAAACCCTAAATAATACATGCCTATTTAGGACTTGCCTCTTCCCTTTCTGTCATCAGTAAATAAGTTTTATTAAGTAAGAAATTATCAACATGTGTTTCTGAAACCTAACTCCTTGGAGGCAGCATCCAGGATATTCATTAATATATAATGATGTATCACAACAGAATTCATAGCTGCTTTGTCAAACTGCCATGTAGAAGATATATAACAAAAAAAACTTCTTTAAAAAAAAAAAAGCTCTACCTGTGACCTTGACTTCAAATGCCCAATTATACATCAACCTACAGGTCTTTACTTGAACAAGTGAGCCTGTCACCTTGCCTGATATACCCACTGATTGTGCCCCTAAGGGAAGATTTCAAATTCCCTACATCCGAGATTGATGGGCACAGTTTAATGCATCTTGCTTATTAGCCCACCCTCAAATGAAAACTCAGTGTTTAAAATTAAACATTGTTGACAAACTGAGAAGAGAGAGGAGGTGAGAAGCTTTGCACCAGAAAGGCAGTCTCTTTTATCGTGGGAATCTCCTATACCATTTTCCTATCACAAAGTCCTGCTATATTTTAGAATCTTAATGAAAGCCAAATGATGAGTTTCATTGTCCTATTACAATAAAATGGTTGAAAGATACAGTCAGAAAACATGACTTGGAAAATAAGCAAATACTTATCAAATCAAGCCTGTAAAGAAAGCATTATCAAAAATAGTATTTCACAGAAACAATTGGACCACTCAACATGGAGTATGATTCCACAATTCAGGGAGAAGTTTAATGACGCTCCTATTTATGTGAAGTGACTACTTTCATCTTATGTAATGAAGACACCTATAAAAATAACCCACTGACTCACAATGCGCCAGATAAGCCATGTGTCATCCCCCTTGGTCCTTAGCTTCTTCCCTTGACTCTGGCTACTTGCCAAGCATCACTGGCTTGGTTTCCCCATGTTTTTTGTAATTCTGCCTATTTCTAATAGAGCACTAACTTAACACATACTTGTCCTCCTTCATTTAAAAAACAGCCCCATCACTTCACAGTAAATTGTTCAAACCAAAACAAATTATTTTAGAAAATAAAAACTGAGAGTATAAGTTCATCAACTTAATCTATTTTCAAAGGTCATAAGTTTACTTACATGCTTGTTTTTAAACCAAAGAACAAACCAAGCCTTGGCTTTGGGGACCTAATTATTCCTTCTATGTGGCATTGACCGCATGCTAGCTCTGTATTTGACATTCCCGACATAACCATAACGAGGATGGTTTCTGTGAAAAGTATTCAAGAGCTTCTTTAGTTCTCCAAAGCACAGCTCTTAATCTTTTAAGATTCAAACCCGTTTTTTAGAAGGACATCTGTTACCATTTGCTTTGCTGACTTTCTCTTCTTTGGTTGTCAATTATTTGGACGATACCACATTCTCATTGGTCAGTGGCTTTGCAGGTGATTCAAGCAGCTATTCAAAATCATTTTCATTGGCTTCATTAAGCTTTCTATCTTTTTCAAGATTTTACATTTACCTTTGCAACTGATCTGCTCTTCGTGACATCTTAACAGTTAGCAAGAGACTGACAATGAAGTTGGCTCTAAGAATCAGTCTAGATACTGGTATTTAAGGGAGAGCCCCCCAAGTGGGGCTACTTTGATATGTTTAGTTTGTGTACCAGTGAAGGTATTAATAACTGCTGCAATAGAAAAACTCTGATATTTCACTGGCTTCCAAGGTTATTTTGGGTAAATGCCACCAGTCAGCAGATTAAGGGAAAAAAAAGAATTGCACATGGGGAGGTTTCTGAGCCACATCTGGAAATGGGTGCACATCCGACCCACCTACTTTCTATTTGCTGGAACTCAGCCATCCGCAGTTGCCTGCCTCCCTTACCCTTTGTTTTTGTTGCCCCTAGTTCTGCTCTCAGAGAGAGACTTCCCTAAATATTAAGATTATCTTCCCAAGAAATACATGAAATGGGATAAGACAGTCGCTTTAGGAACCCTACAGTTTTCAAAGTTCACTTCTGGCCCATTCCCATGAGAGACCCAAGAGTTCTAAGACTTCAATCAACAAGGCTTTGGCGTCCAGACTCACAGTTTCTTTGGCAGTAGGATTCCCTCAAAATGTCGTAGGTTTCATCTTCATTTGCTTCCAGTCACTGTCCTGTGCCAGTAAACACACCCACATTTCTTTTGCTCGATATAATTCTGAAGCCTTTTTTATCTCTTTGATTTGTTGCCACCCTCTCTCTCCCTACCATGCCTATTTCTCTCCACCAAATGGTAGTTCTCTTGAGGCCATCAGATTTGGGTGGAAAGTCTCCCACTTTAACTAGAGCTTTGCAACACAGCTGAGTTGGAAATAGGCCTTTCTCAGTCCAGCGTTTTCAATCTTCCTATTGTGTGGAGTCTAGAAATAACTGACTTTTACAATGTTTCAAGACCCCACAGTTCTGTTCTCTGTGCTTTTTCATTTCTGCTTGCAAACCAGCCAATTTTTGCTTAAGCTCATCTCTTTCTTTGAAAAACTAGCTAAGCAAAGCCAGTAACAATCAACATACTCTAGTAACATTTATTTTCCACCCTAAAATGGTACAATTTGTCTGCTTTCCAAGCTCTCATGGGGTAATGGCTTTACCAAATGTTTTGCCACTGAATATCATGGGTATTTATCTTTTCAAATAACAAGATCAATTTTCTCATGAACCACTGCCAGGAAACCAAATGCTAAGTCAGTGTCACAAATTTTGATTTTGACAATGTCACACCACTTTTGGTAACAATTTCCGTATTAGTTAAGGTAACAGAAGCTTCTGTGACAGACAAACCCCAAAACCTCAATAGCTTCATAGGTTTCTCTGGGCTTCAACAGCCAATTAGCCAATGATAGGAGAGAGAAAATTCTCTGTGGAGGAAGGCTCTTTTATGGACAAGACCTAAATGCGGTACACATTGTTTCCACCCAAAATTCAATTGGCCAAAACTCTGTTATGTGGCCACTCCTAACTGCAAGGGGTACTGATAAATGTAGTTCTAGCTGTGAGTCAAGAAGAACTAAGAAGAGATTTTGACAAACAGTTATCACAGTTTGTTTATGACTATTTTTATGTTGTGGCAAATTCTGCTTCTACAACTTCATAACTAACTGTTTAGAATATGGTGATAAATATTCAGAAAATAAGGTCCCCTATAAATCTTAGAGAAAGGAAGAACTGGTCTCCTAGTCAGAAGCAAAGCTGTGCTGTAGATGAACTGTTTTTCTTTTTCATGTTGTCAGCAAGTAATCATTGAATCTTTATCTTATTCCCCAAATGGTAAGCCATCTACCTTATCTACCTTTATCCTTAAGATAATCCATAAACAGAGTCCTGTACGTCCTGCCTGTTTACTTTCTTCTTCCCCCCCACCCCCACAGTATCATGGCTTTTCTATTCATCGAAACTAGTTCCCAGGAAGAGATATTTAAGGTTTACAAGTTTATTCACATTGTGGTATAAATCACTAAAGTGGTTTAGCATGTAAATCATTGAGCCGGTATTTACATTTCAGGCAATACAGGACTGCTTTTGTCTTTCTTGGAATTTCAGAAATTGTTGTCTGAGAGGGTTATTCTGATTCTGAAATCACACCTTGCGAGTGGATCCTGCCTCTTTAACTATGAATTACCTTTCAAGGTTTCAGAGGACAGAAGTGACAGTGAATGATTTCCCAGAAAATCCTGCCCAGCAGCAATCTAGCATCTTAGAATTCTAGTCAGCTGTCAGGATGGAGTCACAACAGCTTAGGTAGGAAAAAGAAAAGAAAAACATATTTGAAAAGCTCCATTTCTTTGCTGTGTAGGAGTTTTCTATATCCTATTTACCAGACATGGCAACCCAACACTTGGGCAACACGAGGAAAGGTTAGCAACCAGGAAAGAAGGCAGAGACCCCCTGCATTAAATGAAAGAACTCTGTTCCACTCAACAAAGGACAACACATGTAAATCAGTCAGGTACAGTCTGAGAACCCTAAGCATTCTGAACACGGATGGCCCCAAAGCATTTTGGAGCCCCTATAATGTACAGACATTAAACTAGATGGCCATATGTTACCTCATTTCATCTTTTGCAGTATATAATAATGGCCTAATTTTTGCAGATAGCAAACACCAAAGAGTTAAATATTTGCCTCAAATATTTGCCTCTTAGTTAAGTAAAGGAAGCACCATTTCAGCCCTGGTGGGTTTAACTTAGAGATTTTGTTTTTCCCTCTCTGCCATTCCTTCTATAATCCAACCTTCTAATATATTTGGTAATCTCCTAAACCAGCACCAGATTTCCCCCACCGTCACCTATCCTTAGAATGTAACTTCTGGGGACATGAAGTTACTTCTTGTCAAACTGAGGCTGAAAATTCAGCATCTAATATTCCCACTGTGACAAAAAGGACAAAACAAAACCAGTATGCAGTGAGAAAGGGCAGGAAGAGGGTGCTAAGAGACATCAAAAGCACACCTTTTCTGATAATCTCCTTTCTACACATTTTAATGAAGGAGAGTTACCTAGATACTTTCAAAGATTGGCTCTTACTTGAAGAGTGAGGCTAGAAGAGCAGAATAATTCAACCCCTGATAGTGTGTGTATCTTATGCCTTTCCCTTCCCAATCAAATTTTTTGTAGAAGATTCATCCTCTCCCTCTTTGTTGAAGACATGGTTTAACCATGTGAGTTAAGGGCAGCAATACTTTTCCTACTTAGCTCAAAGCATTACAGCCAAGATGTTCCAAATGGTCCATCTCTCACCGCCTAAATCCAGGGAAGGATAAATGAGGAGCCATTTACATCACTGGAAATGTATGCCTGAGGAACCTCGCTTTACAAATCCAATATAAAGTTTTCATTGTGCAAGATGAATAAGTTCTAGAGATCTGCTCTGCAGCATTATGTCTGTCGGTAACAATAGTGTATTGTACCCCTAAAAATTTGTTAAGACGGTGGATCTCATTTTAAATGTTCTTAACACCATATATATATATGTGTATATATATATATATATATACATATATATATATGAAATAATGGATGACATCAAGAAGGGAAGTTGTCAAAAAACGGTCAGGACTTGCTTACCTAGAAATTGAGAGATCTTAAGACTGTACTTTTAGGAGACCAACGATGGCAACCTGCCAACCTGGAAATCATCCTCTCTATGTAATGATGAAAGGTTATTTTTTTTCCAAGTTGATATTTTCTTTATTAGTTTCATGTGTACAAGACAATGTAATCGTTAGATATTTATACCTCTCACACAGTGATAACCCCCCTCCCCCAATCTACTACCCCTCTGACATCATACATAGCTGTTACAGTTCCACTGACTCTATTCCTTATGCTGTACTCCACATCCTGTGACTATATATATATATATATATATATATATATATATATATATATATAATTATAGTTAACATTCATTATTATTCAGCTACAGCGTCAGGTATATACTGCAGTGGTCGGACACCTACACTGTCCATGAATTGGTCTCCCTAATAAGACAAGTGTCCATCAGATACCCTACAAAATCTCCACATTATCGACCATATTCACCAAGTTGTCATTCACATCCCCCTGGCAATCTTGTGGCCACCGATTGTGCTTTCTAATCCCCTCACCCTCTCCCCCATCCCCTCACCTCAGATTTTGAAAGGTTATTTTTAAAGAAGCTGGACTTAGATACTAAAGGAATCTTTTCAACATCTTTTGTCAAAGCAGAAGAGTTTCTACGAGGTGAATGCCAATCAATTGCTTTTCATGTCCGTAGAAATAAAACAAAGGGAACAGAGTTACATTACAGTTGGAAAGCTAGGAAGGGGCCTACTTGAGGATGATAAAGCATTTGTTCAGATACATCCTGAGAAATGTGGTAAAGCCTCCACGCTTAGACATCTTCAAGAAGATAAAATGTTTGCCCTCGATAAGCATCCTTTGCTAAACTCGGGGGGAAAACAAAATGTTTTCCTGAGGTTATGCCCAGTTCTGACTCCATAAAATGAGTATCTCCCAGAGGTTTATGAAAGTAACTGTTTTGGTTTTTTTTTCCTGTGTAAATTTAGGGCTGAAATTTAAAGTTAAAACAATGCCTATGTTTATTATACTTGAAAGTGGCAAAATGGTCCTTCTCTAAAAATCATTCCATTAGAGATAAACTTTAAAATGTCAGTATGCCCATCTTACCACAGAATGCAATGTTCTTTCATATTTCTCCTCCATGGTGTGTTGGAGTCTGCTCATACTGGGTCATAAAAAGCCAGTTGTGTCCTTCGATAGAGGAATAGATAAAATAGATGTGGTATACATAAAATAGAATATTACTCTGTAACAAAAAAGAATGAAATCTTGCCATTTGCGACAACATATCTCTGTCCCTTACCTTTAGGATACTTGCTTTCCCAGGAGACATCGTGGTCTCCATGTCAGTTATGCATTGCTGCATAGCAAGCCATCCCGAAATTTAGCAGTATGAAAAAATAAAAATTAATTATTGGTAATGAGTCTATTATTCAGCTAGATTTCTCTGCAGATGTGGGCCAACTTAGTTGATCTCCAGCCAGGCTTACTCATGCAGCTGGGGTCAACTGGCTGAAAGTTGGCTGGTCCCCCACGTGTGGTGGTTGACTGACTGTCAACTGTCATAACAAGGGTGACTGGGCAATATGGTGCTCATCACCCAGGAGGTTGGCCCAGGCTGGTTCACATGGCGGTGATGAGTTTCCAAGAGGGAGAAAAGAAGCCCTCACAGTTTCCTGATATCTAGACTCAGAATTGATATAATTTCATTTCCCCTACATTCTATTACCCAAAGCCAGTCATAAGGACAGCCCAGATTCCAGAGGTTGGGAACTAGATTCTATCTGACAGAAGGAGCTGCAAACTCACATTGCAAAGGGTGTGGCTGAAGGGAGGGGTAGGAAATAGGGGCCCTTTTGATCATCAATGTCTCACAATCCTTTCTGCAAATAAAACACTGCTTAGCCCAGTTGATAGTCTAAGAAATTCTCCAGCTGACATTCCCACTACATAGATTATGGCTGTTTGAGAATGCATTACCTCTTCCTATATCTGAGGATGAGAAAAACACTGCCTGAAATATAGTTATGCATAGCCGTGTATTGCAGGGCCAAACTTCTGCTTCCCAGGTGTAGCTGGATCCTGTCCACTCACACATGTGCAAGTTAACCTCCTACCAGTTGTTTGGCCTTGGAAGAGGGATGTTACATAATAGGTTTACCACATAATTAAGAAATATTTTTCTTGGATCCCTATATCTCCCTCGTCCACTTTGCCCTTAATTACATTTTATATTTTAATAACGTTGGCCCAAGACATTGCACTCAAAGAAATTCAGAGAAGTGTTTAAAGAACACTTTGATCTAACTTCCCAGATGAAATCTTCCCAAATCCACTTAACTCTAATTCAGTATTAAAATGGCATGCATTGTTTCCTTAATAGAAATAATGCCAACACACCCACAGGAAAAGGTCAAAGAGATGAGAAGACTCAGTGAGCCGTGTCATATTTATGTTGTGTGTGGATATTTTTTCTTCTTTATTCTTTCACTACTGACATTAGCCTTAGAAAATGCTTGAAGGGATTTAAAATTAGAGCTGTCTATTGAGATTTATTAGAATATCTATGGAAGCCAGAATTCATTTCTAACACTTTGTGCCCTTCTAGGAAAACCGTCCCTAAGTTTGGGCTCCAAATGGTAATATTGTGGATAAAACTTCCATGAATAAATGAATCATGTATTTGGCCACCTGGGAAATTTGTTGATGACCATTCCTAGGGGGGCTATAGCCTGTAGTAAATACATCTATGGGATCTCTTCTCTTTTTTCCTTCCAATTTTCCCTCTCTATGTCCTTCCTTTCATACGAATGAATATCAAGGTTTATCTCTGAAGGAAACAAACAAACAAAAAAGAAGTCACTAAATTGCAGTATATCACCTAACACAGGAATATGTGTGGATGGGGTGGACCAGACTCTCCCATTTTGCTTAGGTGACACTTGGAAGAGAATGTATGAGCTCGTTATATATGTAGTGGATATGTTTCTTGGTTACAACAATGTCGCCAAAGTAAAGCTCTATGTTGTATGACTTATCTCGACTCTGGATCTTCCATTTCAGCTCAGCAACAGAAAATCCAATTTAGTCCAAAGTGGTCTAACTCAAAACACAATTTAAACTCAGTTATTTTCCTACAGGAGTTGCTCCACTGCTTCTGAACGCTCACTCACATTGCCCTCTACTGACAGCATGGAGTATTTAGGCTGTCGGGTACTACTAGTAAGGGTCTGCTGGGAAGGGTGGGAGAAGGGTGGTATATTCCCATTCTTGGTATGGTTTTGTTCTCATGTTCTCAGATCTGTGGGCATTTGGCTCCATATAAAGGGTAAACATCTGATGCAGACTCAGTCAGGTAGCATTTTTGATGGTCTATAGCCACCTACTGGGTCCCTGGGCAGACTCCCAGCCTGAGTGATCCCATGGAGGCTGCCTCACTTCCAGTGAGCAGTCTCCTCCAGAGACTTTATCCATGGACTGTGCTCAATTTGCCATGTAAGCTCTTGGGTCATGTTCACAGCTAACATCCTTTCTTTATATTCTGGGTCCAAAGGAAACTCACGGATCTCTGCCAACCATGTGAGGACCTCAGGTTATTCATTGGCCCAGTCTTAGCATCTTATCCCATCATCTTTGTCAGGTTTCCCAACTTCATGAGAATGTATGTCCAGCCTCATTCCAACTCTCCATAGGACAACTGGTTTGTTCACGAGGGCAAGATTAAAATTTTTAACTTTAAACTAATTTTTGAAACCACATTTATATGTTTATGTAGTCTATGATAAGTGAAATTCAGAGGAACATTATTGCTATATTTATTGATCCAAGCACCAAATAAAAAATCCAATCTATTAATATATGAGAAAACCTTGAAAAATAAGAATTCACTTTATATGTTAACTATGGAAAATGGCCCAAAAATTGACCAAACTAATGTTGATGAGTAAAAATTTTCCTAAATTCACTTTAACAGATGCATGTATGATAATTATAAATTATAACACCAGAGAATTCCTGAGTATTCAAATTGACTACAGTAGGCAAGGGAGTAATTGAGAGTTCAATAAAGAGATTATCTCACCAATAGGCTTGAAATATGTGATTGTGTGGGATATTTTTTTGTGATTAAATCTAGGGATTTTGCTTCACTATGAATTCTAGATCCTAAGATTTATAGGTCAATTTTTATTCTAATTGTTTTGTAAGTATTCATGATTTCCCTCTAGCAAGACTACAAGCTCCAAGGGGACAATACAATGTCTCATCCTTCTTCTTATGTCACAGCAACAAAAAAAAAACTGTCTTTTACATGTATGAATAAATACTGCTTGAAATAAGTCAGACAGAAAAAGCAGAGAACCCTATGATTTCACTGATATGTGGTATATAAACCAAAAACAACAAAAGAACAAGACAAACAAATGAGAAACAAAAACTCATAGATATAGACAATAGTTTAGTGGTTACCAGAGGGTAAGGAGGGTGGAGGGAGGGAGATGAGAGTAAGGGGGATCAAATATATGGTGATGGAAGGAGAACTGACTCTGGGTGGTGAACAAATAGTGGGATTTATAGATGATGTAATACAGAATCGTACATGTGAACTCTATGTAATTTCACTAACAATTGTCACCCCAATAAATAAATAAATAAATAAATAAATAAATAAATAAATAAATACTGCTTGATTAATTGCTTGATTAATTCAAAACCTCAGATTCAGAAAATTCTAAAGAATGAAAATATATATTTTGTCAGGACAGGTCTTATATTTGGGTCAACACTTATCTCTAAATGTATGAAAAAAATCTCTCCACATTTATGGAACTGGATTAAGATAAAAGAAAATAGTTGATGAGCATTGCATTTATATGATACAGATGTGGAAATCCCTGTCCATGATTAGGGGCTGATGAGACCATATCAACCCCTATTTGGCAGGCCAATAATAATAACAAGCAATAATAATTATCTGGCAGGCCAATAATAATAATAAGCAATAATAATTATCTGGCAGGCCAATAATAATAATGAGTAATAATAATTACTAAAGGCTCTTTCAACAAAACAGAAAACCATAAATATATAGCAATGCATAGTTCATTCCCATTCCTGTTCCAGAAGCTTGTGAAAAAAAAAAAATGATGTAATTTTGGTATATGGAGAAAGCTGCAAATTTGGGAATCAAAGCACTTCATAGCCATCATTAAAATCACTATGAATTTTTAGCACAACCTGAAACAGAATTTCTCATCGAGTTTCATTTGAAATTGTCATTAAGTGTTAAAAAAGGATACCATGGTCAATTAAATTGGGAAAAACTGGATTAAATAAAAGTAAACAGGTTTCTTGACTTAGGGACTTCCCAAGGCCTCACATATGCTAATGAAAATGATGAATCTCAGAGAGTGAATTAGAGTGTGTACATCAAAACTTACATTACTAAGAAACACTTTTCCTCAGAGAGGAAAAGTCTATATTTGTGGGGGGGGGGGGGATCTAATTTGTGGGACCCAGACATTAAAAATAATTTACATCAAAAGTGCAATCAAAGAATTTGTTTTAATGCTTTTAGGTATTAAGTCCATCCAAATGGCTTGAATATTTCTGTCAAATATTCTAAACATTTAACATTCCCAAATGTCTAGATACTTGCCTTGTTTAAATAAAAAAGCTTAGATGATGAGCTAAATTTTTCACTTCAGTTGCAGGCAAATATGTACCATTTACAGAAAGAAAGGAAGGAAGGAAGGAAGGAAGGAAGGAAGGAAGGAAGGAAAGGAAGGAAGGAAGGAAGGAAGGAAGGAAGGAAGGAAAGGAAGGAAGGAAGGAAGGAAGGAAGGAAGGAAGGAAGGAAGGAAGGAAGGAAGGAAGGAAGGAAGGAAGGAAGGAAGGAAGGAAGGAAGGAAGGAAGGAAGGAAGGAAAGAAGGAAAGAAGGAAAGAAGGAAAAGAAGGAAAGAAGGAAAGAAAGAAAGAAAGAAAGAAAGAAAGAAAGAAAGAGAGAGAGAGAGAGAGAGAGAGAGAGAGAGAGAGAGAGAGAGAGAGAGAGAGAGAGAAAGAAAGAAAGAGAAAGAAAGAAAGAAAGAAAGAAAGAGGGGAGGGAAGGAAAGAGGGAGGAAGACGAGGTAAGGTATATATTCAAGCTTTAGTTTTCTCATCTAAACTTTAAGATTACAATAGTTTCTACCACATAAAGTTTATCATTCATTCATTCATTCATTCAACAAGTATTTACTGACCATCTACATTGTTCCAGGGCTGAGCCTACAGTGGTGAGCAGGGAGGGACCAGGGAAGAGACAGACAACACAGAAGAAAACAGGCTAATTTCTGATAGTGATATGAATCATGATGACAATAAAACAGGGCTATAAATAGAAAAGAACTGGATGGATACTTTTGTATGAACGATCAGGGAAAATGTCACTGAAGGTCATAACTGCCATGCAACCTGAATGATTCAAAGGAGTGAAACAGCAAAGATCTGAAGAAGAATGTTTCTGGCAAACGAAACAGATGACAAAGCCACAAAGTAGCATGCTTGGCTTTTTCAAGGATCAAAGGACCTGGCCTGTGTGGCTGGAGAGGCAGACAGAAGGTCTTAAGAAACTATATATAAAAACTTTCGGCTACCACCTGACCTGTAGACGTGCTCAATATATGAAGGTTAGGGTGGCGATGATGCTGAAACGATGACAATGACATTTCAGAAATACAGGTAAAGTCTAATAAATTTCCAAATACCAGAGTCAGGAAATATATTTTTAGAGCAAACTTAGAGCTAAAATGTATACCAGTGGTTCTTGATCTCTCTGTTGTGATAACACTTACACAGATACTATATTTGTCATGGTAAGTAACACTACTAACAAACAATGCCAAATCTCAGTGGTTTAACAAAATAACAGTTCATTTTTCACTCACATCACAATCTGCTTTGAGTTCTCAGCTCTCCCCCAAGGGGTATCTCAGTGATTCAGGCTCTTTCCATTATGCTGCTCCGCCATCTTGGAATTCTTCAATTCTTCCATTTTTCTGCCAAGCAGATAGAAAGGGGAACAAAGAATAAGGAAGGTACACTGGCTACTTCACCATCTCCCAAAAGTGATGTACATGACTCCAGCTCACATTTCACTGGCCAGGATCAGTCACATGATCCTATCTAGATCCAAAGGGGTTGGGAAATATGGTCTTCATGTGTGCCCAGGAGGAAAATGGAACAGCTTAGTGAACAGGAGTTTAGTGAGCATAACTGGATTGTCTCTGCACAATATGCTTAATCTCATGAGAACAGCCAGATTCTAACAAACACTCCCCCTTGAACTGGCAGAGAAGTAAAACAAATAGTGCAGCAGACATTGAGAGATTATTGCAGATTCTGGTTTACCCTACCCTTTTTCTCCCATTCAAGAAAGTTTGTCACATTTCCAGTGGTGGCCTTGAATTAGACTATAAACTCTTTCTTTTTTTAAATAAACCATTAGAAAACATTTTAACAATAAATTATTGAACCAGCCTCATGACAGAATTCTATATGGTGCTGCAGCCAAAGATTATGGTTAGGACCCGCTAAATGCACCACATCACAGTGGAATATATGCAACAATATACTGATCATTGTTCAGTTCATTTGCCCGCTCCTCCAGTGATTATTTCCTGAGCACTCGTTATGTGTCTTCAGTGGCCATGTCAGGACATTTACACCTCAAAAACATTTTTATCATCCCCAGTCTGAAGGTTCAACTGAAGTCCTATCCCTTCTTTATGGTTTTCCCTGATGACACTTTGACTGAAGAGTAGAGAATTATGGGAGGACTGGGAGATGAAAAGACCAGGGCTCTTGTAGATTTGCAGGTCTGAGGTGATTATACAACTCCAAAGGAAGAAACTTGGGCACCTTTATATGGAAAAGGGAACATAATAGAGGACAGTGGTAGGAGCATAAAAGTTTTGAAAGCAGAGGGACACTGCACCAGTTAAGTTACTACCTCAGACTCGGTGTCCTTACCCATAAAACAGAGGACAGGTTATGGTAAGGATTAAACAAGAAAAATGCATGCAAAACACTTAGCCCACTGCCTACTTTATAATAAATGGTAAATGTCCATTTGGAAAATGGAGGATAGATGTACTTATCCATAAAACATGACCTGTGAGATTAGCTGAGGTAAGCAATGAACACCATCCAAGAACAAACTAAGGGAAGATGACTAACGTGACGTGCCAAGATTATAGAGAAACCACAGGGAGATAACTTGGTGAATGTTTAGCCTGGGATGAGGGCAGACAGGAGGGAGGCAAGCATGAGCCAGGCGGCCTTGCAGGAGAGCTCAGGGTGGGACCTCTGGGTGCTCCATCCCAACCCGGAGGCTGAAAGGAACC
Organism: Rhinolophus hipposideros; assembly: GCF_964194185.1. NCBI lineage: Eukaryota > Metazoa > Chordata > Mammalia > Chiroptera > Rhinolophidae > Rhinolophus > Rhinolophus hipposideros. The sequence goes on from NC_138072.1 coordinate 10,513,276, forward strand.
TTCTCTGAGCTCAGGCCACCCACCCCCTTATTTGGCTCAGTCCTACCAGAATTTCTCATACAATATAGCCGCTACAGCACCCACAGCCTGTGGTTAGAGCACCTCTGAAAGAGGAAGGGACAGCCCTAGCAAAGAAAGGAAAGAAGTCAGAGGACAAAATGGGGTGCAGGGAGAAAGAGCATGTGCTAATGCTAGCTATAATAGTAGGTGCTCGTGCTTAGAAGGGACAGGAAGCTGAAATAGACAAACTAAATTGAACTGGTATGATTAACTACAAATGAATGTATACATATCACTGATGTGTATTAATGCAATTACAGTACCATGCAAAGTCTGTGGTGATGACCTGATCTGATGGAACCGTGATTAGCAAGCAACTGAGGGATCAGAAAACACGGAAGGCTGACAAGCAAGACAGGTCGCCTCTAAAAGTTAACTTGGTATTAGTCCAATATGTGGACTCTCGTATCACCAAATTTATTTCGAAAGCCATTGATTGATTTCTGACATTCTGAGTCTGAGAAAGGAAAACATATTATCCATTGTTCTGGAGACATCAGCTGCAAGGAACAAGCCCAGCATGAAATCCCATAGCATCCCCCCCCTCAAGTTTCTGAAATGCTGCTGATTTGTTTCACTCTTTCCGTGGAGAGCTCCGTAATTCCAGATGTATATGTCCAGGGAGGGGTAACATAATACACCATTCTCATCTGTTCCAAAATATATACACGCTATTATATCAACTACCTAGACATCACCTTGGAAAGCAGAGGACAGAGTGCTAAACAAATGGACACTGAGAGAATAGCTACGGAGGAAAAGCTCAGCAGCCAGAATCCACAAGAGGGTGTTAGCACCTGGGGAAGAGAGAGCAGGAAGGCATGGGGAAGAAGGTCTCAAAGGCAAACTTCTCTGTGACTGTGTGAAAGCTGAGTTCTGATGGCACAGCAAGAACAGGACCATAAACATGAGGGAGACATGGCCTCACACGTAGGTCTCAGAATGCTCTATTCCACTGGGAGGATCAATGTTTTTTATTCAATTATATCAGAATGCTCTGGGTCCTCCTTGATAAATATGCAGAATTCTCTGGGGGGTTATAAACCTTCGTTATCTGTATCGGAATGTTTCCAGGCTGGTGGACATTTTGGTGAGTCCAGATCCTTCTAAAAATCTTTCTGCAAGTCTGATTAAATCCATCTGGCTCTGATTAATTTGCAATTAACCTGCCAAGTACTGTCTCAGAAGAACAGCAGAGTGCAAGCGTCTCTGAGCTATTATCTTGCTAAAACTAGATCTTAGAAGAGCATGTGAGGCCCAAGTGTTCAAACAAGGGTTGTACCTCTGGGGGCCGGAGGCATCAAGAAGTCCTCGGAAGGAAAGGGAATGTAGGCGAGGTTGGAAGGAAGCAAGAATTTCTATTCCTTTGTAGCTACCCCCGTGTTTAATAGTGTCTTACAAATAATAGATACGTAATAACGATGTGTTGATTGAAAAGGGGCCAGTGAGGACTAATAAACTTCTCCATAAATCACCAACAGCAACATATCCAAGATTTCAATTAGTTAAACATCATCTCAAGGTTTCAGGACCCCATGTGACCCCAGTGAAAAAAAAAAGTGCCTTCCTAAGCACCTAGCAACCTGCTGGGGGTTGCAGGGGGCAGTTGGGAGCACTGACATTTCCAGTCACATCTAACTGAGACTTTTGTCCAAATTTGTCCACATATTGAAAGTCAAAAATCTTTCCTCTATTTGGGATAGGGTGGGGAGAAGACATAAGGATTGGTTGTTTGATTATATTAATTAGCTTTATTGGTGGGTTCTTGTTTATTTTTTTCTTCTGGTTGTAGTCCAACCTATTTTAGGGGGTGGGGGAAGGGTAGCCTCAGTATTCTATGCCCAAAATATTAGGGGGAAAAGGGAAAGAGTGGGACAAGTATGAGTCCAGCTGGATGTCAGATGTTATTTGAACATCTACTGGATCACTTTTTAACAAGTTGTTTTGCACTTCATAGAGCCAGCACTTGGTTTTGTAAAGAGAGAGAGGTGTTTCCTGAACACTCAACACTCAATAGTTCTCTATCATTTCTCCTGGAGGTTGGCAAGTACGTCCCTTCTCTTGTCCTCAGTGGCTTGGACTAAAGAGTATTATCTTCCTTCCTCAGCTTCCTTGGCCTTGCCCTTCTGCACTGGTACTGCTTAGTCTTCCATCTCTTCTGCTCTTACCCTATGCCCTCTTCCTTTCTTATCAGATATGTATATTCCACTCCTATGTTTTCATCATTACATATAGACTGGTGACTCCCAAATTATAGTTTCACCTAGATCTTCTTCCTGAATTCTAAATGCTTACTGGACATAACCACGTCCGACTTGAAACCACTAATTTTCCTCCCTTCCCCACTCCTTCCCGTGTTTCCAGCGTCAGAGACTCTGAAAGAATCATCCACCCTTCAACCCAACCACAGCCTTGGAGTACACTCTTTCTCTCTCTCCATTCTCAAGATATTATCAGGTCCGGTTGACTCTAACAGGTAAATACCTCTCAGAGGGACCCATTTCTCTCTTTAATGCCACCATCCTAGTTCTAGCTCTCTCCAAGTCTCCCTCTGACTATTGCAATAAACTTTGACTGGCCTCCCACATCTCCATGCTTGTTCCTCTCCAATCCATCCTCCACACTGCAGCAAATGTGATCTTTATAAAATGTATACAATTCAAATGGAATCAGATCTCTCTCTCTCTCTCTCTCTCTCTCTCTCTCTCTCTCTCTCTCTCTCTCTCTCTCTCACACACACACACACACACACACACACACACACACACACACACACACACTACTTTGCTTAAAACTATTCTCTCATTTCCCCTTGCCCGGAGGTTAAGTACCAAAACCCTCTGCATAGCTTTCAGGGCCCTGCATAGCTGTCACCTACTTCTCTCCAGTCGTATCTCATACCACTCTCTACTTTTACTTTGCCTTCCAGCCGCACTGGTCTTCTGTCAGTACCTCCAACACTCTCATGTTTCCCGCAGCCACAGGGGCCTGGACATGTGCTGGTGTGCCTGTAATTCTCTTCTCCACCATCACGTCCCCTCCAGCATCTAGTTGATTTCTAGTCACCCTTCAGATCCCAATTCAGATCCTTTCCTCAGGGCAGTCGTCCCTGGACTGTAGACTATGTTAGGCTCTCCACTGTACATACACAAACCAGACCATCCAACTCCTGTGGTTCAGACCACTGATGATTTTATATTTATTTGTGATTACTTGACCACTAACTCCCCTACCAAAACATAATATCCATCAGCAGGGACCATACCTGTTTTACTCACCATTATTTCTCCAGAGCCTAGTACAATGCCTAGTACATTTTAACTAGTCAATAAACATGGTACATAAATGATTCAACGAATAAATGAATGAACTCTCTATTCCTCCTCCAAACAATATGTTTTCTCCAATTCTACCTTTTCGGCATCCCTCATCTCTGCCTCTCCATCCCCAATGCTGTTCATTCACAGCTAAGCAAACTCTCACCTAACCTGTTATAGAAATCCCCTAAAGGTCTTCATGTATCCAATCTTGCAGCATTCCCATCCAACCTACATACTCTGACAAGAGTGAACTTTTTAAAATACTAATCTGAGTATGGCTCTCCCCTATTCAAAAATCCTCTGGATGTTTCTACAAATGGCACTGATTCCAACCTGTCTCTCTACTCTCGCACCTCCCTTCTCTCTTCTCTCTTCCCACGTGTCAGCTTAATGTGATCCCCACCATTTTTCATGCCATGGCACACATTTAAAAATGGCAATATTTATGCAACATGCTGGAGTCTACAGAGGAGGATCCAAGAGCCTGAAGGCTAAGGAATTTGACAACTTAACACAGTTATAATCCATGTGCCCTGTTGTCCAGATTGGGATCTGGTTTGGGAAATGTCACTTCAACATTCAAGTCCTGCTGAAGCGTGGCTCTCTCTATGAAACCGTTTCTCTCACTTTTGTGACTCTACTACAGCCTGGCAGACTTTTTAATAGTACTCTGAATATTTATTTTGTTTACATTCCTGCCTTTTCTATGAGACTAAAAACCCCTCCGGAACAGAGAACCTATCTTACCCATCACTGATTTCTCAGAATACAACAATGGTGCTCAGATGAAAAGATAATGAACAGAAAAAAAGGACTAGAAAGTTTCAAGAGTCCTTAGTCTAAATCTCTTGGATGGCTGTTGGTTTAATTTCCTTCAATCATCACTTTAATATATGTAGATTGTTTTTTAAACTCAAGTGATTTCCTCCCTTTCCCCTAAGCCCTTTTTCCTATAGGTAAGCTTCCAAACTACAACTATGACTAAACACACTGCTGGAATTTCAAATGATAACTGTTCCCAAAAGCAAAATATGGCTGCTCTGTGAAATGGAGTCCTAAGTACCCAACAGGCTATTGTGCTTTCCACTGCCAGAACATTTTCTGTCAATTGAAGCTTCCAAAATCAGATGTTTTTCATCAGCAAGAAGAGAGAGATTCCAGAAGGTGAAGATCTTATAAATACATTGAAAAATGTCAACATTTTCGGTTCAAGTTATGATTGAAATGAGTATAACCTCATATTTTAAAATGCTAGGAATGTGCTTGATGTGGTGAAGACGCAAAGGGAGAGCAGAAGTGGCCAGAACAATCATTTTTTTCCTCAGATGGATGTGACAAAAGAATGAGCACAGCCAGAAGTCCGCCTTCACCTAGAAAGCGGTCGTCTTCTAACTGAGAAGCCGGTGAACATCGTAAAACTAAAGGCCGGTCCCAAGAAGGCTCACTCAAGTACGACCCACCCAAGAAAGGATGGCTCGAAGCAACATGCCCAAATTCAACAATTGCCTTCAGACTTTACTTGTGACAGTCGATGTTTTGCTACTGACTGAAAAAACAGGAAATCATTTCTTTGTGGTAGTAATATCCCTGTTTCTTTCCTAACCTTGCAATCCCTGGTGAACAAATACTCTGGTATCGTCAACTCTAAAATGTAGATGACATAATGCCTACCCAGGATCTAGTGCCTGAGTCGATGTGATTGGAGGAAAGGAGACCCAAAGGCAGGAAGATTTACTTACGGTGTCTTAAAGGAAGGCAGAAGAAACAGCTCCTAGAGAGGACAGCTTGGTGTGTGTGTATGCATGCCGGGCCAGGTCTAGGGGACTGGGTTTACCTTTGCCTCGAGGAAGCTGTAGGGAGAAGCCAGAAGCACCATTACCTGGAGGAACTTATATCTCAAGATCAATCAAGGTTATTCCAGGACCCAAGAGAGCAAATTCATCCAGGTGGAGAATGGGGACACTTCTGGAGGAGAGCACAATGTGCTCTGGACATGAAGGAGGACTCAGAAGGAGCAATATTTGGAATCTCAGGGCTCCCACCAGGGCAGCCCCAGGCCTGGAAGCAGCACCCTCCCTCACAGCCCTAAAACAATGGCACCCATTTATTACCCTGTAGTTGTCAGAGGACAGGGGATATTGGCAAAAGCAGGATAAGAGAAAACTGAACATGAGCACACAGAAGACACTTCAGAGACCCCCAGAGTCTCTACATTTGTGGAAGGGAATATATAAATTTTAATATGACTCCATGAATGTCCACAACCTAGAGAGTAGGGGATATTGGGTTCTATTCCATAAAACAGAGTGGGATGGATGAGAAAAATATGTATCCCAAAAGTCCATCCAATAAATAGAAACTACAGAGTGAGAGTTCAAACTAACATTTTCATACTTGATATTTATATTTACCAGATACATTTTTTTCAAATACAGTAGTCCTACTCTTATCCATGGGAACATTTTCCAAGACCCCCTATACATACATGCCTATGATAACATTCAATTTATAAATTGGGCAATTTCACAGATACAAGATTCGTTCTTACTGTGGATTTTAGAAACCTAAGCATACGATTTTTTTCTTTCCTTATTGCGCTGAGGAAAGACTTAACTCACCTTTCCACTTAAAGGAAGCACTTCATGGCTTCTCTTTGACATATCCAAATTGCCAGCATCCCTACTCTTGCCCTTTGGGGCCACGTGTAAATGGTGACTGGAACAAAAGCACTGCAATCTTGTGACAATCGATCTGATAACAGAGACCCCTACTACAACTAACGGGCAAAGAGAATCTACAGCGTGGAGACGGTGGAACAAGGGGGCGATTCACATCCTGGACAGGACAGAGTGGGACTGCGTGAGATTTCATCATGCTACTCAGAACAGCGCACAATTTAAAAATTATACATTGTGTATTTCTGGAATTTTCCATTTAATATTTTCAGACCATGGTTGACCATGGGTAACTGAAACAGTGAAAAGCAAAACCGCCTATAAGGGAGGGCTACTGTAAATCACTTAAAAATAGTCTCTCCACACAATAGATCCCTTTGTCACCTGATGATAAATTCACTCTCAATACATTGTTTGCAGGAAAGCATCGACTAACGAAGAGGCTGGCTTCCAAATTCCAAGCCAGGAGTTTTAATCTGTTGATGCCTCCTGCTCAGTGTTTCTTATGAAAGTAATGAATTTCAAGCCATTCTGTTTATAAAAGAGAAAACCACACAGGGAATACATTCTTGAATGCCAGTTGTGCCCTTAAGGAGTCACGTTATATCAGACTTTCACAGTAGGTGGCTGCATCCCGGGAACAACATTTGGTCTGTGTCACATATGTAGAAATGCATGAAATTTGAAGCTTCACTATTTCTCACCTACACAGCTAAGGGCACTGCCCAGATGTTCTTAAAGGGCCCATCCATCTTCAATATTGCATCTCAGCATTTCTAAGATGATGTGACCTGTGAACTCTTTCTATGGGTATAAATCTCCCTAAACCCTCTTAGAACATTTTTGAACTGCTAAGTGATATATGATAAAGAAATAATTTTAAATAGAGACTTGCTTTTACGTTAGATTGGAATAGTATCGGTTACATTATAACAATAGTCTAATATTATCACTAATAATGATCATGACTTATGAAGACTTATTCTAACTTAAGTTCCATTAAATTAATTTTGTAATATAAAATAATTTCCAAAAAAAAATAAAAAATGGTTTAGAGACCATAGAATATATATTATATAATTTTACACATGTCACTATGTATGTAGATGTGAAAATTACATGTGTGTATATATTAAAATGTAGACTAAAATTTAACTAAATATGACAACAAATGAGACTTTTTCGTAACTTTTTATGTTAGTTCTCAATTCAGAAAGAAGGTTTTAGGTTTTTGCTTTAAACCCTCTCCACATATACTATATTGCTGGTATGTACTATTTATTCCTAATAAAAAGGATGGAATTATTGCCATAGTTTCACTGTAAACATTAGTTTTTCAAAGTACTAAAAACACCTCAATGTATGATGTAATCATTTCCATCAGATAAATGAGACAAATATAGTGAAGAGCATCTTGAGATGAGTTTATACAATTATACCCATGTTTCAACATCAGTATAATGATCCTATGTTTAACCAACAATCTATTATGGGTACAAAGTCCGAGATATATGAGTAAGAATAAAAATCACTTTTAACTGTACCACCACAAGAGAAGGAAGTGCTCATCTGAGAAATGAATTATTTGAGGGACCGGATTTTGAGCAGCTTCCTAAGAAGCTCACGTGTTCACTGCATCCTTATTCAGAGCTCTTCACATGGATTTGGTTTTGAAAGGGGGAAAAAAAGTAATGACATCTTAATATATATAAAAAAAAAACAAAAAACACCAATGGTACTCCTAGCTTTAGTTATGTGGTCCCACAAAACTTTGCAAACCCCAAAATTGACAGCCATGGGTTAGAAAATATCATCATCTTCAATCATTTTTCTAAAAGGTTCTGCTGTGAGTGAGTTCTGTTGGTAGGGGAGAGAGACACCTCTTCCCCACTGTCACCCTGGGACTGGCCACATGGCAAAATGTGCATATCCCTGGAACATCTAAAAGCACACAGCTTTTTCTCAAAGGCAGGCTTTGCCTCCTGTGGAAGACCCTTGCTTACGATAAATCTCCTCTGACTCTGCTTCCCGGGGATTGTGTTCCTTTGGCCTTCGCAAACTCTCTGCCAGCTTCTTCATCCTTTCCTGGGTCTGAATTACCTATGGGCTTTGACCTGGGACTTGGTTCTCCAGCCTTCCCTTGACCTTGCCAGCCCTCACTTCCAGTTCAGATGACTCTCTGAGTCAGCTGCTGCCCCAGACTCAGTACTCTACATAAAAGCAACTGTTTGTTCCTTTTCCAAAATTGCTTTTCATCTTTAAGAAGACAGCTCTGAAACCAGAACTGTCAACCCAGAATTCTACTCTAGCCAAACACTATAGAAAAAAAACTGTCGCCCCATGCCTAGACTTCTACCCCCATGAAGCTGCGATGAGGCACCCCAACACTCCTGCTGGGGTGGTGTTAGAAAAAGCCAAGTACAGAGCCATCACTTACATCCCCACAAGCTAGTAACTAGATCCCCTGTTCACAGTATCACTGGAAATTACATGGGGGGGCCATAAACACACGTAGACCCACAAGTTCCTCACTAAATAACGGTTTTGCTGTGGAATTTAAAATCAGTATCAGGACGTTTGCCCTAAGAGATTCAGGTTGGCATTATAAGCTCAGCGAAGATGTTCCTTTTTACAATTAAGTGGTATTGGAAAGCCAAAATGATGAGGCAGAAATCACACAGAAGTTGGATAAAGAAAATACAGTGCAAGTTCTTCCTTTTCACCAGGGCTTCTCAAACTTTAGCTCACAATCACGTAGAGAAATTATTAAACCACGAATTTCTGGACCCTACCCAGAGAATTTCTGATTCAGTCTGTCTGGGTGGAGTCTGAGAATTCACATTTCTAACAAGCTGCCAGGTGACACTGATGCTACTGGTCCAGAAAGCACACCTTGCAAATTGCTGCTTTACTACTTATCAGCTCTGTGAGGATAAGCACATCACTTACCTCTCAAGTTTCAGTATCCTCCTTTGTAAAATTCAGGTGGCAATAAGATCCACCCAAGTTATCTAAAGGAGTAGGTTATGAACTCCAAAATAAGAAAATGGATGGGAAACCATTTTGTAAATTGGAAGGCATTATATAAATGCATTGCTTCACTCCAAAACTATTTTTATAGCAGGTATTATGTGCTGCTACCATGCTACGACCTGAGAACAAAACCATCATTGGAGTTTATGGTCTGGTATGACAAACATTAAACAGATATTTAATTGATGAGTGTAAATAAATGTTGCTTGTCATTAATGAAAATATTTGAACAAGGGTTTAAAATTTCCAAATAGGAAGCAATAGAGTGAAAATACATAACTAAAAAAAAATAATAAAACAAGTTAATGTCAAATAGTGAAGCCATAGAAAGGTCAAAGATAACGTCCTGATAATCTATTAGAGATGCTTGAGAACACCGGATTCCTTCTATGGAAATATTAGCTAAGGAAATCATCTCAAAGCCCTTCTAAATTACTGCCAAGCAGGTCCGGTAACTTTTATGGTATTTAGTGTTTGTGAGACACAGCAATCAGATACAGCAGAAAAGGGCAATTAAAAAGGGAAATTGTTTTCACTGTTCATTCTGAGCTCCTGCAGGAAGCAATACTAACCACGCACTTCTAGCTTTCAACAAAACCTGTGCTTTGCAAGCGATTCATCAGAGAGCCTCAACACGCTGCCTTTGATCAAAACTCACTGGAAAGAAACTAGATGCTTTCCTTCACCAAGCCCACGCTGCAGTTTAAATCACCTTTAGGCCAAAATGCATTCTCCTGTGTGGGAGGCAAGCTCATCAGAAGGTTCTCTAGAAGGTTTTTTATCTTTGGGCGAGGATTTCAAAGCTTTCTCAGGCAGGCAGTGAATAGGGACTGTCTGTCCTCCAAGAAGAGCCAGCAGGCTGCAAGAGTCGGGTGCTACCCAACTGCTTGGGTGACAAATTGATGGTTTGCTCACAAACTTGAAAGTCCAGCCAAACCAACATAGGGTTGGATTGGAGACTTCTTTTTTTGCTCTGTTCCAGGTCCTTTTAAAATTGAAAATTGCATTTTTTTCTGCTCAGTACTTTCAAAAGGCAAAATATGTGACTTCCTCAAAAAAAAAAAAAAAAAAAAAAAAAGATTCCATAAGCTACTTATGGCACAAAGAATTTTGTTTCCCAGTATTCATTCCCTAGGAAGACACCAAATTCTCAAAATGAAAATGGACTTTATGGAAGATGGGGGTAAAAGGGATCAAATATATGGTGATGGAAGGAGAACTGACTCTGGGTGGTGAACACACAATGGGATATACAGATGATGTATTACACAGTTGTACAGCTGAATCTATGTAACTTTGCTAACACTTGTCACCCCAATAAACTTTAATTAAATTTTTAAAAAAAAGAAAATGGACTTTACCCTTGGAGCTCTTGTGCTTTATTCACAGCAAGACGGCAGGTCTACCAATTAGGGTCAGAGGAAGCTTAGTAGGTGATGGGATCACCTACTAAGTAAGCAATCAACTTTATTTAGTTTAATATCTTGAATCCAACTTGGGGCAGTCTATCCTTCAAAAATATCTCCAAATGGCCCATTTAACCACCGTCTCTTTCTATTTCCTTTACCTTTGTCATTCCTATCCCCCTTTCTTCTGTGCACTCTGATCCTAAAAACATGTATTTTGATTTGAGAAACCGCCTCACCAGTCCTGTACACATTTCCATGCCTACAATTACCACCATTAGTCACCTCTCATGCTTGTGTCACCCCTTCATTTGTGTGAGAACTGCATGTTTGCACAGCTGTGAGGGCAGACGGAAGACAGTCACAGGATGGACCCCCCAGAAATCAGTCTCTGACTCAGAGACTTGCGTCCAAGAAGCTGATTGGTCAGAACGCTCAGGATAAACACTTGCGGCGGACAGAAGGAAGTAGATTGGGCAGAGGGAGAAGTTGGGCTGTGATACGATAAAAAGGCCTCAACCAATATTATGGAGAGCTCTGGAGCTGGAATGGTCCTGCATTTCTAACAGTGTTTCAATGCTCTCGGTCATGTTCTATATATGCTATATGCTCCCGATCCTCCCCATGACTCTCTAGTCGGAGAATAATAATGACAACAACAGCTACGACTTAATCCTGGTCAAGTTCAGTTTGGGATATTTTTCGCATGCATGATTTAATTTAATCCTCCCCAAACCCTGTGATGGAAATATTGTTATCAGCATCTTCCTTAAACAAGGCAACAGGTTCCAAAATAGTTAAGTTATCCTCTGCCATGTAACTAGTAAGTGGCTGAGGGGAAAGATATCTGATCCTAAATCCAAGTTCTGACCCTACCACACTTCTGTTCCAGTCTTCTGCCTCCAAAACCCTGGGTCACCCACCACTGGCCCTGGGCTCCTAGGCCATGTGCTCAGTGCGAAATTCAAGAAACATCAGGCTCTTAGGCCTTTACCATCACTCCATGCATCCTTCACAACCACCGAACCAGAAGAGAATACATGGGTATCCAGGTGTCCTGAGAACACTCCTTGGGACAAAATGAATCTGCCATTCAAATGCATGGAATAATTCTCGATCCACTGGAGAGCTCCTGTCTAGTGTTTGGTTACATCTGTAGAGGCTGTAGGGATAAGGATTATGTTCCAAGTCCTGAAAGAAATTTAACCAGGGTCCAACTGGCTGTAGACACCTCCACATTCAGGAACATTTTGACTCCTGGATGTCCATGACCTTGCATGCCAGCCCCACATGAATCCAGCACAAGAGGTTCTTGTTTAATGGGTGACCTTCTCAAAATAGTTACAGATATTAGCTCTCCCTGCAACGTCTCTCCAGGGAAGCTTCAGAGACAGATTTGCCTTTCAGCTTTCCAAGTAACCCTGTTTGGGGTTTCAGAAAGTAACCCACAACACAGCACTCCCTGTACCTATCATCACTTCACTTTTTAAGAGAGTTGAATCACTTGGAGCTTTGTACTACTATATTCATTTTCACTGATCTCATTTTTTCCCCTCTCTTCATTTTTTCCACTTACGGGGCCATTTTCCCACATTTTGCCCAAGGCTCTCTTCCGTGAGAGGTGATAATAAGTAAGTTAAGTGTTGAAAACTTCCGAGATGTTTCATGTGGATCATTTTGGACTGTTGTTTTTCTTCTCCATCATAACAGTAAAGACATAAAGGATGGTAGGACAGGATATCACCAAGATACTATAACAGGTATACGGCATAACCAAGATGAGCTCATTTCCTATTTTGGAACAGATGGAATTTTTAAGAACTGAATTTCTCAAGTGATATCATCATCCTGGAAGGGAACAAGTCTATGAGACAAAGGAGTCCGAGGGAGCAGGATACTCTTCAAACAAAGAGCTCTATAAGCACAAAGGCAGACCGACCCATGTGAAAAGGCAAAGGAAGCCAAAGGTCAAGTTGGCCACACCTGCACTCTGTAGGTTTCTAAAAGGAGGAATTAAGCCATAGTGCTAAGTCAATGAAAAAGCATTCATTCATTCATTTATTCACACGAGTTATTGAACATCTACTAAGTTCCCAATACATGATGCTAGGTGCTAGGATATCAAGCTAATTGAGTTCTAACCACCAAACCTCCACCACGTCAAGTCCAGTGGTGTCTAACACTTTCTGTCCTATAGTTTCTTTTTTACTATCAAAAATTTTGGCGAGAGCAATGATAGTAAATCCACTCTTACAATCCATTGGTTGGGAAAATACATATGCTTGTGGACCTACAGATTCCTTACAGTAAGTCGGGTGGTACCAGGGTGCAGAGACACACTGAGCTAATCAGATGAACAACAAAAAGCAACAAGATGAGAGGTGAACCTTGCTCAGCTCTGCTGGAAACAGGACTTGCCTTTTCAATGGAAAACTACTGACATCGAGACCCGCCACACTCACACAAACACCCACTAATTTATTACCTGATGCCCTAAATTCCATATTAGTAATAATAACACTTCTCAAGCTCTATAACGTTACAAAGCACTATCAGGGTCATCATCTCCTGTGCTCTTTACTGCACCCCCGTGAAATGAGGATTATTAAGAGGGATTATGAAACAGACTCCAGAGGTAACATACACAAGATCACTCAGCTAACACGGAAAAGCCAGGACTCCTTTACCTCAACCAGGATCCTTCGAAATCCAATTCCTATGTGCTTTATACTATATCAAGCTGGTCCAACTAATAAAGGTCATAGTCCCATAAAATGTATTAGGTACGTACCATGTTACAAACGGAGGGTTAGGAAGGAAGGAAGGAAGGAAGGAAGGAAGGAAGGAAGGAAGGAAGGAAGGAAGGAAGGAAGGAAGGAAGGAAGGAAGGAAGGATGGAAGGAAGGAAAGAGACATGCACTTAGCAAAGTGCTTTTTATAATTTTATCATTTCCCTTGCCCACCTATTTATGAGGTTGTAATTATTTTATAGATAATTTTATATACAAGGAAACTAAAGTTTGGAGAGATTGAACCACTTGTCCAATGTTACACAGCTTGTAAGAAATGAAGACAGAATGAAATCCCAAACCCACCTAACTCCAAAACCCACGTGTCTGGCTGTTTACCCTCCTGCCTAGTGCAGTAAATGGGTGTGATTTTGCAGAACTTGTGTAAAATCTGAGTATCATTTTTCTCATTCCTCAAATGGGACCTTAATAGGAACTACCATTTGTTAAGTGTACATTTTCTACCTCTCTCTCAGATCTCACAAACGTGCTGTAAGATATGTATTATTAGCCCCATTTAACTGAAGATGAGATTGAATGTCAACAGATTGAAGGCAGAGTCAGGATTTGAACTTGGGACTCGCTCACTCTACAGCTCAAGCACTTCCCACTATTTTGTGCGATCTCTCCAGCTACTGGACAAACATGTGGTGGGAAACAAATGAGACAATGAATGTGAAAGACTTTCACACTCATGTAATATATGTATTTATTATTATTATTATTGTTGTTGCTGTTGTTGTTGTTCCAATTATTGAGCTGAAATATTAGACACAGAGGTGAGAGGTCAAATTACTTGCCCAAGATTGCACTGCAAAGAAATGAGAGCTGGGTTTATATTCCAAGTACTAAGTCCTAGTCCCGTGTCCTTTCCACTTCTTGCTGTGACTCCAGCGACTAATTGATTGGTGCCTCGGCCTCCTTGGCAGTAAAATGAGGGCAATGATAACTAACTGGCTATTGTGAGGGTCGAATGGGATCACACATGCACCTATTAGGTGCTCAGTAAGACTATTTCCCTCCCACCAACCCAGTGCTCCAATCACAAAGCTGCACCCTGGCTGCCATGTTTATAACGACTGGCCACATTTTTACAACCACAGAAATAATACAGCACTTCGAAAGGTCATCTCCATCCTTAATGACTATTTCTGGAAACACTGACTACAATAAGATCTGCGAAAAGTCATCCTTCTTGTGAAAGCCACTTAGAGGTGATGCTGTGGTAATCTTAGTAGATTTGGGGGGAGAAATGGTGTTTCTTTTCTGTCATCATCCTTTCAACATGTCCCAAGCACTCCTCTCACAACGGATAACTGTAATGAGGTAATGCAGTGGAACTTCGGAGCTACTTACACCATCTTCACAATCAATTCATGCTGTCAAGATGCTTCCAGGAATTGTACCATTCAGCAAGTGAGGTTCTCAAAGCAAATAAAAAGATCCAGTTCTCAAGGGCAGGATTTTCCCACAGGAGCCTATAATTCAGCGGATGTTTAAAGAGTGCCAGATTTATCAGGATACTTCCAACTCTGCATCTGATAAGAAGTGTTTGGAGAATAAAAATCTCCTATTTCTCCTCCTGGACCTAGACAACCAAAACCTCGCCACTCCCAGACACCACAGAATTAGTATTAGCCTTTACTGCTTGCAAGCAGGTCATCCAGATAAGTGTGTGCATGATTTATAAATACATGTGACATATGACATTCCTCCAGCAACTGTGATTCCGCCATATTTTTTTCCAGGTGATTCCTTCAGAGGCCTCTCTCTTCTTATGCTATGCTTATTTAGATTTTATAGTGATCACCGAGATAATATAAAATAAGTTGTGCTCACAACAGACTATCTTCACACTGATACATTCCACACAGTGCATTCAGGGTGAGACAACTCAGTGCAGCAGATGGGGCAAATTCTAATGATGGTGACCTCATAGGCAGTTTTACCCTTTCCCGTGGAAAAGCCACACCACACGCATTTTCATGCCGTGTGAGGAATTAGTTGCTCTCTCTTCTGTGCCGCCACAGAACTTTGTTCTTAATTTGAGCAAGCTTGTGGTTTATCTATTTGCATATCTGCCTCCCCTATAGCCTGTGCGTTCCTGCAAAAGCAAACCTATAGCCATAGGTGATTGATTTCTTATAGTCTCATCATCAAGCACGATACCAGGAGTCTAAAAAATGTCACAGGAAAAAACTGTGAATTGACTATTTATTTAATATGAGCTTGAGCACACACTCTTGTTGGTTTTCTATGGATAGGGCCAGTGAAGTGAAAATCTAAAAATGGACTACGTAGGTTAGGCCAAGAATTCCTGTAACTGGTGTTTCTTTTATCTATCATTAACTGAGTGGCTGGATCCTGAGATTGATAGACAGAACTGGGAAACTGTGGTTCTAAAAAAAGAACTGGAAGCAACACAAACCACTCCAACTGCTCTGGAGTCAATGGTAAATCTCCCCCAACCTCAGCTCACGGACAAAACCCAGTAGGACTCCCCTGGGTTTTGCCTAAGAGCACATCCCCTGTGACGTCCGCTGTTTTTCCTCTGTAGTCTAATGCATAGCCCTTTAGTCAGTGGCTCATTGCTAATCTTTCTTTTCATCAACATCCCACAGGACATGGCCTGTCTCCTGGAACTGACATGTTTCAGGGTGTGACAAACCCCCCTCCTTCCAACAACTGATGGAGACTGATTCCCTACTGGCGTCACATGAAGATGATCAATTGTCCTCGGCTCTCTGAGCTACGAAGAAGCAACTTGGCATGGAGACGAACTCCGCTCTTCCAATCCCATCCCAAGCCTATATGGCTGTGTAGTCTAACTCTTTTGCCTTTAATTTACTCATCACCTACTTCCCTTTGGCTCTTCTCTGTGACTCTATACAGAGGCTGAGGGTCAGAGCTAAGGGAAATGGACAAAAGTGTCCACCCAAGCATTTTATCATCACTCAAAAACTGATGCCAGCCTCTAACCATGTTCCATAGTGAAATCTTGTCACTTGGAGAAGAAAGGATAAGAAAAAAGAATTTTTAAGTAAAATAAAGACCAAATGAAAACATAGCAATCAGGACTCAAACAGGCCAATTTGGTAGAAATATACCAAAATTTTCTAGAAAGACACCAAATGAAAAAGACTCATCTTCAAGAAGTCAAAATAATGAAGGATACTTTGGATTATAAAAACCACCTGATGATGCTTCCACTGGTTCTGAAACACTTGTGAAGCCCTTTAAAGGAAGTCCCTTAAAAGGAACTTTTAAAAGTAGAATGGCAGAAACAGAATGCTATTGCACCGATAGAATTTTCTAGAACTGGAAGAATAGATTGCTGGGGATATAAGGACACATTTAAAAATTTTTAAATAATTTTTTTTAAAAACGCACTGCCGTTTCCACACCCAAGTTCAGAATCAATTGAGAGGCATTAGAGAGCAGTATATGGAGATAAAACATCGCCTTTACTTTTTATCAATCTCATATTGGAGAACGTGGCTTACATGTACAGCAACCACGAGCTCTTCATTACTGAATCTGGAAGTAGGCACATGTAAGGCTGAAAAAACACAGCTTGTCCCTGTAAAACTTTCAGCATGAAGGAGCAAGTCAGAAGGTGTTTATAGGCAGCCAAATCTCCTCTCCAGCCTCCATCTCTTCTCTACCCTCTTCCCCTACACAAACACACACACACACACACACACACAGAGCAAAAAGAGGCTGATCTACTTCCTCATCCTCTTCCTATCCCAAACTTCCTCAACCCAAAGTTATTCTCCAATAACGTGCACCTTCTCAAGGAAGATGTGAGTGAGACAAGGGTGCCCTGCTAATAGAAATCCCTCAACACAGAAAGGAACATGAATACTGGAGAACAGTTCCTATTCATACAGGTGTTATAATCGTTCCCACCAAAAGAATCTGTTGAATGCTTACTTGGCAACACATTTTGCCTTAGTCATTAAGGAAAACATCAAAGGAAGTGAAGGAAGCTTATGTTTGTTGGGCACCTACAAATGCCAGGCACCATATTAAGGGCACTTGCAAACACTGGATGTCATTTTATTTAATCCACACAATTCTGAGAGATGAGTATTAGTATCCTCTTTTTGCTTTTTACAAATGAGGAAATAAAGGCTTGGAAAAGTTGTAGAGAAGAAGCCATAGAAGAGTTTACAGCCAGTTTACAATACAAAATAAATACAAATTAAATAACTATAAAGCCATAGCAAAATCTATTGTCCATCCTGAATACAAGTGGAGTGAAATTGAGTATTATGATGTCAAGAAGGAGATCATGATATACGGATCGACAACCTGCAAAGCCAGAGAACAGAGAATGATGACATGGGATTACTGCTGAATGTAGATACTTGAGGCTGGAGATGGGCGTGGGTAGCAGAGAGCAAAGAGAAGTTCAAAGAGAAAGAAGGAAGTCAGAAATCTTTGAACTGGTGGCCTGGATGATACAACTTTGATCAACAGCAGGCATTCCCACTAATGTGCACTCCTGTATTTAGGCCGCTATCAGCACTTATGCTCCAGAGAGGCTGAAGAAGGAAGCTCATTCTGAGAAGAGGACTGGGTGGGGAAAAGGGGAAATGAGTGTGGGAAAGTTTCCCTTCTTTGTTTCTACCGCCCTTAAACCGTATGTATTTATATGTTACTACCTTCCATTGCTCAGGATGACAATCAGCAATGGCATAAGCATATTGTTGCTATGATTCAAATGTTAATGCTAAACAATTCTTCATATGAGACATAAAAGACTTCTGCAACCATTCAAAAAGGGAAGGGCTTGGTCAACCAAATCTTTAGCTATTGTGTCACACTATAATTGCTTTTTTTTTTTTTAATTTATTGGGGTGACAATTGTTAATGAAATTACATAATTTCAGGTGTACAATTCTGTATTACATTATATTTTATTTCAAAAGAAATACTTCTTTATCCTAGGAAAAAGTAAAGTGGTCCTAAATATGTTTACTACACAAATCTAATAACAATACTACCGCCTACTGAAGGTGTTTGGGTAATAACACTAGATTCCCCTTTTAGAGTTTTATAAATTACAAAGCTGCCTCACAGGTGAAATTATTTTTATTCTAGTTTTATAGGTGATGAAACTGAAGCTTGGAGAATGTAAGTCAATTATCTGTTGTCATCTGTCTTAAAGATAGTAGGTTAAGTCTAGGGTTCTTTGACTTCCAAAAAACACTCCAAAAATTTCATCATGCTATCCAAAGAAATATGATACAAAGATACCTAGAAATTTCTGAAATAGTTTTTAATATCTTTCATTAAATGTCTCTCTTGTTTTGGAAGTGAAACTGAGCAACCGTGCAAATAGGCAAAACTTTTGGTAGCTTTTTTATTTTGTCCCTTGTGGACCCATAAGAAAAATAATTTTTATTTTATTTTTTTTCTTGTATTAAGAGTGGAAAAAAGCACTAGGACTTCTGTTGTGCTGGTAAATGTTTAATATGCAGATCTTCAGAGGGGAAGCCCTGATTTGCATAATTTGCCTCTTTCTGTGGTGCAAATACTCCCACCATGGTCAGTTCCAAGCTGCCAGTAGGGTGCCACTGAATAAAAGACCTGAAAAGCGATATGCAAAATCAGCTCTCCTGAGCCAGTGCAAGCTGGGTCCAGCACACCTATGCCCACGACAGCCAAACAGAATTAATCAAAACCCCTTCTGATGACGTATCCTGTGAAGGTATGCACCCGTGACAGAGAACTTCATATAAATGATAAGCTCTGGGTGTGGCAATCATCAGGTTAAGTACTGAAAACGGAATTGGTCTGACTTTCAACTGAAGACCTGAGAACTTCGAAAGGAATCTTAGCTTTCCTAATAAAACTAAAGCCAGAACTGCCAACTTGAGGATTTAGCTCGAGAAAGCAAATCTCCAGGTGAGAAGGGGGGTAATGAGAAGACAGCCTTGATTTGTCCCCCTTTCCCTTTGCCTTTTCCCTTCAAGTTCTTTAAGTTTAATCCCCATTCCCATCACTTCACTGGCACCTATTAAGAGTTGCTTTCAACACCTTTGGTTCCCCTTAGAATAATTCAGATTTTCCAAATCCTTTCATTTCACAGAGAAAGCAAGAAATACAAAGAATCTGGGTTTTGATCCTTCCTTGGTTTGCTTGATCCCATGGCTCACAAACCCTGTCCCATTGTACAGTGTCTGAGACACCTATATTCAAGTCCCAAAGGGCTGATCCAACTGGACACCCACCCTCTTGTACCTCACTTCTAACTTCTGGCCTGTTTCCACAAAGAACTACAGGGGAGGTGCCACTGCCTGGTAGTCCCCTTTGAAATATCCTGACATCTTTATCAGTGCTTAAGACCAAGCATTAGATTGATAGAATTAATTCCCACCTGAAATCATTTCATGCTTTCCCTCCTTGCACCATTTTCTCACGAGAACCATGAGTCTTCCTCACACTAGAAGAGCCCTGTGAGGGCACAACCACATCTCCTTACAGACTCATGAAATTTTCACTGAAATATACAATAGTCATAGCATTCTAATAATGAGATATATACACAGGTAAAGATGAGAACATACTGTTGTTGGAGTTAGGGTGTTTTGTTCTGTTTTTGATTTTCTCTCCCGTTTTGTAAAACAGGCAGTTTAAAATGTTTAAAAGATCGTACCTCACTATCAATGAATTGAAAGCCATAATTTGAAATGCGTGCTAACACCTAACCATCCATACAGGGTTTTCCTGTGTGGTTTGCAGAGTTATTCTAAGTGCACATGAAATATTGAAGATACTGTTCCCTCCATCCAAGTGAGCTGAGGCCCAAGTAATCGGTCCTCAGCACTACTCTATTTCTTTTTTCTATATAATTATCACCTTCTAATATACTATATATTCATTGCATTTCTATTTAATATTTCCTCTATTAGAAGATAATCTCCTAGAAGACGTGAATTTGTGTCTTTTTTGTTGATTGAATATCCAAAATGCTAGCAATAGAAGCTAGCACATAGTTGGCACTAAAACATTTGTTGAATAAGTGCATGCTAGCAGAGACCTTCTTATTCCAACTGCTACCCCCTCCGCAAATAACACACTCGATGAATGTCACAAGATCTTGACTACTCAGAATCCTCTATCATGCTTCCATTGTCTTGGAAATGGTAGGCGCTAAACCTAAGACACTGTCTGTCATGAATACATGGTAGGATTTCCCTAATCTTGTCTTTTCTTCCAGAACCACACACATGATAAATACCTACTGTCTGCAGCAGCATCAACAAACACATTGAGATACTCTGAGCTAGGGGAGATGGGGGAGAGGAGAGTGCAGTGAGGAATGTGTCATACACACACAGGTCAGAGATTCTGCAGGTAACACAAGACAGTGCACATGCACAAGTGTGAGGCAATGAGGTGAGGGAGAGCAAGTTCAACAAGCCCTGTTCCTGTACCATCTGGGAGGCGAGCAATTCCACCTGTCAGTTACCATGCCTCCCTGAGCCAACAAAAATAAACACATGAAAAGCTCGGTCTTCACATGAGTTTTCACCATGTGGTTTAGCTCCCTCTACAATCCTCCCCACAAAGGGGGGGAGAAAAACACGAAACTATCATTTTTATTTAAAATCTTTAGGACTGCAAAAAAAAAAAAAAAAAAGGTAAAGATGAGAAAATACTGTTGTTGGAGTAGTTTTGTAGTTTTTTTTGATTTTCTCTCCCTTTTTATAAAACAGGCAGTTTAAAATGTTTAAAAGATCGTAACTCACTATCGATGAATTGAAAGCCATAATTTGAAATGTGTGCTAACCCCTAGCCATCCATACAGGGTTTTCCTGTGTGGTTTGCAGAGTTATTCTAAGTGCACGAGAAATATGACTGCGAAATGAAATCTACAGTCCAACACCACACTGAGCTGGAGCACGTAAAAGTGAGACCATCCACAGTTGGGCAGAGAAACCAAAGATATGGGATCCACGTGTCTACCAAGGAAACTTCTGTTCCACTCATCACCTTCTGGTGCCCTTCAAAACCATCATCAGAAGCAAACTGTTAAAGCACTTACCTTTCTCAATGGGAAGCTTTCCTTAAGCTCACACATACATATATAAAAATTCTACTTTAAAAATACTTGACTTCTTTTTAGTCCTAAAGGTTCTAACAGCATGATTACCTATTTAGAAAATACAACATGGGCCGGCCCAGTGGCTCAGGTGGTGGGAGCACTGTGCTCCTAATGACGAGGCTCATAATACCAGCATGGGCCAAGGAGCCGTGTCCTACACAACTAGACTGAGAAACAATGGCTTGAACTGGAGTGGGGGGTGGAAGAAGAGGGGAAAAAAAGAAAATCCAACGGATCTACTAAAAGGCTACTAGAGATAATGAGTTTACCAAGGTTTCAGGATGCAAGATCAATGTGCAAAAATCAATGATATTTCGATATACTAGCAACACTTAGAAATTGAAATTTTTAAAATACTACTTACATTGCAGCAAAACATAAAATACTTTAGAGTATCACAAAATATGTGCAAGACCTGAAATCTACAAAACATTGCAGAGAGAAATTGAATCAAATTTAAACAAACGGTGAGATAGAGCATGTTCATGGGTTGAAAGGCTCAATTGTTATGATGTCAGTTCTCCCCAGGTTGATCTACAGATTCAACGCAATTGCAATGAAAATCCCAGCAGTGATTTTTTGTGTGTGTTTTTTTTGTTTTTGTAGAAATTGGCAATCTGATTATAACTTTTCTATGGAAATGAAAAGGACCTAGACTAGCAAAAACAATTTTGAAAAATAAGAAAAGTTGAACGACTAACACTACTTGACCTCACACCTTGTTATAAAGCTACAGTGATCAAGACAGTGTGATACTGGAGTCTACAGAGACAAACAGATCAATGGACTAGATATGTTCCATACAGATATGGCTCATATATATGGACTTTTCTTTAGGTAGAACTGACATATAACATTACATAATGATTCCATATTTGTATATATTGTGAAATGATCACAATAAGTCTACTTAAGACCCATCACCATATATAGTTACAAATTCTTTTTCTTGTAATGAAAACTTTTAAACTCTACTCTCTTCGCAACTTTCAAAGACACAGCAGTTTTATTAACTATAGTCACCATGCTGTACATTACACTCCCGTGACTTATAACGGAAAGTTTATGCCCCTTTCACCCATTTTACCCAACTCCCAACCCACACCTCTGGCAACCACCAATATTTTCTCTGTGTCTGTGAGCTCAGGGGTTTTCTCTGTTGCTTTTTGCTTCATTTTGCTTTGTTTTGTTTTTAAAGTCCCCATGTAAGTGTGATTCCACATACATCTTTCTCTGTCTGACTTATCTTACTTAGCATAATGTCTTCAAGGTCCACCCATACTGTCACAAATGGCAAGGTTACCCACTCTTTTATGGCTGAATATTCATATTCATATATATTTCTATATATAATTCATATATATGTCATATTCATATATATAATCTCACATTTTCTTTCTCCATCCATCAATGGACACTTAGATTGCTTCCATATCTTGGCTATTATATATAATGATGCAATGAACAATGAAGTGATATCTTATTGTGGTCTTGATTTGCATTTCTCTGATGATGAATGATATTGAGCAACTTTTCATGTACCTGTTGTCCACCTGTATGTCTTCTTTGGAAAAATGTCTATTCAGATTCTCTGCCCATTTTTCAATCAGATGATTAGTTTTTTGCTTTTGAGTTATATGTGTTCTTTATGTATTTTGGATATTAACCCCTTAGCAGATATACAACTTAAAAATATTTTCCACTGTTTGGTAAGTTGCCTTTTCATTTTTTTGATGGTATCTTTTGCTGTACAGAAGCTTTTGGGTTTGATGTAGTCCCACTTGTTTATTTTTGTTTCTGGTGCCTTTGCTTTTGGTGTCAAATCCAAAAAAACATCACCAAGACCAATGTCAAGTAGACACATTGCCTATGTTTTCTTCTAAGAGTTTTCTGGTTTCCGATCTTATGTTCAAGTCTTTGATCCATTTTGAAACAATTTTTGTGTATGACATAAGATAGTAGTCCAGTTTCATTCTTTTGCATGTAGCTGTCCAGTTTTCCCAACACCATTTATTAAAAAGACTGTTCTTTCCCCATTGTATATTTTTGACTCCTTTGTAATACATAAATTGAATATATACATGGGTTTATTTCTGGGTTCTCTATTCTGTTCCATTGATATATGAAATCTGTTTTTATGCCTATACCATGCTGTTTTCATTACTATAGCTTTGTTATATCATTTGAAATCAGGGAGGTGAGACAACTGGTTTTTTTACAAGAGTACAAAAACAATTCAGTGGACAAATGATGCAAGTTTCAACAAATGGTGCTGGAACAATTGGGTATTCATATGAAAAAAATTAACTTTGATTCATACCTTACACTATACACAAAAATTAACTGGATCATAGACCCAAATGTCAAACTTAAAAATATAAAACATATAGAAAAAAGCATGGAAGAAAACCTTTGTTACCTTGGGTTAGACAAAGATTCCTTAGATACATACCAAAAGCATGATCCATAAAAGAAAAACAGTGGTAATTTGGACTTGATCAAAATTTAAAACTTCTACGTTTTGAAAGACTGTTTATAAAATGAAGAAACAAGCCACATAGTTGGATAAAATATTTTCAAGTCATATGTCTGATAAAGGACTTGTATCCAAAACAGATAGAGAACTTTCTAAACTCAATAATGAGAAAAACACCTGAATTTTTTCTAATGGGCAAAAGATTTTAACAGACACTTTATCAAAAAAGACATGCAAATGGCAAATAAGCACATGATATGTTCAACATCACTAGCCATGAGATAAATACATATTAAAAGCACAATAAGATATCACCACATGCATATTAAAATGGCTAAAATTACAAAGACCAACTATACCAAGTGTTGGTGAGGGTGTGGAGGACACGGTAGGACTACAAAATGGTTCTACCACTTTGGAAAACACTTTGGCAGTTTCTGTTCAAGTTAAAGCATTTAATTAAGCATTCTATGATCCAGCCATTCCACTCCGAAGTATTGACCTAAGAAAAGTAAAACCATATGTCCATTCAAAAACTTGGACAGGAAAGTTCATAGCAGCTAATATGTTTGCAGTAGAATATAATGGCCAAAAGCTGGAAACTGCCCAAATGCCTATCAACAGGTGAACAGATAAACACATTGTGGCATATTGATACCGTAAAAATGAATGAAGTATTGATATATGCATAACATGAATGGATCTCAAAATAATCATTTTGAGTGAAAGAAGCCAGACCAAAAATGAGTAGGTACTGTATTTATACAAAATTCTAGAACATACAAACTAATCTATAGGGACAGAAAACAGATCAGTGTTTGCATAATGATGGGGGGGTATTCAGAAGGGGTGGGAGGGAGAGATTACAAAAAGGCATGAGGAAATTTCTGGAGTTAATGGGTATGTTCATTATTTTTATTGTGGTGATGGTTTCGTAGGCACATACATGTCAAAACTTATCAAATTGTACACTTTCAATATGTATGATTTACTGTATATAAATTATACCTCAATAAAGCTGTCTTTTTCAATTTCGATTTCAAACAAATGAGTTTTAAAAATAAAAGAAGAGTGTTCTGAAAAGACGTCAATATCCCCAAGAGGAATCACGCCGTAAGCCTTATTAGCCAATATCTTACTGGGGAAAGAGAATGAGAAGTGATTCTTAAGGACAAACAAACGTCATAATTTTTCCAGCAACTTGCCCTAATGACATACTTACTAGAGAATCCAAAACTCTGACAAAACCTTTTACAATGGCATGTTATACTGAGTCCACTCAGTAACCCCTCCTTTTCACCCAAAAGGTACCACTCAAGCCTATTTGGAATTAAAGACTGGGTACTACCTGGCCTGAAGTAATTTTTCTCATTATTTTTGCCCCTTATCCATTTCTCTCCTCTCTCCACCCACTTCGCCGAAAGCAAGAATCAACCAATTCCAGAGGGAAAAAAACAAAACAAAACAGGATAATCTCCTGGATCCCAATTTGTCAGTCACCTTCATCTCTCAGATGATACTTCCTGGGAATCAGGATGTCCTGTCACCCTTGGAAACAGTTTTGTGCCTGGCTCCAGAGTCGGGACCCCGGCCTGCTGCGTGGATGGGGTTTCACCTTTATGCCCCACCCCCTCGGCTCACTGACCTACAAAGAGGACATTTGGTCCCCAGTGAAGGAGTTCTTGGGCTTGAGGAAGTTCATTTCTACAATTCATGTCGACTGGAGCCAACTACTGCTGCTCAGAAATGAAGAGAAAACTCATGAGACGGAGGAAATAAAAACGTGTAATATCCTCCTATTTTCAAAACAGCCTTCTAAAACGTCCTCAGCCCATGAGCTTGCTATTATATGAGACTCAGCACTGCATGGGTGCCCAGTGCTGGCAACTGACCGACTCAACTGGGAGCACTCTCTCTCAAAGCCAAGTTGAGTGAGGGAAGGAAAGGATACTGAGTCTCTCTGCACTCTTTTTATTAAAAAGGTAAGGGGTTTCTGGCAGAGTCAAATTTCTAGAGAGGAATCATCAATCAGCCCGGGGAGACCATTTCAAATCCGGCTTCCTGTCAGATAGCATCCTAATTTATGATGAAATTGAAGGTGAGTTCTAATGCACTGAGAGTTGGCCACTTGGCCAGCCAGCTAGCAGAGTGTGGGCAGCCCTCAGCAACCTTGACCTCCCTGCACAGAAATGAGAGGAAACTGTGACCTGGAGTTGACATTTCCTCACAGCATCGCCCAACTTTCCCAACACAGGGACCACAACCCACTGATAATACGGCTTTGAAGTGTCTGGCGCAGGGCCAGGAAACATTACAAGTGTCCTTTAGAGAATATCTGGTTTAGATTACTCCCAGTTTATAGGAAGCCACACATGCTAACTTTAGCCTTTCTCCTGCCTCCAGAATATGGGGATTTCAGGCTGACTGATCTCAAGCTTGCTCTTTTGGCTCAGACCTAAATGGCAAGCCTACTGGGTTTGGGTGTTTTTGTTTGGATTTTTTTCCCCCTTCTGTGCTGCATTCCAACCCCACATACATTTCTCTTCTTCTGCTCTTCACTTCAACTATTTCAGGTCATAATTCCCACATCCATGGGACTTTCTGTTTCTCATCGTGTGACATTTATTCAAAACGTGTTTCTGCAATGCAAACCTAAATCTGCATCAACTAAGGCACAGTCAAGTCCCGTGAGACAAAGAAGTACCAGCCCCAAATGTCCATAGTGCTGAGTAACAGTCCCAAATGTCCATACATTGCTTTAGAGTGATGGGAAGAAAAGTGGTACCTAGGGCCAAATTCAGGAGATTAGGAAAAGGAGCAGTGTTTAAAAGAATATAGTAAGCTCTGCTTCATGTGTTCCATGTTTCAGATAGTCATCCTACATACAGGTTGAAATGTTCATCAACCGATAATGCAGAAATTATGTGAACACAAACTTATCAACTTGGTTGGTACAGCATAAGACCTTGGATTTTGAAAACTCACCTGAACCCAAAGCTTCACTTAAAACTTGGCACCACCATGTACTCTCAAAGGGTTTTCAGCCAATTTATCAGATTCTATGATCCTTGGCTTCCTCTACACAATAAAATTATTCTCATATATTTACAGTGAGGGG
Source organism: Rhinolophus hipposideros (assembly GCF_964194185.1). Classification (NCBI taxonomy): domain Eukaryota; kingdom Metazoa; phylum Chordata; class Mammalia; order Chiroptera; family Rhinolophidae; genus Rhinolophus; species Rhinolophus hipposideros. The sequence goes on from NC_138072.1 coordinate 10,540,272, forward strand.
TAAATGAAAAATATGAGAAAGCTTGGCACAATGCTTGGCACAAATTAGGTGTTCAACAAACATTTTTCTTTACTGTTTCTGAAATTAATATTACATATTTTTTCACAGTATATATTTATTGAGTGCCCAGTATGTGCCCAGCACCTATTAGAAAGGGAGAGGCTGTAGATGGTCCTCTGTTAATTAGCTAATGACTAAGGAGGTTCAACACACACGTTAAGGGAGCTAAACAGAAGACTACTTCCCAAAGACCAAGCCAATATGCTTGGCCAGTCTGGGTGAGTTCCGGAGATACCACCCCAGATCAATACCAGATCTCAAGGTGGGGGCTGAGGGGAGAGGGTGCAAGTCCACTTGTCAGAAAGAGATCGAAGTGATTCAATGATGGCCAGAGCTTCATGTACCTTCCACTGCCTTGACCCTGAACGGAAGCTGTCCAGTCTTGCATAATCCTAGATCCAAAAAAGCCATTCTTGCATAATCCTAGATCCAGAATAATCCAGAAGTGGACAGTGTCCATTTCATTGGCTATGATAACACCCAGTAGATATGACAATACTCATATCTACAACTGATATTACCAAGAGAACATGGCCAGGGTACCCCTTACTAGAAAGTGAGTCAAAAAATGGGGGGGGGGGGCCATTATGATCAATTGTATGTTTCTCAACTTCAGGTCTTGTTTTATAGGCTTCCTAGGCAATTATTGATCCTTGGGTATGTAGCAGCCACTAGATATAGCACTGGGAATAAGACTAAGAGGCAAGACCCTTGCTGTTGAAAAGTTGAGAACGGATGCAGGGAGATATGACATAGAAATCAAAAGGCAAATAAAAACCATGTAGGCTATACAAAGTGCTGTGTGCAAAGTCTGCTTTTTCTTCCCACCCCCTCACTGACCCCACCAGGGCTCTCTGAGTCACTACCCATTTCGTCTTAGGACCTCTGCAATGCAGGACTCTCTGTTCAACAAATCCATCTAGGGCTGACTTCTTTTTCTATGTACAATGGTGATGGAAGAAAGACTAGAGACAATTTCTGTGCACAGAGAGCTTTCAATGTTCATAATGAAAAAAAAGACCTAAGAACCCACACAGAGAAACATGTGACGATCGTGACTTGGCTGAGCTATGTGAATTAATACATGGGCAGTCACATAAAAAAAAAGTTCACGAACCTTTTTCATTCTCTGCCTAATTGAGTCTTCCCCCAAATAATTTAGGAGCTTCTTCGACAAGCTGTTGAATTCACAGGAGAGCAATTGAAAATCACTTAGAGAGCTAAGTAAAAACAGTAGTAAACACAGCAGCTTCCGAGACACTTAAACAAAGCCCTTTCCAGCATACATATCCTCTGATCCTATGTATTTTGTCCCATAAACTAAAAACACAAGCATGTCTTCTGCCTGCTAGGTCTCTTAGAAAGATTCTTCTTGGAAGATTTGGACTTATCTCTGAGTTAAGCTCTGGATTTGGACCAGTCTCATCTTTAATTAAGAGTGCGATACCCCGGTACGTACCCCCGGGGGCTCCCACACCAAGAATCTGTTTGGTTTGGCTGATCTTTGCCAGCGAGTGGCTTAGAAACTTCACATCACCTACCGTTCATGTCAGCACTGGGCCCAGGCTAATTGTTTCACATGCTGAGTCATCAAGGGGATTCACTGTCATCCTACCTGCGTAGGCAAGTCAGTCCTTCCACATCTGGTTCTAATTCCTAGCTGACACGAAGTGTGTTGTGTGGTTTTTACCAACCTACAACCTCCCTGAACTTCTTCTGCATTATCACCAATGAAAGAGTAAAAGTAGTTCCCTCTTTCCAATGCCAGGGTCTAGCATTTACTTAATTATAAAGATTACAGTTTGGCTGAGGACTATAGGATTGGGGAAAAAGATCTCTATTACAAGATAATCTACCCTTCCCCCCTTAAAAGCCATTCCCAAAACACAATTAATACATCAATGAAGTATGCGCACCATATTACAAGTTGTATCTTCTTCTAAAGAAAAATTGTTCTAGTTCCATATATGATGATCAAAAGTTAATCATATGTACAGTAATCCCCCGTTACCTACGGTTTCCCTTTCTATGGTTTCAGTTACTAACAGTCAACGACGGTTCGAAATAGTCAACGGAAAATTCCAGAGATAAACAATTCATAAGTTTTAAATTGCATGCCACTTTGAGTAGCGTGATGAAATCTCTCCACTCCTGCTCCATCCTGCCCGGAACATGAATCATCCTTTTGTCCAGCATCTCCACGCATAGAAGCCCCCCACCCATTGATCACTCAGTAGCCATCTCCATCATCAGATCAACTGTCATGGTATCTTAGTGCTTGTGTTTAAGTCACCCTGATTTTACTTGCTAATGGCCCCAAAGCACAAGAGTAGTGATGCTGGCAAGTAGGATATGCCCAAGAGAAGCCATAAAGAGCTTCTTTTAAGTGAAAAGGGGAGTACAGTACAATAAGGTATTGTGAGAGACAGACCACATTCACGTTTTATTATGTATATTATTATAATTTCCTATTTTATTATTAGTTATTGTTAATCTCTTACTGTGCCTAATTTCTCAATTAAACTGTATCATAGGTGTGCATGTACAGTATAGGAAAAAACAGTACGTATAGGGTTCGGTACTATCCGTGGTTTCAGGCATCCACGGGGGGGATCTCAGAATGTATTCCCGATAGATAAGGGGGGGGGTACTGTATATTCATTCAGCAAATATTTGCTGAACATCTATAATGTGTTATGAAGTTCACCAGATGTAAAGGAGAATGGGGGAAATCCCTTTTCGTAACAGGAGCCACAGACACAAACCAGTTACTATGATAAAATGTTAGAAATGCTATGACAATTGTATGTACAAAATACTCCGTGCACAGACAGAGCAGATTCAGAAAGGAGATGGCATTTGAACTTGGCCCTAAAGGTATGGAGTCATGACCAGGCTGGAGAACAGGCACAGCGTGGACAAAGGCAGATCCATTCCAGGCTGGGAATCATGAGGAGCCCAGTCTGTGAGAGGAGACTGGGCAGGCAGTGAGTCAAGAGCAGCAGATCAATCTGGAAAGTTAGCCTGGAGCCAGATAGTAAAAGTCATACCAAATAGACTTTATTTTATTCTCAAGGCAGTGGGGAGCCATCAAATACTTTTTAGCCTGGTGGAGTGAAAAAAAGAGAAAAGCGAAAAAAAGATGTTTAATCCAAAGTCACAAGTCACTGAAACAGCAGATGCTATTAATGACAGTCCCCAGTGGATGCACTGGGGTGGGGGAGGGGGAGGAAGAGAAGGAATGATGAGCTCATTTTTGGATCACAAACAGGAGAGTGTGAGCTGCAATTTGAATGGGGCCAGTCCAGTGGTCTCTCTTCAAATGAGTTACCCACTTGGTGTGGTGGCTTTAGGGTTCCTAAGAGTTCAAAGTTTCCAGGGCGTTTCAAGCACCAGCCCTAAATCATGGACATGACTTAAGTGTGGGTCACTGTGTTCTATATTGGTTTATCGCTTTTATCTGTCTTTCCTTTTAAATGGTTTTTGCACTTTAAAATGTCTTTGGGTGCTTATTTGTATTTCATAGGAGTGTAAAAGTTAAGTCAGGTCCGTGTTTCATCACTTTGGGCCAAGTGACTGGAAAGAGACCCGAATAAAGCCTAGAAAGAAGGCAACCATCAGAGTTAAAACTGAACCACTTTTATGCATGTATTTCTAAGCCCAGAATCAAGCTCATCTTTATGTGGGTTTAAGGTGAGGTTTACAATCACTTGAATGGGACAGTGTAAAAAGAGAGAGATGCTAATAGTCATGAATCTGTCCCTTGGTCCAGTCTTTTCTGGAATGGCTTCTTCAATTAATTCCCAAGAACCTTCTGATGTGTTTTTATAAATGAACAGCACATATTCCAATGGAGAAGAATCCGATGGCATCTGCTTCTTATCAATTCAATGGGAAATGGATGGCCAGAGCTATGTTGGAGATGGTGCTAGGCTGTCTTCAGTTGGTGGTCCAATAAATCTTCCAGATGACAATGACAGTCCAACCTGCCTATCTCTCCACCCTCATTTCACCTCACTTGCCCACACACATCCTTTTTGTCCCAGCCACACTGCACTGTGTTCAGTTCCATCAATCTGCTGTTCTTTCATATCCCTAGACTACTGTATCTGTACCACTGCCCAAAATGGCTTCCCTACAGATCCCTTCTCTGGCGCGTTAAGTCCTACTTGTCTTTCATCTGGAATAATGGAGATAATATTTGCACATGTGACTTCTGAGAATCAAAAGAGGCCATCCACATTATGTTCTTAGAACAGTATCTGGCCTGTTGGAAGCACTCAATACATTTTAGCTATTATCATTACTCTTCTTTCTAGATTCAATTCAAAGATCACTACTCACAGGGAACCTTCCATGAATTCTTTCCTTACTATTAGGTGCCCATCCTATATGTTCTCATTGCACATTAAACGTGTCTCTATGCCAATAATAACAATAAATGAGGACTAGGACTTGTGGACGGCCATGTGCAGACACCGCCCTAAATTCTGACTATAGTAAATCTTCACAATAATACTCTGAGATAGTTGTACTATTATTCCCATTTTAGAAACAAGCAGACAGCTCAAGCTTTTTTTAACCAAGGACTAACAGCTAGTCAACAGCCGAATCAGAACACAGTTCTCTGGTTTGAGAGCTAATGTCCTATACTTTATCACGCCAAATTTTATTTGCAATTTTTGTTGTTCTGTTATTACTCCCCACTAGATTACAAGTTCTTCAAGGACAAAGATCTCTTTCTGTTGTTGCTGTTTTCCCCAGACTCTGGCCCTGTGCCTGGTACAAAGTACTTGCTCAATAAATGTTTGATAAAGTATTACATATCCAAATTCCCACCAGATAAAGAAGGAAATAAAGACTGGAGAGTCTTATCAAAGTAAGTTGATCAAGGAGGTGGTAGTTCCCATTTCCTGCCTGTATTTTGTGGTTAAGACCAGGCGCTGGTCTTAACTTGAGAGGTTCTGCCCGAATAAAATCCAGCTGCAACCATAGCCTTATAATTCTCATAAACAAAGGTACAGTGTGTCAACAGCTGCACAAATCCAACAGAGGAAAGTCGTTGGACAGGACATGGCTGGTCCCTGTGAAAAACCTAGTTAACAAGGAAACCAACCAGAGCCTATCTCCTTTCTGGCAATCTATGTCCATCACTCCCCTCAACTCCAAACGCCCCTCCAAGGTACCCCGTTTACCACACCCAGGTGAGAACACAGCACATGCTGTCTCCACATTCCTGCAATTCTCGGGCAGACTGTTGAGACTGCGTTAACATGTCCTCTTCCTATGTTAAGCCCAATTTACCCTCTATGTTTCATGGTTACAGCAACATGCATGTTGGGAAATAGAGCCTGTTTAGAATGATGTGAGGAGAAAGCAGGCAGATGGCGAGTCTAGACAATGAGTGAGAAAAGTACAGACAGGAATTCAAGAGGTGTTCTTCACTGTAGCAAAGATGTGAGAAGATCGTTAGAGGAGGATTCTGGGAAATGGCTTTTAAAAGATGGATATTATTAAGACTAGTTTAATGTGCTGATTGGAATGATCCAGAAAAGAACAACAGCTGGTGCAGAGAAAAAAGTGACAAATGAGGAGTCAAGTCCTTCAGAAGGAAAGAAGCAATGGGATCCAGGAGGGAAATGGGGGACATTACGTGTATAAGAGGCCCACTGGATATAGATGCAGGTAAATAGGTGGAGCTGGAGTAATTCTCATCTGGTTCCTTCTATACTCTCAGTGAGGTGTAAGATGAGCTAACCGTGAGCATGAGAATGGGAAAGTAAACTTGCTAGGAATGTTTGGAGTTTGATCAGACAGAGAGGAGTGTCCTTTTGAGATTTGTCATCATAATCAATAATGTAATTCTCTCCATTAACACTCAGGGGCTCATATTCAGGGGCAGTACCGTTAGATAGCTGTAATTCTACACTCTGGGTCCTACACTATGTGCATTAAATCCAAAAGGAGCAAACAAGCTGGGCCCTCCCTTCATGGAGCTTATAAAGCCCTTTAAAAAAAATTAACACAACAACTAGACACAAACCCAGCGATGTATAAAATAGACGGTATCATTCAAGTCTCTTCACGCGATTGTTTTTATTAGTCATCTAATAGGGAAATGGTAGTGCAGACAATCAATTAAAAAAACAATCAAAAAGATTTATAAATGAATGAGTGTGGCTGTGTTCTGATAAAACTTTATCTATGGAGACTGAAATTTTAATTGCATATACTTTTCACATGTTACAAAATGTCAGTCTTTGATTTTTATTCAACGGTTTAAAAATGTAAAAATCATTCTCAGCCTTCAAGCCGTTGTTAAAAAATAGGCAGCAGACTGGATTTGGCCCATGGGCCATAATGTGCCAATCCCTGTGCTAGACCACAGTTAGGTACTCAGAGCTGCAGGGAAATTTGTAGCCAAATGAGAACAAGATAGTCAATTCACATCAGCTCGACAATTATTGAGAACCTGCTATATAAAGTCACCATGCTCAAAGAGTCTAAATTGCTCAGAGATCCTATGGACTTACTGAGTAAAAATTGCAAAGACAAGTCAACTAGATGTCCCCTGTGGTTTATAAAATGATCTTACGTTTGCATCTGTCAAGTCTGCTATGAAACTCCTCCACCCATGAAAGTTACCAGCTCCACAATACAGAGCATGTTTCAAAGGTGAAGGACAGTAACCTGCAGTGTCTGCTCCACACAGTATTTTTAAACATCCGTAACTTTGTTATTCTGAAACCAAGTTTCTTCAAACAAGGCAGAGCACACATTCCTTACTCAGGGTTATGTACCAGGAAGGCCAAGTTTGAAATTTCCAAACAAAGCTGCTTTTGAGTAATCCGAAGACAAAAAAAGCATTTGAAAATTTTCTGAACTGCTGAAAAAAATGCATTTTTTTCCACCTTTAGATAACTCTGAAATGGGTAAGTGGACTTCGCTTTACTTTCCAAAATAAATCCATTTGGGAATGAAATTTAGTAAGAGAAGCCAGAGAAATCATCCATGGGTTCCATTAATTGCCACTGATGTCAGGGGCTTTAAAGAGAGAAAAGAAAAAAAGAAAAAAAGAACTGGGAATCAGAAGACTTGGGTTTCTAACTCATAGTTGGCTGCAATCCCTTCTCATTAGTACACATTCCCTGTCAAAATGGGCCCTAAACAGGTCCTGGTAGGATACAGGAATATCACCATGCAAACATCTTTGATCATGCAATGTCCCCATTAATTCTGATAATGGTGGGAAGTCAGAGCTCAAAAGAGTGACAAGCGTGGCTTGGCATGGAGTGTTGGTGACCATGCAGAGTGGGGAGTGAACTCACCTCAGAAAGGGGTGGCAGGATAGGACTGGACCAATGAAATAAGTCAATATATCAGGATATGCGAGCCAATTCTCTCAATGCAAGAGAAAGGATTTATAAATATGGAAAGAGAGGAAGCCAGAACATACTCTGTGGTGTTGAGTCGGTACTGGAGATATCCACATAAATTCATAATTTCCAATAATAGATAATAGACAGTAGAGGTGTAAATGGGTGTACACACGTGTATTGTGTGTCTGTGTATGTGTACCTGCACACATACACACGTGTATTGTGTGTCTGTATATGGGTACCTGCACACATACACCCTCTAGCTCTGTCCACCGTGAGGGCCTGGGAGCAGCAACATCCCCAAAACCAACAGCACAGCAAGGAGACTCTGATCTTTTAAATACCATCCAACACTAAAAGCAATCAGGAAAGTATAAGATGAGCCTGGAGCCAGACGCAAGGAAATACTCAAAAATTGATGGAACAGGACAAACAGACACAGAAGCCAGATTGAAGAGGTTCCCAATGGCTAAACCTGGGATAATATGAGCATCAAAATAAATGATAGCAAGAAAGGTAACAACCATCGGACAAATAGGAAACCGTAAGTCCATCCAGATATAAATAAATAAATGAAGAAATAAATTAAAAGTTGGATGAAGAATGGGATGTCTACACAGTTTTCAAGTAACTCCCTACAATATGTGCATGAATTGCAAAGAACATTTGGGGAGAATTGCTAAGAAAAAACTGGAAAAAAAAATGTTTACAGTGGAGAAGTCTGGCCCACACCACCTTTATCAAGAACTTAATCAAGTTACAAAAATGACCGTCATCAGTAAAAGACAAGTTGACATTGTGCACCACCTGATAGGAGGCAATAATGAATGACTGACAGGCAGAAGACAGCAGGAACAAAGAAGTTATGCAAGGAAAAAAAACAAAACAAAAGCAGGTTGGGTATGGCAAAGTCACTTTGCTACACCAAACAAAGCTTGTACTATAACTACCACATAGTGTAAATGTAACCAACATGAGTAAGAACCAATATTTCAATGAACTATGAAATTTTTGCCAAAATTCTGAGTTAACGGGATAATTTTTGACAAATCCAAAATCAATTTAAAAGGGAGCTATGACACACTCCTTACCCACCACACCCACTTGCTTGAGGCAGAGTCAGATATCCGCCCCTGTCCTCTGTGGGCTCAGCGTGACCCTACCTAGCTTACATTTGACTCTTTTGATCACGAAGAACAGAGTTTCACTCTAGTTGCCTTGGGAAATAAAGGTTTATTGTCAGAATGTGCACAGTAATAAAGAAAAAGGGAATGTCAGCCAGGAAGCTAGCCTTTGGGGCAATTCAGGGAAAGATGAACTGGGCCCGTGGGGAAAAGTAGATGGAGAGACAAACTGAAGGATTGTTCTAAATCCAAAGCAATGCTAGGGATCTCAGCAGAAAGATTTCTGGATTTTCATTCTAAGGCCCTGCCCTTAACTTCACTCAGCTACTCTGCTTTTTCTGCTTTTCTTCGTTTACCTCTCTTCCCACTGGGAATGACTTATTCATGCCCTTCTCTCTCTTAGTAACCCTGCCTGGTCATTAACTCAGGTTCCTCATAACCTCACCTTGCTTTTGACATCTCATGACTACAGCCCTACATCAGAGTCCACTTTTCACATTTCTGCACCTTCGGTTCCCTGCCATTGCCAAAAGTTGTTCTGCTTCTCAAGTACACATTCCTAAGAACGACATACTGACTGGGGCAGCTCTTTCAGCCAGGGCATCTTAGCTGTTCTAGATGGAGCAGCAAGCAGCCTTCAAGTTGGTGCCTTTCTATTGTTAACCTAGAAATAAAACGCCAAATTGAGAGGCATCAAGCATTTAGTTGAGATCACAGAATTGCAATTCCGTGGCACAGATTTAGGCAGAAGCCCAAATTGTGTCCCAATTACAGAGTGAAGGCAAGGTGTTTTTTTTGTTTGTTTTTTTAATGAGAAAACGAAGGGAAATGATTACATGAATAGAAGAAAGAAATTTCTATTGGTGTTACTGGTTCTATCTTCAGAGAGAATGTCTATAATCATCAGTCTTTGTGGTCAAGGTGTCTGCTTTCCTGTTGGCTTTACAAACAGTTGCTTGTAAGATGACATTGCTCTGGCCCCATCCAAAGGATATTTTGCCTGGTTTAAACATTCCCAAGATTCAATGAGTAAGACATACAACCAATTCCCCTAGAATGGCTGCTCTGGCTCTATTTCAAAATGGCTCTACTTATGCCAACTTTTCACACTATCTTTACTTAGTGCCTGGGAAAATAAAGACACGTGGTTCAAAGCCTGGGACCACCCTAACAGCAGGAGCTGAGATTGGGAGAACATCCCTATGAGGGGCTGTGAGCAGGCATGGAGCATGGTTACATGTTCAACACTTAGAACTGAGCACTGATACATTTGTTTAATGTTTTGACTACTGTACTGTATTTTAACTGGTGTCCTTTGTAATCTCAGGTGCTTTATTTTATGCTTCTAAAATCATTATTCTGAGAAGGCTCCCACAGACCACCAGACTGCCAGTAGGCTTCATGGCACAAAAACCCAGATTGTTTTGAGGGTATGGATTGTGTCCCATTCACTTCTGTGCCCCGAGGATCTAGGACAAGCCTAGCATGGAACAGGCACTAAAATATTTGTAGAAACAATGACTACTTACATCTCTAGCATTAAAAACTATGCCTGGCCCACAGAAGGCCTTCAATGGACGTGTTTAAATGAATAACTCCACCTCTGAAGCCCCAGCTTGCTGGCCCATCATTTCCCTCCTCGAGTCTCATCCAGTTCACTCTTCACTCTGCGGCATACAGAGGAATCATTTATCAAATAGGCTGGTACAGTATCAACAATCAATTTCTACAACAATGCAGAATCCTTAGTCCCTTGTAAATTACTTCAATGATAATCAGCAGGTTTTGATGTGTAGGGCTGTCAGATCAATGAAGAATTCCAGAATCTAATGAGAGGTTTCTAGTGTCTGGAGGGTCTCCTCTATGGTGAATTCTCCAGGACTGGGGATAGGCTGGTTATTTAGCCCTCTGTGTTCCAGGCTCTGCACAGCACATATTTTCAAGCCAGCTGGTGAGAAAGAGTCAGTGAGGCAATCTAAGGATTTGGACAGATTTCTTTGTGTGCAGAGTTAATTGGCTCATATGGAGATTGAACCTGTGACCTTGATTTCCTTAGCCCCATAGCCTAACCTGCTGAGCTCATCAACTTGACCACTTGAATGGACTCAGAGCCTCCCAGGGAAGACGCACATAGGACAGAAGACATACACAGGAAGCCATGGGCATACAGAATGAAGCAGAGGGAAAATTCTTGAATCACATCCTTGATACTTCCCTTCCTGCTGACAAAAAGGGCAAAGGGCTTCAACGTTACCACTTCCTTCCTTACTCCACCCAAGCCCTGACCCTTGAGTATCTGATAGCAACGAGCAAGAAAGGTCACGTCCTCAAGTGCCTTGCAAGATTTCTGGCAATGATATGAGGAAGAACGAATCCAGATATTTTTGCTATGATATAGTTTGAGTTTTCTTTTGCCAACTTTATATGACCTTTGCTTTTGATCCACCCAGAGAATATAGGAGGACCATGGTTCACATCCTTCTATCCCTCCCCAAGAAAGCCGTTCCTGACTGGAGGAAGGGACTGCGAGGGCTCTAATGTGTCCCCAACAGATGGGGACTGACAGGTGGCTTTGGTTGCACAAGAAATAGTACTAGGCATTTCACATCTGTTATTTCAGTTAATTCAGAGGAATGGGTGGTTAAAAGCTAGTTAAAACACCCTCCTTCTAAGCTTCCACCATAATTAGTCCTTAAAAGTTACAGGATGTATGAGCTGGATACATTCGTAAGTCAGGAGAACGAGCAAGTTCATAAAGTAACACATCTGCTACGTAATTCTTACTCGGGATTGATTTATCAGGCTACCCCATTATCACAGCTATCATGCAAGAGAAACGGTCAACAAGATACTGAGATTTTAGGGGTTTATTTAGGCAGGTACTTGTGCCAGGAATGTCCTTCATGCTACTGAAACCGTATGAAGTTTGAAGTTGACTGGAGTAGATGAGAGTTCTGGGAACCATGCTACTCGTGAGATGTCATCATTTGACAAGTGGGCAATAAACAGATAGGGTAACCATACTTCCCAGTCTGCCCAGAATGGCCTTGGATCGATGCTGGTTATCCCAGAGTGATTTTTCATAGTGTCCTCTTTCACGCTCAAATCAGTCCCAGTTTGCCCAAGCATGGGTCAAAGACTCATATTGTTAAGATATCAGTTCTACTGAAAATGATCTATAGAATCAATAGAATTTCAATTACAATTCCAGCAGGCGTTTTTGTAGAAACTGTCAGACTGACTCTAAAATTCACAGAGCAATACAGAGGACCTACAAGAACCAAAATGACTTTGAGAAGAAAAAAAATAACAAAACTAGAGGTTTAACTCTACCTTACTTTAAGACATCGTAAACCTATAGTAATCAGCACAGTGTGGTATTGATGTGAATACGGACAAAGAAAATCAGTGAAACAGAATAGAAAGTCCAGAAGCAGATACGCATATACGGGAACAACTGATTTTTTACAAAAGTGCAAAAGCAAGCGCATGGAGAAAAAAATAGTCTTTTCAACAGTTCGCTATGCATATGCAAAAAAAAAGTGAACTTTGATCCACACCTTGCACTGCACGACATATAAAAATTTACTCAAAATGGATCACAGATTTACAGGGAAACCTGAAACAGTAGAACCTCTAGAAGGAAACACAAGAGAAAACCTGACTTTAGACCTAAAAGAACAAATCGATAAAATCAGATTTTATAAATATCAAAAACGTTTGCTCTGTGAAAGACACTGTTAAAGAATGAAAACATAAGCCACACACTAAGAGAAACTATTTACAATCATATACCTGTCTGATAAGGGACTTGTTATTTAGGACATAGAAAGAAGTCCCAAAACAGAAGAAAACAAATCCGTTTTCGTTTTTTTCCAATGGGCAAAAGATTTTAACAGGCATTTCATCGATAAGATACACAGTGGCAAATAAGCACATGAAAAGCTACTCATCGTTAGCCATGAGCAAAAACCTAATTAAAACCACACTGAGATACTATTATACTACACACCTGTTAGAATGTGGAAAATTAAAAATACCGTACCAAGTGTTCATGGGGCTGTTGCGGAACTAGAACTCTTGTATACCATTGGTAGAAATGTAAAATTTACTTTAGAATGCAAAAATACTTCAGGAAATATTTTTGCTGTTGCTTAAAAGGTGAAATATAGATCTATTGTGTGATCCAAACGTTCGGCTCCTGGGTATTTACCCAAGAGCAAAGAAAAACATGCATCCACGCAAAGCATTCTCCATGAATGTTTATAGTGGCTTTACGTGTGATAGCCAAAAAACTGGAAACAACCTAAATGTCCATCAACAGGTGAACAAACAAGCTGCTAGTGACCCACACAATGGAATACTACTCAGCAATAACAAGGAAAGAAACTATATGGACTATTGATACAACACAAAATGAATCTCAAAATAATTACGCAGAGTAAAAGACATCAAACCCAAAAGAGTACCTACTCCACGATTTCATTTACATAAATCTCTAGAAAATGCAAACTAATCTACAATGACGAAGGTCAGTGGTTGCTTGTGGAATGGGCAGAGGGCCAGGGTCAGAGAGAGGTGGAAAGGAAGGTATTATGAGAGGATGTGCAGAAACTTTAGGGAGGAGGTAAGGGTATATTATCTTGATGGTGGTGCTAGTTTCATGGTTTCAATGGTATATACATATCAAAACATAAAAATTGTACACAATAAATAGGTACAGCTTATTGTATAAAAATTGTACTGTCATTAGACTGTTCAGAACATTTGTGAGTAACTTATCCCAGATCTCATAAGAGTAAGTGGTAGAGTTGGGATTTGAACCCAGGCTTCTGGCTTCAGAACCCAAGTTGTTAACAATCCAAGCCACTTAATAGCATGTAAGAAAATGTGGCCGTTACTACTACGGTTGTTATTATCTGGGGCTAAGCCTCTCTCTTCCTTCATGGACACGGACACTGGGCCCAGAGAAGCAAAAGGACTTGTCCAGGCACCCCTATGACTGAGCAGCAACCCTGAGACCATCCTTGCGTGTCCTGACGCCCACACCCTTTCTCTTCCACGAAGCCCCTAGCCAGAATCAGCACAGGACACCCCAAATCCTGGCACCACCACTTACTGGGTGAGTGACTTTGGAGCACTTACACAACATCTTATTTTCTCATTGCTACACTAGGGAGGTAATAAAAAGAAAGTACCCTGGTTTGGATAAAAAAATTAAAAGGTCACTTGAGCATTATTTGACCTTGTCATAAAAAAAATCACCAAAACGGAGTAGCACACATTAAAACGAGAGGTGAAGAACCACCAAAACCAGCGTTACCCCTTCTGTGCTTACCCAGCCTGGGCTCTGAGAACTGTGTTGCCGTTATAAGCCGCCACAGCTGTTTGTCCACCTGTCCAAATACACTCCTGGAATCCCACCAAGAAGTGCGGAGAAATATAATGGTCCAGTGAGCCCATGTTTTGTGTTGACTGCCCGGGAAGTGTACGCCTTAGAAAACCATTGGGTATTTGTCTCCGCAGGACTTCAGGTAGCCGATAATTTCATAATGAGATCTATATTTCTTTCACAACATGGTATAGGGAAAGTCTTTGCAGCACCTCAGGTATTTCTTCCCCTCACTTGTATTCCTTTCACTTTCTTTATTTTCACTACCTAAGTTCTACTAGTGGAGATAGTGAAGGAGGTCTCCCTTATGACCCTTTACACTTCTCTCTCTCTCCCTCTCTCTCTCTCTCTCTCTCTCCTTACACACAAACACACACACACACACACACACACGCATGCGCGCTCACACAAACACAGCATGAGAATGGTTTAGGTAACTTTCTCTTTTAGTTTGGGTTCCCCCTTAAGACAATCCTAAGGCACAGATTCAAGTGCAGCTTATCTGGGAGGGAATCCCAAGAAACACTGACGGGAGAGGAGCAGTAAGATAGGGAAGGGAAGACAGCCTGTAAGAGGTTTATTTTCAAGCAAGTCACCTCTGTGGACAATTGGAGCTTAATCCCGCAGGTGTCTCTGGGAGCTAGTGTAGAAATGCCCCTCGGAGTTATGCCACCGTGTGGTGAAGGATCTGAGGTATTTGTACCCCAAGCCCCATACGTCGTGGGCTGACTTGATATAGCCTTCGGCAAGCTTAGTCTCGTGCAGGAGACAGACATTTAAAACAGTATGAACTCCTCAATGCCTGCTATACGTCTCCTTCAACTGCGAACCCCATCCTGACTCAGGGGAGTTCCCTGGCACTGAGAACCTTCTAGGCTGGAGGCCAAAGCAGGCTCTGGCTCCCAAGACAGACTCCAGGCAAAGAAATGCAGATGTTGGCATTTGGAAGTTGGTCAGCGTGCACTGAAGTGGTAGGAGGAAGGGTGGGACGCCAATCGTTGCTTTCCCAGGGGATGACAGCACCACTGAGGAAGGACTGACTAACATATTTAGTGTGGCATGCTCACCAAATTCTCATGGGCTCCCGCAGATTCCCAGCCATGTAACCAAAAGACTGTGAACAGAAGTGCCACACATCATTTCCAGGCAAAACCATTTATGAGTCAGCATGCAACCCTTCCACCGTCTCTTCCCCTACAACAGCAACCCAAAAGCTCCACGTTCCAGATGAGCTAGCTACAGAATGCAGCCGGAATGGATCCTTCAGTTCCCACCGGGAAAGCAGTCGATACGGAAAGCTGCAGGACCCACAGCTGACTTTGGGAAATAGACAAAGAAATTTCTAGGTGTGTAGCCACAGACATTTCCAAATTTGTTCGTTACTGCAGCATCGCTTAACATAACCTGTCTAATGCAGTTAAGACCTCTTGTCCTGATTTCAGTTTGATGTGTTCATTCAACAAATAATTCAACATGCAATTACTATGTCCCAAACAATATTTTTGTCGTGGGGGTACAGCAGTGAACAAAAGGACCAAACATGTCTGCCTTTGTGGGTCATAATACGCAGTCGTGGGAAGTCACTCTCGCCGTAAAGGAGAAAAGTTTGTTTCTCCTCACAGTAGCTGTAAGAGACACAATGGTAAGTAAGCATCCAAAAGGGAAAGCTTTTCTGGCATTTCAATAGGCAGAAGTCAGTCAGTTGGCATGTGCAAGACAAGGTGTCAGAGGAAAGGAAAGGAAAGGAAAATACCAAGGCCAACACCGAGGCGAAGATCTCATTGCACATCACTTCAACATTTGTTGAATACTATTAAGACCTGGCTGTATGCTAGAAGGCAGAGATCGGAAGGTAAATAAGAATAGGGAAAATACACTCTGCTTCACAAGCTGAGTCCAGTGATTAAAAAGAAATGTAAACCCAGGTTAAATACTTTGATGGCTGCTCTGTGTCTTATTAAACTTTGAATCCCGGAGTGACACAGTGTAGATGCCCAATAAGCGTTTGTGTAATAGAATTGATCAATCATTGTGCAACACGGTTTTGCTTGATCTGAAAAGAAAAGCCATGTTAAAAACCAACAAATCAGCCCGTATCCCTGTCCATCCTCATCCTCATCAATTCCACTTTTGAGTATTTTGAATACATTCAAAATATCAGCTTTTGAATGCCTGTGGAGACCAGACCTCTGGCTTCCCATGTCATTGTGCACTGAGCAGCCTCCCGAAAGGTTGGGCTCTGGGGATAAGAGCATCAAAGGCCTAACAGCTATTCAGAGCTTACCTTGAACTTGCAAGCTAGATAGCGTAATCTGTAATCTGTAAGGTGGAATGTCAGCAGCCTCCCATTTGAAGCACGTCCAATCTACAAAGGTCACTGCAAGTCCCTACTGGCCATTTCAGAGACTTGCGAGCATATCAAGAAGCTTCAATGCCTCTAGCATGGCCCCCCTTTTAAAGAGAAGTAAAGTGCATCCAGACAAGAGGACAAATTGGTGTACGTGTTAAATCCTAAGGTCTCTTGTTGCCATAGCCTCACACCAGTGCTGTTGTCAGCCATTTAGATGCCTCCGTCCTTTTGGAACTCTTGGTTTTTGTAATCACTGGGCAGATCCTGGGGGAAGTCCTGGGCAGATTCCACTTCGGGGAAACTGACCAACTAGAAAGCTACCACATCCTTTATGAATGACCACGGTCCAAATAAACTGAAGCTGTAGAAATGTATGAACATTTACCATTTAGCAACACAACTTGGAGAGAGGCTGTTCTGCCCCTGAAAACAGGCAACCCACAGCCTCTTCACATTTCCAGGTGATACTAGAGGTTCGGGAAATCTCTGGCCTGGGATCAGCCCTCCAGAGGGCTGTGGAGAAGGCAGGGCACTAATTCTCCTGATTGGACACTGCCCCTTCATCCATTTGGTCTTCACGTGTCCCCTCCATCCAGCCTGCAGTCACTGGCCCCCACGTCTCGATGACTGGTCAACGACCAGTGCATACGCACTATTTAAAATGAAGGGTATCTGAAATGATCACTAGGAGTTATCAGCCCCTTTAACCTCAGGTAAATTTCTCTTACTTAGCTAAGCCCTGTCTGGCCAGTAAAGAGCTCTGTGAAGTCTAATGCAACACTCCACGAAGTTTAGCAATCTCTCTCTGTTCAATAGATCGCCTACTCTGTATCTCACCCCAACAGTTGGAAATGATATAACCTGACCCTCTGATAAGCAGCAGAAACCAGTTGCTTCTCACTACGAAGCATCTATTTTTTGAACTAACTGCCAAGCAAGCAAACGCTCAGTCAGAGCTCTGACTCTGTCAAACAATGTCTATTGATCTTTTCATCTTCCCCTGGTCTACCCACCCCCACCCATCACTTTAGCCCTCGGGAAAGAAAACTGGATTGTTTTTCTTTTCTTCATCCCTTCTCCTCCCAAATCCTCAGCCCTGTAGAACAGCAAACCACATCTTACCTACGTGGAATGCAGAAGAAATGTTTTCCTTCTGATATTAAAAAGTCCTCCCACCAATTAAGTAAACATTGGCCAGCCACAGAGCTGGCATGTTATTACAGCGCATAGGAGAGGACAAAGCCAGGGCTTTTGCAGAGTTTTGTCGGAAGGAACCTTAGGCTTTGGCCTCAATTCCAGGAGAGAGAATGAAAACACTGTGCACGTGTCAGAATGCCAATTGCAACCGTCCCCCACGGATTGCTGCAGTGTCGGAGGATGTGACTGACCCACCTGATCTTCACCAACAGTGGGACTACTTCTCCTCCTTCCAGACAGGATCCAGGCTCAGATCAAATACTGTGTTCTGGCGGGTTCTACCCTTGCGACAACAGGCCCAATGGTGTCAACAGGACATCTCTGCAGTCCAGGGCTTTGCGAGTGGCTGAACAAAAGGCAGAGGGCCAGATGGTGCCACAGGGACGAGCCAAATACACATCTTTCCCAAATTCTTAGGGTTGTGGCAGTCTCCACCAGAACTCTAACACAGGAAAGTGGGACCAGGGAACACTTAAATGCTGTTTTTCAGCGCCTCTGCGTTTCAATATGGACAATTTGCAATTATCTAAGATGAAGGTGCAACATTCATAAATGCATCCCTAAGCTAATGCAGTCCCTTTGGAGTCTTCCCAGAGGGAATGGGACCCACTGCTCCCATCCTGTGGCCTGACAGCAACAGGAGAGCCATTTCCATTCTCTTTCCTCCATGTCCCCATCCCTTTACAAAGAGACAATTTCAGCTCTTCAATAGATCATGTAGGAGGACGAAGAAATAGTAAGGTCCCCACGTGAAAAGTCCCCCCGTTGTACCCATAGATATTTGGTCAATGGTTAATAAAATCACCCCAACCAAGGTTTCCATTTTTCCCTGGGTTCTGAGTATGTGGTCACTATTGTCCGTGGCATCCAAGGGCAAGTTACTTTTATTGAGAACATTTTTAGAAAACTAGAATGTCAGAAGTCGACACCCCTCTCTTTCCAGCCCTCTATTCTTGGTAACATCATTAAATATCGGAGTTGCACCTTTTTTCAATCTAACAGCCATTCTATGGATCGCATTTGTTTTCCATTGCTGCCAAGGAGACAATCTGGCTCTCATTTCCTTTGAAGAAGAGCCCGTTATGATGAGTCAGGTCTACATTGGGAATAATTAGGTCAAATAAATGAGCCCTTCCAGCTGCCTGTGGCATCACTCAACACCCATGCTGCAGATAAAGGAGACAGTGATGGAGCGAAAGCAGTTTATCTGCTGTGAGTTACCCCCCTCCCCTTGCCCAAGTGATGTTATCAAAACGTAGGCAAGGTTAATTACAGCTCCTCTCATTGCATCTGGAAAAGTGAAAACTGATCCATAAAATCGTGTGGAGGTCCCACTGCCTTTCCACCCTCCAGAAGGCTCCTGGCCCAGGAGGAAATACAATCCAGCTGGCAGACTCAAAACAGGCTTCTGCCTTGTGTCACAGTTACCCTTGTGGTCCCCCAGTCACCTTATCCTGGGCTGTCATGTCCCCTGGCAGGAGAAAAAGGAAATTCAGCGAGCTTGGAATCAGTCATATGCCAGCTCTTGTTGGTACGCTACTCAAACTGATATCTGCAGCACTGTTCAGGCAGGACGCAAAGGTAGTCCCAGTTTGTTCACCATCTCATCCACGCATCAGGAGACGGATCGGGGTCAGTTTAGAAACGTCAACCTGCTCGCTACATGAAGAGCACCCCTGCCCAGGTCTGCATGGCAGGAAGGGGGAGATGAAGAGGAAACCATTGTGGGATAAGTTAGCCTTTCCTCCAAGAGTCTCATCACTCGGAGAGAGAAAATGAATCTTTTGTTCTCTTTCTCTCTCTCAGTCTGTCTCTCTCTCTTTGGAACTTTACAAAACCATTTGGGAATGACGATAATGTAAGAGCTCTCAACAGTCACACCACCAAACCCTACCAACCTGGAATTTCATACCCAGTAATACTGGCATGGGTCACGGACCTCATCCAAAGGCTGATGACGCATCTCATCCTATATAAGGCCGACCAGATCAGGTCCCTTTTCCAAGCAACAGGGTGTCCGACAGATCCTGCCACTTACTTTTTAAACCTAAGCCACCATCTGATGTCTCTCCTGCAAATGGATTATCTTGAATTATAGTTGCCTTGCTCTCCCAAGGGGTGCCATTATTGTAGGGTTACTTTGGCTCCACAGGAAACGAGAAACAGTAATTGAGTGACTGCTAGGGGCAAGGGCACTTTTCTGTCCCTGCTCCACCTCCGACGTAAACACACACTGGCCCTGCTGTCTCTCTTCTGTTCAGCAGACCCTGGATTGAGGAGACCTCTTCCCCTTGGACGCCAGGGCAATTCACAATTAAGGGAGGTGAGGAAGGCTCGCCTTGGGAGACTCAATAAAAGAGGCAATGCTGGCTCACAACGCAGCTCCTACTCACATCCCACCATGCAAACTTACTCTGACATGAACTCTTCCAGGTCTAAGCAGCGGAGCCCGAACCCCATATTGCCTGTGTTTTAACTCAGGAAAATGGACATCATAACCCTAAATGAAGAGCAAATTAACTTTTTTTTAAATCTCTTTGCAGCCTTTAAACAATGTCATTCACTTGTCTTACCCTAACCTAACTTCCTCTCCTGGGATGTGTCTGCCAGGCTCATTACTAAGACATGCTGGCATCATCCACACCATAGACTTGTGATTCCAGCACCTCCGCTTCCATGAGCAAACCTCAGCTGTTCCAAAGTGAAGCCATATTTCACCTCTCCCAATAGGCCAGATCCAAGCCATACTGTAAACTTCAGAAGGGTGGGTACCTGTGGGGAAAGAAGGAAGGCACCCCTCCCCCCACTGGGGGAAAGGAGCAACCTCAGGTCCTCTGCCACCCTCAGGAAGTACATGGCTAGGTTTATTCTGACATCCCAGGCTGGAGATGCAGCATGGTTCATGCACGCACTGAGTTCAAGGGCGGAGTGGATGTGCACATACATGCAGCCACTGAAGCCTGGGGCTGTGCTCAGTGAGGCGAGGACGGGAAACCGAGGTCCAGCAGGACCCATTAATTCATATGAGCCTCGTCCAGTTGGCTGGACTGGAAATGAATTCACAGCAGGGTGGCCTCATGGCCCCCGCTGTGATAATCTGGGTGGAGACCACAAAGCGTTTTAATTGCTGCTAAACACAAATGGAACAAAACTTTAAAATACAATTTCCTCCTCTTTTTCCCCCAACCCTGCATCTTTAATCTGGGACTGGAAGGTTATTAAGATCTTGGGTGTATCAGCAGTACAGAGATGGAAAATCCTGTGATGTGAAATATTGTTCAGCAAAAAAAGCAATTGAAGAGGTGATTGTTCTCTCTCTCTCTCTCTCTCTCTCTCTCTCTCTCTCTCTCTCTCTATATATATATATATATATATATATATATATATATATATATATATATATACATATATATGGAGATATCCTATATACCTCCTGGAGTTCTCCCAGTAAGAAGTAAAAGAGATGATGATTTTGGAGTGCATGTTTTTACTGGAATTGGAATGAGTTTTATCAAAAGAAGTCCTTCAGAATGAACCCCCCTTTTCAACTGAAGCAGGGCAAGACCTATTGCCCACCCCACCTCACTGTCTTCCATGTGAAACCAGGTCGAGGTGGGGGTGGGTAAGCTCTTGCTGATAAGCTCTTAGCAATTCCCCCATTTGCAGACTCTGATGCTCCTTTGCTTGGCAACTGATGAATAAGTTTTCTTTTGTGGGATAAGAATAGGTGACCTTTTCCCCCTTGGATTCCCATCCTAGGGGACACGATGAGAATCCAGGATCCCTTCTCTTGGTCTTCCCACTGTGGGAAAAAGTACCTCAAGTTTCAAAGCCTGATAAATGCCCTGGAACAGCTTTGAAAATCACTCAGCGTGAGCACTTGCCCACTGAACAAACGTCTAAGTTGTATCTGGATAGGAATGCCTCCCGGGTCTCCGACCAGTTACAGACAGAGCTGATTCCCTTTGTCAATAGATTCAGGCCATTTGTCTCATTTCTGAAGACAGTTTCTAACGAATTATCTGGTGCAGTCAGTTTCCTAGGAGAATCCATCACACTTCCCCAGAAGATATTTCCAGCCTTGCAAACCATTAGATAAACTTAAAGAACAAATTAGTCTCATTGTGGGCCACTCCCACTCCCATCTCCAGTTCACCACTTAAATCATGCTCTTTTCTCGGTGGATTTGAAGCCAACCTTTCAGATCACAGACAGCCCTCCAACCAAGAGCCTGGGTATATAACTCATAAGAACAATCACCTAACAACTCTTTTTCCAATTTCTCACATCTGGTATACGCTCCTTCATGAATGCAGTGGCCACCAGCAGGAAAGGTTAGACTTAGGGTCAGGTAAGTCTTGAAAAGAAAGAGGTGAAGGAAGAACAGCAAAACCAGAAGAACTGTTCCAGGAGTTAAATGTAGGCCAAGGGCTTGGAAACCTTTGAAATAGCTATTTCTGCTCTGTCTTGATTTCATCCACCCCTAGGAGCTGGGAGCTATGCCTTGCCACTAAGCATCTGCTGGTAACTTGAGGAAAGAGTCTGTTCCCCATCAGATCCATAACGCAACCTATTTGGATTCAGTTGGCATCCACCAAACTGAGTTAAGCAGCATAACAACACAGTGTAGTGGGAAAAGCACAAACTTTAGAGTCAGGCAAACGACTCCATATTTTGCCTCTACGACTTATGTCATTGTAATCAGGTTAAGTTACTCTCTCTTCAGTAAAACTGGAATGATTGCTTATCTCATATGACTCAAGTAATAAGAATAACATGGAAAAAAATGAAATGACAGAAGGTCTTTAACACACTTGGTACAGTGTCATAAAAAATAGCATCTAATTCCCTCCATTCTCGATGTACATACAGCCACTGGGACCCTGTCATTAATTGGGTCTGACATTTTGATGTGTCTTGGTTTCCTGGTTTATAATAATTGGCAAACAATGCCAGTAGTCAGCCTAGTTACCATAACACTTGTAATATTTAAACACCGAACACCAAAACAATACTATGTCAAATTATAAAGAAAAAAATTTACACATAAGGGGAAAAGGAGAGACTGAAAAGAGCTGAGAAGTAAATTCACAGGTTTAGCTGTACATTCTCTCAAAAAAAGGAGTTTTACTGTATCTTAATGTGTCATTTTAACAGAGTATAATATTATAGAGCACATTTTATTGAATTATAGAATTTCAGGGTCATTAAGTCCAAATCCTTCTCCGATACCTGAATACTATTTAAAATGCTTTTTACTTCTAATGTATTCTTTAGAGTACTATTTTTAGAAGGTTATTTGAGGATTGATTCCCTGAGGCAAGTAAATGGTTACAACTCAAGAAGAGGTTAGGAGTGATGAAGGGAGGTTGCCTTAAGAGGACCCTCTCATGCACACCGTATGTACTGAGCTATGACTGGGCATATGCCCTATACGAACCCTTCAAAAGAAATGGATTAGAAGAAACTTACAAATCAAAATCTATTGGCTGTTCCCTGGTGGGCCAAGGCAATTGGGGGCTGATGATGTAATGAAAGGCAGAGTTCCACTAGTTTCTCTAGTCCAGCATTTCTCAAAGGGTGGCACACACATCCAACTGTACCTAAATCCTCTAGGGAAAGTGAGGTAGTGCTGTGGGTATTGAAAATGATACCCTAGCCCTGAATTCCTGAACAGAGTCTTTGAAGATTGTCCTGAAATTAACATTTTTCACCAAAAAGAAATGCATTTTTAATAAATTCTGAGATGTGAAACCATATTTGTAATGTGAAAGGACAAAGCATTATACTCATCATCGAAAAGAGGCAAAGTAGATGGTGTATTAACAGAGAGAAAGAGAAAAACAGAAACTAACGTGCTGATATGGCAAGACACAATTTAGAAAGCACCTATGTAATTCGTTCTCAACTCAACTGCCTCTGGGAGAATCTCACTAGAAATGTGACCCCATGCTTCTAAAATGATTCTCAAAAGATGAGTCACATTTAAAATAGAAAAGTAGGAGGAGAGAATATTCATTTGCCTTAATATTTTACTCAAATACTCAATATTACATTTTTCTTAAGAGTCAAAACATGAAGTTTTTTAGAGAAAGAAAAGCCTAATAGAAAAAATAAATGTGTTGTTGGATATGAATGCATCTTTTTATACATTCAGCTACATCAGGATAAATACTTCAAAAAGATTCTCAGGAGATGATAGTAAGGAATCGTTCAACTTAAAATTGCTAACAGAAAATTTTCTGACATTTCCACAAAGTAAAATTAGCACTGTCTTCCAGGTCTTGAGAGATGTGAAAAGTGTGACGAATATTTACCAAAGGTTAAATTCCTTCTATTCAATCTATTCTAACGAAAGCTCCTCAGAACCTAACTTTAAAACTTTATCACAGATTAAAATATTTTGAAATAAAAGGAGTAAAAACATGATGGAAACCCAAATCCATACCACTCTCGAAATGAATTTTTGTCATTTCACCTTGGTCATGAGACCATGTAACCTTATACTAGTCAACACTCTTCCTTCACTTTCCTTATTCCCATGCCTTCATGTACACTCTGAACCACATGCTATCTACCTAAAAACCACACTGAGGCGACCGTCCACCTAAAACAATTAGATCAAAGTTAAGATATACGAAATACTACAGAATTCTTAGAAATCAGAGGTAATATCTACCTGCGGTGATCAAGAAAGAATTTATGAAAATGCTATTTTAAAGAGTCCTGAAATGCTATTTTAATGCTATTTAAAAGAGTCCTGAAAAGAAGTGTGGAGTTCAATAAACAGATGACCATGAAAAGACATTACAAAAATGAGCGAATGGTGAACAAAAACATGAAGGTCAAAAAAGGAAGGTCAAGATTAAAGAAGGATATGGTTCTCTTGCCACTTTTGGTCCATATAAGTTACCAATCCTCTTATCTATTAGACTTCTTCGTAGATCTCTCTAATCTTTGCTTTATATTCAATTCTCTTTATTATTATTCTAATTCATACCCTTGGTACCTTTCTCCACCTGGACTATTGTGACAATCTTCCACCCACTTCTTCATATTTGGATTAATCTATTTACTGCTTAATTTAATATAGATTAAAAACATTATCAGGTCCCCAATACCTACTGAATAAAGCCTTAAATAAAGCACAATGAATACTCTAATATTTAATGTCCCGACCCATCATTCACTCTAGTTTTTTGGTTTTAAAATTTCCCTTAACGCAGATACACAGAGATCAAGGAACAAGTGAGAAGCCAAGTCACCAGGAGACTGACAACTAATTAAAAAGCCATGGAGAGCCCAGTCTCAACAGAGTGGTGGGAGTGAGTCACAATGGAAACAAAAAAAACTGAAGCACAAAGGGGAACTAAGAAGAGAAAGCAGCTAGTATAGATAATTCTTTAGGAAAATTAGTCTGTAAAAGCAATATGTATGCTAGATGGTATGCTAGGGGAGTTAGGAGTGACAAGGAATGGCGTTTTGCTGGGGGTGGTGGTCGTGGTATTTGTGGTGGGGGGATCAGGAGAAAGGAGACTGAGTCCCCAGGTGCCTTATCCAAAATCATATCAAAAAAGACAGCCGCTCACCCACAACCAGGAAAAAGTGAGACGTCAAATGCCCTCCTCCAGCCAAAAAACTACAGAGAAATCTTGAAAACATTTAGAAGAAGCACAGCTTTGAGTAGAAAAAAATCTATTTCAGCACATTTGGGGAAAGGCAGAGGCAATTTTAATTAAGTATAAACTTATTTGTGAATTTGTTTATTCCCCCAACTTGTCCCAGAAAGAATCTAAGGCAGCCACAAAGTGCAATGTGCTGGATAAAAGCCACCACATCCTGGAACATGAGCTAAACTCTCTTGGCCACCAGTCCTCTAAGACCCAAGCAAATAGATCGTAAACAAAGAGCTCAAAGCACCAAGCTCTTAAACAGAAGGAAATAAAACTATGAAGGGCCATGATGAGAAGGGGCAGGTCTCCCAGGTGTACCTGAGTGCTGAACTGGTTCCCACCACATCAAAAGCAATGGCACAGCCCCTAATTCCAATTGCTGAAACATTTTAACAGCTGGGAATTAAAATAAGCTGTCAGCCAGCTCAAAAAGATTTTTTTAATTCAAAATAAATCAGGCTAACAACCTGCAGATGTTTGGAAAGAAAATGTTTGGGTGACTCATTTTGCAAACCCAATTCCCTAAGTTTGCCATTTCAGAGTTTCTGAATGGCTGCTACCTGCCCTTAGCTTCTAATCATAGAGACAAACGGCTATGCTCAGACTTAACACTGGTCTGCCATGTTGGAGAGCAATCATGGATTCCACCTGGTAAACTAAACTAAAAGTGGGAAGCAAAAGCAGAGCTGGTCAGATTACTGAATGTTTTCTGGATTCCTGGTTCTCCAGGGATCCCTCAGTCTCTAACGGTAGATGGAGATTATCAGTGCTGTTCAGCAGTCTTTGTGCTCGGGTTTTTATTAACCATTTTAACCACACTTCTTGGAGTAAGTAGGAATAATCTCAGTTAAGGGTTGAACAACAGAGGAGAAACAAGGGATGAAAAAAGGGGAAGAAGAGACTGCAGGAAGAATGAATAATCTCGCAGACTCAAGATAAATGGCCAAAGACAAATCAGTAGCTCAGAGCCCAGACCAAAGTCGACCAAGGGAAGTGCAGGTATCAGTGACCATCAGTGGAGAAGGAGGGTGGAGCTTTATCTTCTCCACCTAAGACCCACCTGGGGCTCAGTTACAGCCTGACTTCTTTCAGACGGTGAAAATGAAACAGCCCATAATAATACATGCGGTGCTAAATCTGGTTCTGATGTCCAGGGAGCTGTTGGTCATCAAAGCGATGAGGTGGAGGGATTAGATTGCTGCCAGTGGGATTTGAGACTTTTCATCCATTCATATCCCGTAGGTGATTGTGCCCTTTCTGGAATGCCTCCCCTTCTTCATCCCTGTCTTCGTTCAGGCTGCTACCACAAAGGACCACAGACTGGGTGGCTCATAAACAACAGACATTTACTTCTCCATACTTCTGGAGGCTGGAAGTCCAAGATCAGCATATCAGCATGGTCGGGTTCTGCTGAGAGGCCTCTTCCGGGTTGTAGATCACCAACTTCCCAGGAGCCGCGTATGGTGGAAGAAGACGGAGCTCTCCAGGGTCCCTTTCATAAAGACACTGATCCTGTTCTTGAGGGATCTAATCACCTCCCCACATCCTAATACCATTACATTGGAAGTTAGGTTGTTAACATATGAATTAGGGGACACACTCAGTCTATAGCCTCAAGTCACCAGAGCTAGGAAGCTCTCCTGGCCTCTGTTTCCTCTTCTTTTGCACACCCATAGGCCTTTGCATGTCCCCCCACTGAGGGTCTCAGACACAGCAAGTACAGCAATGATCTGCCTACAAGTCTGTCTCCATTTCTCATTCTTGAAAGCAAGAGCCGGTGTCTTATCATTGTCATATCCCCAGGACCCAATTTAGGACCTAGCAATCAGTAAGCAATCAGCTTCCTTAAGGAGAAAATTATTATGTTAAAGAGAGTAAACTCAAAAGTCTCAAAAATGTTCTTTAGACATGTAGACAGAGGGTACCAAAAAATGTATACACATTTTAAGAAAGGGAAAAACTATTAAAATTGTAACACATTGTACTAGCCAGCATTCATTTGATTACTACCACCCATTGAGCGAACGTCATACTACACATTGCTATCGTAATTCAATTCAACTTCAAAAAGTAATATATTGATAACATCATTTAAAATGTGTATACATTTTTTTGGCACCCCCGGTATTTTCCCAAAATTTTGATGACTTTCCCACAATCAAAATGACCTTTAAGACTAGAAGCTGAAAAAATAGAATGCCTTTGACTAAAGGTTTTTTGATCAAACTAAGAAAGAGAAGACAGATTTCTCACAAACATTACACTCCATTTACTTCTATCTTTGGAGTCTGCACATATCTCCCTGATGTAGCAAAAATAAGAGTCTCACCAAATCCCTTTGAGCCAGAATTCAACATGAGCAAAAGGTAAAAGGTCATGCGAGAAAAAGCGGTGAGCAGGAATGATGTGTTCCACATTGATTCTATCTGCTTTTCTCATACACCCACCGGATTGGGAATGGGGTCAAGCCATTCCCAATGGCAAGACGACTCTGCCATCTTACACACAGCTACGACTGTCCCACCAAAGAGTCAGCATCCTTGAAAAACGAAAATCAATTGACTACTAAGATTGTATTTCTTCTGATAAGATTCTCTAGACAAAAGGACACATACATTACAGAAAACAGACTTTCTTTTCCATAACCATGACGATGCCAAGTCCAAATTTTCAAAATCAACTACCTTCATACTTGACTTCACTACTTACGAGTTATGCCACCCTGGACAAGTCATTTCATTTGGTCATTCAGCAAATACTATTTAGACTCCTGTTATGTGCCAGGTACCATGCCAGATGCTGGAGATATAATGGTTCGACGGATAGACATGGGCTCCTCTCTCACAGAGTTTAATCTGGTTCTCCCTACCTTATCACCCCCTATGGGTTCCTGACACAAAGCATTCTAATAAGGGGAATAAATGGGGAAACATATACCAGGTGCCAAACACAGTACCCAGTAAACAACATGGGCTCATTCAATGGAAGACACTAGTTTTATGATGAACCAAATGAGATAACGTGAAAGTTCTATGAACGGGAAAATACAATGCGGTTGTTCCTGTTATCATTTCTCTTATAGAGATTTTTAGAACAAATTGTTCAAATAAATCCAGCATTGTATTTCCATCAATTAAAAATGCCAGGTTTTATACACATCTAAACTTCAAATATGGCTGTCTGACAGCCTATACACAAGTTAGGTCTTAGAAAATGGTTTTAAGTAGCCTCATCTCCCACCACTCCCCACAAGCACTCTGTGCAGCAACTACACCAAGTAGCTGACAATTCCCTGATATCACAGCTCACCCACTCATGGGACCCTGTGCAGACTTTGATTTTGTGGTGCCTTTTTACAGTCTGTCCCCTCACTCAGAAGTCAGGAGCCATGCTGTACCTTAGCTTTCTATTCCTAAAGGCTTCTTGCTTAGTACCTGGGGTGTAGTAAGCATTTGGCCCATAAATTGTTATTATTTTAAATGTAATGATGAAATGAATGAACCAGAGGAAAAAACAGAATATATTTCTTATAATCTGTCTTCTTATATGCAAGATAAATCACGTTGGAAGCATAGCTCCTTATGCTTTCTAGTCATTCAAAATTCAACAAGAATTGTTGATAATCGTAATAAACACAGGATTAATTATTATGTCCATAGCCATGTATAAAACCCTGAGTGACCTAAGAATGACAAAAACACTGCATACACAGTACAAAAATTTT
The DNA here is from genome assembly GCF_964194185.1 of Rhinolophus hipposideros. Taxonomy (NCBI): domain Eukaryota; kingdom Metazoa; phylum Chordata; class Mammalia; order Chiroptera; family Rhinolophidae; genus Rhinolophus; species Rhinolophus hipposideros. The sequence goes on from NC_138072.1 coordinate 10,569,171, forward strand.
CAAACTTGGGAGGCTACAAAACACTTTGGACATGAGATCATTCAAATCTATTGTTTTATTGTTTAGGAAACTGAAGTTCATGGAATTTGACTTGTCCAAGATCAAACAAAACAAAAACAAAATCCAAGGGCAACTAACATATATTGGACACTTACCATGTGCCAAATACTTTACATGTATTTTCACCTTTAGTTCTCCAAACCACACTATAAAATAAGTACTATTATTATCCCCATTTCACAGATGAGGAAATTTACAATTGGGGCGAGTAAGTGACTTGCCCAAGACAAAGCCAAGTCTAAGAAGGAGGCTGTGTGGCCCCCTGTTCAATTCTCGTGCTACCTCATCACACTGACTAAACCATGTAACCCTCTGAAAGCATTATGTGAGCAGAATTCCAAGCAGGAACCATGCTGAACTGGCTGCCATCAACCAGTGGGCAGCTGCCCTGACACAGATTCCTCGTTTCCACAACTCATCAGGGTCGGGCCGATCCAGGGGGTACAACAGCTATAATTTCCCATCTCTCTTGTTAGTCAGTAAATGTGATTCTGGTTCCTTTCATAAAAGGAAAAAAGAAGCTGCTCTTTTGCACACCCCACCCCCGCAACTCTGTCTCTTGGGCACAAGAATAGAGGTAGAAAGAACACATGTGGGGAATACAGGCTCAGAATCACAGACCATCTCCCAAGCCACTCATTCACTCACTTCATCAGGGCAGGACATCCTAGCTGTCCCCTCACCCGAGTCCCCCTCCCCCCACTCCAATCAATCAAAGTCCTTGGTTAGGGAATTCAAGTCCCCTATCAGCCCCTTCTGCCACCTAGTGTGAAGAGAGCTAGATAAAGATTTGAGTTGACAGAAGAAACACAATATAACCTTCAAAATCCAAAACACTTTTAGAAAGGAGCATTAACTTTCTCTAGACTCCTTCATAAGCTACAGAACCAATGAGTATTTATAGGTCAAAGGCAGTCAAATGAGGCCATGATTATAAACCAGCTGAAGACGTTTTGATGATGTATTGCAAAAGAATGAACCATGAGCGTAAGTTCCAAGATATGCCACACTTACTTTAGGATCAAAATCACGTGTGCAAACTACAATAAATTTCAAATCAGCAGGGACCAATCCAGTGAGATTTTATTTATATCTACTATGAAATTGCTTCTCCTAAGAAACCATAGTTCAGAACAAGCACATTTTTCCTCACACTGAGACATGAGAGAATCTATTTAATTATTTGTTTTATTGTTGTCTTGGTAAGGACACTGTATGATGTTGGATAATGTTTTTAAAATCTTCCTTACAATAAAAAGAAGTTTCACACAGGTGTCCCTGTGTCGTCTTTCAGTGGAGGCTGGAGACAAAACATCACAGTGAAATTCAGTAAAGGCATCTATGCAAAAGGTCAAAACACAGCCCGAAAACACAGCTTTCTGCTGGCGTGGCTTACCTCAAAGGTAAAGTGAGGTGTGGAAAGCCTGTTGCTATCTTTCCTAAAATCCTCAATAAAAACAATTCCTCACAATTGGCCATGGGAAATGATTAGCCAGAGAGTTCAAGCTTGTCACTTCTGGGGGAAAAAAAAACTTGGAAAAAATATTCTACAGTTCTGATTAATAAAACACTCCTGTTCTTCAACACTCAACCAGGGAAATGGTAAGATTAAAGTTCTCTAATAAAAACTAGAGACAAACAAGGCCCGTGCCAATGTGGATGGACCACAAAAAAAAAAAAAAAAAACCAACAGAAAACAAACAAAACAAAAAAACCACTGGACTAGTCGAGTCGCTTAAATCAGAGTGAAATTCAGAGAGCTGAAATTCACAGCATTGGCCCCCACCCCAGCACCTGCCCCTTCAAATGCACTCAAGCACTATAGCAGAATATACTGTATTCTTCATCTCTCAAATTATCTAGTGCAGGAAATACAGGCCTTTGGGGAGAATGGCTGGAAACCAGAGGGGCAGTCAGATTGGGTTCCCAGGCTGGCAAGCCACCGGTGATTAGTGTGGGAGAAAGGGAGTCTGAGAAGCAGCCTCTTCAGGCCCAGCAGAGGGAATCCAGTTACATCATAGGAGGGTAAAACCACATCAAAGGCTAGATATTGGCAGCCTGAATCCCACGAAGGACTGAAATGAAATACTACCTATTTCACCAGGCCTGGAGCTCCGAATCAAACAACTTAATTCCTCCACAGAGCCTTGGTTAATGGTCAATATACCCGTCTCTCCCTGACCCACTCGGCACATTGAGTGGAGTCTGTCTTTACGTATGTGTTTCATTTTTTGGAAAGCTATACGAGATGATGGAAAGGCATAAATTAAAGAGGTATTTTTATGAGGGGAAAAAGGCATGTTTTTTTTTTAGTCCTGCCACCTGCAAAGGCCTTTTAGAGCCACAAGCTATCAAAGCTTTAATGCTAGAAAGGGAGGAGGCAAGAAGCAAGAGTTCACACTGCAAAACAGGAATGTGTCTGTAGGCCCAGGAATCTAAACTAATTATCTTGGACAATAATTCTTTAACAACACTCTCCAAGAACAGATGCTCGTATCCTAGACTGAGATTGTGCCCGGGAGCTCCTAAACTCCAGTCCAGCACCTTGCCTTAGATGGGTCTAGAAATATCAAGGCAAGATGAGTTCAAAAACACCCAGAAGTACTGCTATCTGCCCAACACTCCTTCTACTTCTGAACTCTCCCTGCAGTTCCTTCACTTTTTTGTCACCCCCATGTCACTCCCATCTGCAACTTAGAATGGGTCCTCTCTTTTCTGACGACTGTTAAATGCCCAACACCTACAAGAAAAGTTTTCTGCAAATCACATAGGTTTGTAAAGCTCTTTCCTAAGGCCCTACCATGATTATAAGCCACCTGTCAGCTACCTTAGTGTTCTAATGGTTCCCGTACAGTCAGGCACTGCAGAATGACGTCTCCGGTCAACGATAAACCACATATGTGACGGTGGTCCCGTAAGATTATAACGGAGCTGAAAATTTCCTATCAGTGACGCTGTAGCTTCTCTAACTTTGCCGCTATTCAAAGTTGTAGCCGTCAAAACTTCACAGCTGTCCCAATGTCAGCTGTCACAATGTCGCCAAGGAAACACCACAGTGCAATGCATTACTCACGTGTTAGCAGTGACGCTGGTGTAAACAAACCTACTGTGTTGTCTGTCGTATAAAAGTGTAGCACATACAGTATTTACGGTCCATAATACTTGATAATAAATGACTTTGTTACCGCTTTATGCATTTACTATATACCATACTTTTTATCGTCAGCGTGCTCTCCTACTTATAAAAATATTTTGTTGTACAACTGTCTGCTGTGTTGGTTACACCCGATCTTTCTCATCTTTCCTGCATCTCCTGATGGTATCATTTACTCGGGCTTGATTTAATGCTGTGTTGTTGGGTGCAGTCACATGCTGTATAGGCTTGTCGCCCAGGAGCAGTCCGCGGTACCTTATAGCGCAGGGGTGTAGTAGGCTAGACCATTCAGGTTTGTGTAAGTGTCGCTGTGATGCTCCCACAACAGCAAAATCCCCTCAAGACGCTCTTCTCCGATCGTATCCCAATTCTGCGGTGCCTGACTATACGTGGACATTAGAGACATGAAGGTAACTGACAGGTGGCTTATAATTGTGATAGGGCTTTAGGAAAGAGCTTTACAAACCTGAGTGATTTGCAGATTTGCGGTACACGGCCGTATTTTTTTTTTCTACTTCCAAGAAGATGACTTGTTCTTTAAAAGTCTCGTGTTTCATTATACTTCAGGATTCCCCACAGCACCTATTTAGCCAAACAACATAGTAGGTACTCAATAAACCGTTGATGGTAGACTTGAAGCTCTAGATAAACTGTAGAATTTAGCCTGAATTGAACCTCAGGCCTCTAAGGTCCTGGGGTATGACCAGGGTGGGGTATGCACAGAAAAATAGTTGTGGTGTTTAAAAAAGGAACAGATTTACCATGGTTTTTATCATTGTCCAGGGCCTACGCTAGAGATTTTTCTGGTCTCATGCTCAAAGACTACAAATTACACATTTAGAAATGAAAGAACAGCTGCTTAAAGAAAGGGCACGAGAAATTGTAATAAAGCACTTCCCACCCTGTTTTCATCAAGTCCTCAAAATCTGGAGCCATTGGCCAAGCTCAGTACAAATGACATGTGCATGAGAAGGTCTGGCAGAACTGGGACAGTTTTAAGAAATCGGTGCCCAAGCAGAGAGAAGGCTTTTCAAGGCAAGGGCCTGTGTCCCAGCGAGTCTGGAAATCTAAGACGACGCTGCCACTTGCAATGGGACAAAGAACTTTCCTGCAGAGAATAATTAACTCTGCAGAAAAACTGAGGTGAATGAGAAAGCAGACTCGAACTGAGTCAGAGCCAGCATGAGGCACAATTTCAAGCAGGCGAAGTTGGACCTGAGTTCCCTCACAGCTCCCTTTTCTGCACCTGTCTTTCTCCTTCCTGTTAACCCTCCACCAGGTAGGTCTTTGTGCAAAGTACTACTACATTCCAGGACTCTTCACTCTGGGGCCCCACCCAATACTGCTTTTCTTAGCCATCACTCACCTACTCTCTCATTCTAGATATCAAGCCCCTAGTTTAGAAAGCAATCTGATAAACTCATAGGACCACAAGATTTCTCAACAAAAAGGTTACTTAGAGATTATTGCATCTGACACGTTACACCAAGACGAGGCCACAGAACTGGGGTGATTAGCCCTGGGCCCCACAGCTAAGTAGTAGCAGAGTCGGGACCACCCAAAGCCTACTGATGGGCAGTTCTTTGCTCTTCCGGCCATACCATTCAGTAATTTATTCAACAAATATTCACTGGACACCAACTGTGTGCTAAACCCTGGGCTAAATTGCCAAGCGGGGATCCCCAAGATGTTAAGGACTAAAGCTCAGTATTATCCTTTACATCATATGTTCTTTCAATAACAATTCGTTCAATACACATAATGCGGTAGATTCTGCTTAAATGTTCATTCCAAGAATATCTGCAATGCAATCATTGCGATGGCTTTATACTGAATCAATTTCCCTGGTCCGCAACGAAGTTTCCCAGATTTCCCTCCTCTCTGTGGGGCAGGTCCAGGTTGACCTCAAGAGAAATCTGCCTGGGACTCAGACGTCAGGAGGAAAGGGGTAGCCATCTCGTTAGAGAGCGTAGGGATTTTCTGGCGAGCTGATCTGTTCTTATGCTTCTGTCTCATGCCCAGCTTTTTTCCCCCCAACTTCCAGCTCTGCAGAGCTAAGGGACTTTAGGTTTCCTTTCAGATAAGACCCAGACACAACAGCCTTACACAGACTTCTCCACCAGTTCTCCCAGGGTTGTAGGTCAAACCCATAGAATAAAGTTCTTATTCTGCCTGGTTCATACTAGTGATTCTCCCTCCCTGATTGAAGCCTGTTACAGAGAACCCCCCTTAAATCTCCTTTATGCCAGTATTTCGAAAACATGAGTCACATAAGAACTCCCACAAAAAAACGTGCAGTTTCCTGATGTTGACAAATAATTTTTACTTTGACCTACATATATATATAAATATTGATCCAATAGGTACAAATGCTAATATATAACTATAAAGTAAAATAAACTTTCAAGTTTATATATAAATAAAACTTTAAAAAACAGTAAAATTCAAATCGGTTGCATCATTTCATGTCATTTGACTGAAAGGAAGTCATGAATGAACTTTCAGATTCTTTTGATAGCTCAACATTATACCATGGGGTGCCATGTGACCATTCAATTCTTCTGACCCTTTTCTACATTCGGATTATTACAAACCCTTCTTTTCTACAGCCTCCAGGGATGTCATTTGGCCTCCAGTTGGTGCAAATGCACCACTCAGTGATAAATTTAAACTCGAGCCTCCTGAGTAAACATGAAGAAGTAACTCTGCCAGAGCCCAGGTCTCTCTCTCCCTCTCTCATCCCTCCCTCCCCCTCCAGTTGCTCCCTGGGACCCACCCCATGTCGACCAAGCTTAGCTCGATTCCTCATCCTGGCAGCGAAGTCGATCTTCCCCAAGAGAACAAGGCTTGCAGCCTCCTACACAGCAGAGCTTCTGGCCAAGGGAAAGATTCTTTATTGGAGATGAGAGCAACACACCCAACTCCACCATATGTTGGAAAACCCAATAAAAGAGTAAACGATGTCTTCCCAGCTCCTTCAGAATAACCCAGAACGACCAATGGCCACCACCACACTCGTCCTAGTCATCTGGAAATTTCAGCCTGGAAGGCCTAACCCTGGCACCATCCACACCCCATGAAGTAGCCTATACAATAGGCATGAAAACCTGTTTTGTTTTGTTTTTTGCCAGGTCTCCTCTCCTGCCTGGAAAGCCACTAGGCACCTAGGGACACATCAGCCACACCAAGGCGTGGGGGCCTGGTGCTCTGAGGTGGCACTGAACCTCCAGGCACCACTGTATGCATGTAATTCTTTGCAGAGACTCTTGCAAGGACTCTGACACATAATACCTTTGTGATAATAATTATTTCTAAAGGCTGGATGTTAAGTGGGAGACCCTGCTCGCTCTGCCATTTGTCGTACGGGGCGGCCTGCGGGGCCTCCTATCCCACTCCCCACAGAAGAACGCAGGATGTGGCTAGGCCAAAAAGGAACACCCACGGAGCCATAGGTAGGGGAGTCATACCACTAATAGTCTCACTGGCGGCTGGAGTCACACGACCTGCAACCTGCCGTCCGCTTTTCTGCCAACCAACCGACTCTCCAACCAACGCAGCCGCGGCAGTTATATCAGTGGCTGATTGGCTAACTGGTTACAGCTGACGGCCAACTAGCCACAGCTGACGGCCATCTACTACCCGAGTCAGCACCTCTCCACACGAGGCCGAGAGCCTGGACACTGCTCTCTGGGACTCTGCCCCACACTGTCCTATTGGTGGCAATCTATATGTGAAGTGTGATTGATATCTGTGCTTAACTCTGGAATGCTTTCCTTCCTCTGTTATCTTGGGCCCAATTGAACATCAGTGAATCCGGAGAACAGCCTGTGGGACTCTGCCTGCCACCCGCCAAGATACAATTTTAAAGAAAAGTGAATCTGCTCAGATAAACTGATGGACGGTAGACTAGCAAGGAGAGTTTTTAACAAAAGTTAGAATGGGAGGAGGGCAACACCAGGCCACTGTCCCCACCCCCGACCTTTCATTCTCACTGTCAGACACGGGAGGGGGAGGGTGCTGCCGAGGTCGGATTCCCAAGCTGCCTTGCTAGGAGCTCAGGCCACACAGGCATGGCTGGTCCCTGGAAAACCTGCTGCCTTTCCAGGGATTTCCAGGCAACCCCTCTAAGCTTCATCCTCGCTGGGGGAATTTATTGAACTTGAACAAGATGAACTCAAACACAAAACGGGAAGGATGCAAACAATCAGAGTGACAGCTGCCATTCCCTGGGTCTTCTCATGGGCCAGATATTTCCCTGAACCTCTGGCCAGCAGCCTTCTGTTTAATATTTACAACATCGCTTGATTTATCCGATAAGAAGCCAGAGTTAGGAAGCTAAAGGACCTAGCCTGTCCTCCGACGTAGGTAAGTAAAGAAGTTGGTTCTGTCTGACCCCAAAGTTCAGGTTTACACTGTGACTGCACAACACTTCAGTTAGCACAATCAGGAGAGCACGACTTCACTCTTTTCTGGCCTTTCCAAATTTTATTATAACTTCAAAATCTCTTTCATCTGCCATCCCTAATTAAATGAAAAGCCTCCTTAACTAGATTTTTCTCTATTTCTTTCAAAACGTCTTTTTAATCTTTACCACCAGGAGTCAAATCTTGACCAACATGTGCCAAATGAGGTACACCTTCCTGGTCCTTTTACATCATGCTAACTTTTGCCTAGTTTGCTAGGTGCAGTCCTTCGTTGTGTGGCTATTATGCAGACCCTTTTACCACGCATAGTTTTAACCAAAACCTTATCTGATCGGTAAACCCATGTCAGCAGGGACCCTCAGGCCTAGCCCTGTTCTTGGTTAATAAGCTGTACAAATGAATAAAGAAACAGACAGGAAGAAGAAAGAGAGAGGGATGCTTACAATTCCTCCATTCTTCGAATGGCAGCTGTAGAGACACACAGTATCAAGGAGACACACTTGGAAATAATTAGAACACAGTGTGAGGAGAACAATCAGAGAGGTAAGCAGGAAGTAGTAGGAGATCCAGGATCAGAGAAATCTGGAGGGCTTCTCAGAGGAGTGATAGTTGGCCTTCAAAAACGAGTGGCATTGGGCATGAGGAACCAACTACTCGGAAAAGCTGGGGGGGAAAAAAACAGGGCAAGTGCTTCTCCATGCTGTTTACTTCAAGTCCCACAGGAAGCCTGGGCGATGGGAAATACCAGGCCCATTTTTACAAAGGAGAAAACAGATTCAGAAGGGTTAACCGACTTGCCGAAGATCGCAGCTTGTAGATCTTGAGCTCAGAAGTCCTGTGCTTTACTATGGATTGCCAAGCTAGTATTCCGGCCACTTAATGCATGATACCCCTCCATTGTTCTTAAAAGTTGCCAGGTTTTGCAAATCATTTGATGACCTGGCTTCTACCCTGTTTCCCCGAAAATAAGACTGGGTCTTATATTAAGGTTTGTTCCAAAAGACGCTTTAGGGCTTCTTCTGTTCAAGGGATGTTCTCCTGAAAAATCATGCTAGGGTTTTTCCGGTTAGGTTTTATTTGGGGGGAAACACGGTATGTGAACAAAGAGAAGTTGGTTTTCAGACCGTTCTTTTCATTCTGTAGACTCTACTGCCCTCCTGTGGTGAAGCTGAGTTATAGCCACCCAGGCTTTCTTCATACATTCCAGTAAAGCTCATCTAATTGTGAGTGGTGGGAAGGGGGAGAAGGGGAGGGAGAGAGGGTATATCAAATTGTGTTTATATACAAAGAGGTAGTGCATGCATGTTTAGAAATCCCTGCTCAAGAGGAGTAGAATATCAACACAGATCATGGAAACTAAGGAACAGAACAGTGGGAAAAGGACTGCCCTAGAAAAAGCTACGATTTTGTTCTGGGCCCCTTTGACTTACCCACCTGGCTACAGTTTTGCTGGTAGGAACAATGCCTTCAGTCAGTTATAAAACAAACAACAGCCTGTCCCCGGACAGGGACATCTGCATGAACCCTACAGGCATGTGACAACCAGACCTCACTCATCCTTAGTCACAAACAAGTATTTGAGAAATTACTACAAACAGCAATAACTACCAGTTTTGCCTTTTCTTTTTCAGAATTCTTGCTAACTTCGGATGAGTGCAAGTGTGAAATGGACACCGCCCCGTCCCAGCCAAGGAGAATATAACAACATACAGCTAACAGAGAGCATTCCATTATTCAAGACAAAAAGACTTTTTACTGCCAGGAAAAATTGCCAACACTCATCACACTTAGTAGAAACGGTAGGAAACTGGGATTAAAACACACAGGGAAGAATTTAAGCTTAATGCAAGGAAGGAATTTCCAAGGGGAGTGTGAATGACAGTGTAGTATGTGGCAGAGAAAATTGAACTTAAAGTCTAGATGGCTGGATTTTAGTTCCTCCTCTGCCACAAACCAGTAGTGTGACCTTGGGAGGGTCGTGTCACCACTCTCAGTTCCCCCATCTGCAAAAAGAGTATCGCACTAAACAATCTCTGACTGTCCATTCAAGTCTAAATGTTTAAAAGTCTCAGCTGCTCTGATGCTTCCCTTTGGCGGCTGTCAGAGAGGTGGGATGGGGAAGAGGAAAGCTTTAAACTGTTTCCATTGGTTTGGACACAGATATACTTGCAACCAGGGGAATGACTAAAATGACCTTTTCAGATGGCTTTCTCTTTCAAAACCTAGAGAATTTAGGGATGCTTCTCAAAATAGGCTGTTTGCCTAATGAATAGATCCTAGCATGTCAAGATTTTAAACCTTACTGGTCATCTCCTCCAACGCCCGACTGCGGTTTGAACCCTGACACAAGACTGCAGGTCCTTCTGAACTGCTCCAACGCCAGCAGACTGGTTCTTTTTAAAGCATTTCCATCAGTCTTCGAAAACCTGGTCCTTAGAGAGGCCTTCTGCACACGTAGCGAAAATCCGCCTCACTAGAGCCGCTAATCATTGGTCCTAGTTTTTACCCTTGGGAGTCAGAGAGAACAAATCTAGCCTCTCTTTTTCTTTATACCTATTCAAACATTTAAAGGTATTTTATCAGTTTCCTGTGAGTCTCCTCTTCTAGCACAGCGCCTTCAGTTAATCCCTGGCTAGCTTGGTTTTAAGTGCTTTCACCATCTGGAGGGTTGCCTTTTGTCCAGATCTCTTTCAAGTGTCTGAATACAATAGTTAGAGAAGCAGTGTAGCATGGGGGTCAAGAGTTCAGATTGTGGTGCCATGCTCCCTGGTTCAAAATCTAACTCTTCTAGTTAGAGTCTAGAGTTAGAGTCTGCATGACCTTGGAAGTTACTTTTGTATGACTTTGGACAGGAACTTATACTTTTCTGTGTCTTTTTTTTCCTCATCATAAAGTGTGGTGTACTTAAATGAGTTAATATGTGTGAAGCACTTAAAATAGTGCCAAACACAATGAAAGTGCTCAACAGAGTGTATCTATTGTTATTATTACTGAAATACAGCTTCACAATATAGAGTAAGCCCATCATCTCCCTCTTTCTAAACATTATACCTTCACTAATGAAACCTTCAGACTTTATTAGCGTTTTTTAGTGTCCACTAGTACACTAAAGGAGGTGCAATAAACTTCCTGTCAATTAAATCAACTCTCAAATAAAACCTCTAAATAATTTTTATATATTCTACTTCTAAACCACACATTTCCCATGTTATACTTGATATGGCTAACCCAACCTTATACTGAAACTTGTGACATTTCACTGTCATATACGTCCTGTTTCAACTGGTCAAGATTCCTTAGAATCCTCTCCTGTGACCCAATTCAAATTATCTACAAATTCTCCCAATTTCAAATCATCTACAAATTCTACAGCTTCATTCTAGTCAATAACCAAAATAAGACAACAGAGGTCAATTTCAAGGAAATAGAAACTATGCAAGGAAGTAAAACTTCCAAAACCAATTCATTAATATTCTCAGAGAAATAAAAGACATTTCAGCCATGAAACAAAAACACTGTTCTTTCAAAACAGAGCCATCAGAGGGGGGAAAAAAAAGCCCTTAGAAATGAAAAATGTGATAACAGAAATAAACTCAACAAAAGTGTTGGGGAAACCATTTTGAGGAAATCTCCCAGAAAATAATGCAAAAAGACAAATAAGTGGAAAGGTAAAAAGAACACAAGAGAAAATGTGAGGTGCAATCCCAGGAGTTCAGTATCTAAACAGAGGAAAATTCAGAGAGAACACAGAAGATAGATGGGTAGAAGTAATCAACTAAATAATTCACACGTGCATACATATGTACATACATACATACAGATAGATAGACAAGTCAGAAATAGAAGACACATATTTCAGATTGAAAGTGTTCATTTTTATCAAATGCCCAGCGCAATAGATGAAGAGAAACCCAAACTAAGCACATAATTGTGAAATATGAAAACTCTAAAGGTGAAAACAGAATCTTTAGGTTTTCTAAGAGAAAAAAAGGTATATGCAAAAAACAACAACACAGGAACTGTGTGGCTTAAGACTTCCCAACAACAGCGGAAGACAATGAAACAATGCCTTTAACCTTCTAAAAAAATGATTTTCAGTGCACAATTCTCTGCCCAGCTAATGTATCATTAAGTGTCATGATACAGCATCAGTTAGCTTTTGCTGTGTAACAAATCACTCCAAAGTATATTCGCTTAAATGAAACAAAACATTTATTATTTATCATAATTCTGTGGGTCAGAATGGTTCTTCTGGAGTGGGCTAGCTTGGTGAATCTTTGCAATCAGGTATCGGTTCACCTGGGGCTAGATAATCTAGGATGGCCTCATACACACATTATAGGCTAGTTGGTCTAGAGCAGAAGGAAAAGGGTCTCTCACTTGATACAGCTTGTCTCTCTGTTCCTCATAGTCTGTCATCCTCCAGCAAACTAGCCCATCTTCTTCCCGTGGTGGTTTCAGGGTCCCAAAAAGCAGGAAGAAAGGGTACACCCAATGTGCAAGCATTTCCCATTTCTTCTTACTTCATGTTTGATGTTGTCCCATTGACCAAAGCCTGGAGCCACTATGGTTGGGGACATGAATACATGGTGGGGAATTGTTGAAGCTATTGGGCAAACAAACCACAACAGATAGACTAAAGGCATTTTTTCATATGCTAAGTCCAAAAATTTACATCCCACACAATGTTTTTAAGAAGTTGCTGGAGAAAGTTTTCCACAAAAACAAGGAAGGAAATTAAGAGAAAAATAAGACCTGGAATCCAAACAGAGGATCTATGTCAAAAGAAAATTCTCCTCAAAATATCTTTGAAAGATCACATGATGAAAGTTCTGTAGCAGACCCAGAGAGCAACCAGTTCAAATTGGAACAGGTCAGAAGGGGTTCTAGAAAAGACGTTTCCAACAAGATGAATTTAATAGAACACCTTATGTATTTCAACAGGCTGAGAGATTTTTCACAATTGGGAAAAATGGTTGGGGTTGAGTTGGTGATACGTAAATAGAAACCGAGGCAAACCGAAAAATAAAACGATTTTATTAAGTCTAAGAAAAAACAAAACATTGTGCAAGATAGGAAAAATACTTGTATTTGACACCATTATAAGACCAGTCCCTCTGTTTTGCATTTAATTTGTAAACAGCGTATTAAGGAATTGGAATTTCAAATCAGTGGGAAACAAACAAAATTTTTTAAACCACTGTTTTCATTCTGTCAAATCTTCCTTCCCTGCTTGATAGTAAATCCTTTAACACCTCGGGCAGGTCCCATAACATTCCAGTTATTAAAACTCAGTTCCATCCTGTTAATAAGTCTGGGCTCGTATCTGATTCAAAACTTTCCCTCTCCCTCAAATCAGATATGGCTTCAGGGACTTGGAGCAGGAAGGAAGACATTGTTTTCATCACCACACCACCTCCATCCATCCTCAGATCCCAGATCTTTTGAGAATGGGAACAGGGAAGGGAGATTTGCTGGGGGACAGGGGCGGGTACAGGCAGAGGACAAACATCTGCTTACTTAACTGGAGCCACTGGCATCCTCTCTCTGGGCAACCTTGACTGGCCGGTAAGGCTAAGCATATAGGGCAGGTGCCCAAAGCTGACTCTTTTGTGGGGCTCAGGAGTTCATTGACTGGGGCACCCCTCTCACTACATGATTCACTGATGGGAACCGATGGGAAATCCTATTCTAGCTCCATGTCAACCATCCTCCCAACTCCTGTCACTAGTGGTCCATCTAACAGCCCCTTTCTGATGTGGTCCCCTCATCCTGTGGACAGCCAGACACCATCTACAGGGTTCTCTCAGTCCACTGGAGACTCAGGACCCCTCCTAGGCTAACGGTGCTGGTTACCCTTATCAGGGTCCATGGCAACCCTTATCAGCCCTGTGGTCTCCCTCCAAATCTTCCTTTCTCAGGTTCTCAGGGGCAGATCGACAAGGCTGATGCCTGGGGTATGCAATGCCAGTCTCTCTGCCTGTGGCAGACACACATGGGCTTTACAAATGATGGTATGAGAGGTCCCTTCATTTGATGTTGGAGAAGGAAAAGCAACTCCTGTGCTCGCCATGGGGAGGAGGGTAAGTTCCCCTTACCGTGGACTCTGCACTCACTCCCCACAAGGCCAACAACTCTAAAAATCCCGTGTCTCTAGGCTTCTTATGTAAACTGCCACCTACCCTTTCATCCCGGATGGGTGTGGTGGCAGGTGGTGGCCGAGACATTCTACAGCCTCCTCGTGAGCCCTGGAGGGAGGTGTCTGGCTCTCCTCTGCGTCTCCTCAAACAGAGGAGTCTCTGAGCCTATTACGTTCAGATTAGGTTTGTAGTCACAATTCTGGGACAACATGCTCTTACATCTGTTCCTTTATCTGTCTCCCTGACTAAACTGGGTGCATGAACTACATATAAATAACATCCTGGGCATTTTCTGCCTTTATTCATTGTCCAAAAGCATCAATACTAACCATTCTAAAATCAATCTATAGGTTAGAAAATTTGAATTAAACTATGTTAGGGAAAAGAGAATGATGTTTTGTTTTGTTTTAATTTTTCCAACCTCTTTGCCTCTTTCTTTTTTATTTTCATTTTCAATTTCATGCCTTAATCGGGAAAAAAAAAAACCATACAAAAAAAGAAGAGTAAAAAGTGCTTTTATCATATTGGCAACCTTCATGCTACTTTCATTAAGAAACTTTCAGCGTTTTATTACAACTTCCTCTGGCCAAAGCATTATACCCCAGTAAACCTCTTACATGACATCATTCCCTCCCGAGTACAATGTTTATTCCTTACAGAACAATGCCTGTGTGCCATTGTGCTAAGTGCTAGATCTGTGTTTTTCAAACTATTGCTCATGACCCATTGATGGGTTGTAAAATTAATTTAGTGGCTCATGACCAGGTTATTGTTTAAATATGAAATAGCATACAATAGAAAGTATCAGAGTGCATTACACATAGTAAGGGTATTGTTTCATGAAATTTTTGTTAAAGTTATGTACGTCTGTGTGTGCGTGTTGTGTATGTGTGTGTGTGTGCGTGTGTGTGTGTGTGTACACCTAGATGTGCCAATTAGTAATGTCAAAATATGTATTTCCTACTGCAGATTATGGTCGAAAAAATTGAAAGCGTCTTCAATCTATCATCTCATTTAATCCTCCCAATAATTTATAAAGTAAGATACAGTTACTGTCCTCAGTTTGAAGATAAGAAAAGGAAGGCTGAAGCAACACGCTCAGGTTCAAATAGCTAATAAATCACAGATTTGGGATTCAAGTCTAGACTTGTTGATTCAAGTCCATGGTCTTAACCATATGCTATCGCTCGTCCACAAGATTAAGAAACAAAAGAAGGGGCCATGTTCAAAGCTATGTTCATACCTTTTGATAAATGGGCTAATACAAAGGAAAGACACAGAAGTTTCCTAGACTAAGCTCCTGTTTGCACAGATCAGCTCTGCTTTCCACCCTACCAAAACCATTTCACACAACTCCTATTTAGGATGAAAACTGATTTGTAATATTTACTGAAATCTGATGTGCAGAAGGGACAGCAATGAACTGGCAGCAATACCATCCCCATTGTTGCATTCGGGACTTGACATGGAGTCTGTAGTGAAGGTTCTGGACCTTCTCCATCACCCTTCCTCTCACCCTTCCAAGCCATGTTGATTTTCTCAAACTGCACGGCAGCCCTCCAACCCATCTGGGAAGAGAGCTGAGCAGCTGAGGTGGTGAGTCACGTGGTTGTTCTGGTTAGTGGTCCAGGACCCTAACTCATCCACATACATAGCAGTGGCGATGGAGATGCCACATTCCAAAAGCCTTATCAGTATTTTTCAGAAATTGTACACATCCTTCGAAGTAGCATGGAATTCTCTTATTTTCTTCTCCCTGTCCTACACTCCCACGTCTGTCTTCCCAGCTTGCTTCTGGCAATCTGACTTCATGAGGCACTTAAACGCATAAAGCCATCAAGCCACACTTACATTTCTTCCTCATAATTTCTATTATTGGCATTAGACGTAGCGGTAGGAAAAAATATGGTAAACAAATGGGATGCTCTTTTCCTGGTATTATCTTCTTGTCTTTCCTACTTTTTTCCTGGAAACAGGGGACATACTACAGGGAAACTTCTGAGACTCGTTCGAAATTATCCAAAGTCTCAACTCGCAAATGACATGGTTTTCTACAGAAGTAAAATTTGGGGTTTTTATACCCTGTGTAATGTGGCAGGTTGAATCGCTTGTTGGCTTCTTGAGTGGTTTTGCAGATCTGACCCCAGCAGTTAAAAATGATTATAAGTATCTGATTCCCTTCACACTCCAACAGGAGTTCTGCCACTTCGTGAGGATTAAAGAAAAAAAAAAAAAAAACTATGAACTTACTGTGCAAGCAGGGCTTGGAGCAGGGTGACCAGCCAGACGACCTCACCCCTACAATAACACCCTGTGAAAACCTGCCGGGAATAAAAACAGACCCACTCAAGGCGCAGCATTTGGCACTTGAGTCCTGTGCACGTAAAAGGGGTAGAGTGTGTTCCTTTAAATTAGATTATATTAAATAAGCACCTGATTTCAGCAGTCTTTCCCACGGAGGGCTGCAGGGGAGGAGTGAGCCCCTTTTATGTAAACTAAGGAAGCCTTTATTCACGGCCAGAGACAATGTAGCCACACTGCAGAGCCAAAGAGCCTCACAAATTACAGGTTTGCCAGCCTGGATGCCAGAATTCACCACCTCCTTTTTCCCTCAAGAACCACAGTTAATGAGCTACCCATAAAAATATAAAATAAACCTAAAATCATGAAAAGTCCTCACGGGTTTCCCCCAAGTAAAGTGAATCCATCCTTGTGCAGAAAGCCCCAAGGGCCCCAGTTTGAGAAGACGGGGTTTTATCCAGACCTCAGAACTTTCTATCACAATCCCTGAGTGGCCTGGTAGTGATCTAGAGTTCCCTGCGAGCAACCGGTCCCATCATTTTGACTGACACACATTAGATTATCCGGCCAAGTATCCATCAATCAAATCTGATGTTTAAATTGATCAGTAAGTTCAACCACATCAATATGAGCCAGTTGGGAGCAAAGACAACAGCCTTAGTGGAATTCAGAAGGATAACAAATTTCTCAGATATGGGCAAAAACTAAAGTTTCAAATACAAAACAAATGGAACATTTCTGGTAGTCAGACAGCCCATAACCACCAACCTCCAGAATAGCAACTGCTGCAGTTGCTGCTGCCAGGGGATTCCGTGGGCCATGCATCTTAGGGAGCTGCCACCCCCGAGGCACTGACTGTACTCTGACCTCACCCTCGGACTGCCTGCACCACTTCATATGTTAAAAATACCCCAGAACTGTCCTAATTTCGGAAAAAGCAGCACAGTGGCAGCCAATGCTGATCTTGCAGAAGCTAAGGATTCTAGTCCAGCAAAGCAACTAACTCGAAGTCTTCTGCCCCAAAGGCCCTTCTGAGCTTCTCATACTAAGGGATGTAGGAACATGCCCAGGGGCCTTTGTGAGGACCATCTAACCTCTTTGTAGCAACACAGCTCAAAAAAGGAAAACCGAAATGTAGACACACCCAGGGTTCATCCCACTAACTCTCTACCTTCTTTTCTCAACCCTCTTTCTATCATGTGTGGCTGGAAACAAGAAACACAGGCTGTCTTGGAGACAGGACTAAAGCTCCAGTCTTACCTATCACCTATCATCTTAGCACTGTCCTAATTTTTCCAGATTTAAAGCATGTAAGTTGAATCTGCCAGCGGACAATTTTACCCTCCCTTGACCTTGGTGACCTTGAAAGAACACTGCTTTCCCACTGATCTGAGAGTCACTGTTTGAATAATTACTCTAAATAATTACTACAAATAAACTTTCTCTATTATAGTAGCTATTCCATTTCTGGCTTTAATGTTATTCACCTTCTTCCAAATAAACATCATTTCCCAATGCCTGGAAAGTTCCAATCTTGTTCCAAATTTACATATTACTTTTCCATTATCTCAGGGCAGCAATAATAATAACCGTTATAACATCTTCCTTCTCCTAGAAGAATCCTGGCCACTTCTTGTACTTTTCTGGTTTGGAATTCTCTTATGGGCTTATTTTTTTTCTTTCTCCTCCTCCTCCTTAGTGGAAAATGTTACTTCTAGCTTCTGGATTTAATTTAATTTAATTTAATTACGGCATTTTCCACACATGCCCACAGGCTCTTGGTAATAGTTGCATTTTTAATAAATCTAATATATAATAATGACTTTGTTTTTAATTTTCCACTGAGAGTTGGATCCTGAGTTGAATACAGAGCTCCAGACAGGGGTGTCTGGTTCACTCCATGTGCTTGGGTTTCAGGCAACTGAGAGGCTCCTAATTGGAAAATGGCTGTGCCTTCACTTTCTATCCCCACACACCTGCGTTTAATGTCCTCAGCACACATCCCATAGGATATGAAATGACCAGTTGTTTAAGTCAAAATGATCAAACCAGTTGTGCGGGCCTTCCCCGAGCTGGACGATGGAAGGAAAATGAAGGGATGTGGATGGTCCCCAGCCAAACCATTCTACAAAGCAATCTGGGGGACAGTACTCTTTGATGGTGGCTTCTACTAAGTGACCTGCTGCTCTCCGCCTGTGGCCACAAGTCACTGGGCCTACTCAGCAATGTAATCAAATACAGTCCAACCAAAAGATAAATCCTGTGACCCTGATCTCTCCTTTACAAAGAACGTCCTATTATCCTTGTCAAAGTTCAATGATGGACTGCTTTAGGACTGCTTGTCTGTGTCCAGGTAATTCAGCTGTCTGGTAAATTAACAAAGCTTGGGGTTCTTTTTTCCTTGTCTTTCTCCCTTATCCCAAATGCTTAGTCATTGGGATAAGGTAATTGAGCTCAGCACTGCGATATAGGCTCAGTAATATCGAGGGCTGCTTTTATTGGGTGCTGACGTATCAGACACCATTCTTAGCATGTTACCTGTACTTCAAAGTAGTTTCTCATGCTGTCGTCCCCACTCTATAGGTGAGGAAATGGAGACTTACTGAGGTTAGACAATCTGTTCAGGTTCACCCTCCTGTAAATGGGTGAACTGCCCAATGGCAGAGTCTGAGCTGTTAACCATGAGGTTGTGCCTACCAACTAAAGCCCAGTACAGCAAAATCTGCAGCCAAGCACTCCGAAACTGCGCTGCTTTCTTAATAAACTGGATATCCCCTTGAGGTCACGCATACCAGACCTCGGTTCTCCTAGCCAGTAACAGATCTGCCCACAAGAAAACTTCTCTATGGAGTCTAAGCATGTATGAGAAAAGTAGACAAGCTGGACCAGACAGAGCTTCAAAATGGAGCTAAAGGTCCCTGCTACATTCTCTCTTACGTGACCATCACGGGGGGCGGGGAGGGGTGGGGGAGGGGGGGGTGGCAGCTTCAAAAGGATGGCCCAGGGAACAGCTCCACCATGCTGCCCTGATGACCTCCATGTATCCACATAGGCCACGCTGGTGAAGCCTTGAAACACAGCTCATCTGAGTCTCTGTAGAATGTCTCATGATCCTTCCAGAACACGAGAGCCTAGGAGCCCTATGAGGAACTGCTGAGAGGCCATTTCCAGTCACCTCCCCGTCTGCCCTGCGAAGCCATCACACACAGGTTCTCATTGTCTCCCAGGTTCTGATGAGGTATGGGGCTTTCTGGCCTGCCACCATCAAAGCAGAAATGCAGAATATAAATGCACGCAGCCGCAGTTTAGAATTGGCTCCTTGGCATTGGGGACTCCCATAACTTGTGTTTCAGTGGTGCAGCCCCTTTTGTGTGTGTTGGCCTTCCTTGTGTGAGGGATAAGGACCACAGGGAGCTGAGTACCTTCAGCGATTTTCCCTTTTGCTGTATAAGTAATAAATAATAAGAATAAATAATAAGTAATAAATGGTCTGATTCTAAAAGCAGCTTGTTCTGTCTTTATCAGCCTTATCAGTCAGGCCTTGACCTTACATTGTGTCTTGTGTGTGTTTGACAAACTGTCCCATCAAGGCAGTCACCTACTTAGACAATGAAATGAAATCAGCCAAAAAGAATGATTAAATAAGAGCTGTGTCATTTCAACTGACAGTATAAAATGATACCCAAAAAATCATTTATGTACATACATATCACACACACACACACACACACACACACACACACACACACACACACACACATTTCTGCTAAAAAGCATCCCTGAGAGAAATAGAAAAGTCACTAATTGAAAGCATTTGCCTCTATTTGCCTTTAGTTAAGCAAGCTGGTGATGATTTGGGAAACATAAATGCAAATATATTCAGTTTAACAAAATTAATATTTACTTTCTATAGACAAACTCAGTAGAATCCCCAGTGGGCACATATTTCCACCTCAGAATTTAAAATTAAGTTTTAATTCTGAATTTCAGAATCTGTGTGGATCCAAATGCTAAGATGTGTCTGAGGAGGGATCAATCTACTCACGAGGTCTCCTATGGGCCATAACAATAAAAAGAACATTGGGAACTCCCTGTTATAGGGCAGGACTTAGGAATGGACTGTTCTGGTTACAAATACATCGATTGCCAATTTTCAAATAGTTATATTCAAAGAATCTAAAAAATGATTAACATCAAAAGCACCATAAGCTTATTTTAAATGACTTTGAATGATTCAAAAGTCAATTATAAGATAAAGTAAATGAGTAATTATTAAGTGATCTAATTACCACAGAATACTAAACATTAAAATGTTTTTAAAATTAAAAGGAGAGGAGACCATCCTTGTCCTAAAGACCCAGACAATCTGCTGGAGAGGCAAGATTTTCATTTATCACACTAGAAAACAAGGCAATCGTACCAAAGGCCTCAGAATTACCTCGGGGAAAACCAATTTTCATATATCGGATTGGCACAGCCAGTTCAAGACTATCTGATGAAAGAATGACAAATAACCACATTTCCACTTTTTAATTTTTTTCAAGTGTCTTTCCATTTCACTAAATTGAATTATAAATCCCAGGTATAATTAGCTTCATGGACATCATATACAAAGGAAAGTTAAATCACTTCCTTCTGCCAAATATAAATGTGTCTGACACGCCTAACCTCACTGGTATACTCACACACACAAAAAAAGTTACTACAAAGTCATCAACCTTTCCAGTTGGACTCCTTCACTCAATTTTATTAAGAATGATGTCATGCAGTACTCTTTCGTTTACTTTTTTAAAAATCTTTTTTTTTTTTTTTTTTTTTTTACTTTTCTTCTCCCCTAGAAACATCTAACCATAAAGACAGTCTTTGGGCTAGAGTCGTTTGAAAGTCATCCAGTAGGTTTCAAATACAGGAGGGAGAAGGCCAGAGAGGTGGGGAGAGGCCAAATGACCCAACTGATAATAACCACAGCTCTCCTTACGAGGCACTTCAACGGGAAGTTCACCCTGGTAAACCCTGGACAAGTATTTCATTTATTTCTCACAACACCAAGGGGCAGATTTTATCTCCATGTATTGATGGAGAAGCTGGGGCTTGAATGCTTGAGTACTTGATCCAAGATCCAAATGTTTCACTCCTAGGTCTGTTTCAGTCTCTTGCCTGGTTCCAGCCACCGCCACCATTCAGACTGGTACACCGTGAACATGGCACAGAGCACAGATTGTCCAGGCTCTTCAGTCAGAAGGTCAACACGTTCAAGCTCATAACTGTCATGGCAGAAGAAGGGGGATGGAAGTGGGGACAAACCAATGGCAGGGAGACCTGTAAGAGGCAGGCTGCAATGGACTAAGCTGTTCTCTCCCTCCCACTAAACTGTGAGCACGTTAAGGACAAATAACCTGTCTACTTAATGTCATTCACCCAGGTCCTAAAATGCTGCTCTGGGCATGGGGGCTTTAAATTAAATAAACTTTGTCAAACCGACCGTCATTCTGTCTGCTCACATAAAACGTTTATCAAATGAGTGGAACACAACTGGATGTCACCAAGACATAGGAGTATGCTTTTCCCCATGAAACCACGGGCAGATCTCACAGCTTTCCTGAGCACTCTTAGGTAATATAAAGTGTAATCAAGTCTAATAACCACCCAACCCCGGTCCAAACTAATATTACATCCAAAGTCCTATATAATGGGGAACTCCTCTCCCACCCAGCAGGCGCAGATCCATCCTTAGCCTGCTGACCTCAGATTTCCACGGGCGGTGTATTAACCATGCCTTTTATTTTCCGTATTCTGATGCTTTGACCTCCAAGGACTTGCTGGCACCTTCTAGTGTTAACCAGTTTCTAGAGATAGGAAACACCTTACCTGTGAGAGCACCTTGCATATGCAAACCAACCAATCCGGTGCTCTCACTCCCAGCCACCTCTTTGTCAGGCCCTCATACTCCAGACCATTATTCCCCTGCCTGAGTCACCCCAGGGCCAGGTACCAGGCAACTGGGGACAGCCCCTGGGCCCAGAGCCACTGAAATTATTCAAACTGGCTCATCGTAAATCTGCTTACCCGGCCTCACCCATCGCTTCCTGTGGATACCACAGTCAAGGCTCTTACTGTAGTTTGTCCCTCTGCCTCTTGACTGACCCCGGGGCTTCCACACATGCTCCCCTCACCACCACAGGGACATAGCAGGCCCCTGCTCTTGGGAACTCTGAGTAACAGGCTATCATTTCAATGGTAAGACTTTCCAAATCCGTTGGCCTTCATGTACCTCAAATGTTCTATTAATACACTATGTTTTGAAAAAGGAGGGCAACAACACCAGGCCTTATGTTGTCCAAGTTCCTGGGGACAT
Organism: Rhinolophus hipposideros; assembly: GCF_964194185.1. Classification (NCBI taxonomy): domain Eukaryota; kingdom Metazoa; phylum Chordata; class Mammalia; order Chiroptera; family Rhinolophidae; genus Rhinolophus; species Rhinolophus hipposideros. Next base: position 10,591,605 of record NC_138072.1, read on the forward strand.
TTACACACCCCTCTTTAAGCCCCCTCCACTTGGCTCCAGGTGAAGGGACACACACACCACCCATTTCCACGGGGAGGAGTAGGGCAGATTATAACCTTTGCCAAAGGAATGCTCCCCAACATCTTTTGTAACCTTGAGGTAAGTGATGAGCAAACAGTAACAAAACCATTTTCACAGTCCTTAGCATGTTCTTATGTAGGTGGTCTGCCACCTGAGAAACTGTCCTCAGCTCTGGGACATCAGCTAAAATGGACATTGGAAGAGTCCCATTTTAACATCCTCTCACGTAGGCTTCCCATTTTGCAGCCTTTGGAAAGTCACAAATTGTCCAAATTGGGTCTAGAAGAAGTTTCACTCACGAAGCACAAACTCACATTCTCATTTTACAAATGAAGAAACTGAGGCTCCATATGTGAAGCTGTGTATCCCAAAGCCTCATGGAAAATTAAAGAGAAGAAAGCACACCAAAAGGAAAAATATAAAAAAATAAGCCAAAGCCAATCAAAATAAGCCAATGGCAGCAATAATAAAAATCTCATCTGAAAGCTGGCTATAAGTCAATGTATCGAGGTAGATGTGAGTTCTACTGAGTAGGGTCCATTCTCTGTGTTCCAATGGGCCCCTATGCACCCATCACTGTGACCTGTGTTGTCACTGTCACCTCCCTAGACCCTGAGCCACTTGAGGACAAGATGTGACATGGCTTCAAAAATCCATCAAAACTTACTAAGCCCCTTCCACATTCAAAATACTGGGATATATATATATATATATATATATATATATATATATATATATATATATATATATATATATATATATATAAGTTATGCTTTCCCTGCCCTCAAAGAGCTTACATTCTAATTTCAGCAGATGGAGAATGAGGAGGGTCAACATAAATAGGAAATTTCAATATACGAGAGTGAAAGTGGTGATTGCAGTATATCCAAGGTCATGTGAGAACATAAGAGCATAGCCAAGCACATGGGGAACTCTTCTTGCAGAAATGACAGCTTTGTCTTGTGAATTAACATGCAACAGATAAAAAGGGAGGACAGAAGGGTGCTTTCGGCAGGAGACAGGGCCTCCATCTAATATCATATGCTGTGCCCGAACTACCAGTCATACGGTCTCCTGAGAGTCAAGTTCAAGGCAAGAAGCAATGGGAAACAGACTAAAGAGGCAGTATGGGTAGCAGGAAGGAGGGCTGGGCCGCATCAAAGAGCTGAGGTTCATGGAAAGGCCAGGAAGTGATGGGGAGATTGGATCTGCTCAGAGAGGGGCAGGACCTGAGTAAGAAGCTTGAAGGGACTGCTGCAGACTAAAACAGACCTGTGCAAAGTCCTAGAAAGGTATGCTTTGCCAGATATATCAAGCCCAATTCCCATTCTTTGTCCTAGTTCATTTAATTCTATGAACTCCAGAACCTGCAAGCCTGATCTTATCAATAAGACCTAAATGAAGACAATCTCTGATGAACGGAACCAATAGGTCGTCCCAGCAAGGTTACTCATGTGGAAATCATTTCTACCAAGTGTCATACGTGACTCCCGAAGGCACTAAAACATAGCCAGGAAGGAGAACTCTTTCCTGAGCTTAGATCTCCGCGAATCTTTTCTGTGCTATCTTTTGTGTAATGGGAAAAATAATTTATTTTAATTACTTGCTAAGTATAGTATCTCCCCCTTTAAAATGTAATGAAGAGTTAATTCAGGAAGTTCAATCTGGCTAACATTTATGTCATCACATTCCATAGGAATTGATTTAGGGAATAATTTCACTCAGTGGTGAAAGTGAAAAAAGGGCACAGGCCCCCAAAATTCAAACTCCATCAGCCAACAGTTAGTTGGTTTACTATGTGAACGTCTCCACGGGCGTCCCCGTGGAAATCATGTGCCCTTCTCTACTTTGAATTAGCCCATGGGAGCTTTAAAACTAAAAAATCAGAAGTTTCCTTTTACCAAAGGTCAGCCCTGGAAAATCGCTCCCTACCCCACAAAATAAACTCCCGTTTGGGATTCCCAAGCTGAAATTGATTTCCTGAATTTACCAAGTGCTTCTTCTCATTACTGTTTTATGTCTTCTAATAGAGGAAATTCTCTCTTTCCAACAGCAGAACTATTCTGAACAAGATCCCACTGCTTCTCTGTGAGAAGCCTGCCAGGAGGTTTATTGCTGTGTATTTCCATACTTTCTGATTTCTGCCAACTGAACGAAGGACCTTCTCCCTCCATCAAGGTTTATTGATTTCCAAATGCATCACAGGAACCAGCACAGAATAACCTGCTTATTCTACTGAAGCAAGAGACCTGCAGGCCAAAGTTTTAAATGACTGTTATTTATTCCTTCTTCCTTTTATTATAAGATCTCTCCACAATTATCCCTATCTGCTCCTCTACCCAAGTAGAACAATGGACTTGGGGGAGAGGGCTGGAGGCAGGGGTGTAAGGCATTGTGGAAAGAATGCCAAGAAAGGAAAGCAGTGTATCTACAGTGAGCAGAATGCTGTCAAAATTACAACTATTATTATAGATCTGGGTAGAGAACACCATGTTCAGAAAATGAAAGAAAACTTCAGAGAACTACAATGACTTACTTATCCAAGGCCATATAACTAGAAAATAGCAAATTCTGGATGGCGCAGTGTTGAGGCTGCCTGACTCCACACCAAACATTCTCACCAGTGTGTCTGCTGCACTAGAGGCAGTGAACACTTCCCTGCTAAGATCTGATTTGGGACCACAGTTGCATTATAGCAAGATACAGTCCTCAATAATTAGTGATATAAAAGTCATATAAACCCCAGATGTATAAAAACCTTCTCAGCCATTCTATGTTATGATATTCCTTTATTACTTGCCAACCAAAGCCTTCCTAAACTGAAATGTAACCCTTTGATAACACTATTTCTCTATTCAAATCATTTCACCAGCATCCCATTATCAAATGATGAGGTTCAAACTCCTCGGTGGGTGTGCAAAACCCTTCATTTTGAAACTGAGCCTTTAGGCACTGACTCTCTATGGGTTCTTCAGGTTCACTAATCTGGAGCTGAAGGTGGTGAGCCAGAGGGCAGGTCTAAGCAATCTGCTTTACAATCACTGACGATAAAGAAGAGCTACCTCCATCTACTTTGGGCATGTTTGAAATGTCACCATCCTATAAAAAGCATGTTTCAAATTACACTCTATTAGTACAGTATTTCCCAAACCTCAGGTTTCATGTACGATCTTCCTAATTTTGGCCGTCTCTTAGTAGTAGTAGTATTATATAATACCTTCTATAATATTTTTTATGTTGATTTTGAACTTACCCACTATTTCACCAAGACTTGTACTAATAATAATATTCATGAACTCACAGGTTTTATGTGCTAGTGACACCATCTTCTGATGTACCTTAAAATCAATATATAGCTATCAAAATAAAAATATTTCTACATGTGCCATTTACAATGATCATTCATGCCAGTAACAGTAAACGGATCCTACTTCAGGAAATACCAATAGGAAAAAAAGTATTGAGGCTTGGCCCTTATCAGGAACAACAATTAGTTCAATTACCCTGAAACAAAAAGAAGGCTAAGAAGAGTAAATACTGCTTTTGTAAAGTTTGAATGGGTCCAAAACGAAAAAGACCTTGAATGCCAAATTAAAGAGATTGGATCATTCAGTTGAAACATTCTACTACTGAAGAAATAGAATTATCAGTCAGGGAAGTGGGATTATCAGAACTGCACTTCAGGAAAGCTAATCCAGCTGCAATGTGTAATAATCAGATTGCTGATCTCCCCACACACCCAACCTCCCTGTCTCCCATTGGGTCAATGACACCCACCCTACTTCTCCCAGTCACTCAGGCTGAAACCCTTGGCTCTCTTCTCCTTCATTCACACCTATCCATCAGCAAATCCTTATGGTTCTACTTTCAGAACAAATCCAGCCATTTCTCACCATTTCCACAACCAACCACCATTTAGTCAGAGCCTTGTTTGTCTCTTACTTGGATTATTAAAATAACCTTCTAATGACATCCTGCTTCCACCTTATCTCCCCTATGCTTTTTCCACAAAGCAGCAAGAGGCATCTTTTTTTAAATTTCAACCAAGTTCTGCATTGTGTAAGATAACAGTGTGGTCTTACACAACTACAGTGCAATTATCAAAACCAAGAAAATTAACATTGATACAATACAATTACCTAGTCCACATCCTATATTCACATTTCACCTAGGGTCCCAGTAATATCCTTTCATAGCTATTTGTTTCTTCCCAATGCAGGATCCAATCATATATTACATTTTGTTATGTCTCTTTAGTCTGTTTTAATCTGAAACCGTTCCTTGGCCTTTTTGTGTTTTTCAGCCATGCTCTTTATGAAAAAAGTAAGCCAGTTCTTCTGGAGAAGGCCCCTCCATTTTGGCTTATCTGATATTTCTCCATTATTTGATTCAGGTTATACGTTTTGGGGGCAGGAAAACCACAGAGGTGACATGGTGTTCTGAGTGTATTATTTCCAGAAGCACATGATATTGGTTTTTCCATTTTGGGTAATATTAATGTTGATCCTTTATGGATGTCTGCCAAGTTTCTTCACCATAAATAAAGTTACTGTTTTCCCTTTGTACTTGCTTTGTAAGTGAATACTTTGAGACTATGCAAATATACCTTTCCTCATCAAACTTTAATCACTAGTTTTACCATTCATTGTGATAATCTAACTTCATTTTCCTTCTACATTTATTAGTTGGCAATATAAGAGTTTTCCCATATCTCCATTTGATTTATTTATTCACTCATTCACTTATATTAGTGAATTCAAATTCACTAATTCATAAATACAAATTTATGTACAAATTTGTACACAAATTCATAAATATTAATTAAATGTATTCGTTGATGATTAAATTTTGATCCCCAAATTGGCCCAGATTTGACTAGAGGGAGCCTCTTCAAGCTAGCTGCTTTGTTCTTTAAATAATAATAATAATAATAATAATAATAAAAAACAACTTCTAATTTTGGAATAATTTTAGATGTACAGAAAAGTTGCAAAGATAGTACAGACAGCCCAATAAACTCACCATTTTACATAACCGTGGTACAAGTGTCAAAACGAAGAACCCAGTGGAACTACATTACTAGTAACTAAATTCCAGACTTTACTAGGACTTACCAATTTTCCCACTAATGTCCAAGATACCACATTGCATTTAGACCTCATGTCATTGTAGTCCATTCTACTCTGACAGTTTCTCAGACTTTTCTTGTTTTTTATGAGCTCACTAATTTTGAGAAATACTGTTCAGGTAATTTTTAGAATATACCCCAATATGAGGTAATTAGAAGTTTTAATCATGGTTTGACAGGGGTATTGGGAAACAATACTACAGAGATAACGTCCCTTTGTCATCACATCATAATGGGGTATATGACAGGAACGCAACTTAGCACCATGGGGTGTTAACCTTGATCATTCTGGTTAAGGTCTCGATTTCCAGGTTTCTCCACCGTAAAATTATTGTTTTCACCCTTTCTATGTTCTATGGTTCGGAAATGAGATACTCAGTCCATCCCACACTTTGTTGGGGGCCAGATGGGGGAGAACATGGGAGGACGAGGTGTCATCTCCTAGAGGGTGGAACATTCTTCTGTAAGGAAGATGTGTCTCTTCTCCTCCATTTATTTATTTTGTTATCCAATTATTTATATCAGTATGTGCTCGTGTATATGCTTTGGGTTATAATTCCTTTTTTTTTTCTAATTGTTCCAGCTTTGACCTCCAGGAGCTCTTGCAGTTTTGTGACTATGTCCTTTTGGCATGCCTCCATACTTCTGTTCTTTGAGCACTGCCTTATTTCCTGCCACTACAAGAGTCTGCAGGCTCATTCTGTACTCCGCACCCCTACCCCACCACGCTAGCCCTAGAATGAGCTTATTACTTCTCTAAGGAGCCCTGGTTGCTCTTACTGGAGAAAGATATTTAGAAAACAAGATTTGGCTGCTCGGTGTGCTTCTACTCCCGGAGTGTCACTGCTTCCTAAGCCAAAACGCTGCCTTTTATAACATAGATGAGAGAGAGGGATAGTGGTGGGAGATGAGATTCAAGCAGTTATCCAGTTTTCATGGTACTGGTCCCAGTCATGGCCAAAGCTGTGCTTTATATTCTGGCTCCCCTTGGAAAGCAGAATTAAGTCCTACAGACTATTTAGTTGGAAGGGAAAGTGAAGGTAGGTGACCCAGAGGACGCCAGAATTTGAGAGAAATAGAGGATGGAGCAAGTGGACAAGCAATGGGTGGCCATTTGTCCCAGTTTGGTGAGGAAAGGCCTGGTATATGCCTACTGCCCCAGGGTAATTATTAATAGCACTCCTTGTACCTCAAAAGTGTCTCAGTTTGGACAATAAATTATCTGGTCACCCTAAAATCTACCTTGACGATAAGGTTTGTGGTAGATATACCACTGATGAGGAATGCAGGGCATTCTGTGATGTCAAGCAACGTCACCATTTCTTTGCACCTCTTATAGAAATTTCCATGAAGATTTAAGCCACTTTTCAAGCTTCCTTGGATGTCGAATGTGTTTCTGTTCAACTTTCTTTCTGGCACTTGGCTGGCCTCCCTGGGCTATGGCCACCAAATAGGTCAAGGGTGTCCATCTAAAAAGCCTACTGTTTCCTCAATCAGTTAACCCCAGCAATTTGGCTAGGTTTACAATCCTGGAGCTGCTTCCACGTAAGGCGCCTTTGGTGCTCAAAGAGTAGAAACCACAAATGGAAAGAAAAAAACCATGTACCTTTAACAATCTTTTCTCACTTACCCAATCCTCTTTCAGCCTGCTTTATGTCTTGGATGCAAATCCACTTTACGTCCTTGCCTTCTTCACTCTGTGTCTATCTTTCAAGGCCTTATCTTGGGGGACACAGGTAGAACGGGTCACTCAGTTGTCTTCCATTCGGATTCTGAAATTGTGAACTGATGTTTATACAGGAAACACATGTTTTCCCCCATTAGATTAAAATAAAATGCAGAGAAAATTGTACAATGTAATTTGAAAACTCCAATTGTCCACCCAACAATTTAAAATTCCAGTGTTTCCTAGCAACAGCAGAATGCAGTGAAAATACACAGTGCTAAATTTAGAATGTAGAGGAACACTGACTTTTAAATAGGTTTATAAAGCAAGACTTGCCCCAGGAATGGTGGTCCTAGAAATTTTAATCAACTGCAAAAGAACCACTATGGTTTGTGCAAGTTTAAGAGTTACATGGTTTGAAAGACAGGCTAAAAGGGTCTCCTGGTTTCTTTCAAACTAAGTCGCTCCAGCAAGGGTTACCTAAGTGCAAGCAAGCCCAGGTGACATTTTTATATTTCCAGGAAGCTCTTATGCCAAGAGTCAGCCCACAGAGAATGATCAAGTCTTCATTAAAACTCCCAGAAGTAGGAATTGAGACCAGGAAATAAGACATTCTCACTTCAGCAGTGTGTTTAGCACTAGGGCTCAAATTGTACGAGCTACACAGGAAACAGGTCTTAGTTCTGACAGAGGGTGTGTTATAAAACCCATAGCTCCCATAGCACCGTCCCCATTTCCTGCAGCAAGGAGAGAAAGGGTCTGCCCAGAGGTCAGCAGGCGGGTGTAGACAGCCTGGCTGGAGTGGCCCCCTCAGCCTGGAGTCCTGGGGGACTGAAAATATGGGCCAGAGACAAATCTGGGATGATGTGGGGCATTGGCCTGAGGTTTCAAAACGGCGCCCCACCTTTCCTCTCACCTCAGGATCAGGCCCCACCCTGGATTGATCTTGCTAACTGTTCCTACCAGACTCACCTGGGATTTTTCACATTTGATGTTCCTCCTTTCACAGTTCAGATGAATGAGATTCAGACATGTGATTCATCATCACAATTCAGACATGAATTCCAGAGTTTCATCAGCTATCTATTTTTCATTGGTGTGTTGTCACTGAAGGGGTTTGCCCAAAGTAAGGAAGCAGTTAGCATGCTCATGCTGGACCATGAATCAGGAGCCCTACGCTCTTGTTCGGATACTGCTTACAACTTCCCGCAGGCTTTGAGAGCCAATGCTTAGCCTCATTCGGATGCATTTTTCTCATCTGTAAAGGGAGAGTTTGTAGTTGGAAAGTCTAGTATACTGGAAAGTACACGAAATAGGAGTTATAAATGCTGGTTTTAAAAGCACATACTTTAACCTCTCTGTGCCTCAATCTCCTTTCCTTGAAAATAGAAACGATATTTTTAGGGTCAAATAAGAAAATGTTAGAGATGTTTAACAACTTTTAAGTGATACATAAACATACAGCTTTACTCCAATTGTTGCTGCTAGGCCATTACCATCTAAGTTCTTTTTGCATTCTAAAATCTTGATTTCCAGGACATTCAAAATGAAACAATAGTTACTACTCATGATACTTCCATAATTCTTCCATGGACTTTTATCTGTTCTTCCATGAAATAGGATCTTAGAATAAATGAACCAAAAATCAGCACCAACAGCCACCTCTGCCTGGCTTAAAAAGAAAAAGAAAAGAAAAGCTGATGGCTCAGATGTGCCCAGCGAGCAGTAAAACCATTTAAGCCCCAAACTGTCCACCAGGGGTCAGAGTGTTTAAAAGAGATTTTTCTCATGTTAAATTAAACCTCATACAATGAAGATTGCCAGTGAAAATACACTCAACTCAGCGAGTGTTGGAAACGCAGTCTAGATTGGGGAATATTCTGCATGTGTTGTCCTTAAAAGCACCAAAACGTGTCACATGTTTTCCATACTGCTAGAGTTAAGGGTTCCAAGTTGGTGTTCCTGCTTTTAAACTTTTGGGGGTGATAGAGATCATCACCATCATCTGGTGATGGTTTTGCAGGCGTGGGCATTTGTCAAAACCTATCAGATTGTGCCCTTTGAATATGTGTTGTTTATTCTGCGCCAATTATAGCTCAATAAAGGTGTTTTTGAAGGAGGATGGATGGTGTTTTACAGCGTCAAAACACCTTAAAGGATTCAGTCCAGTTGTGAACAATGACTGTGGGAATGGAGGATTTGGGTTGGGCATAAGGGGAGCAAAAATGAAAGGAGTTTTGCGTTTTACTTTCATATACTTCTGTCTTGGTGGATTCTGTCATCATGTTCATGTATTTCCAATTTTATAATTTAAGAAATTTAATTTCAAACTTTATAATTTAAAATTGAGACTTTTTTTCAATTTGCCTGCTTATTTTAACATATTACTTTCCGACTGTATAGATTTCTGAGAGGGAAGGAGACTTAGAGAAAGACACGTTGCTCACGGGTAGGAAGGGAAGGGGAGATTTGTACCATCATGTCCTACACAGGGAGGGGCGGGCCCAGGTGGAAGGCTCCAGAAGAGGGCTTTGGGCATCCAGAACCAGCCTGAAGAACTGCTCCAAAGCAGCATTAGGGAGAAGCCAGGACTGGTAACCAAGAGGCCTCATTTCTACATAGAGTCTACCACTAATCCCTGATCTGATTCCTAGGTGGGCCTGGGATAGGACCCAGGACACTGCCCATCAGCTCTCTAAGTGATTCTGATGTATGGCTGGGATGGAGAACCACTGCCTTGGATGGTATCGAAGGATAGTTCAAGTTCCAAAAGTCGGGAGTGTTGAAGCTCAGTTTTGTTTAGAATAAAACTTGTCCAGTAGATGGTGCTATCTCAGAAACGGAACTGTTCCAAAACAAGTGAAGGCATCTTTCCTACAAAATCAAAGTTCTGAGAATGTGGTTGAGGCCAAGCTGTGGAAAGCGCCGACTGGCAATCAAAGGAGTTTGAGTTTCTTCTCTGTTCAGTGTGAAGTCAATCCATGCTGTGAGCAGGAGAAAGGAATGATGCAAGTTAGGTATTGGAAAAGCTAATTTGATGGAAAACCTACGGATGAGTTATAGAGTAAATTGACTTGTTCATGAGTGGAAAAAAAAAACAGAAGGACCTTGAGCTTCCAGAGTCTACAGACAAGTAATAAAATAATAATTATGATTATGGTTAATTATTGTATATTATAATAGATAATAATTAATATTACTAATATATAATACAATTTTGTTTATTATTACTATTATTTTGGACCACTGACTTCCTGCCAGGCACTCTTCTAAGCACTGTACATCATGGTAACTACTTAGCCCTCACAACAAAGCTATGAAGTAGGATTTCTTATTATCCCACTTTTCCAGAGGAGTAAACTGAGGCTGAATAACTTGCTCAGACTCACCTGGCTGACAGAATGATGGAGCTGAGGTGCAAACCCACATGGTCTGGCTCCACAATCTGTTCTGATCAAATGGCTCTATGTTTTCCAGCCTCAGTGGTAAATAATAACAATAATAATATCATGGTACAAGAGAAGATAAGATTATGAGTCTGGCCTGACACTGAATTTAAGATGAGGACCAGGTGTATGGCCTTTAAGCTGCTGAGGTCGTTTGGTCCTCTCTCATTCCCTTTTACAACTTTACTGAATGGTTATTATAAAGTCTAAAATGGGAGGTAGGGTCTTTTCTCCAAAATCCCACCTCTTCCTCATAGGTAAGTTCTTCCTGGTTTGTCAGAATTAAAGACAATGTAAATATTTCCTCACTGCGTCCTCCATGTATGATAAAGTGTCACTCCGTCTCTGTTCTCCCACCTGCCCCATCTTAACATGGCCACATCATGACTTCCTGTAGAAACAAGAACGAAGTAGAGGCACATGGTGTTTATGTTTTATAGAAAAATACATTTTTCACTGGTATTTGCATTGGTATTTCAAAGTGTTCAGGTCGCTTTTTCCAGAAGGCCAGGAAATATATATTAATATTTTTAAAAATCATCTATATTAAGTTTTCCAGGTAACAAGGATAAATAAATGTTATAATGTACTAGGTACTCAGGGAATACAATTTGACTCAGATGTTTGAGATTATTTGTAATGATATATTTATTAAATCAATGAAGAATTTAGTCCTTTAAACAAAGTATAAATAGGATTTAGAATGAATTTTAAGCAATGTGTATTTTCTCCAGTGTTGGCAATTTTTGTAGAAAAATAAACGTGTATCTTCCATTTTCTATCCACTTTTAAATGCTGGTTATGAGTTTTAATCTACACAAAAGAGTCCAAAATGCAGGACAAGTATGGGTGATCTTTCTATAAATATAATATCAGAGACATCCCAAAATAGATGGAAGCTGAGGGCTGAGAGTTTGGAGGGTTCAGAGAAATCCATCTCCTTTCCAGAATGGTGGTGAAGATGGAAGAAATCAAGGTAAATAGCTCAAGGCACATGATCCGTAAGAGTGGACCCCAAGTCCCACCTCTAATGTGACAAAACCTAACTGCTGTGCCCTCTGCCATTTGGCTATAATTTTCCCCTGTAAGTCGACAACACCTGTTCAACACAGAGCACAGATGTAAATGTCTCTAAATAGCACAATATACATTCATTTCTTTCCCTATTGTTGGGGGAAGAGTGATGTATTTGTTTGTTTGGAATTTTCACAATTCCACCAAGAAATAAAGCAGGACATGCTATTTTATAAGGCTACCACAATAGCCAATATTTGTATTCTACAATTTAGCAAAAATAAACGAGAATACAGTTGACCCTTGAACACAGGTTTGAACTACACAGGTCCACTTGTACATGGATTTTCTTCAATAAATACTGTAAATGTATTTTCTCTTCCTTATGATTTTCTTAACATTTGCTTTTCTCTAGCTTACTTTATTGTAAAAATACAGTATATAATACATAGAACATACAAAATATGTGTTCATTGATTGTGTATGTTATCGGTAATAAGACTTCTGTTCAACTGTAGGTTGTTAGTACTTCAGTTTTGGGGGCGTCGGATTTTCAGCTTCACAGGGAATGGCGCTTCTAACTCCACGTTATTCAACGGTCCACTGTACCCTTCTTGTTTCTAGGCAAATTCAGAAGCCACCCACCACGGACAGAGGAGGCCTTGTCTCCTACATTGCCATGACTTCCTTTCTGTTTGCCCATGGGGGTGCAAGGAGGCCTGCAGGTAGGTAATCACCAGCTCGCCTCTACTGCCACGTGCCTCGAGGAGGGGTGAACCACAGAAATGAGTGATCTCAAGAAACAAAGGCCGGGTGTGCAGACTGGTTCCCTCCAATTGCCAAAAAATTATGAAAGAAATCTTGGGCACTTAAAATGACCCTCTTCAAAAAGGCTCAGTTATTACATAGGTTTTGGGGTACAAAGCTGTTGATAGTAGGTTGCTCTGAAAATACGTGAAAGTCATCAAACAAAAGGAAAAACACAAGAATTACATCCCGGTTATCTGTCCCTTCTACCTGAATATCCCAGGTTGACTCCTTCCCTGGAGAATTGCTTTCAGGGAACACCTTCAGCTGAGTAAACTGACCGCCACATTTTCTCTTCCAGGTAATTCCAATTCAGCAGCTTTTATGGGGCTGTTATCAGGCTGTAATCTCACACCTAAGGTCAACAAGTCTGTCTGTTATTGCCCCCAGTATTTGCTTTGGCAAACCTTGGTTATGAAGTTAATTTAGTTACATATAATCAAAATATAAGTTTTATATCTACCTCACTATCTATCTATCAAGCAAAGCTGAATTCACTATTCACAGGTAAAGATCATAAGTACTGTAATATCCAAAAAGAAGGACCTAAGGCTCAGATATCTTTGTAATAATAAAAAGAAAATACCTATGTCTTATCACTTAGGAAATTCCAAGGGTTTTAGGAGCTCTGTGCCAGAAATGGGGATCGAAGACCAAATATGTATTTCTTATTATAAATAAAAATATCATACTTGCTCTCAAAAATCGTCCAATAGAGTAGAGGAATGAAAGATACATAGCATAATAAAAGGTAAACAATGGTAAAACAGCTACATAATAAAATGGAAGATCATAAATTACATTATGAGATAGGCCAGGCTTCAAATTCCTGCATAGCTTTGAATAAGTTAACTTCTCTTCTTGGGTCTGTTTCTTCATCTGGAAAATGCCAAAATGATCATTATCACATTAGCTGGATTTTGAGTATTCAATTAGCAACTAGCACAGTGTGTGGCACAGAGGAGTCATTCTACAAATGGCAGTTGTTTCATGGTTGCTGTGATGGTGACCATGAAGCAGAGAAAGAGGAGAATGGTGGTGCTGGTGTTGTTAGAAGTACAAAGGAAGTGTTCTCAGAGGAAGATTATTTCTAGCAGAGGAATTAGAGAAATCTAAATACAGATAAGGCAAATCTCTTAGATTATCTATGTATCTGTTATCCAGAGAGAAGAAAAAGCCCAGTGTTCATCCTCCCTTCTATCCATCTTCCAGGGAGCTGAACCATGTTCACCAAGAAGCTTCTGTGCTTCAGTTCTCTCTTGCCACTCTGCCTCACGATGAAAACAAGCCCAGGCTGGCCTTCCAGAGAAACCAAGCAGAGCATTGCCAAGTCGGCTAGGTGACTTAAAGCCCCAGATACATGAGAAAGCCCAACCCAAACCAGCCAAGTCCCTGGGCTTTCTTGCAGCTGACCTTAGATGCATGAGCTATGTTGAGCCCAGCTCACAGCAACAGGACCAGTGAACCACAGACCTGCAGGCAAAAATAAATGTTTATTGCTGTACATCACTGAGGTGTTATGTGTGTTGTGCAGTACTGTTGTAGCAATAGATAAGTGATTCAGAAATTGTACCAGAAGTGCAGTGCTGCCATAACAAAAACCTGAAATAAGTGACACTAGCTTTGGAGACTGGCCAGTAGGAAGAAGATAGAAAAGTCAGTGAGAAACTGCTGTAACAGATTGGGGAAATGGAAACCTTTGTCATTAGAGTGGTACAACAATTGGTAAAAAACTGTCCCTTACGGCAATTTGGAAAACCTCTGGATTTGAGTGAGATGATTTTCAGAGCAGAATGCTCAAAGTGTCATCTGGTCACTCCAAAGTACATATGATAAAGTATTGCAACAAAAAGATTAGCTAAAGAAAAACTGGTTATAACAACCGAAATGTCCATCGGTAGATGACTGGATTAAAAAAAAATGGCCCAATTGAAAGTATATTTTAAAGGGGAAATGGTGAGGCCAGTACTTACTGAAGCTGAAAAAATAAAATAGTTTCTGGTCTCTAACCTCCCCAGCTGGGAAAGATTCTCACGGTAAAATAAGGCCTAAAAACAAAGATGAAATCTAGGATGTGGCTATAAGACCCTTTGCTAAAACCACTGAAAGAATTAAGACAGTGCCTAGTAGACCCTCTCAGGTAGACAAAATGCCTTCAAAGAATCTTAAGGTCATTGTTCCATAAGTGCCTGAGCCCTAAGTAGCAATAAATAAGTATTCTGAGGCACATCTCAAAAATAATCGTGAATGTGGGTTTTCATGAATGGACTGACCTTGAGTCATATTCACAAGAAGCCAACAATATTTTTAAGAGACTTGTATTAGGCAACGGTGCCACCAGCCTGAACTAAAAGTGAATGAGGTTGCTCAAAATGCAAAAAGGTTTCTACAGCCCAACTTTCTCAAGGCAGGTTGAAAATATTGCTTAAAGTGGAACAGAAAAGGAAGCATGTCTCAGAGGGCAGAACCAAAACCTATGAGAGACATACACGGTACTCCCCAGGCACCCACTCAGCAAAGAGCAGAAGCAGGGCCTAACCACGGAACATTCCTCACTCCAGCGTTCAATAACGGAAAATATAATTATAGACAAATAAGAAGGCAAATGGGGGCTTTTGTAGAAATACTTTTGTGACATTCTGGGTACTTGCAAGAGATTATAAGGTTAATGACAGTTCTTTTTTGTTTTTTTAAGAAAGGGAAAAAAGTATGTTAAAATTATGCTGATGGTAACCACTTTGAGCACCTCTTGTAATTGCAGAAGTCAAACGTGACTTGTATTCATCTTTTTTTCTCTCTATATGCAGTCTTTTTTTATTAATTAAAAATTGATTGATTGATTAACATTTTTTTTTACTAGTTTCAGGTGCACAAAACAGAAAGTTCTTTATGATGCATGTTAACTCCAGGAGTTTTGACTTTGCTTTTTCTGGGCAGAAGTGTAGCCTAATGGGAATGCTTAATTGATACAATTTAACGATACACTCTGTGTAAGTTATTCTTATTTATTAAATTGTGTGAGAGCTAATATTCTTTAAAACCAGTTGTTTTCTGAACTTTGAAACACTAATTTTGCAAGTCTTGTCAAGTAAAGGGCAAGGATTTTTAGCTGAGTTCCTATCCAATCACAATATAAATTATTCAAGTTGAGAAAGTCAAAATCAATGACACCCATATTTAAACTGTGTGTGTCAGAAAAGAACCCTTGAAAACACATAGAAATTTCCCATGAAAAGGATATCAAGGAAAGCAACATCTAGTATAGTCGAGTAACTAGTATATCATAATGCTTTTTATAAATATGACAGGAAGTTAATTATCAATATAGTGTTATTTTTCTCTGACTTTCATGTAAATAAAAAAATAAGAAACATGCATGGCTGCATCACTGTTGTTACTCAAGCATGTGTCACCTACTAGACTAGGTGGTTATTTATAGCTAGATTTTTTTTCCACAATGAGTATGAAGCAGCTCTAATAAATAATAAATAAATTTATTAGACCCGGACTCTCAAGATTTTAATTCCCGAGAAATACAATGACGAAGATGTTTCAGTCATACTAAAATGAAATGAAGTCTAAATTAAGTCGAGATCTATTTTCAGGCGTGAAAGCAGAGACCTAAGTGAATTTAAACTCTGGGGTTTTTCTCCAGATCATCCTCTCTATAGCTCTGTCTTCTGGCCCAGCTACATACAGTTAAAGCTTTCCAGGTTCCTTATTTTGTTAAAAACCAGGAAACTTTGGTCTATGGAAGAAAATCAGACACCCACAAAACACATACAGGTTCAACTCAAAAAAGCACCACCTATAAATCCTAAGGGCTGCTGCACAGGGCTAAACTATTTTTCTGTCACAAACCTCAAAAGCCTTCACAGTACATTTTCCCCACTTATCCGCGGTTTCGCTTTCTACTGTTTCAGTTACTCATGGTCAAACGCAGTCAGAAAACATTAAATGGAAAATTCCAGAAATAACTCTTAAGTTTTAACTTGCATGTCATTCCGAGTAGCGTGATGAAATCTCAGGCTGTCCCGCTCCTTCCCACCCAGGCCCTGAATCATCCCTTTGTCCATCATCTCCACGCTGGATGTGCTCCCAGCCTGTTAGTCACGTTGTGGCCATCTTGGTAATCAGATCGATTGTCACGGCATCACAGTGCTTGTGTCAAAGTAACTCTTATTGTACTTAATGTGTCATTCATCTCATTTCATCTCATCACATCACACAAGAAAAAGGCACGTACAGTACAATATTCTGAGAAAGAGACCACATTCACATAACTTTTATTACAGTATATTACTATAATCATTCAGCTTTATTCTCTTTTTTTCTTAATGTCTTACTGTGCCTACTTCATAAACTTTATCATAGGTAAATATGTATAGGAAAAGCAATAGGGTTTGGTGCTCTCTGTGCCTCAGGCATCCACTGGGGATCTGGGAACATACCTCCCACCCATAAGGGGGAACTACTACACTTCAGAAGTCTCAGAAACTGACCTTTGAAGCTGAAAACTGGTCACATTCCAAACCTGGACGCCCCAAGCCTTGGTGCCCACGGGATGCCCTCATTTGTGCTCTCTAGGAAGCTAATATTAAATCCTTAGGAGATGCCTTCTCTAATCGTGTGACATCTATTTTTATCCTATCAGAGAGAGCCAACAGTTTGAAATGTTAAGAATCATCACAACTGAAAATGTTGTGGCATTCCAGGTCTAAGATCATTCCAGGTCTTAGATAACATCCCAACATGGCAGGCTCCTTAGTTTTATTAGATAGTGCAAATGTTATATAACTTTATTCTTTTATGACCCTTTGAACCCGAGGACCTCCTTCTCCTCCCTTCTTCCATGAACCCATTAAACCCTTCCAACATCACTGGATTGGTGGCGAGTTTTCAGTTCGGTTTCCTTACCCTGTGTACTTCTGATAGACAACTGCTTATTCACTGGTGGTCAACGGGTTCAATGGGAAGGTGAGTGGGTGGCAACTTGATGGTGTGATATCCAGAATTCTAGGAATGGCAGGCATCAGAAAAGACCACTCCCTACTAAGTGGGTCAGGGCCAGGGTGAGGCGAATAAGACACTCGTCTGGGGAAAGAACTTAAGAGGGCGTTGAAAAACTCAGTAAGTAAAATAAATAATATGTCAAAGCAATATTTTTAAAAATAAAAATTAATTCAAAAAAAGATCTATGGCGACCTAGTGATCAAACTTTTAAATAAAGACAGAATTGGACCTCGCATTTGCACAGCTCGGCCTCACTCGCCTCATCCTCATCCTGGCCCTTCTGTTCTGACTCGATGGTCCCAGAAATTGCACGTTTCAGGAACCCCTCTATTTACAGCCTCGTCTACAATTAAAACGCAAGTTTCCCAAAAGGAGCAGCATATGAAATTTCAGCAAGTCATATATAGCCTGTGTTAATTAGTCTACCAAATGCCTTCCAAAAACCAGACTTGGTGAGGCTAGAAAGAAAACCAGAGATGAGTGGTGTTGACTGTTCAGGGGACAACAAGGTCGACGGCAACAAGCTAAAAGCCATTTGGGGTTTCTTAACTCAAACAAGACTTAGACGTAATTTGTTGTATATTCCAGTTCCTGAACATAAGGGGGCGCTGCCAGGCCATAGATGAAGGCTCAGAATTAATTTCTGCTTTTAACGTCCAAAACACGAAGATCTGTTGCCCTCAGGAGAAAACCACAGAATTTTTCTCAGCAGATACATTCAGCATCTATAGATTTTTACAGCTGCTGTGAATGTATCTAACTACAGAGGATTTGTAAAAACTTATCCAATGCAAGAAAACCTCTGGAAATTTTCTTTGGGCCACAGGGTGCAAAATATTCAAAGCCAGAATGAATACATATAATTAATAATAATAATGATGATAACGATGATGATGATGATGAAGAAAAAGAAATCAGTTTTCTCCATCATAGCTATCAACTGCTAACAAAACATTTAAAAAATTAGTTGCAATAATTTATACGAATCTGAACTCCCTTAAATATGTTAAAGATGCTTATTTTTAGTTAGGCATTCAACAGGTTACTTTCTTAAGCAATAGCAGACAGTATCTCTAGCCACCAATGCCAAAAAAAATGTGCAACAGGTAAGAATTTAGTCAAAATATCTTTGTAACGTCAGAGGGATTCCCCCTCTGCCTCTAGATACGTAGTACCTCTCCTTCAAACGCAAGGTGGTTGTTTATTTTATTTGTTTTTAACTAAATCCAATACATTGTTAAAATACCAAATAATCTCTTCAATGCATTTGCGGGAATTTTCCTCCTTTTCTAAATGTCTAGAGATGGAAGAGCACAGTGTTCATTTCTCAACTTTTTCTGTTTTCATTTTTCCTGGTCCTACAAAAGATATACAAATATACAAAGAACAAATACAATACAGATCTTCTGAAGCTAAAAGCTAATTTTAAATTATGATGCTTAAGGCAGGGGGTAGAGGGGACATTTTCCTAAAAGAGAGAAAAATGGTTAAATCAACACTGGAAAACTCATAGACTATTCCCAAAGTTAAGTGAAATGGTAAACACCAGCTCCTGCCAAAAGAATACAACCAGCTGCCGTAAATCGAGGAAGCAGACTGCTCTGCCTGATCAGTTATAATCTTACAATACCAAGCTTTTAGACACAATGTGATTTGTATAGGACATAAGGCTTCATATCAGAAAAGGACAAAATAGTATAGTACAAAATATGAGTACAAATTCAGAGGGGAAGAGGAATATTCAGTGTCTTCTATAGTGAAAGAAATTAATTTATATGTTTATGTTTTCTCTTTTGTCTTCAGGAACTAGAGGCAAAATTTGTGCGTACTATATACACTTTTCTTACAATGTAAATTGTGTGAAATGCAGAGGATGTTTGTTTCAAGTCGATGAAGATGAAAATAAGGTATTTAACAAAATATTAATAAATGGAATACACTAAGAGTTAAACTTTTTAAATTATAGGTTATCAAGCCTCCAGAAAAATAATTTCTTAGAAGATTATTTAATGAGGGTAGGGGAAAACACTTTTAAAATTTGAGAAGACCTTGGACAAATTTTAATGTTGATTATTAAATCACCTCTTCTCCCTTTATTCTAGAAACAGCTGGTTTCTTATTGCTATATACTAAACTTATCCATATCAAAAAATTATTAAACTAATTGCTAGTCAGTTATTTATTCAAATGTTTTCTTTCTTTGTTTTTACACTATGCACTGATAAATATGAATGGATGTTTGGACAAATCTGAGCTCTATTTAGATATGCATAAAACATAGCCTATTCCTTTAAGAGTTGGAAATCCCAATTTTGGGATAAATCCTGCTTGGATAAATCTTTGACAACTCTATAAAATAGAAAGTATAACCTTAGCTCATACACAGGGCTTAATTCCAGACTAAGCTTTAGAGTCCTATAGTCCTATGGGCAATTTAATTAAAGAGTAGGCTCTTCAAATTGTTTTCTAAATCGATTATTTTCAGAAATTTTTCTCTGCATCTTGAGAGCTTACAATGTTCCAGTGCCATATATTCAAAACAAAAATCTTCTATTTACCAAAGGCTAGAGTTTGAAAAGTTAGCATTTAATATTAAAGAGTCTTCACTTTTTCCTTTACAGTTTGAAAGAATTAACTACTTGTGTGTAGATAAATTAATATAATATGTCGTGTTACAAATATGTTTAATAACTCTCAAATAAAACTGTAATCAGACAATTTATTTTATAACATTATCAAATAATTTTCAGATTCTTTTCTCAAAGAAAATCAAAGAGAAAAGTGTTCAGGAAATATAAATATTGAATTACACTACAAGCTATACAATTTACAATTGAAAATGTTGAGCTGTTTAATCATAATAATTGTAAAGTCATTTCACTTCAACTGCGACATTTTCAAAACAAAACCAAATACTCCACTATTCAACTCAAAAACATTAAATGAGAATATGCAGAATGTGGTCAAAATTTTTTTTAAATCTCCATCCAAATTTATAGGGTATATAAATTCAAAACTACAGGAATAAATAAAACCTAAATAGAGAATTACCCTAAAGAGGATGTGAAGAGGTGTGAATGCCTGATTCATCAAGCATATTATAACTGACCATTCCAAAATTAAGGGACAGTTGATTTTAAGGGTTAAATATTTTTTAGCTTTTAATATCATGCTAAATTATTCCAGATTACATGAGATTTCTAATGGGAGACGATAGATTCCTAAGAAGATTAATAAGATGTTTAAGAAGATATTGCATTTCATATTCTTAATTTGTTTCTAATCCATTTTATACATGTAGGAAAAACTACTGAACTCACACATCCTGTCATCCTCATGCTAATTTGATGTAAAGTTATTATGATACTAGACATAAAAATTGACATCAAGAAAATAAATGGGCACAAGTTAAATTCTAATTTAATCTGTAACATTCTCATTGTAACCAAATGTGCTATTGATCCTACAAGGAAAAAAACTAAATTGCTGAATAAAAACATTAAAGGTTTGTGCTCGCTTCGGCAGCACATATACTAAAAACATTAAAGGTTTGGCAGTCAAATGAATGTTCCATTTTTAAAAACATTTCAAGTTTGAAATTTATTAATAAGTGTCATATTTATAACTACCTATTGAAAATTGCCTCCTTAAAACACTTAGCTTCCAGGCAACCTCAGACAAGCTAAAGGTTTTAAGAAATGTAATAAGATTATTGTCAGCAGGAAATTCAGAAGTAAAAAGCTCATTTGCCTAATATAATGTTCCTATAAAACCTTACTATCAATGATTTATTTTCCCTTAGCCACTGAATCAAAATGTTTGGTCAATGTCCTCGGCCACGGTACAAATCAAAAGTACATATCTACGTGGCATTACATTTATATCCATTCTCTTATTGTGTAACCAATAACCATATATAATGAACTCATTTTCTTCAATATAATGAAATGTCTTATTTATAATACTTGTTATTTTTGAGGTAGTTTTTTAATGACATCTGCATGTTTACTGTTTTCTGAGTGAATTGAATTATGTAACACACACACAAAACACACATACACACACACACACACACACACACAAAACCATTAAATGTGTCCAGGAACTAGTTAAAGCTGAAAGGAAATTGTCTATATTCTGAAACAGGAGGAGATCATAATACCCAGGATTTCAGTTTCTTTACAGCCATTGCTCTAGCTGATCTTTGACAGAAAAAAAAATAAATTAATCGGAAAATGTAGCCTAATCAATAATATAGCAAAAAGTGCATGGTCACTTTGTGCCCTTGCATGGTTTGTTTTTTGGGGGGTTTGTTTTGTTTTTTTGGCGGGGGGTGGGGGTGGAGGGGGGATTCTCTGTGTCTGTGACCACTTTATTTCACTTACTACATGCACCTCTCTGTGTGCAGTTATAACATATACTAGCTGCTCAAATGCATCCATAGTAATGGTCTCTCTGTATTTAAATTGTAGAAAGCTAAATGTATTTTGCATTACCTTCTGAATCCTTTCTATCCCCTTGGGAATAAAGATAATAAGGAAGACTCAAAAATGATAGTAGTAGTCTAATTTTTTTTCAAAGCATAACTTGTGAGGGTGGAGTCTTCGGCTGATATTTGACATACTCGCTGCCATCTTTTGAGAAGCAGGGTAGCTTCAAGGTCAAGAGCTGGAGCTCTGGAGCCAGATCTTGGCTCAGTTCAGATCTTGGCTCTGTCATATACTAGCTGGATGAATTCAGGTACATTGTTTTATTTCTCTACAGCTCAGGGGTCCTCATCTGTCAAAGGGAAATTAATGATAGTAATAATTATCTGCCTCATTCAATCATTGTGGGAGGGAAATCAGTTTAAACTGTAAATAGCTTCAGACAAGAAGTGGCTGGCATGTGGTAAGTACTTCATACGTGCTCACTATTTTTTTAATGATTACATGCTTTTCATGAATTTGTGTTTAATCTCATCAGAGTGGTAGTTTTATTCTCCCCGATTTTGCAGATGCCGTGTATTATGTAACTCTACCTGTCTTTTCATTCTTTTTTAATCTCTTATTGTGGCAGAAGGCAATAACTGGGAACTCCAACTTTAATTTCAAATCTTTCCTCTTTTCTTTGCAACTCCTTCACCTTATTTAAGTCTTATTGTGAAAAAATAACAAGTTTTTTCTCACTGTGCTTTTGCTTATTATGTGTCTAACAACTAGACTAGTGATGAGATGGCTATTGATTTGTGAAAAAAAAGATGCTTAATCCTCACATTAATAAATGTGGTTATTGTTTGTTATGGAAAATTCTCGTTTAGGATTAGTGGTTCTCAAGGTATGAGATATCTGCCAGTAAATGGTCAAAATGAAAGAGTACATTTTCCTATCAAATCAGACGACAAAAGCCTGTGTATTTGAAAAGTACCACGTGGGAATGAAAGGTTCATTCATTAATTCATTCAAGAAATACATGGTGATTATCCCTTATTTGCCAGAATAAACTAGACATCAAAGCACGTCCCAAAGTAGTGGTGAAAATGTATTATCGTATCTAGGGGCAATTTTATAAATCCAGATTAAACCTTTCTTTCTCACTAAGGAGTCGATCTAAAAGTCTACGAAAATAATGTTCAGTTTGTATTCAACCCTCATGAAGTTGTCGCAGAACTATAATAACAGCTATGGCTGCTGCACCAAAAATGCAGGCTCAGACCTTTGCTGAGTAAGTCAAGAAAAGGAACAGATACACAAAGGGGCAGTAAAAAGTCCCCGGTCACCTCACCCAGCCTGCACTAGTTGCTCCTGTCTAATGTCTTCCGCCATCTCAGTGAAACACAACAAATCATTGTAGTCCGCTCACCCTTTTTCCTCTGAGGAAATACACAGGGAAACGGGATGGATGTCTTGCAAATCTGTAACCACGATGTGAAAATGCACCAAGCTTCTTTAAGGATCACAGTGCATTCCCTCTCTCCCTGAATTAAATAAAGCCGCCTTAGGAAGCAATTGAAAGCTGGGATTCTGTTTCTACAGGGCTCAGTTACCCAGGCAGCTGGAGCTTTTTCAGCCAAGTCTCTGAGAATCCCTCAAATGCAGTCTTTTTAGCCAGGGTAACAGTTCTTTTTAGTCATACTATGAACTCCTCTATACAAGCAGAAGTCTGGTTAATGCTCAGGGGGCTGAGGGCAGAAACAAAGATACTCTCTTCTGGCAAAGAAAAAGAGATTAAAAAGAAAAAATACACTACATTAATATGTTTTATACTTGAGTAATAAAGACTCTAGGGGCAAACATTTTTTGAGGGCTCCCGTTGTTGATTAAAATAATATTTGTTATAATATTAAGTAAATATACAAGAACATAAAATTAGGTTATATATTTTAGCTCATTTACAGCTTTAAAAACACACATTTAAATTTTTAATGCAACAAAAAATCAAACTAATGGCATTAATTTAATGTCATAAATGATGTTTTGCTAAAACTAAACCCACTGCCCACAATGTGAATATAGTTCTGGTGGAAAATAGATGATGGGATAAGAGATATACATAGGAGACAGTGAGAAGGTTTAACATGAAACTCGTAGAAGAAAAAGAGAAGAAGATAGGATTAGAAATAATATTAGAAGAGATAATGGTTGATGAGAAATGCAAATGATTAATTCAAAGCCTATGAACTCCAAGCATAATTTTTTTTTTAAATCCACACAAGGTACATTATAGTAAAGCTAATGAAAACCAAAGACAATGAGAATATCTCATGATAAATTTTTGAGATAAAACGAAAAGGAAAAAAGGGAAAGAGTGTCTTCAAAAAAGCAGAACAATAGCTGGTATTTCAACAGAAACAACAAAAGCCAGAAGACAACACAATAATATATTTAAATTCTATTAGAGAATGACTGCTGACCAAGAAAGAATTCCATATTGGATATAAGGACTTATTATAAGGCTATAGTAATTAAGACAGTGTAGTACAGATCAAAGGACAAACAAATAGACCAATGGAAGAGGATAGAATTATGAAACAAACCTACATATATATATATATATATATATATGTATGTATGTATGTATGTATGGACACTTGATTTATGACAAAGCTGACACTCAGAGAAGTAGAGTATCTTTTCACTAAATGTTGCAGGGTCAATTGGTTAGGCATATAGAAAATAAACGAAACTTAGCCCCAAACTCACTCCTCACACTCTATTTTTTTCTCCAGGAGGATTGTATATCTAAATGTGAACTGTAAAACAAGTTTTTTGAAAATATCGTAGGAGAGACTTTGTGATCTTAAGGTAAGAAAAAGCTAAACAGTACACAGTAAACACCAATATATAAAAGATGAGAAACTGATCGACTGAAAAGCATTCAGATTAAGAACTTTTATCAAAAGACACCATTAAGAGAGTTAACCAGGGGAACACCAAGTGGGAAGAGCTAGTTGTAACACATGCCTGTAGAGTGACTACTTTGTTGATGAGAAAATGATCGCCATTTCTTTACCCGCTCCCTGGGTCCCAGCCATTACATCTGCATTCTCCCCAGCCAGAAGGAAGAGGGAAGGTTTGCACCCACTACATCTACATATATTCCATTTTTCAAAACTTGTCACAAGGCTACATTGAGCTGCAAGGGAAACTGGGGATGTAATCTTTATTCTGAGTATCTATGTACATAGGGTTGTGTGAATGAGGAGAATAAGAAGAATGGATACCAAGAGGTAACTAGGAATCTCTACCATGCTCCTGATTGGAAAGATTCCTTCCAGTGAAATTTAAGGTCACTGTGATAAGCTCTGGGCAATTGATATGAGTTTCCTAAGCCTGAAGAACTTCATTCAGTTCTTTTTCGCTTTCCCATTTTCCCTTCCATGTTCCTTTAGAAGATAGAAGAGCATTATGAACAATCTTGGGAAAATCTGTTATTTACCACTAACCACTAGATCCTTAATGTAGAAGATTAGAAACCAGCTGTTGCATGTATGCTGAGCCTAACAAATATTGACCTCTAGTTTGGGGGACGCTCGTATGAGGAGGAAATTCATGCATAGATTGTAATCTACTTCAGCTGTCTGATTAGGTTCTAGAATTGATGTGTTTCATCTTTGGGTGCCAATTTCAAGAGCGTGGAACTAGAGCTGCATACTGGATGCCCTGAGAGTCTTCTGGGACTTTAGAAAAATCAAATAGAGGAGAGGGAAGGTTAGGAGTTTGTGTCAATACTGCACAAGGAGAACTTTAGCCTCTGAAATCCAAACAAAATTCATACACATTTTCCTCAGAAACAAATACAAGGCTCTCTTTTATGAGCTCTGTATCAAAGTGCAAGACAAGTTCAAATATCTAATAAAACATAGAAAAAGAACATCATTCACGTAAAAATTCATCTTGTAATATAAACAACAAGAAAAATTGAGGCAATCTAAATACTTGGAAAGCAAATAGAAAATTCATTGATCTTAGGAATGATATTGTTTTGATTTTTAGATATAAATAATTTGTATACAGATATTATGTTACAGTCGATCCAGGTCATTTACTTATGAGTAGGCTTTGGTGTCTGAATGCCTGGGTTTGTTTCCTGGCTTTGCCATTTAACATTTGTTTGGGGGAAATTACTTATCTCTCTGGTTTTTAGTTTCCTCCACTAAAAGTAGAGGGAAAGGAGATAGGTGATCAGACTCTAAATTTCATGTGACCATTTGGAGGATTCAATGACTTGGTACTAACCTTACAAAGTGTTTGGAAGAGTAACACTCAATAAATTTTAGATATTATTATTATACATATTCAAAGAGAGCATACCCAGGCTCCATCTAAGACCAATTAAACCAGAATCTGACCATGAGTGGATTGTATTATAATTTAAGCTTTCAATTGGAAGCTTACATACTTTAGCAATCTTATCTCTAAATGCTAGAATTACTGGAGATTTTTTCTTCCTTTTTATCTGTATGTGTGCAGGGGGTAGGGGGTGCTTTTCTGTGGTCTCAACTTCTTCCATAATGAACATATATCACTATATTATAAAAATGTTAAATATATTGCACCCATAAATTATGTGTCAGATGCCAATATAACATGCTTGCATTCAAGAATTGTGCACCTCAGATCAGGTGCACAAGTAGAAAATTGTAAAACAAGCCGATGTGATAAACCCCAGGAATGGGACGCCAATACAACACTCCAGGGGTTCAAAAAGAAGCAGCGCTTGGAGCTGTGAAAGGGCTGGAAATAAAAGGCGAAATGGCTCACTTGAATTTTAAATTAGAAGTTGAGGCTTTTTCCTGCAAACAAGGGGAACGATTGAAGGATTCTGAGACGGGATGGCGGGATGAGATCTGTTCTAACTCTGGAAACTGTGTGCAGGATGAATCAAAAGAAGATACAAACATCCGGGACACCTCAGATACAGTTGACCCTTGAACAACGCGGGGGTTCGGGTCATTGACCCCATGGAAAAAAATCAGCGATAAGTGGACCAGCGCAGTTGTTCAAGGGTCAACTGTTTTAACAGAGTGGAGTGCCCTCATGCTGTCCAGTGTCCACCTTTTAATTGTTCCCTAGACTACTGAATCCCCACCTCCTGGTCTCTCCCTCACCATTTTTTTTTTAAACTTTGGCACTTGGTCATCATCTTCTATTCTTGCCATCATCCTAGTAAATTCCACCATGCAAGTGGATTACCCACCCAATAGCCCATGATTCCATTCCTTGATATGAATGACCCTGACCTGCATTCCCAGCGGCCACCACGCTTATGATCCACCCTTTCCACCAAGAGCTGTTCTGTTGCTACAATCTTAAACTTCAACTTCTCACTCTTGGACATTCATCTCGTTCCCTGTTCACACTGAGCCTGCCCTCCTGGTCATCCCTAACTCTTCTATCCTTCAGAGCAGCTCTGAGTCACTTTTCACCACTTTCCTCCAGCTTCACCTCATGGCTGTACCTTCTCAATGGAAGTACCCTCGCTTCCAAGGGAAATACAGGCCACAGTATGAGAATTCTTTCAACTTACCATCCCTCAGTTCCCAAATCATCTGCCTTTTGACTTATCTCCCTTCTGACCTCAGGTTGTTTTTCCTCCTAAACAAATGGATGCTCTTATTCCTATTTTTCATACCAGGAAAACTGAGATGAAGTGACTTGCTCAAGGCCACCCATTGAGTCTGCTAAGGAGCTGCGACTGGAAGCCAGATCTGACACCAAACCTCAGCCAGGGAAGCAGAAAATAAGGAGCAGTAACATGAAATTCCCTACTTTGCAGGTTCTGCTAAGATTACGGAACCATACGTAAAGCACCCTTAAGCATTCTTTACGTGAGAGCTTGTATTATTTCAGTGCCTAGGTGAATTAGAAGTTGGTGATGTTATTAACAAAGTTAAGGCATTCAGGATAAAGAGATCACTGGCATAACAGATAATGCGTTTTATTTTTTTACACGCTGAGTCTGAGGAGCTGGTAGGACCGGCAGGTGGAAATATTCAGCAGGCAAATAAGAACAAAGCTCTAGAGCTCAGGGAAATAGTGAAGTGAGGAGGTACGATTTGGAACCATTCATGGAGTAGAAACCATGACACGACAAGTGAAAGCATGCACGAAAAGAAGGAAAGGAAGGAAAGGAAAAAGACGTGCCAGTGAAGGAGATGGAAGACAAGTAACCCGAAAGATTGTAGCCAAATTGATGCAGCACCTTGGAAGCAGACAAAAGAATTTAAGTCATTGCTGAGTCAGGTCACTGAATTTCTCTGGAACGTTTTTTCCACCTATAAAAAATAACTAATAACTGCTGAGCCTGTAATATAAGTCACACTTCGACTTGTTGCATACGTGATACTTATGCCAACATTTTATACTCAATCCAGGAGTACTTTGCAAACTCTAAAGTTCTGTTCAAATTTACTGTGGTCAGCAAATGGTGGCCCCACAAAGCTGTCTTAAAATAATCTGTAATTGTTCCATCTCCTGCCTGTATAATTCTCTAAATGGGAGTATTTTCATTATGTTAATGTCTTATTTTAAGAGAAAGGAAAGACCACTCTCATTGATTCATTAATGCCAATTTAGAATGTGTAATCACTTGAGCTGAGCTAATAACCACTTTTGTATTAGCGTTGAAGGGTTCACTTAACAGAGTTTAAAATAAAAATAATAACTAACTTGACAAAATGAAATTACCCTATTTATCATCATTTCGTGCCAGTCCTGCCCTCTACTCAACCCTTGGTTGCAGTCAGCCCTTTCATGAAGCTTTCACTCACGATTACAGACCCAAAGTAACCCCTCTGCCTCTAAAATGATATCAACATTTGTATTACTCATCTGACAAGGCATTCCCACTCTAGAACCTGCAGACTCAGTAAACTTAGATCAATGGCCAATTAGGCCAGCGAAAACAGAGATAAAATATTTCCAACAAATGAAGGAAGGTAGAAACCAAATTCCCATTGTGTTCATGGAGGATCTATGGTTCAGTTTGATTAAGGGACTTCCACACAGTGTGTCCCAAGGACAAAGGAACAAAGTACCCGGGTGGCATTCAAACCCTGTATGGAGCGCCTCCTGAGCTCTGGCCACTTTGGGTTCCCTTTGCCTCCTGATTTCCCACTCAGATTATAAGGTACCTGATCACAAACAACTTTTAAATTCTGTGCATGGTGCCAGCTACAGACTAGGGACTCAATAAACATATTTACTGAGGAAACAGCTGAGAACATAGAATCACTAAGAATAAAAGCTTAGTTCTGCAGTAAATTGGCAGAATGGACAAAAGGGGATCATTTGGTCAAAGATTCCACTAACATTTTCACCACTACTCTTTTGCTTCCTCAAAATTATATAAGCTCGTTTGAACTTTGCATTTCATTCAGGGAAGTTTCAAAATGTATTGAAATTGAAGCCTGATTACTAGATTAAACAGTTAAATTAAGAGTTATGACTAATGCAATTTTCTAAAGCTTTCACAATTAATGAAGTACTAGATGTCAGGCCTTCCTACGCTAATGGTTTGTTATTCTTTATAAATTAGTCTTATCTACCCTTACAGCAGAAACTTGTCTTAGCTTAGTGCCTGGCTCAAGCATTTCTTTTGAAAAGACTTGTCTGACTAAATTCACCACATAATAATCTGTGCACTATGAATCATTACTTTAGCCTGATTATAAGTTAGCCATGTTCTCTGATTCAGTTCAGAAGTTGTGTTTTGGGGTTTTTTTTTAATCACAGATCCTTTGAGGACCTGGTGAAAGCTATGGCTTCTCCTTACAGAAAGTTTACATGTGCACATACATGCATATGATTTCAAGTACCCTCTGAAAAACCCATCTGTAGACCCTTAAGAAGCCCATAAGCCTCCAGGTAAGAGTATCTGCTATGGTTTTTCCTTATGTGTTTGGAGCAACACACACACACACACACACACACTGAACTAAAGCTCCATCAAAATTTTCCTTTGGATTTCGTCTATCAGTGAGTGAGTACACACAAAAAGGCATTTAAAACCCTTACCGTAATGGTAAAATATAATAAAATAGTGTGTTAGTGTTTTGAATTACTTGGGTGTTTTTCCTAAAATTTTCACTAGCTTTCTCTGAAATCAATGAAATTCCATTTTGTGTTCACAAAACAGAACAAAAAATAAACAAACAAAAGTACTCTTCGTTAGTAGCTATCAGGCTTAGATCAGACAGCGGAATCTCAGTCTCCGATTCCGATACCATTTTCGAGTTTAGGGAGCAGATAAGGAAAAAGCACATGAAACTTAGAAGGGGAAAATGATCTGGTATCTGAATGGATGACATAGAAAATAATATCATCTTATATTTTATGGCATTTCACAGTTTTCAAAACATTTTCACGTGCATATTAACCCTATAAAGCAGGCAGTACCCCCACTTTATTGATAAAAAACTCAGGTCCAGAGCAGTTTCATAAATTACCCAAGGTCATGCATCTGTCTTAAATAGAAGAGAATGTACTTGAATGCAGACTTTTTCGACCCAGATTCTGCTTTTCCCCGCATTACAGAAGAAGTCAAGGAGAATGAAGTTGTTTTTCTTTTTCTTTTTTTTCCCCATAAAAGGCACACACGATTATATTCATGAGAGAAGGAAGAGGACTTAGAAAAAAGCCCTTTCAGTCAAGGTGCATGAAATTTTATTTTCAGTTATTCTATCAGGGCATCTGGCTATTTTCAAAATGCTTAGCAAATCAAACTGTTTTCTTAAAATGTAATTGCCCTTGCATTAGTCATAGAGGTTTAATCATTTGTGAAGAATAAAATGGCCCTATCTTTACCCAATGCCAGTGTAATCACTTGGGTAAATTGTCTGGAGCCATTTGTATTATTCCATGTGGGATAATGGGTTCAAAGTTGTAAAAATCTGGAAATATTTTACCACGAGAATGCTGCTATAGGCATTTCCCATTTTGAACCTAAGCTGGCCCTGACTACAGTTACGTTTTGTAGGTCAAGAACCTCACTTAATGGTGAAACATACCACAAACCAACCAATTCTAAAGCTACCCACATATAGGGTCATAGAAGTAGAACGAACCCCGAGGGGCTATCTCCGTCTCCCACTCCCTTCTCTTCTGATGGAGATATAGCCCCTTTTCTATCAGCCCAGCTGCAAGCAAGGATTGTACTATCTTCCTGGCTCTGGTTACCCTGTACTTTGTTCTCTGTGCACTGGGGAGCCTGGCATCCATGAAAGTCACCACACTCACCCTGTGTTTGTCACTGAAGGGGAGTGGAAGAGAGGGGCCTTTTCTTACGATCACACTTGGTAATCACAAATGTCAAAGTGTCAATATGAGAGGCCAAGAAAGTGGAAGACATGAATGTGTACCGGGGGTGCCAAAAACATGTATACAAGTGGACACTTAGGTCAGTGTTGCTCAAGCAGTAGCTTGCCATCATCAGAAGTGTCTGGACACTGATGGTAACCACTTTGAGCACCTCTTGTCATTGCAGAAGTCAAACATGACTTGTATTCATCTTTTGCTATCGGTATATATTGAGTATTACAATTGTAATACAGTTTTCCTTTCTTAAAATGTGTATGCATTTTTTTGGCACCCTCTGTATTTTTCACAGATACCTCCTATGCACCAATAGCTGTTACTTTTTGTAATCTAATACGCTATCCCGATGTTTTATGAATGAAAAAAACTGAGATTCACAGAGAGTGCATATGCGTTGAAACTTACGATATGATGAGCACTTTACATTTACATAATTTTAACAGAGGTTCAGTGATGTGTGCAGAAACAATTAATCAATAACCAATCTGGTGTTTGAGGTTTGTCTGACTCCAAAGCCCTTGTGCTTTCAATCGTCACATGAGTACTTCCTAAACTTCAGTCATTCCGACACTACCTTCATGACTTTTGCCAAAATCCTGTACAAAGTACTGTCTTATTTCCTTTCGGGCAGTATGGTTTAGTGGTTTAGAACACAGTCCTGAAATCAGCCTACCAAGTTCCAATCCTGGTACTGCCTCTTACTAGCTTTGTGACTTTGGGCAACTAACTTAACCTGTGCCTCTTTCCTTATATTTAAAACGGGGATGAACAATCGATCTGTTTTGAGGATTAAATGAATGAATATACAGAGGGTGAAAAAAAAATGTATACCCACTTGAAGAAAGGGAAAAAAACTGTATTAAAACTGTAATACTCAATATATACCAAAAACAAAAGATGAATAAAGTCACGTGTATACATTTTTTTGGCACCCCCGCTATGCTAAAGCACTATAGTAAATGCTCAAAATTAACTAGTATTATTTTGGAATTTTCTTTAAATCCGGCTTTTGCTACTCAAAGAGATGTATTTAAAAGGCGACATTTTATAGAATGACTCTGAAAG
Source organism: Rhinolophus hipposideros (assembly GCF_964194185.1). Taxonomy (NCBI): domain Eukaryota; kingdom Metazoa; phylum Chordata; class Mammalia; order Chiroptera; family Rhinolophidae; genus Rhinolophus; species Rhinolophus hipposideros. The sequence goes on from NC_138072.1 coordinate 10,623,600, forward strand.
TACAAATTTGATGAGATAGTTATATTTCAATACACATTAAAGAAATGTGTAATATTTAAATAAAAATGTTTGTTCGTGTATCACCTAAAATCATTTCCTATACCTAGTCCTACTTTGGAAATATAACTCCACACCAGACTGTTTGCAATCCATAAAGAGAATACAGGAAGTTGAGAATTTAACCCTTAAAGGTAATCAGAGAAGAAGTAGTTTTAAGCTTACTAAATGTGTGGAAAGTAAGATAAATGAAAGAAAACCAAAAGGTAGAAGTGGAATGTCATGGAGCAGATGCCCAAACCATTTAGCAAACAAACCATTTTTGCCAGGCCACTATTTCCATGGGTCCAGCTTGACAAGAGAAATATTCTGAGGTGTCCTAAATTAAATTACAGTGGGCCAAAGGGTGGGAGAAAGAGACAAGTGAAGTACTCAATGAATAGCTGTGGAGCCAAACTAACAAAAGACTACTCCACATTCCTGAATGTTTGTTGAAACTTTGAATGAACTTCAGGTTTCTAATAAAAAAAAAGAAAGGAAAAACAATAGCCAATCACCAAATGCCACCACATCCTGCTTATACACGAACTTTCCAAACTGTTACCCACAACCATTCAAGTAGTAAATAGTTCTTCCTTACGGACCCAGCGCCTATCCTAGCACTGCTCCCACTTCACCTTTCCCTGATCTATATCCAACGTAAATTATTTCAAAATTTGCACCTTTCTTCCCCAAACTCATTGTATGAAAGAGCCCCATCAGCTCCAAGACCGTGGGCATGTTCACCTTCTCCATCCAGGCCTGTTGCTGGTGATTCAGACTGCATGTCCCAGGATCTGGTCCTTTTTCTGGCTGGTCTATGGCCAGAAATCAGGGAGTTTGAGGATGAGTAGAGGATTTATACTGGAAGCATTCAGCCCCAAATATTAATAAGGTTATGAAAACTCTTGACATAGACAGGGTTTTCCTTGACTTTCACAAAATATCTTTGCTTTCTTTCAATATCAAACACTGAGAAATAATTTCAGATCGATAGAAATCAATTGAAAAGATTATGATTCTTGAAAATAATGACTTGGAAATGCATGAGACCCCAAGACAAAGATGAAACTACGTGCAGTTCCTCTAGGTACTATCAACTGTTGATATCAATTCCATGAATGGGTTAATGTTTGTGAATGAGGAAATAAGGAAATTAGCAGACTATGAATCAGGAATGTTCTGAGTTTCAAGTAAGAGAAAACGTACTAACTAGATCCTTTAAAAAAACACAGGTTTATTCTTTTATAAAAAGAAGGCCAGAGATCAGCAGCTATTGACTTTGGTTCAGTAGCCCAACAATGTCAGGACCTGAATCCCTATATGGTTTTTATTTTATTTTATGTGTATATACACACACACATACACACACACACACAACACACACACACACATTTTTTTTTTTTTTTTTTGGTAGTGGTGGTGGTGGTGGTGGTTGGGGGGCAGGGAGGGAACTTTCCATTTTCTGGTCACAACATGGCTGTCAGCTCTATACATCCAGTGTGTACCCAAGTGAGAAAGAACCAGGAAGGGGAGTAACAGTTTATTTCACCTTTTTGTCAAGGAAAACAAAAGCCTTCGCAGAACTTTTCCCTCGTCCAACTCACTTGATCACTTGTTGGCCAGAAAATGTTCACGATCTTTCCAACTTTGAAAACAAACTTGTTCATTCATTTTTGAGTTTTTAGTTGTTGTTTTTTCTTCCCCTTAAACAGATAATCCTCACACTGCAAGGCACTTATTCCCTGAGCCAAATGCTGAGTGTCTTTCCAATGGGAAAACTGGGAATCATTAACTGCTGCCTCCCAGGGCTCACCCACTCAGTCTATCCCAGGTTTTCTGGAGACCCAGGGATTCAAAGTGACTTTGGGATTTGACATGGAAATGTAGGCAGCTTTGGGTAACCTGTGGGACCTACGCTTTGTTGAGTAAATATTTTCCAAACCTGCTCCCAATATCCAGGCTTCTATTACCTCAGCCCTTCTCCAGATCATTCATTCGACAACCCATGCTCTCACTTTATCCTGGCTCCTCAAAGGCACATGCAATCTCAAGGCCAAAGTTAATTTCCCTCATTTAAGACATTCTTGCAAACAACTCTAACTCTGCTCTGTCAACTTTCTCTCCCTCTTCCCAATATCTGGCTCCTTGTTTTCCCAAATTACACCCCTAGAAGCTGACATGCATTTTGCATGTTCTTTAATCCAAATTTTCTCAGACCTTGAAAAGACATACAGAAATAAACCATCTTATGTTAGAATTGAATGAAATATGAACTTGTCTTTAAGGACAGATTACTACACATCTAACATACTTAGAGATGTTTATAAAGAAGAACACCACAGGGGGGCGAGAAAAGGGACCAAGCCTCTACTACAAGACATGACTGGCTTCTCAGAGGTCTGGATGAGATCACCATGAGGTGTGGTTCTTTTCCTAAGGAATAGCACATTCAAACACATTAAAAAGTCCGGAGTATTTGCTTTAGCAGCAGTTCCTAATGCAAGCCCTCTTTTATGACAAGGCAATTAGGAATTCTAATGAACACTGTTAGATAAGAGGCTTAATTACTAGGTCCCCCTCCCCCCACGTTTTAATATCAGTCACCAGGGCTCCATAACACTCAATCATTTCCTGTCATCTACTGAGCTTCACCCTCTGTCTTCTGGCAAATGTTTTCCATTTTCAGAAGCTACTTTACCTTGTTCCCAGTTGCCGCTTCTCCTTCCATGGTGGGATGTCTCAAGTCCAACATGCCGAAGAGAATTCAGTCGCTAATACCGTAAAGGAAGGAAGTGTTAGTGGAAACCTATTGTATAGACTTGGCTTGGGTATGCGGGTTGGGATATGTGTCTTTAGAGGAAATACGGTCCTCTGTTGTAGTTCATTAACAAGTTGTGATTACACACATGTTGTGTGTCCTTCCCTGTGCTGGATGATACAGTAGATTCCAAAGCAGGGGACAAGGTAGTGAAAAGAGCCAGGCACAGAAGGAGAAGACACCTCGACTCTAATCCTGCCTCCCCCACAGCTGAGCTGAGGGAGTCATTTACACTCTCTGAGCTTTTGTTTCCTTGTTACTAAAAGAGGGAACCGACTTTGCAGGAGTTTTGTGAGGATTAAATGAGATCATATATTCATGTCAAGCACCTGGCATGTGGAGGTGCTGAGTCAATGTTATTATTAAGATGCAACCCACATTCTCCAGGAACATGCTATTTATTTGAAGAGAAGAGAAATATAATCAAATATTAGATGGTGTAGTAGTAGCAATTAGTACCATTGGAATTCAAGACCGAGCAAAATATTTGTGAAACGAATGACATTTTTCAGTAACTTTTCTCTGATATTATATAAGTATCATATACTCATAGAAAATTGGGTGCAAAAAGTATAACGAATAAACATTTTCATGCCATTAATTCCAAATCCATACACACACAGTACCCACAAAGGGTTAGAGTAATGCCAATGGAACTTAGATTAAAGTCCATATGATTTTCTAAAGGAAGTAAAATTCATCAATAGGACAGTAGATATTTAAGTTGATAAAGCTACACAATGGAATACTATATAGCTATTAATAAAAAAGAGTACATCTTTACATCCTGACTTGGAAAGATAGCCAGAATACATTGTTAACTTAACAAAGTAAATTGAAAACCAATGGTTGCCAGATGGAGGGGGCGGTGGGTGGCTGGGTGAAAAGGCGAAGGGATTAAGAAGCACAAATTGGCAGTTACAAAATAGTCACAGGCATATAAAACACAGTAGAGAGACTATGGTCAATAATATTGAAACTACCACTATGCCGTACACCTGAAACTAATATAATATTGAATGTCAATTATACTTGAAAGAAAAATTTTTTTTTAAATAAAAAAGCAAGTTGAAGTCCAAAATATATATTAGGTTGGTGCAAAAGTAATTGTGGTTTAAAAGGTTAAAAATAATTGCAAACACTGCAATTACTTTCGCACCAACCTAACAGTGTGAAAATGGCTATTGTCTTAAGCACGCTTCCCTCTGAGGTTTTTAACTATCTCTAACCCTTTATACATGTCTATACCATTTTGCTTTATCACAATTTAGTAATAAAAAAAAAAATGTTCTGAGAAGTGGTGCTCCTTCCCAACCCACAAGATGGAGAAAGTGGGGGGAAAGAAGAAGCAGAACTTCTGCGAGTTCACCTACCGGGGGCATTGACCTTGACCCACTACTGGACACGTCCTACGAGCTGGGGATGCAGCCGCACAGCGCAACTAGGCCTGCGTGGGAAGCAGCCCTCGCTGCTGGGGCGCCTGCGCAAAGGCCAGGAAGGAGGCTCCGCCCAGGGAGAAACCCCAGGTGGTGAAGACACACCTGCGGCTCATGATCATCCTCTCCAAGGTGATGGGCAGCGTGAGGGCGTCTACAATGGCAAGACCTTCCACCAGGTGGAAGTCAAGCCTAAGCGAGTTATCCATCACCTACAGCCCAGTGAACAACAGCTGGCCCAGCATCGCAGACACCCACTCCTCCCACTTCATCCCAATAAAGGCATAGACTCATCTTTAATTAAATAAAAAAAAGTTCTAAGAAAGGCAAAAGGAACGTATAAAGGGAGGTGAGGAAGAAGGAGGAACGAGAGACATCACATCCCCCAAAGTAACAAAGGACACTATCTTATCAAATGAGCAACGGGGCTCAAAACATCTGTTTCAAATGTGATGCCCTGAAACGTATTGGGGCGCGGAAGCCTAAGTCAGGGCTCTGTAAAGAGGCGATAGGAGGTCGGATCCTCTGAAACACTGGACTCTTGGAAACCCCAGATATCTCACTGAGAGCATTGTATGCACTGACGTGTAAGCATGACTTGTAACCTGCACAGGAGTCTATCTGAATGTTGGTGTCAGAGGACAAAGCAAAATGCCTGCTTGATAGACTGTGAGGTGAGAGGTGAACTACACTTCACTGTTTTCATTCATTCATTCATTCATTCATTCAACATGTGTATGATTGACAGACAGAGACCTGGGTATCTGGATAATAGCCTGGCCACTCACAAGCCATGTGACCTCCCGGCTATGACACACCTTGGCCAGACTCTCTCCCGTCATATTATTTGACACCATCATAGTGGTGACACTGGTGATGATGGCTGCGGTAACATGACAATATTTCCTATGCGTGATGCAAAGGAAGAAATAACCTTAGGCATCTGGCAGGGTCTTCTAATTATGATATTTAAAGATCGTCGTTGTTGTTGTTTACTAGTACCATAATGTAAGGAAATAAAGTGCAGCAAAATAAAAGTATATTTGATTTATGTCCTAAAATGAGACAGTCATGGGGGCAGTTATATACAGAGGGACTCAAAAACAGCTGGGATTCTAAAACCACCGACTCTTTGCCAGAAACATGCATTTACTTTTCACAGCTCCCCTGGAAATAGGTATCATATCTCACGTAGAAAGCATGGCTGATACTGACACTCCAGGAATGCAGTACCTTGCCAGGAGTCACACTGCTTTCAAGTGGCCTTCTAACCAGGATCTAAATGCTCGTGACTTGCTTCATTAAAATGCACATGTATTAAGTACCAAAATATAAGAAAGAGTAAAGCAGGCCCCCTGCCATCTGGAAACTGCCACACCTCAGCCTTGGTATTGCTAGGACTGGCCTGGCACTCACAGCAAAGCCGGAGTATTCTCCTATCAAACATAATTTCTCAGAACACCAGCACCAGACAAGAGGCCCCTCTGTGCTCTCGTCTAAGCAGAAACAAAAATAAGAGCACTCTGCAAACCACAGAAACAGCAGACATTCCCCTGACCTGCCTAATGTGAGTGACTGCTGCTTCTTTACCAATTAAAGCTTGAGTCTTGCTTCATTCCTCCCACCTTATAGATAAGATTTAAGATACCCCCTCCTACAGAGAACAGATTGGTGGTTGCCAGTTGGTGGGGTGGGGGATAGGAGAAATGGGCGAAGAGGATCAAAAGGTGCAAACTTCCAGTTATAAAATAATAACTCATGGGGGTGTCTGTACAGCACGGTGACTATGGTCAATAATACCGTGTTGCATATTTGAACATTGCTAAGAGAGTAGATAGATCTTAAAAGATCTCATCACACACAAAAACGTTGTAATTGTGTAACATGACGAATGGTAACTAGATTTTTTGTGGTGATCATTTTACAATATATACAGGTATTGAATCATGTTGTACGCCTGAAACTAATATAATGTTACATGTCAGTTATGCCTCAATAAAGAAAAAGAAACCCAGTCATAGAATTATCCCCACTTAGCATCCAACCCAGGGCAAAGCCCCGTTTCCTTGAATCCTCCTGAAAAATCACCTAACACAAGCTCAAATGCTGTAATCAGTCCTTGTGGACACTCTCTGCTTGAGATGCAAACTTCTCCATGATACACAGTCTCTTCTTTGCATCGAGCATCAAAGCCCACTTGTATAACTATAGGCATGTCCCTGGAAGCCTTTGGCTGGAGGGCAGTGACAGAAATGGAGGTCCACCCTCACTGCCTCTGACCAGAACCCTGGAATAATCCTCAAGCAGTCATCTTCCTGTTGAAGATGCCATCTTGGCTGGGAAGTAAGGGCCTGTGGAATCCAGCCCTGGCATTCGGTTGAAACCCTGCAGCATTGGCTCAGTTTTGTTTTCCTAGGAATAAAGTGCCTTGGGATTTTTTTGGTCATGGGATCGAGTCTATGCTGTTGTTTGGCAAGGTCGTAGAATATGACCTTTGCCATCGAAGACTTTAAAATTGAATGGGGTGTTGGCACTCGGGTTGGTCTATGCTATACCGTTGAGCATTTCCGCTGAGAGTAGTGAGTTAAAATAGGAATACACCTAAATGAACTCTTAGTTATTAAAGCTGACACTTTAGGGAAGATCTAGCATTCCTCAAGCATCTACAGAACCAGGTCCTGGGCCAAGCGCTCCCCTTGGGCCATCTCCTTGAATCCTCACAATTTCATCAGGCAGGAATAATGATTTTCTTCACTTTGAGGCCCAGAGAACTTTTTTATATTCACAGATAATGTGAATGGTGGAACTGGAATTTGACAGTAAGAAAACTCCAGAGCCAAAATGCTCAAACTTTCAGTTCTACTTCAGAGTGCATGTTCATTTTTAATAGTAAAATCTCTCTGTAAAGCACTTTTGTATAACCTCGGTTTGGTCATGCCCTGGGCCCAATCATGTCTGCCCACTTAGGAAGAGCTTTAGCGATCTTAGAAAGCAAAAGCCATAAAGCCAGCAACAAGCATCATTCCTTTCAAAAGTGTCGCATTCGCTTTTTCTGAACACGTTTGAACATCACATGACAGCCAAACACTCACAGCACTCCAGCTCAGCCTTCTTAAGGTTCCAGTTCTCTGAGACAGATAGGGGCCCTGGTCATTATCATCGCCACTGCATGCCTGTATCAACACAGGCCATGCAGAGAATTCACTCCTCCTCCACCACACTTTCCCTGAGAAAATGTGGGCAAAACCACCCAGCCTTGTGGTTACAAAGCCCATGTGAATTTATATCTTGCATCTCCAAGCTTAAAAAGAAAACAGTGCGATGTGCCAAGTATTTTGGCTCAGTACTGGAGCTCATTAGTATGGCACGGCACACTTGTGACCACATGGTGAAAATCGGAAACAAAGGAGAGTCTGCCGTCCTTGCTGCCTCCCAGCAAGACGAGAGAGAGCATGGCTCTGCTTCCACGGGCAGGATAGATAGGTCAGATTCAGAGTGTGCTCCTCAATCAGGACACCAGTCCTGGAAGGGTGGCAATCTGTCATCCACAGGAATTCACCCTTTGGGGAAAAGGGACATGCTAACATAGAAAAGGAAAGAACAGGCCAAAAAAAGAGAAACCAGGAAGGAATAACTTGGCGAATGTCATTCAAAATTCGAAAAAGTGAAAATGTCTTCTTAGCAACAAAGGACCAGGCTGCTGTATAATATTCACTCTCCAACTCATACTTGATTTACTAGCCCACACAGAAGCCATCCTCACACCCTCTTCTATTCTGACTTCCTTAGGTATCTTCGGTCTCTTCTTGTCTGCTGAAGACGATAAAGCGTGGGGAGCCAGGATGAGAGATGGGGCTTCAGTGACAGGCCAGGGGCTTGTCCCTCTTCCTGGAGCAGAGGGGAGCAAGAGGGTCGCCAAGAAGCAGTTTGGAGGTGGCCAGCAGGCTGGCCGGGAGCCTTCTGGTATAACACAGGTGGGAGGTGATAAAGCTGAACCCACGAGAAGAGGACAGAAATAGCAAAGGAGGGGCTGACATCAAGAGCCCTTTGAAGGGAACGATAATCGAGCATAATGACTAAGTTGGTGACAGGATGAGAGAAAAGTCAGCATTAAACACGGCAGCAAGGTTCGAGCTGGTTTGCGGGGGACCAGCATGGAGGGTTGTGGGCAGAATGCTTCCACTAAAACCAATGGAAAAACATCACGGAAAGCTGGTTTTCGAACAGGAATAACCTGCCAGTGAACTTGGAGTGTCTGCAGGATCCCAGGCAGGACTGGAGACGAGGAGACAGACGCTGGGAACACTGAACAACAAAGCGTGGTGGGGACAAAATTGGTGCCCAGAAGTACCCCATTCCTGGCATTTCCCCAACACATAACCTCCCACCCCTACCCGCCCCCACACACACCTCCCACCTACAGAAGCTCTAGTGCCAGCTGCCTATGAACGAGGTCTAAGCTCTCCAGTTGGATTGTCCTTTCCCTTCCTCCACCTGCTGAACTACTCCAAGGCCAGTTTCAAATGCTGAGTCTTCTGTGAAGCCATCCTTGACTCTTCATTCTTCCTTCTTCTCCTTCATCCATGTTGATTGTACCACTATTTAATGCTATTTAGCTTTAAATGGTGTTTAACTGACAAAATGGAATTACAGAGATGAGAGGAGGCAGGGTAAGAACAGGAAGAGTGTGAATGCCAGATTGAAAGCGTAAGATCATAAAATCCACTGACATTTAACTCTGCTCTCACATGTCTTATCTCCTAGGATTCCTACAACAACCCCATAAAGCAAGGTAACATGGCCTTTCGTCATTAGCCTCATTCATAGATAAGAACTAAAGCACAATGAAGTTAAATGATTTGTACCTAGTGATGTCAAAAGTTGAACCTATTCATTCATTCATTCATTCATTCATGCTTGTGTTCATTCATTCATTCATTCATTCAATATTTATTGAGCTACTATACTATGTGCCAGGTTCTGTGGCATTGTTCCAAGCACTGGGACAGGGGCTGACGAACACAGTGCTGGGTTAGACAAAGCCTTCTTCTGGTGGGGGAGACAGGAAATAAGCAAATAAATGTATAATATGTTACAAAGTGATAGAGCTATGAAGAAGCCTCAGGCAGGGTAAAAGACACAGAGAGAGGCAGGGTTCTCTTTCACATGGAGTAGTCAGCGATTCTGGGCTGAGCCCTGGGCTCAGTCGTCTGCTCCACCTTGCAGACGCTTACCGTTGAGGGAAGCTGATGGTCATGAAACGTACAGCCTTCTCCTCTGGCAGATGCTGCCCAGGGTTAGAATGTGCATGTTTGAGCACCAGAACCCGTCCAGCATAAGCTCCCCCTCAACCTCATGGCAATCCCAGCCTATGGTGGGTCTCCTGAAACTCCCACAAAGTTGGACTGTCTTACTTAGCTTCCCACGTAGACTATCATCTCCTTAGAGGCAAGAACCACCTCCACACGGTTTACAGTAAGTATATGCTGATGAATCAGTTGATTGATAAACCAAAAGAAGGCTGTGCCCTTAAATATTCACCAAGATGCCATTCAGCTCATTGAAGAGATTCCCCAATCTCTTAAAATAAGCCTAGCCTCTCCACCATTCCCTGATCCTGGGAGCTCCCCACATGTACAAATCCTATTGGGATGCCCAGGGCCAAATTGGTCCCATTAGAAAACCAAGTCAGTCCAGGTTACAGTAAGTAAGGCAGCTGGCTCAAGGAGTGACATTTCTGCCAAGACTGCAGGTGGTAGAGTGGCAGAGGGGTGTAAAGAAGAGAGCAGCAAACTGGAGACAGGGAATGAGTCCCAAAGTATTAAAACCAGTCTGAAGAGTTACTGAGTCATAAAGTGACTAGAGTGACCAACACAAATGACTTCAGCTACTTTGAGTGATCTGTTGAATTTCCACAAACATCTCAGTAGTGTGTTTATTTTTTAAAAAAAATTTATTTACAGCACCATCGAACATCTTTCACTTTTAAAGGTATGCACAGGTGCATACATTACTGGGGGGACTTCACATTCAATTAGTAATGACTTGCTTAAACTTTGTATCTTAGAGTTTTCATAATTCCCCCAAATGTGACAATTACACTTTGGCAAAATCTCCTTTGAGCACAGAAGGAAGACTTTAAGCAACAAAACTCCACAATACTGTAACATACTCCAGACTTCCAGGAAGGGGTCACTCTCCCTTGAAAATCTTCATCTTGTCTGGATTATTCCCATTAGAATTCAAAGCAGGTTCAGCGTCTCTGGCCTGGCTTTGTACCAAGAGGAGACAGTTGATCCATCTAACAACATTCAAGAAAGTTCCATGTAAACAAAAAGATCCAGAAAAAAAACACCTGAAAAGAGACGCTCCAGAAAATGATACATCTGCATTAGCTAAACTCCCGATTCATAAGAACATTTGGTTACAGTGAGGGTTATGGTCTGAGGCAAGTTCCGTTTGAGCCGTTAGTTTCCTGATTCAATAACTTGATTCCTACTTCACTCTTGGGGCCCCTCGCGTGCAAATACACTCAGCAACACCCACAGGTGACAATTTATAAGGTAAATGACAGCGACAGAACAGGCATGCAGTCAACGGTCATCACTCCATCTAAATTCAAAACACAAATCAGGTCACGTTTCCTCATTTTTTCCTAAACCAGTCTTTACCAGTCTTTAATTGCAAGAGTGTGGACATTTAAAAGCAGGATAATTTAAAAGCAAGCAACGTATTTTGTCCTCTTGGGAATAAAATGGATACGATTTGGCAAAGGATGAAGTGAGCCGTAATAAAGAATTTTTGTTGACACTGGAACTTGCCATCGGCACTAAGATGAGCTGCTTCTCAGGAACCCCACCCAAAAAAAGAAACATCATTAAGTTTAAAACTGGTAGAGAATTAAACACCTTAACCCCAAGAATCAATTGTAAGGATATGATCTGGCCTCACTTTGCAGTGGGTTCATCAAATTGAGAATATTCATAAATTAAAGAGATGATGACAGACTAGGGAGAGCAAACACCCTTTTCTTCACTTCATTCACTGTCTAATGACTGGTCCGTAGAATCAGATTTGTAAGAGCTTTTTTACAAATTATATTTTTTTCTTTATATGTCCAAAATTCCTATGTAGAGACAACTGTAATTTTTAGGAATTGTTTGATCTCGCTTTTAAAAAAAATTTTTTGAAAGAGCGAATTCTATGGAATTGATAATATTAAAAGGATTATTGGGCCCTGGAAGGGCTTTGTCAACAATATCCCTCAAGTACCCTTAGCTTAAGTTAGTGGTTCAGAACTAGGGATATTTTGCCCCCTCAGGGGATGTGTGGCAATGTCTGGAGACATTTTTGGTTGTCCCAACTTGGGGGGGAATGTTACTGGCATCTAGTGGGTAGAGGCCACTAGATGTAGGCTGAAGATCCTACAATGCCCAGGACGGCCCCACACAACAAGGAATTATCCAATTTAAAACGTCAGTAATGCTGAGACATAGCAAAGGCTCTTCCTGCCTCAGAGGGCAGCTGCCTTGTTAGAATCCAACATCTCCCTCAGTGAATCCTCTGACATTCAAAGCACCCATTCCTACTGCACGTTGAAGTTCCTGATTTACCCCCACTAGAGTTTGGCCAGCGGGTGGCAAAAGAAATAAAAAGTAACTAAATATGGAGAATATTTTACATTCTTCTTCAAACACCGTTTCCCTATTTTATTGAAATTTTATCAAAGAATTAGATGGATGATATATTTATTTCCATTGACAATGCAGCCCGGTAACCCTACAGATATTCACAATGGCCAAGTATTATGAAAAAAATAAATTAATCTCTAGCTTTCAAAAACAAATTGAAAGTTGGAAAATAAAAGTGGACACGGTACTTCCTCTAGCTATGCTGAAATAATGTATGTGGAAAGGACTCTTTTTACAGAAATAGAAGTACATTAAGGCAATGCTAGGTGTCATCCCCCTGTGCCTCCAGGTACCCAATACACAGAGGATGCCTTAGACGATTTAAAAATTATTTTCAGTTCTTAAAAAAAGAGAGAGAGAGAATTTTCTGGAATTAACCTAAACACACAGGAACACTAAATGGAGTGACAGCATTTTTTTTTCTTTTTTTTAATCTCAGAGCAAAACAGTGTTGTTTAAATCCACTGTGTCCGCTGCTACTGCCATCCTGCAGGGCTGTTTCAAAGAAAGAGAGGAAACCTTTGCATTTCCTGGGGAGAATTAAAGTTCAGGACTAAGGGAAGAGGAATACCCAAGTAAATATATCACACGGCAGCCATCACTGTGCCTAGGATGGGAAATCCAAGCACAGATAGAAAAATATTGCACGTAATTAGCTTGTTTGGACGTTATTAAATGCATTCAAAGTGGTTTTAAAAAGTGTTATTTCATATTGGCTCTGCTTCATAATTTGATATGTTCCTAACAGTCCATCAAAATACTCCTCTGAGGTCAGATTTAATTATATTGGAATTAAGTGCCTTTTGCTTTTCAGAAAAATGCTTTGGAGATTAATTAAAGAACATTATTTGCTGTAAGTAAATATGCATTCCTGTAGCTAGTTGCACAAAAACTGCAGGATTATCATTTTCCCCTTTTACTAAAAGCAGAATGATGTGAAATGAAATTAGACCTTCAACTATGGAAGTGAGGGACAAATTTTTCTTTTTGGTCCAGTCAAGCATTTCAACCAACATTTACCTGGGAGAATTTGGTCCACATATCTCTGTGGTGAGTTGCATAGAGAACGCCCTGTTTTGCGTGAGTGCATGCTCCACTTTTAATATTAAAAATAAAAATGGTGTCTTATATTTACACCCTCCCACACACACATTTTTTTTAGCTGTAAAGCACATATAGCCAAGTCCAATAAACTCCTAGGGATAAAACATATTTAGGCATTTTTCTATTTACGTAATTCATAAAGAATTACGTTTAAACTTACGTAACATTTAAATTGGTAATGTTTAGAATTACGTTACCAGTTTAAACTCAGATAATAAATTTTCCAGGAATAAAAAAGATTCCTATCCTACTGATCATAGTTACTTACTTAGTTCAGCCTTAGAATGTGAGATTAAGGCACATTTTATTAAATGGCATTTGTGCTGGGAAATGTGGGTGCTTTTTCTGTTATCAACCCAGCGCTTCTGATGGATACTGTACAGTTCTACACAGAACTCAATGCTTAGAGCCTAAGAGAGGATCATTTTTGGTCAACTTTGGAACCTATCAAAGAAGATTCTAGTTCTCTCGTGAGGCACTTCCCATTTTCTCCTAGCTATCTTGAGACAGCTCTGATTAAAACATTGTTGCCTAAACTTTTGTCAAATACATGACAGGTGCTTCTCCAATACTAAAATGGGTCGGTTATGGTGATGGATCCAAATCAGATTCTAATGAATTTATTTGAACTTGGTAATATGGGTCAGAGACACTAAAGAAAAGTGTAAGCTCCTCAAAAGACATTCAAGTCAGCAATTAATTCTCATTTCTCCCTTGAACATACACTTTTCCATCAAATTACGAGTTGGCAAGTACAATAAATACTTTAAACTATGTCTAATTAAAGAAACATCTATCTAGCTTAATTTGGGGGCAGGAATGAATACTCAATGTCATACATTCTTCTATCCCAGAAATGCTCAATTTCTCCTGGTAAATGCTACATGGATTAATACGATCATGTAAAAAAAGACTCAAAGGAAATTTGGACAGATAAGTAAGTCATTTTAAGCAGTGAATGAAAACAGTCCAAACTGGACTGACTCTAAAAGACAGTATATACGGAAGTAGTTGTGTCATACTTAAGGAAGCAGACATGTTCCCACGTTTCCAGGGAGAAGGAAAAGCATTGTATTTAAACATTGGAAACACCCTACAGCTAGAGTTCAGTTCACAGAAGAAAGTAAACATTCCTTTTCTCTGCACTTCACAAAATGAGGTGGTCCCAAAGCGTTTTCTTCCTGCCCTCTCCCCCACCCCCCCAGCCCACCCCCCACTAAACTCTACTTACTTTAATGTTCTGAGCATATTTTCTACCTTAATAGGTATCCACTTTACATTTATTCAACAATGAGTCCAAGGAAAAAGTGTCTGTAGTGACCGGATTACCTATCTTCCTTCGGTTATGATCTTCTGGTAGAAGGGAACAACAATAGCCATCAGGGTTAAGTTTTTGCAATGTACTTGTTTGGCCATGAGCTCACCTGAGAGTCAGCTAAAAGTTCTAATCAGTTTAAAACAGAAAATACTTCAAATCCCCATCAGAGTTCCAGCCTGCAGGGACCCTGATATATATACTAGTGCAGTTTGCTTCGAGAAATAAACGTGCCAACTACAACTGTTGAGCAGCAGCATGAGACATCCAAGATAAGAGAAAAGGGTTATCTTATCAGTCACATAAAAATCAACCAACACCGTCAATTAACATCCCAAAGAGCCAACCCCTCACTGGACCCAGCCAGAGTGTGCACACTTCGAGTTTGGTCAATACCTACAACCCACAAAGCTCTTTCCACAGGCCCAGCTGGCAGTTCCAAAGTGCTTCGCCTATACAGTCTGTTTCTGTGGGTACCGGATTAAAAATGGGTGCTGTTGACATAACACTGGTCCTCCTGAGTTTTGGTCAAAGCTGGTCCATGGTCACTCACGCGGCCATCCAAAGACACTTCAATAGCCACTTCCGTTAGTTCTCGTCCATCACCGAGGCCTTCCCTCCGGCCAATGTCCAGAGGGGGGCAGCCATTGTGATCAGCACAGCCGTTGACGTGGGCCAGAGGCAGTGCCCCCGGGGGACAGCACAGCTGCTTGGCGCAGCCCTTGGAGACACAGGGCGAGTTGCAGAGAGAGAGAGACTCCTTCTGCTTCAAGACCTCCGGCAGGTCCGCGTCCTCGAACTGGATGGTCACATTGTGGATCCCGGCATTGTGGAAGATTTGTCGAATTTTGAGACTGGCATCCTGATAGCCCCTGTCTTTCTGAGCCTTGATGTGCAGGGTGGCAATGATCTTTCCACTGATTAGTTCCCAGACGTGCACTTCGTGGACACTGCTAATTCCGGGCACGGCAGAGAGTTTACTCACTAGAACAGGGATGAGAAACAACAGCCCAGGTGAGAGCCAGCACTGAAACATGGAACGATGGCAGAGGCCTCGGGTCTCTTCTAAGCATTCTCACCCAGATGATGTGCTGACTAAGAAAAATGGCCTCTCCTCTATGTGTGCATTTCCCCCCAGCCTTCCTTCTCCTCTCTGAAGTCCTCTACCGCACACTGCTAGCTCCTAACAGGCTAGTCAAGAAGAGAAGTTGAAAAGAAGTTGAACAACGACAAAACCATGCCCGGGGCTGCTGAGTTTACAAGGGAATGGGCACGTTTATGGGCTGTCAGAGGGAGCATAAAGCAGGAGGCCTTTCCTAAAGGAGATAATTTGGGAAGATGGGTCTAAAACTTTTACCAGCAATTTTAATACTAGGAATGTAACCTAAAGGAAAACACCAAATATTTATGTACAAGAATGGTTTGGGCAATGCTCTTTGCACTAATGAAAAAATGGAAACAAGGAATAGTTAAATCAATTATAGAATAGAAAACGATACAGCCGTGAACAAGTAAGTTTCATATTTAAGGATATGGGAAAAGGCACACAGGGTATTTTAAGTGAAAAAGGAAATAGCTAAACTATATATATGGCATGATCTCCATTTCCCCCCCCCCCTTTTTTTTTTTACAAAACATCAGTGTATATAAACCCCCCCAAAAAACTTTTTTAGACAAATAAAGGTTTGTTTTATTGAATGATTGATACAAAAATATTAAGAGTGGTAATTCCTGGGAGGTAGGTTGTCTATTTAGGCTCTTCTATATTTTCTAAAATGAGTATGTATTTAGAGAGATGGTAGTAAACAGTGAGTATGGGCAGAGATCCTGCCTCCAGCTAGAGTTTGAATCCCAGTTTAGTCATTTACTGCCTGCATGACCTTGGGCAATTTACCTAGCCCTCTGTGCTTCAGTTTCCTTATGTGTAAACTAGGAATGATAAAAATAGTACCTTGTAGGATTGTTTTCAGGATCAAAATGAGTTAATTTAAGTAAAGCCCTTAGACTAATACCCAGCATATAATGTGTCACAAAAGTGTTGCTAGTATTGTTATTACTATCTATTTTTTAAAATGTTTTTAAGCATATATATACACATATATATATTATATATTACATAATATGTATCTACATCTATCTTATGTATTACTTTGGTAAAAGGCAATATAAGCCAATATATAGTAGTACCTCGGTTTTCGAATGTCTCCGTTGATGAACATTTCGGTTTACAAACGACATAAATTTTATGGATCTATGGTATCATTAGATAGTAAAATTCATGCTAAATTGCTGTTTTAGGGGTTGATTTTAAAGGTCTAGAACGGATTAATCCATTTTGCATTCCTTTCTATAGGGAAACTGCACCTCGGTTTTCAAACGTTTCAGAACTCGAACCGTCTTCCGGAATGGATTATGTTCGAAAACCGAGGTACCACGGTATATCACATATTGTTTTGCATATGTTTGTCTCCTGGAAGCCAAAGACAGAGCTGTGTATTGCCCTGTCTGTATTGCCCCCTGGAGGGGGGGGCCATGGTGCTAGATCCGACTCCTCTGACTTACTCAGCTCTTCCATATTGACGCCTTTGGGGACCATCTGCAACAGAATGACAGCGGTCTCCTTGATGAGTGGGAAGGCCGATGACAGAATGATGATGACCATGATGATGGTCAGGCTGGGGTCAATGTAGCACTGCCAGTTACACGGGTCCTCTTGCTTCAGGGGAAGAACATAGAATATGATGGCCGTGATCACCACCACCACCGACCCCAGTGCATCTCCCATCACGTGCAAAAGTACACCTGCCGGGAAGAAAGAAAGACCGACCGCTAACGCCCAGATCCAAGTTTGGGAGCCAGGTGACCCTCAGTGACTCGGGGTCCCAAGTCTGTGAAGACCTGTGATTATTAGTTTTCTTTTCTGGTTAGAACAGCAACGCAAATAAACAAAAACAATGGCAACTGTTTTTTTGTAGAAAACAAAACCCCCGGCCACCGTCCTGGGACCCAGAGACCTGGAAAGAGGAATGGTCTGGGGAGCTTCTGAGCTGCAGACGCCTGTGGGAAGAGGGGCTGTGCCAGCTCAGAATGCCACACCGCTGGCCCCCAACCCCCTCAGAGGGCACCAAGCCAGAAAACAGAGGCTGTGCAAAGATGTCTTCTTTCAGGCTGTGCTTTCAGTTGCTTTCAACATTTTTAAGAGGAGAGGGAACTAAGATTATCTTTTGACTCTTCGTCTTCCCTCTAGCTTGATTCCTCTGCCTCTTCCTTACATGCATTTGCCTCCTTCTTACTTAGCACATGGGCATGGGAACCGCAGTTGGTTTTAAGAAGTCCTCAAGAAAAGAGACTCCAGCAACGTTCCCACGAAATAAAGAGCCATTTGTCACAATAAAATAAAGTTAAAATTCTACAGATAACAACACAAATTGTGGATGCCTTTAACGAAGAGAACAGTTTCTAGACGTTTCCATTGTGACACAGAAACCATGCAGTCCTAGAAGAGAAGATCTGTATGCACAGGCTAACCTGGGATTTAATGAGTTAAGTGAAAATCTTGTCAGAAGGATTATAAAATATTAACACGAAGTATTTTTCTTTTTTTTTACAGGAAGCAACATCAGAGTCTTTTTATTCAAAGTATGGGTTTGCAGACCAGCATCATCTGGAAGCCTGGGAGAAATGCAGAATCTCAGGCCCCACCACTGATTTGCATTTTAACAAAATCTCCGAGTGATTCAAATGAACCACCTAAGAGTTTCTAAAGTGGGACTGTAGAAGAAAGCATATATTAAGAAAGGTCTGCTTTGTCTTTCCAACTATCCAACAGATTCACTCAGTAAAATAAAGAATAATCCAAAATACTACCAACTCACTCATGTCTCCGACTCAACAGTCTTACTTGGAAGGTGCTTTAAATGGGCTACTTCTTCCTCTTGGCTACTCGTCTAAGATTCTCTGCAGTATTGTAGGTAAAATGGCATTCTGTAAACATACTAAATGTAACTCTTGGCAACGCCCTCCCCCCTCCCCCACCAAATACAGGAATTATTTAAAAAAATTAAAATCATTTCAAAATCCTATTACGTATGGTACTAGGATCCTGATTCAATATATACATTGAACAGTCCCATCTTCTAACTCTGTGCCCCCTTCTCCCTCACTCCACCCCCACAGGCGCTTCTCACTCTCCAGTCCGTATCTTGAGACACTAAGGGACATGCCAACGTTTGGTCTACACATCTTGTCCCTCTAGAAGGAACTAAAGATCGAAGCTTTAACCTCTCCAGGACAATGCAAAATACCATCATAGAAATAAGAAGACCCAATATTTCCTACATGCCCTTTGCATCATTTTCACTGCCTGAGACAGTCAGATATTCTCCAATTGTCTCCTGCATATCAGCCTCCTTTCCTCCTCCAGACTATAAATAGCTTGAGGGTGAGGCTCACACTCTACATTTCCTTCGCTTATATCTCAGCACTGGAGGCATTCAATACAGGCACTCAATAAAACAGTATTTTCGGGTTGGGTAGTGGTAATTCCCATGACAGAGAGTAACGCCCATCTTTTGCTTAATAATAACAACTAGAATGCTATCTAATACGTATGCATCAGATGGTATTTTAAGTATGTTACATGTATTTTACACATTAAGTTCTCTTAAGGACTCTCTGAGGTGGATATTGTCTCCATTTTACAAATGAGGAAACTGAGGCACAGAGTAGGTAAGTAACTTATCCAAGATCACACAGTGAGAAAGTGCTAGGGTTATACTTCTGGGTAGTCTGACTAGAGAACAATTGTGAAGCTAAATCCTAAATTCCAATTTCAAGTTTTCCTTCTGAGAAATCCCACTATTAGCCCCAAGGAACTATATAAAATAGTTGTCAAACTTATTTTCCCCCATAATCCACAATAAGAAGCATATTTTGCATCTTAGCATGCGCACACACATGAAAATAAGTGTCTTGTGCAGGTGGGAGGAACTTAGCCTTATATATGACTTACTACTATTTTCTATTTCATTCAATTCTACTTAGTTTTCTAAGTGCTGATCATACTGAACTAAATTGATTTTATAACTCAAACTGTCATGACCTTCCATTTGCAAAACTGCCTAAGGCCTCATGTGACGAAGTTGCCGAGAATGAACACTGCCTGTGTGTGTGCTGGCCTCCCATGCAAAGACGAGGAAGGTACAGCCATCACCATCTGGGAACCACCGTCCACTGGCCGGATTCCGACACTGGTGCGTCAATAACTTCCCCGGGAGGAGTATTCCCTGTGATGGGAAATCTCAAGGGAGGTTTCCCCGAGAGATGGGCACTTGGGGCAGGCCTCTGAACGGGGACAGACTTCAACAGGCGACCACACTGCAGACAGAGAGAACTCAGTGTTGCAGGCGGAAAACTCCAGGCAGGACTCGGCTGTCAGGCCACGTGGAGTCACAGACCTTGACAGTCTTCATGAGCCATGGTGAAAGTGACCCTCTGTGAGCAACGAGACCCTCACCTGGGACGTGGGGGTGACAACATCCGCCGCACTTCTCTCAGAGGCCCCTTCTGAAAGTACGTGAAACATCAGAAACCCCCCAGAGAAGTAAGGGCACAGAAGTGATGCAGAGGCAATGGTATTTGTGGGCGCCGTTTGTTGAGTGGGTCCTCACGCCACTCTCACAACAACCCAGGGATGTAAGTAGTAGCTCCATGATGCAGAGAAGGAAACTGCAGCTCAAAGAGGTTCAGTGCCTCGCTCAAGGTCACCCAGCGAGTAAAAGGCAGATCGTAAACTAGCTCTGCCTGACGAAGCACTTCTCCCCTGACTATAGGTGTGTGCATGACATGGGGTGGGGCAGGGGAGACAACCCAGGGCGGAGGGGGAGGGGAAGCAGTGAATGGGGTAAAGAGAAGGGCAGAAATGTCTAGAAAGCAGTGTTGGCGCCAGAACAGCAAGTCCTTGAATGTCTGCAGTGCTAGTGAGGACCTAAAGTTGGAGGCAGTAAAGGTTTCTGAGCAGGCTCTGATGGGATCACATCTGTGATTCAGGAAGAGAAACCAGGCAGCACTATCTCAATCACCCGATTCGTCCTAATGCTCACAAGGCAGTTTTGCAAAGACACGACCCCTTAGCGCTCAACCCTCACTTGCTGTCTCTAGATAAAAAGCAAAATTCAAATCAACGGGCACATGACATGAATTGGCAATTGGACATCAGATGAAATTTAATGCACGACCCAGCACTTGGCAAACTCCTCAGTGCTGTTGAATTTGCTGAATAATTGGGAACACAGTTCATTCGCTCTAGGCATTAACAAGTGGAAGAATGAGAGGTCATTCTAATGACAAAAATACAAAAATTAGAATGAAACACCTTATCAAAGAAGATTTCGTTTTAAACGATGCCAGGATTGCTAGTCATCCATCTACAGTTATATCGAAATGCAAAGGGCTCGTCTTTCTGACACTGTGGCAATATTTTTAATGTATCATGCCATCCTGTTAAATAAAAACAACCACTCGAAAGCACATAGACAAGCATTTTTAAAGGAGTGTGCTCTCACGGTGCTTTGCAGTAGATGGAGTGTGACTCTTACATGCATTTTTTAGAATTTCGTTGGAATAAGAGAAACAGTAATGACAATTAAGAAATGATTTTAGTTCACAAGAATCCCCATCAGATGTCCGTTCCCCTGAAGATGGAGGGGGTGGGGTGGGGGAAACAGTCCTGCTTTCTAAAGCAGAGGCTTAAATGTCAAAAATGTAAGGCTTCAGTGGACCATGTCCACGGGAGAAGCAAGCACCCTGTGTGGAGTCTAGAAGCAGTGTGCAATCATGGAAAGGGCTAGAAATGTGACTGGAAGCCCAGGATACCTGCCTCCGCTGATAGCTGGGGTGATTCCGGAAGTCACCAGACTCTCTGGACCCTGTTTCCTCATCTGTGGAGTGAAGGAGTTGAGTCCATTTTCCCTAAGGCTTTTCCAGCTCTAACATTCTGTGGTCTTTCTCTGAATTGTGGCTCCAAGGTAAGGACACAGGACCTAAGGTGAAGCCAGCCTCTCACTTAGCCAGAAATATGGAAAGGCTCTGTTGGCCATGGCACGGGCGCTGAGACCACCTTTACTAAAGCAGGTCTGTTTGAGCCCAGCGAGTCCTCTCACTACCTGAATGACAGTAGTATCCGCCTGGTGAGACTGTTACGAATACTACGTCACTCATTCATGAACGATGCCTGGTACCAACCAAGCATGCACTCCATAAACATGTTAGCTAGTCTTCCTCCCACAAGCCTGAGCGTTTCACATGCTTTATCTCACAACTTGCCCAGGAAGTAGACATACACTATTACTGTCCTCCTTTTAAAGATGAGGGAATTAGGGGCTTAGAGAGGTTGCCTGACTTGCTCCAAGTCACTGAGCCTTACATGGCAGAGGCAGGGCCTGATTCAAGCAGCCTGGGTTTGGGTCCTGCCTCTGCCAAATCCCAATCTTTCGGCCAGTGCATTATTCACCTCTGTTGGAAGCTAGAGGTGCACTTTTGTCAATACTGTGGACCACAGGATTCAGCCAGGTATGGCAAGGCATTGTACACCTGATGTTTTTCTACTCCAGAGCTTCAATGGCTTTGTACTAAAAATTAGCAAGATCATGGAAATTTTCCTTACACTGTGCTTCCCAAACTAGGTCACAAAGTCTGTTGGTGTCTACTCTTAATTCTTTTTTGCTTCTTTGCACCTACCTGTACTCTTTCACTGTAACAAGAATAAATAATTAGCAGAACATGCTTTGAGAAGTTAAAGTGCTATGATAGTGAACTCAATCTTGAAAACCTACAACATATGTGTGTGTGTTTAAAATGGAACCTAAAAAAGAAAGATAAATGAAAGAATAGTGATTTCTCATTACAGATTCTCTCTTTCCCAAAAGATTCATGACCAAGCTCTTTAGAAATTCCCCTGCTGCAGTTAAATTTTTAAAAACTAATTTGTTTGGAATTTTTAGGAGGTCATAGGTTCTTGTTGTTATTATTTTCTGATTTCCCTTATAGATCTATTCTGCACATCATTTTGTAAAAACAGATGTGAGACTCTCAAAAATGAAGATGTCTCCTGGATTATCAATTTTTCTTTATATTATTTCCATCTAAGTCCACTACACACATTTCCACAAAGCCCCTGAAGGTAAAGGGCTGCATCGTCTTTGTTGAAATTCTCAAAGTCAAGATTAGGGATTGACTCTTCTTAGATTACTGTGAAGCAAAGTCTATGCCCAAGAAGTCGGAAAGGAGACATGCTGGGTACAGTGTTGGTGTCTGGTGAGAAACAGAGCTCTGAACTCCCTGGGCTGACCTTTGCCCCATGCTGTGACCTTAATCACACAAGAAGAAGAACAGTAATGAAGTGCCTTCCAGGGACCTCACCAGAAGCCCCACTTTGGACCTGGAAGTGGAGATTCCTGTGATTCAACAGACCCATTGCGGAAGGAGATTTTTGGCAGAAATAACGGCGGTGATAAGGGTCATTCAGCAATGCCACGTGGGATAGCCGCCCATCTACTCTCTTCCCACCTTTATCAAAGTGATATTTAATAAAAATAGGTTGCATTTGATGTTAGCAATATCCGTGGGTGGGCAAAACCAAGTGCATTAGGAGCATCTAACGGCTGTGTGAAGACCCAGATCATTAGGTGGGTCTAAGGGGAGCAAGGGTCAATCATTAGCAACTGGTGTCTTCCTCAGAATCAGTGCAGTGATTAGGCAAGAGACCGGGGTCATAGTCTATGCATGTAACCCGCCTGCTTTCTAACACGCCTGATTCAAAGGCAAACAGAAGAGGAAGAGGACAGCGCAGTCCACAGACGCCCCTGAAAAGGACTTCCAATCCCCCCGAAGTCAATCCTACCTCTGATATTCAGGGCTTCCGACTTTTTCTCCCTTTTCATCATCTCTTCGGGCTCATTCTGGGTGTTTAGGGTATCACCTGCATTCAAAGAAGAAACCTTGTGTTGTGTATAAGTTCTACAAACAAAAAGAACCAATGGACTCAAAAATAGTTTTGTTATTTTAAATTCCTCCTAACCTATCAGACCCCCTACCTCTACACACACACACACACACACACACACACACACACACACAGCCAGGAATAGGTGATGTTGGCCTTGAAATTAGCTTTGCGATCCACCTTTGGGTTTCATTCATAGTTCCCATCAAGTTAAAACCAAAAAGAGGCAAGGAGGAGCCCACCCCCACCCCCAAACCCACAACTCCCAAGGGGACAGAAGGATGGGCAAAGGGAGAGGGAGAAAAAAGTGCAGATGGCATCTGATGAGGGGGTAGGGATGAGCAGTGCTATTCGTTGCCCAATAATAACTGATTTCCAAAAAAATCAATACTCCTGCCCAGAGAGAAGGGGGGAAGGGAATGGACGCAAAGGGGGCCTGAGAATGCAGGAGAAAAGAAGAAATCGTGGGGGGAATCAAAGAAATCATGGGGAACACGATGAGCTCGCGGAAGAGGATTACAGCGGAACTGCACAGGAAATGGATTTAAAAAAAAAAAGCAGAGGAAGAAAAAGAGGGCGTGGGAAGAGGAAGGGACCGCGCGACGGAGGAGGAGGCAAGGGCCACGCATCCAGAGAATGCAACTGAAAGGCACCTGCTACGTTTGAGAACACGGTCACCCCCTTCTCCGCGGTCCTTCCCAGCGAGGCCACGCGCGGGGCCGCGGCCGAGTCCGGGCCGGGGGTGACGGGGGCGGCGCCCTCGGCCACCCGCGGCGGGTGGCGGCGGCGGCGGCGGCCACGGCGCGCGAAGCAGGCGCTGCAGTCCTGGAAGACCAGCAGCCCCACCACGTTGACAGCCAGCCCCAGGGCGCCGACGATGAGCACCAGCGCGGGGTCGTCGATGCGCTCGGGCCGGCCCAGGCGCAGCACGGCCTCCACGAAGATGGTGAAGCAGAGCGCGGTGAGGAAGACGGCGTTGCTCAGCGCGCCCACCACCTCGGCGCGCGCGTAGCCGTAGGTGGCCCGCGAGCCGCCGGGGGCGCGGCGAGCGATGTAGCCGGCGCTCAGCCCCACGCACAGCGAGATCAGGTCGGACAGCATGTTGAACGAGTCCGACAGCAGCGCGATGGAGTTGCCCAGGTAGCCCGACACCAGCTCGGCCACGAAGAAGACGACGGTGAGCACCAGCATGAAGAGCAGGCGGCACGTCTTGCCCGAGTAGCGGCCCATGTTTGCGCAGCGCGCGCCGCGGCGCCCGGCCCCGCCGCCGCGACAGGTGGCGCCCCCGACTCCGCCGAGCCCGGTCCCCGCCTCCCGGCCTCCCTGCCGCCCTGCGCGGGGCCCTTTATAAGGCGCAGGCAGAGTGCCCGGTCCTCGCACGGCCAGAGTCTAAAGGAGTGGTCGGGCGGCGGCCGTATCTACAGAGACCTTCTGCCGCCTCCGGCGGTGGCCTCTTCCCCTCCCTCGCGACCTGGGCCTCTCTTGGCAGGTGGCCACGAGCCGATGTCTGTCCCTCTAGAAGCGGGCATAGCAGGGAGCTGCTGCGAAGAGGGGGCGTGTCTGCGTGGCCCTCCTCACAGACCCCCCCAAGCGGAGGTGGGACCCACCCGACGACTCGCTTCTCCCGTCCTATCGCCTGTGCCTTGACCGTTGACCCTAGTGATAAGGACCTGAGTGCTGTGGGTGTGACGGCCGCTGTGGACGTGGACACCTTCGCGTACGTGCGCAGATGCTGCTTGCATTACAGATTCCTTACTGCCCGGCTGAGGTCCGGGTGCACTAACCCAGTCAAGCCTGCCCTGCAGGGAGGGTGCTTCCTGCTTGGCGTTGGGAGAAGCCCCAGGGGAATCCCTCTCTGAGCGCTCCCACTCCACGACCACCCGTGGTCGAGCCATTGCATCCTCTCTTCTTGCCTGCAGCCTTCATAAAGGGCACATTATAGGTTCTGACACCCCCGTGGCACAGTGCCCTTCCTGTACCCTCACCCCCTTTAGGATCTTCATTCACAAGGCCCCCCATCCTGAAGCGAACGACAGGCAGGGCACTGCCACCCAGCACTCCGAAATGCAGTTGGCCACCAAAGAAGCCAGGGCAGGCGTACTTATCACATTCTCCGTTGGAGAGAATATTCTACTCAGCCCATGTGTCCCTCACAGCATGACTTGATGCTCAGAGGTCAATCGACTGGCCTCCATGAAGGTTTATTCCAAATAGAGCCTTGCTTGTTGACACAAGGCTCTGTTCCAAGTAAAAGTTATCCAGGACTCCTAGAGAGGCCCAGGAAGGGGACCTCTGAAGAAGAATGTTTGCTCTTGGTCAGTTTAGGGAGTGGGCTGGGGTGGGGGGGGGGACCTTGCAGGTTTCTTTTATTGTTTTGGTTTTGTATAAACTTGTCTCATTCCAAAAAAAAGGATCTACAGATGGTCTGGTAATTTCTATTCCCTCTCCCCCATTCCCAAACCCTGAACTTGAACCATTCCTGGAAAAAAAAAAAAAAATCCATAGGTTTTTGCTTGGAAATGACTAAAAATGTCTCACTTGAAAAAGCACAGGATCCATTAGCAGAACATTCTAATTCTAGCCCCGTTCACTGCCTTAACCTTGTGAAACAGTCTTGTCTTTTTAATGCTCTCTGCTAAAACATCCTTGATCTGCGGGCTCCACGTTGGACCAGATAAGCCTCCAAACGCAGGGAGCCTGTTAAACATCCCCTCCCCACCTCCAGGAAAATATCCCTACACTGAGCACTTGAGAAAATGTATCGTTTAGGGCATTCTCTAAAAACTAATATTAAAATGAGCAATCATTGAAAAGACGTAGGGAGATAAAGGCCGATGAAAGTTTCGAAGCTCTGTGACCTTGCACCATTGCCTTAATGGTCTGGGCTGGTTTCACTGAAGTACAAAGGGAGTAATAATAGTGCTTCCTTATAGGGTCGTGAGGATTAAATGGGTGAATAGGTGTAAAGTGATTATAACCGCCCCTGGCACGAAGTAAGCACTCAATAAATGTTAGCTGATTATTTAAAAAAAAAAAAAAAAAAAAAAGGTGACAGGAAGAAAATGAAGGTGCGGGGTGAGGAGGAAGAGCCTGGCTTGGAGGACGAGGGAAGGGCCAAATGGTCCAGAGGTCCAGATATTATCATTAGTGTGTTAGCATTAATATCACAGCACATGTGTAACAGAATTACCATTGAATCACAGGTGACACACTCTAATACAAGAAAAGATAGAGCAGACCTCTGCTCCTTCCTACTTCCTGGCTTATACTGTCGTGCAACTCTGAAACCTCTGAACCCTGACAGGACAGCTAGCAAAGCGTCCAAATGAGAGGGAAAGGCCTTTTAAAAGGAAATCACTTAACAGACCTAATGTATTCCCTGCCGATTACATTTCTTTGTCATTCACAAGTGAAAGAGAAACTTGAGATCAGCAGCATACATATCGAGGCAGATAACAAGAATTATGTCACTGCCCCCAGAAGGCAGATGAGGGAACTAGAAAGCCAGTGGCTGGGGAATCATGTAGAAGGGGCAGCTGTGTGTGTCTGAGGTGCCCTGCCCAGGGCCCAGCCTCTGACTCTAAGAAAGGCTAAGGGAGTCAACAAAAATGCACTTCAGAAAAATGTTTTGACTATTATTTTATATATACAATATAAAAGGATATATACATATATGTAAGTATATATAATACTTGTACATAAGTATGTAAAACTATGATTTGGTGAACGTATATACTATGTATATTTGTAACACTTTGTAACACAAAGGTCCTTTTTGTCCCCAAAAGTATGCATTTTTGTCCCTCGGGATTTTTTTTATTTTTTTTGTCCCTTAGGTTTTAGATACACAAACTTTAAGAGCTTCGTTACTTGAGGTGAGCACTCTTTTTAATGATAGAGGCATGAGGTGTGAACAAGAAAAATTAGGTCGTGGTCAAGCCTAGTTTGAGTGGGCTGTTGAGAGGAGCGGCTCAGCCGCGCTGTGAGTTGCGCCCATGGAGGTGGCAGCTCTAACATGAATTTAGAGCTGTGCCCATCAGCGTACTGAGTGACACCTCCATAATTTCTCCAAAATGCCACTGTTCTTACAGCAAAGCGATACCTCTGCTACCACTAGTCCAGGGAGTGGTCGGGACGCAAGCCCCACCAATAACATCAAATAATACAACTTGCTGATTGAGAAAAGGCCAGGCTCTGGGTCATTTTAATTTTGCACTCACTTTAGGACAACTTGAAAGGCACAGTAGTGTAGCAGTTAATAATTGATGAGCTTTGGAGTCCGACTAGGAAGGAAGTCCTAGTTCTGCTACACATCCATTGTGTGACCTGGGCAAGTTCCTTACACCTTCTCTTTCCTCACCTGTGAACTAAGGATAATACTGGTATGTGTCCCATGGAGTTATCGTGAGACTTAGGTGAGAGAGCTGTATGTAAATGTGCTTGGTGCCTGCTTACATAGGACTCAATCAGCGTTAACAAAAAACAACCACCACTTTGATTTCTAAATCCAAGTTGAGGAAGGGGAAATATTTCTCTTCACCAAAGGATTCACCAAAGGGTTACGTTTAGAGGAAAATATACATGTAAGGATTTCTTTTGTAGGGATTCAGAATGAGTCACCCCAAGATGTGCTTCTGTTGGGCTCAAGAGAAACTTCTGCCCCCCCCCCTTAACTACCTGGAAGAATTTGATTTAGGGACCTTGCCCATAATACGAGATTATCAGAGATGACCTGTGACCTTTTATGACCAATCTATAAGGCAAGGCACACTTCTAATTCCTGAACATCTGCTCTTCTTATCCGCCTGCTTTGACCCATCTCCCCTCTGAAGCCCCTAAGTGATCCTTAGCTCAGGACGTCACTTGTGCCTCATTGTCCCTTTCTGTCTTTGAACTTCTCATGCATGTGGGGCCTCTGACTGTCTCATGCACATGGGGTTCCCATACATAATGTAGTTAAATTTGGTCATTTTCTCTTGCTCGTCTGTCTCATGTCTATTTGATGATTAGACCAGCTGGAAGAACCTTGAAGGTAAAGGAAAGTTTCTTCCTTCCCCACAGCTTGCATCTTAATCTAAGGAGCAGGGAAACTGCCACAGACAGAAGATAAGACATTTTTGAGTTCCTGCAACTAGAAGGGAAGTGCTTTGGTCTGAATGTTTGTGTCCCTCCACCCCCAGCCCCAAATTCATGTTGAAATCCTAACCCCAATACATGATTCTATTAGGAAGAAGGAACTTTGGAGGATGATTAGGTCATGAGAGTGGAATCTTCATGAATGGGATTTATGCTCTTATAAAGCGGACCCCTCGGAGCTCTCTAGCCCCTTCTGCCATGTGAGGACACAACCAGAAATCTCTGGCTATGAACCCAGAAAAGTTCTCACCTGACCATACTGGCATCCCTATCTCGGACTTCCAGTCTCCAGAACTGTGAGAAATAAATTTCTGTTATTTATAAGACACTTCAGTCTATGGTATTTTGTTATATCAGCCTGAACAGGCTAAAATAGAAAATAACACATACAAAGACTACAAGTTCTGACAATTAACTTCGTGAACTCGTTGCAATGATGTTGCTAACCTTTTTTGGTATCAGAGGGATTATTCATTATGAATTTGTATCAACTGTACAGTTAACCTAGTTTACTATTTGCAAGTCCTGAAAAGGCTACGTGAAAAATTTAGATGACCTTAACTTTCACCAACAATTCATGGCTCTTGCATCACGACAATGCACCAGCTCACACGTCCTGTCTGTGAGGGAGCTTTTAGCCAGGAAACAAATAACTGTATTGGGACACCCTGCCTACTCACCTGATCTGGCCCCCAGTAACTTCTTTCTTTACCTGAAGATAAAGGAAATATTGAAAGGAAGACATTTTGATGATATTCAGGACATCAAGGATAATACGACGACAGCTCTGATGGCCATTCCAGAAAAAGAGTTCCAAAATTACTTTGAAGAGTGGACTAGGCGCTGGCGTTGGGGCATAGCTTCCCAAGGGGAGGACTTCGAAGGTGACCACAGTGATATTCAGCAGAGAGGTATGTAGCACTTTTTCTAGGGTGAGTTTGTGAACTTAACTGTCAGACCTTGTAGGAACCCAACTGTTGAGTACATGGTATGAAGGAATGGTGTTGATTTCTGTATTGCACCAGGTTGATGGGTGTGGGCTGTGGATACATTTGACGGTAATGAGGCCACATTATTTGAGGTCAATCTGTGTGCTTCTTACCATCTCTAGATCACAAGGGCACACCCAGACACTCACTCCTGGCGAAACCCTGTGTGTGAGGTTTGCAGAGAGGTGGGAGAGTTAAGTGAGAACAAGCAACTGAAAGGAGCTATAGGTATTGGGAGGAAGAGGGAAAGGATTCAAGGCAGAACTGGGAATGTAAGAAATATTTGTCATTCAAAATTCCTCACCATGTAGTGATAGCATTCAGGGGATGATTCTTGTCTTCGTAAGCAGGAGGAATAAGTCAGCTTTGGACCATTTCCAATTCAGATGGAAGCGAAAAGAACTAGAAGCTACATGAAACAGGGGAACTCCCCGTTGGTATTGATTCTAACAATGTTTTTAGCTCTAAGTTAAGCCGTATCATCATTTAATAATTTAAAAAGAGCTTTCACATATGTTCTTTAATTATACCAGAAGCAATTTCACCCAAACAGCAGATTTCTTCACCACTAGATTCACCTTAATTTTTAGACTACATGAACACGAAAAAGGTCATTTGCCCAAGAAATTGTGGGAATAATTACGGGAGGGAGGTTCAAAAAAAACCTCCAAGTAAATGCCTTTACCTTTATCTGCCAAACGCTCTGCTTCAATATTCAGGGTTACGTAGTGGAGAGATGTACACGTAGGTTTCAGTTCCAGGATCCAATCCTCGCTCTATCAGTTACTAGCAACTGAGCAACTCACTTGTCTTTTCTGAGATCTGTGTTCTTATCTAGAGTCTGGGGGTAGAGATCACTCCTTCACCAGTGGTTGTGAGACTCAAAGGAGAGACAGCATGGTGACTGGCCTTGCATGCTGCCTCCAGTACGAGTAGATAATCAACAAATAGTGGCTCCTTTCCTTAACTTCTGACTACCATCACTCCCAGAACTATTGGTAACTTCTGGTGAGTAACATTGTGGAATCCCCTTCACAGTTATTTAGCTTGCCCTATATTTTATCTATTTCCCCGTGGTTCAAATAATCTAATTAGCTTAGAGCTATAGCTATTGATTAAGAAAAAGTATTACTAATGTAAAATATTAATAAAATATTTTATGAATCCAAAAATATATAAAATATTTTACAAAACTCCAAACTTCTCAGCTGTCATAGCTATCCTTCTTTGTTCATCATGATCTTATCGTCTGTTATTATACGGCAGAAGAATAGAGCGGATCAAGGTAACCAGACTGGGAGACATAACTTTCTTATCATCACAAAAAGAGAAGTTGTATTGAATATTGATAGGGGCCTGCAGGAGAACTAAGTGTCTTGACCTCTGACACTAAATGATTGTACAACTTGGACCAGTCACTAAATTTCTGAAGCTTAGTTTTCTAATCGGTAAAATGCATATAAAAACCTCATACTCCTTTGAGCATGTAGAGATGTACTGAACATCAAATAAGATAATGAAGGCACACCCTATGTACATTAACTATGTACACTGCAGCATTATTTATGGTAGCTAAGACATGGAAACCTCCCTAGTATCCTTCAATGGATAAAGAAGATGTGGTACATACATACAGTGGAATACTACTCAGCCTTAAGAAAAGATGGCATAGTGCCATTTGTGACAACATGGATGGATCCTGAGAATATCATGCTAAGTGAAATAAGTCAGCCGGAAAAGGGCAAGAACCATCTGATTTTACTCATATGTGGGATACAAATCAGAAAGCAACAAAGGAACAAACAAGAAAAACAAACTCGCAGGCACAGACAAGAGTATAGTGGTTACCGGGGAGAAAGCGGGGGTAGAGGAGGTTAAAGAGGGTAAAGAGGTCAAATATATGGTGACAGAAGGAGACTAGACTTTGGGTGTGAGCACACAATGCCATATACGGATAACATATTATAGAACTGTACACTTGATACTTATGTTACTAACCAATGCTACCCCAATATATTTTTTTAAAAAAAGATAATGCAAGTACAGATAGACAGATAAAAGGCATTCTTATTGTTGTAACTATGAGGCCAAGGGGGGGGGGGTTCTCATACGATTGCCTCATTCTTTTAACCTGCTTATGATATTTCATCATAGAGATGTACATAGGTTATTTAAGCAACCCTCAGGTCCACTGATGAATAGTTTTCATCTTTATCCACTTGATTTTTTTCATCACTGTGGTCATAATTGTGATGTACGTAAACACTCTGTAGTATCCTTGTACAAATGTCATTGCTCACTTTTTGGAGTATAAATTACTAGAAATACTGAGTCAAAGAGTATGGGCATTTAAAGTTGTTTATAGCCTGCCTAATTGCCACGCAAAAATATTGTACAAACTTATACTTTTATCATGAGATCATCTTCATTTTATTTTCCAGTTGTTTATTGCTAATATACAAGAATGTAATTGATTTTTTATATTAACCTTCTATCCTTTGACTCTGCTATGTGCACTTCTTAGTTCTTATAGTTGTTTCATAGGTTTCCTCATATTTTTAAGTTAAACAATCATATCATCTACAAATAAAGACAATTACATTTTTTCCTATTAAAAAAAATGTATGAGTTTCATTTCCCCTAGGCGTCTAACATCATTATCCCATAAATTCTTTAATACTTTTTTAGGGGGAAGATTTAACTTTATTTAATGATTTTTTTTTCCCGAGGTCTTCCCATTAGTATCTAAAACACTTACATTCTATCCTATACCTAGAATTGGCCGTAGTTATATATTTCAATTGGTTTAATGCTAACAGTCTTTTCATACCAGAGCTTTCAAATTCCTAAATTCATCTTGATTCATCTTTTGGTTGACAGGATTTCATTTACTGGTTTTTGTTTTTTTTCAAGAAGGGTTCCTGGGTTTTATGTATTATTTTTATGATGTCTTTATGTTGCCAATAATTAATGAACAAAACTTAAGATGAGTATAAATTTTATCTCTTGGAATTTGTAAACATTGATTCATTTTATTGTGGCATTGCATATTGCTGTGGAGAAATCTGAATCCTTCCGGGTATTTGTTCCCTCCAGGTGACAGATTTTTTCTGCCTGGGTGCCTATGAGTTTCTTTCTTTATGCTTGATTTTCAGAAACTTCTCCAGAATGTATGCATTAGTTGCTCCATATCAATTTTCCCTTTTGATTTGCAGATTTTTATAGTTTAATTCAGAAAAAATTCTTCTATCTTTGAGTATTTTTTCTGGTAAGTTTGTCTGCTTTCTAGCTCAGGACACACCTAGTATGATATGGAGTATCTTCACTGTTTCTTGTATTTATTATCTCCCTTCCAGTTACTTTAAATTCCTCGGTCCTTTTCTCAAGCCTGTGTTCCATATCATGTGTTGTATCTGGTAGTGTTTATTCCATCTCACTGCTTCTAATCTGGGTTTTCATTTCTGTAATGTTTTTTTATCTTCCATTTTTCCCCCTGAGTTTTGACAGTTCTTATTCATGGTTTTGTCTGAAAACTACTACTTCTGTTACCTGGGGTAATTATTATTCTTCCATGTGTTTTTCATCGGCCTTTTGGCTGGTTCCCTTTTTTAACTTTCTCTCAGTAGCATCTCTAAGTAGTTCCCATTTGGATCTTCACTATTTATTGAGTATCTTTGAGCAGGACACTCCGCATCTGCTAATAGTGTGGGAAGGGGTAGAGGAGGGGTCCAAGACATGAGTGTCTGGCGACTTGAGAGTGGACACGTTAACTCAGAACATCTTTCCCACATCTGCTTCCTCCCGTCAAGGTCAATAGGTGACCCAGCAGACAGTCTATCTGATTCACATTGGTGCCTCCCAGCTCAGTTTTCCTTCCATTCCCCTGGCTTCATGTTTCCACAAGGGTACCTCCACAGCAGTAACACTCATGGCCTCTTTGTGTCACTTCCCGACTTTTCCCAGAGGCATGATAACTGCTCGGATTAGTAAGCATGGAAGAAAGAGTGGAGCACGTTCAACTAACCTCTTCTGGGTGTTTTTTTTTCAGGTTTCCCTCCCACAGAGACCTGCAATCCTGGTCGGCTTGTACATGAGGGCAAAGAACGGGGGCAGGCTCTGCCCTGTGAAGGGAGGTCTGGGACTGGGTGAATTTAATTCTGGGA
Organism: Rhinolophus hipposideros; assembly: GCF_964194185.1. Classification (NCBI taxonomy): domain Eukaryota; kingdom Metazoa; phylum Chordata; class Mammalia; order Chiroptera; family Rhinolophidae; genus Rhinolophus; species Rhinolophus hipposideros. The sequence continues at coordinate 10,657,292 of NC_138072.1, forward strand.
TGAACTATTTAAAACGCTCTTTATTGTTACACATCTAAGCCATATCTCTCAATATCTGTAATAAAGTCGATATTTTATGTTCAACTGGTATCTTATCTATCAATTGCCAAACTCAGGAGAGTAAGAAAGGAGCATTTATTAGTCCCCAAAACCCAAACATACTGGTGAGTTGGCAGGAACCTTAAGGATAAAGGTGAGAATCTAGAGGCCAAAGTAATACGTAGAGACAGGCTTCTTGTGAGACCAGGGCAGGAGCTGCTGGGTTTTAGGGCTCCAGCAAGTTCGAGCCAAGCAGTATTGTGATCTTGATCACAGCAGGCAATTCTTCTGTTCTGCCCACAGAAGAATGGGTGTTATTATAAGTATAGGGCTGTTTTAACAGGTCTTCATGAGTTTTGAAGACTGGTGTTTACTGTATGCTTCTGTCTTACTGTGCAAATGAGAGGGAGAGTAGTTTGCTTTCAGACATGGACAGACAGAGACAGTGGAAGAGAGGGTTATCCTGAGGTAGGCAGACGCAAAAAAAGCAAAGGACATGCAAACATACCTAAATATTCTTAGGAGGTTAAATTAGATTGGATCGGATTAGATTAGATTAGGGACTGGGGAATTTCAGGGGCAGAAAGTCAAGATGTCGGATAGCCCACTGAGATCTGGAACGCACGCCAGCACCACCAGATCTTTGCATAGATCCAGGGAGCTATGGGAAGCCATCCTCTTAAAACTGTGAATACCGTCCGAAATAGAAGCCACTAGGGAGTACAGCAGTTATCCCACGTGTGTCTCACCCTAGCATGGTGGGTGTGTGGAGAGCAGGTCCCTCGTTTCTTTCGCTCACAGACCTTCAGATGGAGGGACAACCACACAAGGAGCTGCACTGAGTCAGAGGACAAGATCCTGGCCCTGAAGCTGATGCCCAGGGCATGAGACTTCAGGGGTTCTGGGGAGCAGGGAGTGTATTTTGATGTGGCAGTGATGTGAATTGTAGCCGGAGGGCAGGCTGTGCAGATTGCTTTTTCCTAAGACGGCCACAACTAGGTCTCCTTCCTCTGCAGGGGACCTTGATGCTCCTTCCATCCGGAAGTGGGGTCTATGGGTTTGACACTCCTTCCATCTTGCCACCTGCTTGGAATCCAGAGAATCTTCGGTTGGGCCAGTAAAAGCATGGAAGCATCTACCTTGTGTGATGGAATGCTCATACTGGGAACCCTGAGCCACCACTCTAGTGTGAAGAAACCAAGCCACACAGAGAGGTCATGTGGAGGTAGCCCAGTCAGCAGTCCTAGACACTGAGAGCTTCCCGCCCGCACGCCAGACGCACGAGTGAATGACCCTGCGGATGATACAGCCTCGGCCATGATGTCCCCCAGCCTTTGAGTCTTCCCAGCTGAGGCCCCAGACATGGTGGAGCAGAAGGGCTGCTCCCTCTGTGTCCTTGCCAAATTCCAGCCCACAGAATCCTGAGTTTCATGAAATGAGTGTTGTTTTATGCCACTAAATGTGTAGTGGTTTGTTACGCGCTAACCAGGACAGAAAACCACCATGTAAAGATTGGCAAAGCTTCCATTAAATTCGAACTAGTAGAGAGGAGAAGCCTAGGAAGAGTAGCACAGATATTTGAGGTAAGATTAGGTGAGCTTCAAAGCAAAACAGTAACTGTGGATGGAGGGGTCACCTGTGTCCGGTGGGGACAGGTCAAGAAACAGAGTTAGGACTCCAGGATGGGCCCAGGGAGAATGAGACACGCTGAAAGCGATGGAGGCTAGGCTATGACAGCCCGAGTGCAGGCCTGGGTTAGATTTTCGGGTTAGCTGGAAAATGCTTTTCGAGTGAAATGATCCCACTCAGAGAGATGAGAGCTGGCCAGATTTGTTTGGACAACAGTTGCTTTTGGCAGACCCATAAAACACTGACTTCATTTCTCTCGCTGTGGTAAGAAAAAAGACCTACACTGGAAAAACAAATGTCTGACCCAGAAAACAATGACCAAGTAAGAGGGGAAAAAGTCCAACAAAAACGCCCGCCTTACATGTGATAGAGAGGGAAAAGGAACAGCTTTAAGAGGTCCAACAAACCATTAAACATTAACAACTCTACGGGGCCTTCCGGAGAGAACACCAAAGGAGGCAAAACACCAGAAGCATCTCCCAAACTTCCGAACAAAAGATCTGACAGGATGATATGCTCCTCAAGGCCTGAAACATTCAGCTGTGGAAAGCTGTGGAAAGACAGATCTGAAGGAACACAAAGCAGACATAGGAGCATGGGGACAAGCTTTGAACATGCACAACAGCTTCAGCTCAGAAACCTGCTACGGCTGATGCTCATCACGCTGAAACAAATGTGGGAGTGACAGAGAAGCCACCTCAGGAAGCAGAACTCCAGGCTTTGGTAGTTCTGGGAGCAGAAGCTACTTTGGTAGTTCTGGGGCAACAGCCCGCGGCACAGGATAGAAAGAGAGCCACTCTCAGACAGTGAGTGTAGACAGAGCCAGACACAGGAGCTCAAGATGGAAATGGAACTCGAGAGGTTGTTTCTTTCCTTCCTTTTCCTTCCTTCTTTCATCTTTCCCCCCCTATTTCTCTCTGTTTCATGCTGACTGGGAAGGAAAAGAGCCACTAAAAAATCTGGAGCCTAGAATGTGATGGAAATTTCTAAACTCTGTAATAGGCAGGAATATTTTACATGTTACTGCCTGGGAAAAATTGCAATGTGTTTACCAGATAGGGAGAGAAAATGAGCACAATTTGGAATCAACACAAAAAGAATTTAAATAAAATCAAAGGAAAGACATTTTGTAAAATTTTTACAAATTAAAAACAATAAACAGATATTTCAAATATAAATTTGTCATTTATAAATTAGATGCATGGCAAGTCTGCTCTCTCGTAGACAGAGCGGCACAAAATGACCTTTTTTAAAAATAAAGGCCAGTGTACAGCAAGCATCAGTTTAAGTACAAGTGAAGGGCATAGAGAGATCTGTTAGTTACATTTTAAAGAAAACCCAAGCCTGAAAAACGATCCAAAATTAAATACAAACATAAAAGATAATGTGAGTCAAGGAAAATCAAATCAAATAAACAACGAGTAGAAAAACATGTAAACAAAGCACATTCAATCCCTAAGTCTGGAGGAAAAAAGAAGTGGGAGCCACATATTTCCTAGGATCTGAATCTACTTCTCCCACACTCTTTCCCCAAACACAATTTATAATTCTCTTCCCCAAAGACACTCACATATAGCTGTCCAAAGTTTGGACTAAACCTCTTTTGTTTGTTTTTTTTCCTTTCATGCTTGTAATTTTTCCTTTTTTCATTTTGCCTCTCACTTCAGCCCCAAGCACCTGCTCCACCATCATGTTCTCGAGGGGCGGACTCACCGCCTACATATTGATCTAAGGCTTCCACCCTCCCTCATCTCAACTCAACCTTCCAGACATTCTTTTCGCTCAGGTGTTTTTGTTGTTGTTGTTGAATTGCTGGCTTGTCTGTCTGATTCTCCAGCATATCTTACTTACTCCATGACTCCCTCGGGTGTTTAAAGCTTTAACTGTATATACAGTCTGTGTTGTTAATATTTAATTTAAAGGTTGTGGTCTTATTTTTTACTTTTCTATGATCTCAAACATCAACAAACTATCACTAGTGTCAATTCCTACACCAGACAGATAAAGCAGAACTAGCAAAAGATCCATAAAATCAGGGGAGACGGAAGGCTTGCTAAATAAAAACTTCTCTCTGGCCATAGATTCCTCAGAGAAACTGGCAGATTACCTGATTCTGATCACTCAGCCAGGAGCTACCACAGTTCTTTAGTTGGTAGTCACTTCTTATGCTTCAAGCTAGGATTCTAGACATGTAAAAATTCTTTATGCGAAATTTAGGTTGAATCTTTTAAAGTCAAGGATCAGTTCCCCTCATATTTTAAACCTTCTGGTATATATCGGTATGTATGTATTAATCACATTTCTTCTTGAAATAAAAGACAGTTGAAATTGGGTTAATGTCAGTCTATCTAACCCAAATATTTACTCCTTCATTTAAGCTTATTTAGGTGATGGGAAGGATAGCAAACCATATGTTTTAGTAAAAGTAATAAATACATAACTCGAGACATAAATGTTAAAAGCTAAGTAGTTATCCTAAAATTGGTTGGAGGGCTTAAACACTCTAAAATTTCTAATGGAAAACTTCAGCAAAATTAAAGCTACCCAACTAATCACATGTTACCACAGAACATGGATCTTAAAGCATTAGGTATAGGTGTATAGTACTTATCACTGTACTTAGTTATTTAAAGTAGAATACTACGCAGCATCCAATATTTTGAAAGAAGACAGGACTCAGGAATTAGGACAGTAGAAACACATGTGGTCAAGGTGAAATAGCTGCCTTCAGCCTCTTGTTATTTTAGCATGGAGAAAACATTGGAAAACTCTGCTTCCCAAATAAGAGCTCAACTCAGATCTATCCAATAATAATTCAATTGAAAAAAAAATAGAACTATGGTTGTCTACCCACTTTCATGTGGGTCCAAGTTTTGCCTAAATTGCTTCTTTGCCTAAATTGTTATATGCAGATAAGTGTATGTCAAAAGTAATGACAAAATTAGAATTAAAAACATAATGGTGAGCTTAGTAATAGAGACCCTCCCATTGCCCATACTAAGCATTTGTTTGATGTCAGCTTTCTTACCTGAAATTTATACTTAGCAATAAAAACACATACTTGTTTTTTATCAAAGATGTGAATTTTATGATATGGAATCTCAAGCAGTAACTTTTAGGTGTTGACTGATGTAAATAAGGCATAGGGCCTCACATTAACTATTGTCTTTTAAAAAAAGATGAGGCCCTAACTGATTCCTTAAATCGAATAAAGATACAGACTCTAGTTTCTTGTTTGTTCCCTTTTATACTTAACACATACTCTAGGTGCTCTTCTAACATACATTCTACACATAGGACATTTTAGACAGAGACAAGTGAAAGGACTGGACCCAGCCGACACAATTTACAGCAGTAGCAAAGACAGGAGGAACGTGATAAAAAATGCAAACATAGGCTTCCCAGGCAAAGAAGGTATATATTGTCCCTACTAGTGAAAAAAAACTGATTAACACCCAGCAAGGAAAATCTTGACATTTCTTAAAATCTAGATGAGCCATTAGAATTCAATGATGCTGGATTATCACATAATTCAAAGACTTGCATTGTGATTTTCAGAAAAGCAGTAATTACTCTTTACCAAGTACCTATTACGGGCGAAGCACTTAGGATCTCATTTTATCCTTCCTATTTCCACATTACAGGTGGGCACACTGCCTAATGAAGTAACTTGACCGCTGCCATGTGGCTGATTTGAACCTGGTCTGTTCAAGCCACAGGGCTCCTAAAAAGCACTGGAAGTTTCTCTTGTGCCAGAAGCTGTTAATATATTTTAAAAAAGAATTCCTCTTGTGGCAATAAAAAAACATGGTTCCATCTAATAATTTGTCTTGTGCATTTATTGTTTGAGATTTATTGTTCTCTTCCAAGATTTAAAATTCCATCTCTTCACAGATGATCCAATAAGTTTGGGACTCACTCCTAAGTGCCCCTAAAGAATTACATGTAAATGGTTCTCCTTTTTCTCGAATAGGACAGATGTATACAACAAATACATACAACTATTTCCATACAAAAGAGAGCTAAGTTTACTATTTACTAGATCATCTTTTTTTTCGCTCTTCACTTTCTTTAACATTCCTTGAATATATGCCCAAGAGTTTCTTTATCAGCCTAGCCAATTGTTCAGCAATTTGCTCGACGTGAACTGGTTAGTCCAGTATTTTTTTCCAACACACTTGATAGGGACACTAAATATTATTTTTAGATTCAGTCATGCCACATCTGGGTAAACAAAAGTAACTAACTAAGACTGCTTTCAATACCATGCCCACTTTCACATTGTTCCCTCTACGAATCCGGTTAACACCTTTCCTCCTTCTCTGGGTGTCTGAACACTTTTTCACTCCCCATGAGTAAACATTAAAGAAGCCCCCACCCCCCCAAGATGAAAGTAGCCTGCTGCCACTCAGCTCACACTTTGGACTGGAGGCGACTCTTGAGAAAGACCTTTTGGGAAGTCACGGGGACAAGGGGCCAACCAAATGAATCCAGCCTGTCTTGACAGCACCGTCAGAGACCCCCCTCCCATTCCCCCTTTCCAGCAGGAGTCTGAGCAAATTGACTGCCCCATCTGCGGAGCTGTTTACCTGTTTCAGGGTCTCCCAGGGGCCTGTGTGCTGTGCAGTAGCAGCAGTCCAGGATGACATAGCTGAGAACATTGAAGAACAGCCCGATAATTCCAGCACTGAGAACGAGCAGTGGCAGCTCTGTCTTCTGGGGGTTAATATACCTTTTGATAGCTTCCACCAGGATGCTGAACATCAAGGCCAGGGCAAAAATGGAGTTGCCAAACGCTCCCACCACATCTGCCCGAAGGAAGCCGTAAGTGCTCTTCCTGTGCTGTCTGATGTTGCTGGCCCTCAAGCCAAACAAGCCGATGATCATGGAGAGGACGTGGGAAAGGACGGCGAACGCATCAGAGGCCAAGGACAGGGAGTTGCCCATGTGGGCGATCACGAGCTCCATCACGAACAGGAGGATACTCACGGCGCTCATGAAGATTAAACGGAAGCTCCTTCCGGAGTATCGGCCCATGGCGCTTGGCGCTCCGGCGGTGCGACTGCCTCGCTGGGGAAGGCTGAGATCCTCAGGGGAGTAGCTGCAGATGTAGTGATTACAACTCCTGGAAAACTCTTCCCTTTCAGCCTTTCAGCGCCTGTCATATTTGGAAATCACCTTTTATAGGCTGCTATAAAGCCATAAAACAGTTTAAAGGGCAATTAAAGGAGAGATGTCATGTGAGCTGGGACTTGTGGAAATGGTCGACACGGGCTTCAGATATGGAATATGAGGGATTTCTTCTGTTTGTTTGTGTGTTTAAGATAGGGAATCCAGAGTCTCAGCGACTCTGAATCATGCATTTGTGGCTGTGGTTGTCCCAGGTTCCACACTGTGCAATAACTGCTCCGGTGAGACACGTCATTTGACAAAGACCATCAGATCCTGTCTACCTGGTATGTAAAGTTATGCTGTTCACTGCAGGGAACAGGGAATGTTCGGGATCAGAGCTACAGGAAGTGAAAGCCAAAGATGAAGCGCGACAGTGACTTTTCTACTGCTTTGCCCACCGATCTGGAATCAACAGGCACCCCACTGCCAAACGTTCTCGAAAATGAGACAAGAAAAACATTCCTCACACTCAGGAAAGATAAAACGCCTTTAAACGGGAGGAGCTAAAGACATAACCCCAGTTGGTTTCAGGAAGAAAGCCAAATTATAGTAACTTAACTGATACAAGGAAATTTTGGTTTTAATCTTATCTGTCACTCAGAACCCTTAAAGGTTTACTAGTTCACGAATAGCTAAAACAATAGCGGCCTCTATTGTTTTCAGTAGCCTGCTTACAGTCAATCTGTTAAAGAAATAGACTGAAATTACTACATCCAGTCTTTCTGGATTTAAAGTCTGAGTGTAATTGTTAACTTTATTGGTCTATTTGACTAGGCCACCAGGTGCAGAGACACTTGATTAAACGTTATTGTGAGGGGTTTCTGTGAGGGTGTTTTGGAGATTAACATTTGAATCTGTAGACCAGAGGTGTCCAAACTTTTTTCAACATTTTTTACCAAGGGCCATATGCGGTAAAATACCCAAACAGCCGGGCCACTCACTCGAGGTGAAGTACGTATTGCCTCACCTGGTTTATTTAAGTAAACTAAATATGTTTTTGGAATTTGCTGCAGGCCAATTAAAAATGGATTGCGGGCCGCAGTTGGCCCGCAGGCCAGAGTTTGGACACCCCTGCTGTAGACTAACAAAACAGATGGCCCTCCCCCTTATGGGGGGGGCCTCATCCCATCAGGAAGGCCTGGAGACCCTCTTGCTTTTCTTGCTGTCTTCAAGCTGGGACCCTGACTTTTTCCTGCCTTCAGTCTTGAACTGAGACATTAGCTCTTCCTGCATCTCCAGCGTGTCTCCGGGCCTTCAGACTGAAACTAGACCACTGGCTCTCGAGTCTCTGATGCTTGCTGACTCGCCAAGTACCTTGGCACTTCTCAGCCAATTCTTTATAATAAATTTCTATGGACATCTACATCCTACTGGGTTGGTTTACCTGGGGAATCCTGACTAATATACACTGACTTTGATTAAATCACGACAACTTAGATGTAGCCCTAATTTCGTTGTCATCTCATGAATACTCTCTAGTTCAGTTAATATTCCTAACAGACTTCTAATAGCACCACATTGTGTTATCAAGTGGCACTAAGAGTTTCTCCTTCACTCAATCATGCAACAAATATTTACTGAGTTCCTACGTGTGAAACAGTGCTAGGCTCTGGGGACACAGCTGTGACAAAAATTCCTACCTTTATGAAAGTGGGGGGGGGGTGAGACAGATAATTAACAAATAAGTCATAAAGTGTACTGAATGTCAGATAGTGATACGAATGATTTGGAGACGTGATGAAGGCCAGTGCTGGCATGGGGTGGAGTTGTAATTCTAAAGCAAGTGATCAGGATAGAATTGACTGAGATGGTCTTTGAGTAGAGAGCTGAAGGAGGTAAGAAACTCACTCATTCAACATGTATTTCTTAATCACAAAATTTGGTTTTGGTGACACAAAATATTATTTTGACATATCCCTATTACATGAGACAGGAAAATCTTCTTACAGCATTTTAGTATTATCGATGCTTCAAACTCTTAAATCTTCCCAGTAAAGCTGAACAAATACATTGGTTTAACATCACCTACTGAGCCATGGGAAATGTGTTTGTAGGTGACTTTAAGCCTGATGGAGTGACAGAGTCGTGTTGAGTTAATTTTCCAGGTATCTCCAGTACAGGCGAGTTCCTGCGTGCTATTGGTGGGGAGATGCCACGATGTCTCAGGGGTCACAGAGGCAGTGGCCTCTTCTGAACAACGCCTGGCCAGTTGGTCCACCGCTCCGTCTCCTTGGCCACTTGATCACAACCAGATCTTGCCTCTACGTAAAATAGAACTACTTCAAGGAGATGAGGCCAAGAAGAGGAAAAATCATGTTTGGTTTTACTCACTCCTGTCTGCTCGAGCACAGAGCAGACACACAATAAATGGCTGAGTTCTCTAGAAGTGCCAAGCAAAGGGCCAAAGATGTTGGACAATAACAGGGCAGAGGCAAGCTGCCTCCCCAAACTTCTGACGCGACTGACAAGCCCCAAACACCAGTTGTAAGATAGATGACCAATACTAATAACTAGAATCAAATATAAGTAGGTGATATGTCCAGACTCTCCAGTCAAAATGCCTTCTCTTCATTGTTTCAGGGAGTGTTCTGCTGCTGATCAAGACACAAAGCCTCTCTCCATCAGCAGGCCTAATGATCTGCTGTTATTGTCCAATTCTAGAAAACATATACTGACCTATTTGTTTTCTTTTTGCTGCAATGAACAATAGGCACAGTCACTTTTGTGACTGTCAGTCATGTGTCTAGTTAATGGCTGTCATCTGCAAGTAAAATAGTGATCATTTCTTAAAGGTACTGTCTGGATTCAGGTTTATGCACCCTCTTGAAAAGCACCACCACTTTTAAATGTTTGAAAAATTTTTGATCTTTTAGCTGAATCTTAATTTAAGAAAAAAGCCAACTTATCACACGTAGATTTTGGGTGAAGGATTCCCTGCTTAACATAATTACTTACTGTAGAGTTCCTTTAAATAGTGAATTCCTTCAAAGCAGCCAGCTTCAAGCTTTTCTGTCATTAGTTCTACTCATCGTAAGCTTCAGGAAATTCCTACAAAGAGAAATTATTTCCATCTCTTCATAGGAATTTCCTTGTAGTACATAATTCAGGTATTTCAGAAACAAATGAATACATAAAACAGTATGAATTCATGATATTTATTACTGGGGTAGATTACAGAAAAGTCTTTTTCCCGCTGTTAATTTAGGCATAAGGTGTTTGTCTCATGTGACTTCCTTTTGGAACTTTTATTTTTTTAAAAAATCATAAAACTGTCTCTAGCTGGGGAGATTATTAGTATCTTTTTTTTTTTTAAGTGAGGAGAGCTGGAGATGGGGGTGCAGTTCTCTCCCTTAGTAACTACGACCAAACAAGGTGTAGTACTTGGCGGGGTTCTTGCCACAGACACATCTGGCCCCAGGCGGCAGCTCACACAGTGGCTTGAAGGGGATACACAGGCTTTTGGCTCCCATGGACGGGGCACCAGGTTCAAGATCTTGATCCCTGGAATGAAAAACCAGAATTGCATTCAACATGCTGCACACTCCTGTTCCTTCCCACTGCCGTACCTCACACATTTCATCCGCGGATCGTATTTACCTGGCAGTGGTCTTCTTGATCCAGTCTTCACAGTCAATTTCCCCACAGAACGGAATCTGGGCAATCTAATAAGAAAAGGTATTTTTAACTCCTACGGTACAGAAAGGAACATCTGAGTTCTCTATGAAAACCTGTAAGCATCAAGGATAGGTCTCCCAGTCTTTTTCAGGACATGGTACCCTTGCAAACCTGCTAGGAACTTTGCTCCGAAATGCAACAGATAGGGAAGAATGTCTATCCACTATTCAAAACCCACACGCCATAAAACATGAGGACACAACAGACATCTTTGCAACACAGACACTTAAACGTCCCGAGAAAGTGGCTGCAACATAGTGCCTGGAAGAAGGAACCAAGGGCGAGGAGACGTGGGTGCAGACTCCAGATGTTTCCCCACCGCCTCCACTTCACATGTGGACCACGGCCTGCTCTACCAAAACGGTTACCAAGAGGATGAGGGGAGATGACCGACAATGAACTGATTTTAAAGTGCTGTTAACAAGGACAGCTGACACCCGGGTAAACCTCCCCTTATGCGCCTCACTGTTTTTAACATGTTAGAGGTTAAGTGAACCCTTTTTAAAGTCCAAAGGCATCTGAAAGCCAAACATCATTTTGTATTGGGAAAAAAGCCCTTTCAAAATTGTTCTTATATATACAGACCATACAGTATAATGGGCAGAATCAAGAGACCTGGGATTATACCCTGATTTTGAAATTCACTGACCATTTGAAAATCTCTAGCCCTGGATTTTCTTTGTAAAATGTGGACAGTGGACTAGACAACTAAGATTTTCCCAGTTGTGAATCCTAAACTTTTCATAGTGTATCTCCTTCAAAATGAGATTTGTCTGCAATCACATTTATTTATGTAACGGTCTTACAAAAACAAACAATCCAATTAAAAAATGGGCAGAGGACCTGAAGAGACATTTCTCCAAAAAGGACATACAGATGACCAACAGACATATGAAAAACTGCTCAACATCTCTAATCATCAGAGAAATGCAAATGAAAACCACAATGAGATATCACCTCACCCCCGTCAGAATGGCTATCATCAACAAGACAAATAGTAACAAGTGTTGGAGAGGCTGTGGAGAAAAAGGAACTCTCATACACTGTTGGTGGGAATGCAGACTGGTGCAGCTGTTATGGAAGGCAGTGTGGAGGTTCCTCAAGAAATTACGAATAGAATTACCATATGACCCAGCAATCCCTCTCCTGGGTATTTACCCCAAAAATCTGAAAACATTTATACATAAAGACATGTCTGCTCCAATGTTCATTGCAGCTTTGTTTACGGTGGCCAAGTCATGGAAACAACCAAAATGTCCTTCGATAAATGAATGGATAAAGAATATGTGGTATATATACACAATGGAATACTACTCAGCCATAAGAAAAGATGAAATAGTGCCATTTGCGACAACATGGATGGATCTTCAGATTATTATGCTAAGCAAAATAAGTCAGACAGAAGAAGTTGAAAACTACATGACTTCATTGATATGTGGGATAGAAAACTGAAAGCAACAAAGGAACAAGACAAACACAGATAATAGTTTAGTGGTTACCAGAGGATAAGGGAGGGAGAGGGGTGGTAGAAGAAGGTAAACGGGGTTAAATATATGGTGGTGGAAAGAGAACTGACTCTGTGTGGTGAACACACAATGTGATACACACAGAACTGTACACTTGAAACCTATGTAATTTTACTAACCATTGTCACCCCAATAAATTTTAATTAAAAAAAAATTCCTGGAGCTTAGTGGCTGCAGTGGGCAGATCTAAGGCATGGATAATCCCCCCACATTAGAAATGCTTCCTCATCAGCCTCTGATCGACTGCTCCACACAGCCCAGGCTCAAACTGAGTCCCTCCTGCAAATACTCTTCCTGTATTTGGGACTTGGTTAAATAGGTTTCCAAAGTCTTTTCTAAGAATAATGTGAAACTAAGTAGAGATTAAGAAATTATAAAAAAACAATTCCTCAGGTGAACATTACTGCAACACAAGGAAGCGTTAGTTACCTACATCTCTTAAGTTCATTCAGTAAAATGTGCTGGCCTAACTATTATTTTGATAACCTGCCTTAGGATAAAAAGGAGGTGATAAATTGGTAGGCAAATCCTAGGCAAAAGGAATGAGTGGGTGAAAGGAAGGAGGACTGGATGGTAGTAATATTTTGAAAACTTTTAATAGAAATTATGCAATGAAAAGTGAAGCTAAAGCAAACCTAGAGATATACGAGCTGAAATAATACAAAGTTACTTCCCTGTATCGAATCTTGGTAAATCATTAGCATTTATACAAACAAAAAGTATGATTAAAAAAATGTAAATTCATAAAAGTATTGTTTAAAATTCATTACAAAAGACAAAATGGGGGAAAACTTTAATCACTGTCTCTATGCAATGATAAAAATATTAAGACTTAATTTCAAAGAATGTCTGGGTAATAAATTTAAGTTGGTTTCTTAGAAAATTTTACTTTTATTAACTCAATACTTATAGGTATATTTTTTATAACTAACAAATTTTACAGTAAGTAGTCTTATTTTTGTCTTAGAAAAAATTACTAAGCCTTGAGAAAGTATTTCTAAAATAGTCATTTTTAAATATTTAAAATGGTAGTAGAGCATGTGAAAAAAATTCAACTAAGTTGTTATTAAATGTATTTGGACTCATAAATGATAATTTTGTTTTAAAAAAACATGTTTTAATTCTTTCTAGTTTCAAAGTGAAGTTTAGATGATAAAACCTGATATTTCTATATATGTATATAGTTCATTAATGTGAAAGGACAGTATACATTTTCAGGCTATTTATTCAACATGGAAAGGTTCTTAACTTTTTATTTTTTATAATTTCTACATCTGTGTTTTAAAAAGATACAACCTTTTACAATACATAACACCTTGTATTCTGTATCAGAAAATGTTAATGACAAAAAATATCAGTACTAAAAGAACATAGTGACCAACAGATTAGTGTGTATGTCAACAGTAACAATATATATTATATGTAAATAACTTATATTTTTTCATTTCATTAAGACCATCCCCTTGGGAAAATTTATTGCAATCAAGTCCTACACATCATATATACTTTTTTTTTTCATTTATATCAACAGGGAAGAGTAAAAAAATCAAACTTTCACCTACATTCAAGGTCCAAAGATCATTTCCAACTTTTCCCCTCTTAGTAAATACAATTCTATTTACAGTAGCCTCAGAGTTTGCTAGATGGTCAGTCGACACATCTAAGCTGACCAACATAAGGTGAGACGGATGATGCAATGGACTACTGAATACAGGAAACAAAATTTGCTTAGGTCTCTATGTGCTTTGGACATACAACTAAAATACTATATTCTACTTAGGAATAGATGTTGAAAACCCCAAAGTAGCTTATCTAATATTAGAATGAAAGATATGATTCCACTGATATCTGCTGAGATCCATTTCTTTGAAAGCAATGGATTAACTGATATTTACTCTATTGATTTATTAACTCTTATGCAATGTCTTAGTAGACTGTAATGCAAAAATGACTACTATATTTCTATAGTACAGGAAATTTTAAAATTCAATGAATGGAACAAATACAAAATAATCATAAATAAATTATAGTGAAAGAAAAAATATGTGCTGCATCAGATGGCTTTCCATTTTCTAATCTTCTCTTAGAAGTATGTAGTTTGAGTCAAGTGACAAATTCTAGAAATCAGAAAGGTGGAAGATTACACAAGCAATAAATCAAGAATAACAGAAGGCTAACTACTGAAGAATTAAGGATAGGAAGGGCATTTTGAGAACATCTATTGTGTACTCCTTTTACAAGTTAGTAATCGGGGAGCCAGAGAGATGAACATTCACCCAGCTCAGGCAATAAGAGATGTATTAAGAGGTAATGACCACAATCAATTAAAACTTTGCCATAATATTCTCAGCATGAATTTAAAAAAAGATAGAGAGGAAAGGAAAGTGTATTAAACCTAGTCAGAAAAGAAAGCTCAATTCTAGTACCAGGTCTGCTTCTGTATAACTTTGGGATAATTCATTTAGATTCTGGCCCATGGTTTTCTCATTTATAACGTGGTGACACTGGACTGGTTGCATAATCAAACAGGTATACCAGAATACTAAAGTTCGTAAGTGATTTCATTCCAGTAATTAATAATTTTGCAAATCAGGATTTCTTTATGAACATTTAAAGTTTTGGTTAGGAACATTTGCAATATATATCACATATAAAATCTTAAAGAGCCATTAACTATGTAATTAGAAAAATCCATGTTTTAAGCTTTAAGGAACCGGAAGTATCCAATCATTCTGGAAAACAGGCTCAGATGTGAGCAATACTCTTCCCTTATTACTCAGAAAGTTCAATCAATTAATATCTGGGTAAATATACAGTCAGAGTTGAAAGAAATGGACTTTTAACCTTATGTTAGGATCTACACGGTACATTTCTAAAGCTAAAACAAGGCTTGCTTCACGAACTTACATCAAGCTGAAAAAACAAAATGAAGATTTTCAGTAATGAAAACATTAGGGGCCGTACAGATTGAATGTTGTTTAGCCAGCATATCAAGCATGAGAAAAAGCTTTTCTATAATCAGTTCACAGTGTTACCCAAAAGTGATATAATGTTGTAATGCTTTAGGAAAGCCAGTGGAAAAGAGTATATAATGCTGCGTAATATATAATCGTTTTGTGAGAATGGCCTTGAAAAAGGTATTAATGTAATGCTTAAGTTCAGTGAGACTTAAAGTACCATTTACTGAAATATTTTCAAATTCAAACTTCTCAAGTCTCTTACCTTTCCAGAATCTAGCTCCTTCTGAAAGTCTTCTATTGAATCAGCCACAACCATGTGAGTCTTGAGATCTTCAGAAGCCCTACCAAAAAATAATTTGAAAAGAATATATTTTTTCTTATTAATATGACAAAGTTTTTTTTTTCTTTTAAAAAAGAATACTTTAATGAAAGAATAACCTGGAAGTGAGAAGAACTCAATTTGAATAGGCAATACGTACTTTCATTATTGTGGTTAAATCTCTGTTGACCAACATTCTATTACTGGCTATGCCACTTACTACCTATGAGAGTCTGGATTATTATTATTTTTTTTTAAGATTTTTTTATTGGGGAAGGGGAACAGGACTTTTATTAGGGAACAGTGTGTACTTCCAGGACTTTTTTTTAAGTCAAGTTGTTGTCCTTTCAATCTTAGTTGTGGAGGGTGCCATTCAGCTTCAAGTTGTTGTCCTTTCAGTCTTAGTTGTGGAGGGCGCAGCTCAGCTCCAGGTCCAGTTGCCGTTTCTTGTTGCAGGGGGCGCAGCCCACCATGCCTTGTGGGAGTCAAACCGGCAACCTTGTGGTTGAAAGGACACGCTCCAACCAACTGAGCCATCCAGGAGGCAGCTCAGTTCAAGATGCCATGTTCAATCTTAGTTGCAGGGGTGCTGCCCACCATCCCTTGCGGGACTCGAGAAATTGAACTGACAACCTCGTGGTTGAGAGCCCACTGGCCCATGTGGGAAATGAACCGGCAGCCTTCGGAGTTAGGAGCACAGAGCTCTAACCGCCTGAGCCACCGGGCCGGCCCTGGGTTATTTTTTAAACCTCTCTATTCTTAATTTTCTAAGTTTCTACGAAAGTGGAAAAATACTGAAGTAAGTCTAACTATACCATAAAGGATTGCTGTGATAATCAAATACCAAGTCATGAAAATGTTTTGATAAGGAAAAGCAAATAAGTAAATATACATTACCAAGTTATTTTCACATACTATGTAATTCTTTTGTAAGAACCTTTGAATTTAGCAATGGAAATAAGTATTATTCCACATTCCAGGTCACGTATTATATGAGGACCACTCATGGGTATGACCAAGGAAGAGAAAAGGTATTTTTCTTTTCTAGATCTCAGAGCTAAGACCATGGGAACTCTGCCAGCGACTGCTAGCTAGCTGTCTACCAAATCTGTTTCCCCTTCTTCCGGCATTTTTGTAGTGAGATGGGCCCACTAACTAAGTTATAGCCAATGAGATCCAGAGAAAGGAATATGCCACTTTCCAGGCTTAAGCCTTCAGCTGGGGAAAACAACACACCTTTATGCAACTTATATTAACAAATTTACTGAATAAAAATGTCAACAAAAAACTTCTTTTTAGCCACTAATGCAGTGGTTTTCCAACCAGGGGTATGCATCTGAATCAGACAGAGAAAATTTTAATACTACAGATGACGAGAACCTATTTTAAAACTAATAAATCAGAAATGCAAGGTGTGAGGCTCAGGTACATTCCTGTTCCCAAAGCTTCCAGGTGACTCTGAAGAGAATTCTGGAAAAGGACCACTGCACTAAATGCACTGTTTGAATGGTGGCAATAAGGACAGGCAGCGTCCTGATCTTTCCTCTGACAATATTACCTGTTCTGAGGTCAGATGAACTTCAAATACATGATTGATTTGTAGGCCAAATAAATCCTAGAAGTAACCCCTCAAGAGACTATCACTCCCATTTTATGGCAAGCAAGCCAAGAGAAGCAAAATCACTTGCTTAAAAACACAAAAGCGAGCACACGAAAGCCAAGGCTCCAGTTAGTTCACTCCTGACAAGATTTACTGAGGCCCAGCATGAGTTAGGCATAAGATTTAGAAGATAAACGAATAAGTAAGAGGCAGGCACTACCCTCCCCCAGGCTGAGCCTCTATCTCCAGGGGCAGCGGGCCTTCCTCTCTGCTTCAGGTGGTAGGAGAGACATAAGGTGCCACACATATGCCATGGACTTTCTAGTGCCTCTGCGTTGGGGTCTATGATTCTAAAAGACCCCTCTCCATAGGTCTGGACAGCCCTGAGCCGCCCTCACCCTCACCCCCAGTCCCAGCCAGTAGGAGGTTCTTAGCCTTGGCTACACCTCATGATTACTTGAGCTTTTAACACTATAGTTGCCAGGCCCACTCTAGACCAACTGAATTAACATCACTGGGGAGGGCCCACGCATTGGTATTTTTTAAAAGCTTCCCAGGTACTGCAGATGCGTATCCAACAGGTGAGAAATCAATGCCTTATTTCCTCAGATTTATATATCAGAAAAGCCTGGATTTAAAGTTAACCCAGGGCCGGCCTGGTGGCTGAGGTGGTTAGAGCTCCATGCTCCTAACTCCGAAGGCTGCCGGCTTGATTCCCACATTGGCCAGTGGGCTCTCAACCACAAGGTTGCCAGTTCAATTCCTCGACTGCTGCAAGGGATGGTGGGCAGTGCCCCCTGCAACTAAAATTGAACACGGCACCTTGAGCTGAGCTGCCTCCGGATGACTCAGTTGGTTGGAATGCATCCACTCAACCACAAGGTTGCATGTTCGACTTCCGCAAGGGATGGTGGGCTATGTCCCCTGCAACTAGAAAACGGCAACTGGACCTGGAGGTGAGCTGCGCCCTCCACAACTCAGATTGAAAGGACAACAACTTGACTTGGAAAAAAGGCCTGGAAGTACACACTGTCCCCAATAAAGTCCTGTTCCCCTTCCCCAATAAAAAATCTTAAAAAAAAAAAAATTAACCCAAAGTAGTCTGTGGCACAGACAGTCTATTGCTGCAAACCTAGTAGGGAACAGCAAGTACTTAGAAGAATAATCATGATACAAGTCAAAAACACAAAGAGAAGGTGAATTAAGAATCATGGGAGTTCAAAGGAAAAGATGACTTCCAGGTGGGCAGAGTTTCTTGGTCTCTCAGAGGTCCAGAGGGGTTGGATGATGACACACACAAGCCATTTGAAGGAACTAACCTTGTGAAAAGATTAACATGGATATCTTCCAAAATAGCTTTAAGTTTGGTCTCAGCTTCATTTTCAGAAACTGTCAGCTTTTCTCCAGTATCTCTTCTGACAGCGACAAACTGACAGCTCTTCATATCACGTGGCCCAACTTCAAGTCTAATCGGAACTCCCTAATAAACAAAAAAGGCAGTTTAAGATGATACATGCATGTCTCTAGCTGAATATACAGACTTATTGTGTGGATTTATCAACTATACATCACAAAAATCCAAAAACCAAAGTTCTAACACAAACAATAAAAAAAGCAAGTACAATTCCTGAGATATTACTGAAACCTATTCCAATAAGAAAGCATAAATCTAAGGGAAAAAAATGCACTGCCCAAGTGGTTCTAAGTTAAGAAAGTGCTTAATGGAGAAATGTGATGGTAGGTGTATAGATCAGAGTTCCTAACTTTTCTCACATAACAGCAAACATAAAAAAATTACATTTGTATGGCCCGCGGGGGTAAAAAGAGAAGACTTCTTGAAGAGAAAGCCACCCCACGCCACTGAGCAATCCCTTGGCGCTTCCTGGACTTATTCATGGCACAACAGTGTGCCACCCATAATTTTGAACCAGAATCCTGTGCTATGAAGGACACTAGTGGGACAACTCACAAAACCTGAACGAGTTCTAGAATAGACGGCAGTAACATTATTAGCGTTCACATCCTGATTTCGTTGGTTGTACTGTGATGTAGGAGAATGTGTCTGTAGTGATGGAGCACCAGGCTAGCATCTTACTTTCGAATGGCTCAGGCAGGAAAACTTAATCCTACTATCCAGCAATACAACTACTATTCGCGAGCACAAAAAGAAGGTGTTTAGGGTCCATGTACCATTACCCTGATAGTGTTTGAACAACTTATTTATATACGAACCCCTGGTATAAACATGTTAGTGTAAAAACCACATGAAGTTTATTAATCATAAACAAGGTCTTCAAGATCATTTTTATTCTAACATAATAAAAATTAGCTTCCACAAAAATGACTTTAAATTTAGAAAATACATAAACTTTAGATATCTATTACGAAGCACTGAACTCTGTCTCTGCTCAGTTTCAGTGAAGAACTCACAACTTCAAAATAGAGAAAAGTAATGAAAAAGCTTTGAGTTTTATAAAAGTATATATAGCATAATAAAGAAAATCTGAATCCAAGTTGGGATTAAAGGATGCAATTGAAAAATTTACCTTCAGCTCCCAGTGATTGAACTTCCAACCTGGAGAATAGTTATCTCGCAAATCAACTCTAACTCGAATATTAACACTGAGTAACCGCCTTTGATAATCACTGCATTTTGCAATCAGAGCATCTCTGTCTTCTGCAGAAAGTGCATTTGTAATGCCACAGGGAATAACCACCACCTAGAAGCAGCACAGTACCACACGTTTATACAAAGAAACAGCACACAGAAGTAATGAAGTTACATGACTACATAACGTCCAGGAGTCAAAACCTGCTAGTGGCTACAAATCTTAACACAAATCAACTTGTGTGATTTCTAATCTCCACAGAATGTCTGCCAATTAGCTGCACTGCTTGTCCATGCTAAATGCATTTTCATTTCACCTATGTTTCATTTAACCCATTATAAGTCATTTCAAAAAATGATTTCTAAAGGAATTTTATATAAAGTAACTAAAAAAATTGAGATTACAAAACAAGAACACAAATGGTATACGCAGTTACACAATGTACTATAGGTCTAGACTGTAATATAGGTTATTTCTATATCAGCAAAATCTACCTGAATGACATTCAGACAAATCACCCTTTGAAATTTCCTTTAGTAAACACGGCTTGTATTTCATAAAAGGAATGATAAACAGAAATGGTTTCCTTACCTGAACACAGGCTACACGGGGTGGTAATACTAAGCCCATGTTGTCCCCATGAACCATGGTCATAACACCAATAGTTCGAGTTGTCAGGCCCCAGGAGTTCTGATAGGCAAACTGCTTCTCTCCTGGTGTCTTTGGATCTTCAAAAATGATTTCAAACATTCTGGAAAAATTCTGCCCTAAATGATGTGATGTTGCTCCCTAAAATAGAAATATGAGCTCTAATTTTCATAATTTGTTATGCCTTTGAAAATAAGATAATCACGCCTTAAAATGACACTTGTCCTATTTTATCTTCCCTGATTTTTTATCTTAAATATATTTTTAAAGCATAACTGATACAACAAAGAGACACATATGCTTGAAATTAGAATATGGTCTAGAAAGTACACGAACTACCAATTTGTTAGGAGTCTACGTCTCTGATGACAAGAAATTCGCTGCCTCTGCCCACGGGTTGTGCTATGAATCCCACAAAGCAGCCTGATACCTGGATAGCTCTTCCACTAGCAGATATAAACGCTTCCACTGTAGTGGTATAATCTCCTCCTGCAAATTTCTCCTTTTCAGTCTTTCTTCCCTTCACAACCGGAATTGCCAGGAGGTCTTCATATATCTGAGCATATAAGTCAAGTATCTGCAAGACCTGTAAACATTTTAAATGTTTTAAAAGTGCTCAAATTTATGGTTTATTTATTTATTATAGATCTATAAAACGGTACTATTTAAAGCTAACTGTGGTGGGAAAAACTTTTTTATTATTGAAAGGTTAAAGCAGCCAGCATGAATTTATTAAGGAAGACATTCCAACAAAGCAGTATGAAAAGCTCAGTAACTTTTAAAAATGTACATAAAATTAGAATGTAAGATAAAATTATGGCATTTGAAAGATATACAATAACCAGAGTGAAAATTTCCTGAAGAATAATTAATTTCACCCATGGGATTATAATTTCTTCTATACACTGAAGTTCAAAAATATTTTCATCTGAAAATTTAAAAAACAGAACGTTTTCCAATAAAATTTCAATAAGCAGTGTTTTAAGTCCATGTACATTGAATTCACTTATTCTTGTCTTTTAACAAGTGATACGTAAATTTTAGATAACAAAATAATTTATAAAGAAATTCTTTTAATGTTATTTGAGATCAGATCCAATTTCAACTTACTAAATGATTACCAATAGTTAATACTGCACTACTTACAACTGGAGAAAGAAAAAGAAAAAGCGTAGTGTGGACAAAGAAATAGAACATAATATGGAAGTTAATGAGGAAGACTACTTTTTATACCTCTTCTGCTGCTTCTTCAAATGTAGCAAATGCACTGTGCCCTTCCTGCCAAAGGAATTCACGGGTACGCAGGAAAGGTTGAGGGTGCTTGAACTCCCAACGCTGGAAGAAGCAAGAAGACAATTTGGTCATTATGGCGAGCTTTCCAATTTTTATTAATAATTGTATGTGGTAACCAGAAATCATAATTGGGATCCAAAGTCCTTCAAAAATGCTTCCATTCCCAATCCTTTGAACATACAAATAAGAAAAAACAAAATGTGTTTCGTAACAATGACCAAAAAAAGCAGCAGAACAATGAAAGAACATAAGAAGGGGTGTGTACCTACCACCACGTTACACCACTGGTTAAGTCTGATGGGCAGGTCTCTGTGCGACTGCACCCACTTCGCATACGCAGGATACATGACTGAAAAGATAGGAAAATACAGGCAGTTAGTTGCTGAAGGTTTTATTTCTCCTGGAGGGTGCTAAGAGCTAAACCAACAACATAATTAATAGGAACTAGAATGCTGTGTTTGTGTAAATGTGTCTCCAGTGTTCGTAATGGTCAATGAATGATATTATTATGTATTTCATAAAGCAGATTAACCAAGGAAATAAATCTATCCAAAGGTGACCATGTTTTGTGTTTTTCACAGTAAGATTTACATTTGACATTTAATTTGACTGGTTTTCAGCTGTTTTGTTTCTAAAAACACTAAAACACTAAGTGAAGATCTTCTAGCATATACCATGTTCTGTTAAGTTCTTTGCATTCATTACCCTGTTCCATTCTCACATTAAACCCACAAAGCAGACAATTTTAATTCCAATATTAAAGATATGAAAACTGAGCTTAAAGATGTCAACTTGCTGAATTCAGCACAGTTACGTATGAGAATCAGAATTTAAGTAAATCTATCTGATGCATCTACCCGGGGTATGAAAGCTCTTGCCTTGACCTGCTAAATTACGTGAAGGTACCTGTCTTATGGTGGCCTACTCCACATTATCTAGAATTAGTAGAAAAGAAAACTTTGCCAATCTGGTATGTGAGCTAAAGCTGGTGTCATAATTCAATAATGCGTCATGATGATACTATACAAGAGTACCACTAGGAGCATCAGAGTAAATAATCAACCCTTCACTGAAGACAATCACTTTGGAAGACACTGACAAGACCAAGGCTCCAAAGTTTCAAGTGGCACTCACATTTACTATGCGTCATTTTAGGAAAGTCACTTAACCTTTCAGAGACCTCTTTTTCACCTGTAAAATGGAGATAACAATAGCTGCCTCAGCCTCCCTCACTATACCGTTGTCAAAATAGAAGATGTACATGACATCACTAACTTATAAACACCTTATATGAATGTGAATGTAGTATAAAATGACTAACAAAATTTTAAGTAAAAATTTTAAGTAAAAAACACATAAAACTAAGTGTTTGTAATTTTAAAATCAATTCCAAGAACAAAAATTATTCCAAGAATAAAATTCCTTGGAAAGTTCTAAAAAATTATAGCATGAAATAAAAAATGACACATTAAAAAAAGTATCCTAATGATAAAGAGGTCTTTATCTGTACAATGAATGCTGTACAGAGAATAAAATTCCATACAACTTAAGTTTGCATTCATCTTTATTAACATTCATTAAACTTTATATATAACATCAACAGGATTATGTCACAAAATAAAAGTTGAGACTCAGCTCTAGAAGCTGTCGCTAATGTTTCAATGAGCTTTCTCCTGTTCTTCAAAGCCCATCCTCACCTGTTTCACTCGTAGGACGAATGGCAATGGGCTCTGCCAACTCTGTTTTGCCAGATCTTGTAACCCAAGCAACCTAGGAGGATAGAATCATTTTTTATACATTTTAAAAAGTATTTAGAGAAACAGCACAAATGCTGACAAATCGCTAATTGAATTTTTGCTCTGTCAATTAAGGCAAATTAAAATAATTGCTGCTGTTCATTGTGAGAAAACGTACTTTCTGTCCTTTTACATGTTTAGAGGAAGCCAGTTAATTACTAAATGTAACAGAATCATAACTTGCCCTGAAGGTAGAAATATTTTTTAAATGGTTTCATGTTTCTCTAAATTGGCTGTTATAACTTGCCTTTTAAATTACTATTCAAGTGGGAACTGAAAATACACTTTTGAGTTGATGAGACAAAAACTGCACAAATAATGCGAGCTAACTTACCTCGGGGGCAAAATCAGCGACATGAGTCTTCTCTGTCTCTAACGCACCTTGAGACACAAACATGGGAAAATAGCAGTTTTCAACACCCAGTTTCTTGATCTCAGCATCGAAAAAGTCCTGGATGGATTCCCAAATGGAGTATGCCCAGGGACGAAGGACATAGCAGCCACTTACATCATAGTATTCGATCATTTCTGCCTTTGTGATGACCTTTTTAAAAGAAAAACCGTCTTTAAAGCCTAAATTGAAGCAGAATTGTAGTACAAGTGCCAAGAGCATGATAACCCCGCTTTAAATCCAGAGGCGTCCCCAGCTGGTACATCCTCTACATCTAACACAGACCTTCCTATGCTTCCTATCCTCTACATCTAACACAGGGCCCTAACTCTTAGGACCGAATTCCAATCTTGTTACTACCTTTGTGACTTTGGACTAACCCCCTTTAGCTCACCATTGAAAAAAAACAGAAACAAACAATGATTATCTCACAGGGCTACTTCTGATTCATTACTTTACATGACCATGCTTTGAAAACTGTGACATGTTAAATGAGGACACTATGTATTAAAGGCATTATACATTATTACTTTGTGTCTAGACTTCAGAATCTAAATATATTAAGTCGCCTTTGAGAAACTTAAAACATAAAAATCAACTGAATGCATACTCACTTGAGAATACCAATCTGCAAGATTTTCTTCTTTTTTTGCCTCAAGACCCAACCTGCAGATATGAAAAATAAAATATAAATCCCTTCCTTTCATTCTGCAACTGCTTTTAGGTTGAATGGAAATAAACCTCTGAAGTTCAAAACAGACTAGTTTTTCTTCAGTATGAGCTATTTCTATATTTATATTTCTTCTTTATTCACTCCCAAGATAATGTTTTTAACCTAGAAAACAGTTCAGTCATCTCTTAAAACGTAGTGGTACTGTCCACAAAATGTTGGGAAAGCCAACGCTAACAAAAACGATGATTTTAGCAGACATCCACTTTACAAAGTTCTTCAAAGGGTAATGTATTTGTAATAAAGATAGAGCCTATTCATGTAGTACTATCTCACTAAAAAATAAAAATCTTTTGCCATCCTCAATCCAGGTGAAACTATAATTAGTAGGCTCAGTGTCTCACTAAAAGTAACATGGAAAAAATGAAAGCAATGGCTCTATGTGTTACATGTATGCATATATAGGCATATATAGCCTTACATATTCTACAAGTTCTTCTTTTAACTGCACTAAATAAAAGTTGCAGAAGTAGATGCTTCCAAAATAAATTAGATCTGCAGATAATCCTTTTCTTGACATGCCAACAATTATTCAGGGAACTGTGGTCTTAGGATCCAGAGAAAAATCTACCCATGAGTTATGTTTTATAAAAGGTACCTCTTTTTATTTAGAGTTTACGAAAAAGGGTTTATTGATGAATTTACATTTCAATTCTGTTATTTCACTTTGACACATCTCAACAAAATGCCTACTACGTGAAACCTGGCCCTTTCACAAGCAGTCAGAAGGTAAAAAGATGAGAAGTTCTAGTCTCTTTTCCACTACCATGTCAATGTGATCACCCCGTTCAACAGGCAAGAAAAACAACTGCTGTATTCTCTTGCTTAAGGAGATCACTGAGTATGTGATATGAGAGATGAGAGGCAGAATTTGAAATTCAGTTCACTCCGCTCCGAGGATGAGACTCCAGACAGGGGAATTGTATGGATGGGAGGAAATCGAAACACCATCTAGTCCACTGTTTTGTCTTTAAACCAGCTTTGTTTTACATTTAACCAAACCAGTTTTATTAAAATCCTACTGAGAATGACATTCGCATTTAATCCGCACAGAAGATTTTCATTACAAAAATCTGCCTGCGAGGTACAGAACAATGTGTGCAGCTAGGCTACCAATTGTGTGAGAAGGGAGACAAAAGGGAACGAATTCATCACGGTGGCAGGAGGGACTGGGAAGATGGGAAACAAGCACAGGCCTAAGACTTCACTGAACTCTATGCTCTGCGATTCCTGAACCAAGCAAGTAAATGTGTTACCTATTTAAATAAATACACAGAAAATTCACAAAAGCCATCTGCTGACATTGTACCTTTAGCATTCTCCGACTTAATGTGATAGTCAAACTAACCAAAATTTGTTTAAAAAAAAATAACGTGAGAGTTGAATTCATTCAAAACATTGCTTTACTTCAAAGGAACGCTCCGTGCTTCGTTACCTGGTCTGTTTCCTGGGACCTTGTCCTTCTCCTGCTCCTCCGGACGACAGCCCACTGCCTTGGCTTTTAGAGGCGTCTTTCTTTTGGCCATCACTTTGTTTCTGAGGTTTATTCTGCTTTTCGGATTTATTTTCTTTTTCTTTCTTTTTCTTATCTTTGTCCTCAGCCCCAGTGGCAGAGACAGGCTTATACTCCACTCCTGTCAGGGACTTGTACTGTGCCTTCAGCTGAAGCAGTTCTTGTACAGCTGTGTCTACTCGATCCTTTAGTTTAATGAAAGAGGGAAAAGAAGAGATTATAATATTTCATTTAAATAGCTGCTTAAGCACCAATGTCCAGCTTTATAAGCAGACTTGAAAACATAATTAAAGGCAGGGGGGTATGACGTAGGGTAGGGGTGGAGAATGTTACATATACTAACTACTGAAAATAAACAGAAGGATATACAGGGACAGAATTGTACAAGAGTGACTAAAAACTAGAACTATAACTGCACTGTCCAAGCCACTAGCTACATGTGGCTACGTACATTTAAATTAAATACAATTACAAAGTCAGTTCCTCAGTCATAATAGCCACACTTCAAGTGCTCAGTAGCCACATGTGGCTACTGGCGACTGCACTAGACAGAACTATTATAAACTGTTATTTCCATCTTGCAAAAAGTTCCATTAGAAAGCACCAGTATATAGTATGTATTCTACTGTCATTTAAGATCCATTAAATTTCATTAGTTGAACATTTCACAATTACAAAGATGACAGTTGATTCAAGTTTTTAATATTACTAAACTTCAAAACCTATAATGACTTATTGTTTTCCACTCAGGAATCTATACCAAAAACGCTTAATCTCACGAAGATAATACAATTAGCACAAACTGCACCATGGTTCACAATAAAACCTGCCTTTGAAGATTGAAAGGGCTTTAGAAGAATGAGACAGAGTACGCACAAGGGCCTAGGAGGAGCCAGCCCCTACTCGGGTCCAGATCCCTATCCTGAAGGATCTAACAAACTAGAGAAACGACAAAACATAGTTGCTTAAGTATCGTATCAGAGAAAGGCAGTGTCGTATGAGAATGTCCAGTCAAATCTAGTTGGGGGCAGAAAGGATCAACGAACGCTTCTCTACAAGGCAAGATAAAAGAATTGAGAACTGAAAATATAATATATGAGTACAAGTGAGCCAGATTTGA
The DNA here is from genome assembly GCF_964194185.1 of Rhinolophus hipposideros. Taxonomy (NCBI): domain Eukaryota; kingdom Metazoa; phylum Chordata; class Mammalia; order Chiroptera; family Rhinolophidae; genus Rhinolophus; species Rhinolophus hipposideros. Next base: position 10,684,312 of record NC_138072.1, read on the forward strand.
TGGGGCAGAAAGTGTTCCAGGCAATGAAAATGTAATGCAAAAAACAAAAACACACAAACCAAATGCCACACTAACCTTAGAGGCCTTTTCAGCTTTAAGTTTTCGAACAACTTCTCCTTGAGAAGCTACTTTGTCAAAAAGTCCTTTGGCTTCTGGTGTTTCTGGACCACAAGGCTCGGAGCTTCTGGCTGGACTTGAATCTGAACTTTGAGATAAAGGGGGTTGACCAGGAACGTACTCCTTTCCAGTTTTTTCTTTATACTGAGATTTCAGAGAAAGTAAGTACTCTACAGCTTCATTTATTTTAGCCTGAGATAAAAGAGAGAAAAAGATAAATATTTAATACTTTCTGAAATTTCTGAAAATAACCATTCCTCTAAATAACAATCATGGAGAAAACCAAGCACAAAGGAGTTAAATCATCAACTTAAAATAACAGCTTAAAGCCAAAGAAAAGTTAAAGATACAAACCATATCCTAATCCTATATACAAGTTATAAAAATAAACACAAACACATATACATATATTGTAATTTTCCATCTTACATATATAAACAAATAAATAATAACATAATAAAAAATAAAACAAATAGATAATAAAATAAAATAAAAAAATAATCAAATATCAAGCAAACTTCCAGTGTCCAAGCCCTGGGTCTGTAAGCAGAGTCAGAATGTACAAAATCAGAGTAACAATCACCTTTGCCTAGACAACAAACCTCATTTTCTTCAGCCTACTAAAAGGACACTAAATACAGCATTGAAAAACCACACAGTTTGGGCCCAACTAAAGAACAGTTACATCACTCTTTCTAAAATTTACAATGAAAAGAGAAGGTATGTTGAGGTTTTAATTAGATACTCACCAATATATGTCATCCTCTGATACTTCAACATAATTATACTGAGAAAGAATGAAACAGCCCAACAGAGACCCTTCACTAGCAGAGAAGGCCGGCAATGCAGGCAGCGAAAAGCTGGACGCCTTACCCGAATGGTGGTACTATCTAACCACAGACCAATCAATAGACACCGGGAAGCCAAGCATCAATCAAAATGGAAAAAGTATCTTCAAATCAGGCATCCAAGTTTTGCTGCCGCATGGTAGCAACGCTCCAGAGAACTGAGAGCAAGCCAGCCGAAGGCAGGAAACTAAGCAGGGGTGAAAAGAGTGCAGGAAGCAATGGTACACCCTCAAAGAACTGGCATCAGTGAGACAGCACATCCCATTTCCTTGTGCAGCCTACTGACTTAGCGTCTGTCACAGCAGGCACCACCCACAGGGAGTACAGGCTGTGGGGTCTATATTCCTGACCTGTCTCGTGTTTATATTGTCTTTAAAATTAAGAGCAATTTTCAGAGCAAAATCTATCTGGTCTTAAGAAAAAGGACATAGTTAATCATACATACAAGAATCAAGAAAAAAAAGAAACTTAAAGCTAAAAGAAAGAAAATGGGGAGAAAGTTAAGGGACTTTCTTGCAAACATTTCTACAAAAAGAGGCCTATTTTTGAAAGAAGTTCCATTTTACCCTATAAACAGGTATTCACTAGAGTTTAAAGTCAGATGGCACACATTTCACACAGAAAACAAAGAAAAATCAACAACCTTGGTTTGGCAAGATTACAACTTGAAATATTATAAAAGAGAAAATCGAGATGGGCAAACCCCTTCATTACTGAATGAGACATTCTAAAAATAGAGTAAAAATAGAATAAAACTCCAAAAACAAAGGATCTCTCTGTCCAGAGAGAGGGATGGTGAACACTGTGCTTGACTTGATGAATTTTTCCCTCCTTCCCTGCCACGTACAGCCACAAACGTTTCTCAGAGCAATGTCTACGTATCACAGTCACGTGACATGAGATTCTTGTCAGTATATACGTTTCTTCCCCCACCCCCTCCCCCACCCACTAGATGGTGAGCTGCTTCTTGTAGGTATTTCCAGACCTTGGCGCAGAGCACTAGCAGGTATCGGTGAATGCTGACTGCTGTGTCAACACATTCCAGCAGACAGTCCCCTAAGCCCCTAAGAAGGTGAGTCTCCCTGACCTCGCAGCTAGAACTCGCCATGTTCCAGTCCCAGCGTACTCACCTTAGAGGCTTTTTCAGCTTTCAGTTTACGAACCACCTCTCCTTGTGCAGCAACCTCATCGTACAGAGATTTCCTCTCCGGGGCACTTGCTGAGGATTTAGAAGAAACATTCTGGACGGCCACAGCAGGAGGATTTCCAGGTTTATAGTCCTGGCCCGTTTTCTCCTTATAGTCAGCTTTCAAAGCTAACAGCTGTTTCACAGCTGCATCTATATCTTCCTTTGCAGCTTTCTTGGCTTTTAATTCACGAACCACATCCCCCTGAACAGCCACTCTGTTGTAAAGGCCCAAGGAGTCTTCAGAAGCAGCGCAAGTGTTAGTCACAGGTGGCGCTGGTCTGTCCTTACTAGGAGTTGTCGTCTATAAAGGCAGAAAACCAAAAGTAAAACAATTAGTTAATGTTATATGTCTTCCCACAAAATTTTATCAACTGGATTGTTTTATAGTGTTTCAAGTTAAAACAAAAACTGAAAATCAGAGACCACACAGTTTTTAATCTGTATAAATTAAAAGCTCCAGTCATGACATTCCCACTGTAAATACTTCCAAACTCATCTCTCTTAATAAACTTATGTGCTTCTGTCTTCCCCAGCTCAGGCTATTTACCATCTATTTACCTAGTCAATCAAAACAAAACTCTCAGTTACTGTCTTACCGGATTCATGACCTACTTTACCTCCTGGATTCATGCCCTACTTTACATCCCCATGCTCTCATCCTCTGGCTTCCTGACCTTGTAACACCTCTAATCCTACATCCAACCCACTCTCCAAACTGTTTCTTCACTGCTGCCAAATCTCCAAGGACTACCCCACTGCCGACACCTATGGATCCCACACTGTGGGTGCCACAGAAAATCCACAGGGATGCCAGGGGTAGCTGAAACACTGGAGGACATCTGAAACCCAGCATCTGTCAAACACCACGTAGACTGCACATGCAAGGTGGTTCAGTTTTAACATTAAAGTGAGCTACATTCCTTTCATTGCTGAAATCACTGGTGTCCTATCTTTGCACAGCTGGATTTTTCACAGCTGCTATGTTAAAAATCAAATACCACGGAGAATCACTTTGAAACAGGAAATGGTAGTCACCAATCTGAGTCCAAAGTTAAAGGAAGAAATACAAGTATTATTTTTTTTCTTTCAATTTGTATATCATTTTAAGAATGGAATTAAAATATTTTACATTTAAGAAAATATTTTAAAAATGAAATTTAAGTTTCTTTTTTTTTTCAATTTATGTGTAATTTTTTTCAAATTGCTACTAACTTATTGGGATATAAATATTTACCTAGTTGTTTGACCTTAACTACTTACTAAAAAGAACTGTTAGGAATTTCATTTAGCCTAAGGGACGCCATGACAGAATTACGGACAGATGGTGCTACGAACTGAAGAAACGTGCAGAGCTCTGGACTACACAACACCCCCTAATTCTCCAGACACATCACAACCTCTCAAACCCACGTCTTCTAGGAGGACAGAGGCTGTGTCTGCACCTGGAATGTCCTTCAGACTGTGACTGCCGGGCAGATCCCTAATTCATTGTTAAAGACAAGAGATCGAGCATTACCTCCAAGATGAAAAGAAATAGAAAAGGGCAAGTAAGACAGTTTCCTATCATCCACAACATAGCAGTTCCTGTCCTTTTTCTCTTTTCCAAACCTCACTGACTGTAGGGAGCTCCTGACCAAGAGGCCCTGCAGTTTGATAGAAAGTCCAGGCAGGAAACCAGAATACCAGGTCACTGTCCTGACTCTGTCAAGAACGATTTCTGGTATCTCTGGCAAGGCTTTGTTTCCTTGTCACATATAAAGTGAGTAGCTAAGAACACTGGGTCCTCAACATACCCCTCTGCTCTACCCAAGGCTCCTGACTAAAGCAGACTGGCTGTTAAAAAGAAAAGCATCTACTACAGTTCAGTACGAAAAAAAACTTTTCTAAAAATATTCTTCTAATCTAGTTTTTCTTACTTTTTCACATATTAAAACTAAATTCTAAAAATCTTCTTTTTGCAAGGTATTTAAAAATATTACATGAAAGGCTAACAAAAACCCCAAAAGTAAGTTATTGTTTTCTTCAGTCTCCCCAGTAAGAAAGACAACCATTTGTAAGAAGTAGATTTTAAACCCGAGGATAAGAAAAAATCACCGATTAAAGACATATCTGTAAAAGTCAATATTTACCTCATTTTTTGTTGTTTCTACTTTGGTCTTTTCCTTTGACCCAGATGTCGGCATTTCCTTTGTGTGCCCATCAGGAATGTATATTAAAACACAGGGAGCTTCTCTGCAACTATATGGGCTAAAAAGAAAATGAAAGGCCAATAAAGTTTATTAGAAGCACATTATTTGAACAACTATTAAAAGTGATTTCCTAGATTAATCTGATGGCACTGTTAATGCTTTACAAAGTATAAATAGTTCATTCTCTTTGTTATTTAAATCTGAGGTTCTTCAGAGTAGTTTAAAAACAATAAATACATAAATAAAAATTGACAGCGCTAAATATAAACCTCCAATTTATGAACTTTCACCGACATGAACAAATTAACCCCAGGACAAAAATACATCTACTCTACCTGCCACCAGAAATGACATTAGTGCATGCTAATGGGCTCACCCCTGACTTAAAGGAAATTGATCTACATATTACACCTAACCTGCTTATAAGCAGAACAATTTCTGCAGAACATTCATTTTATGAGAATTCTCAATTCTAAAGGGTAAAGTAATTAGCAAACTCCACTGCCCCGAGACTATTCACAAGCAAAGGATTTCTTCAAATTTTGTGGAAAAGCCAAAGTCAAGAGAGAAAGAATGAAGTAACAATAGGAGCTACGAGATGTGATCAAACAATACAGTGAATGTTTAAATTTAAAAAATTATTACAGTAAAAGACACATTTCCATTAATCCCCCTCAAAATACTCCCCCTCGCTTCGAACACACTTATCCCACTGTTCTTGCCACTTTGTGAAGCAGTTCTGGAAGTCCTTTTTTGTGAGTGTCTTCAGTTGTGCTGTCATGGTTGTCTCGATGTCCTGTATTGATTCAAAACGCTTACCTTTCATGGTCAATTTGACTTTGGGGAAGAGCCAGAAGTCGCACGGTGCCAGGTCCGATGAATAAGGTGGATACAGACACACCAGAATGTTTTTATTTGACGGAAACTGCCGTATCAGAAGCAACGTGTGAAATGAAGCCTTTCTGTTATGATAACAAAATACGGTGAATGTTGCTGCTGAGTGCTATCCAAAGGAAAGGCAGGGCTCTTCAGTACAGGAAGTGGCACGTCAAACCTTAGTAACAGTATATGACAAGTTTCAACCTGTTTGGTGCAGTCAGTCGGGTGCGAGCTACGTTTGAGAGAAGGTGTATTTTAAAACGTGCTGTAAATCATCCTCCATCATGACAATGCTCCCTGTCACACATCGATTCTGGTATACGGCAATTTCTGTGAGATGAAAACATTACGCTGTGTCCTCATCCACCTTAGTCACCGTATCTGGCACCATGCGACTTCTGGTTCTTCCCCCAAAGTCAAAACGATTCAGGACCTCAAGGTAGCCATGACATGGCAACTAAAGACACTCATGAAAGAGGACTTCCAGAGCTGCTTCAAAGTGACAAGTACGATGAGATAAGTATGTTCAAAGCGAGGGGGAGTATTTTGAGGGGGATTAATGGCAATGTGTCTTTTACTGTAATAATTTTTTTATTTAAACATTCACCATATTTTTTCATCACCTCTCATATCATTTTAATATTTTTTAATAATAGCTTCACTAAGATATAATTCAGATACCAAAAACCTGACTCTTTGAAAGTATACAATTCAGTGGTTATAGAGTTGTGTAACCATCTCCACCATCTAATTTTAGAACACTTACATCACCCCAAAAAGAAACTGAACCCTTTATCTATCACTTCCCAGTTCCCTATTCCTCTAGACCCTGGCAAGCACTAATCTACTGTTTCTACAGATTTGTCTATTCTGGACCCTTCCTATAAATAGAATCATACAATATGTGATGTGTTGTCACTAGCTTCTTTTATTTACTACACTGTTTACAAGGTTCCTGAATGTTGTAGCATGAATCAGTACTTCATTCCTTTCTGTGGCTGAATAGTATTCCCCTCTATGGCTGTATCACATTTTGGTTACCCATTCATCAGCTGATGGACATCCGGGTTATCTGTACATCTTGGCTATTACGAATATGGCCGCTATGAGCAATCATGTACTAGTCTTTGTGTGAACACATGTTCCTATTTTTCTTGAGTATATGTGTAGGAATGGAATTGCTGGGTAAAAGAGTATAACTCTTATGTTTAAGTTTTTGAAGACCTGACATGCTGTTTTCCAAAGGGACTGCATCATTTTGCAACATTATCTTTAATGCATAAGGCCTCCCCTTTCTCCACATCCTCAACACTGTTATTGTCTATCCTTTTGATTATGGCAGGCCTGGTGGGTATGGAGCGCTACCTCGTTGTGATCTGTATATGCATCTCCCGAATAATTCATAAGCTTTTCCTGTGCGTACCGGCCATTTGTGAGAAATTTTGGAGAAATTTTTTCTTTATACTTGGACATGAAGATGAATCATAGGCTGGTTTAGTTTTAGAAATGAAATTTGTTAATATTATGCTGTTTCAGAGATGTCACTTATTAAAGTCTGAAATATTAAATATAGAAGAACAAATCAAACTGAATAGAGAATTGTCAGGTACAGTATTTAGTGGCAGTTGAATTCTGTAAGTATGATTTACTATAAGCACTTTAAGCATTCTCATTTAGATGTTCAGTCACATTCACTTACCTAACAGGTTCATAAGGTTGATCACATATGAAGAATCCTCTTCTCTGAAGTTGTATAATGTCTCCCTTTTTCAAGTCCTTAAGGCAGGGATCCCCCAGCATTACTTCTTCATGCTGTAAAAGCGGAAATATAAGAGGAAAATATACTTTCTCAAAATCAGAGCACTAAAAATAGCTTTAAAATGCAAGCAGCTTTTTCCAGTACCTGGAATATTCCCACGTTAAACAGACATGTTAAAAATTTTACTACTTAAGCACACACAATGAAACAGTGAAGTATTAAAATAATTACCCTTATCATATTTTTAAAGTTTTCATTTATAAACTGACTGGTGTCTGGAAAACTTTAAACTAACCTCACTGGTGTCCTTGCAGGTATAACAACTTCTCCCACCATAAATGTGAACTGCAATGCAAGAAGCACATAGACTGAAAGACATGCTAGCAACGCACTTAAGTGTGAGGGCTCTGGAGCCAGAACCTGGATTGGAATCCCAGCTTTATCATTTACTGTATGTCCTTGGGCAAGTTACTTAGCCTCACTTTGTATCATCTGTAAAATGGGAACATTATTCTTTCACATCTTTTTATTTTAATAAAATTCTACAAATCTTTTCCATTTGAGGAACCAAATACTTAAAAGTAATTTTTAAAATTCTAAAGAAAAGTTTGTATGACAGGGAAAGGTGAAATACGGCTACCTTACTGTTCTTGTTGACATACTGCTTAAAGTCCTCGTCTTTTCCCAGCACTGGTTTTGTAATCAAGTGCTCGTAAGTCACACAGATTGCTGGAATAGGCAGAGCACGTGCCGTCTCTGCAAGCCAAGTGATCTTAGTGGTTTTCTTGTAGTCTTTGTTTTCCAAATTCAATTTTGCATCAAGAGATACAATTTTTCCATCTGCATTTCTAGATATAAAATTAAAAAGTGTTTAAAGAAAACACTACTGCTATAAAAATGCATTACTTTGTTCTGTATCTGTAGCAAATGAATAAGGAAGTTTCTTTGGTACAAATTTCAAATCAAACATTTATTTGAGCTTTTAATATGTGCCAGACACATACTGGTTAAGAGATGAATAAAACAGGATCCCTGCTACCAAGATACTAATAACCCACCGGAAAAGAGAGCCATACACATCTGACAAAGAACATGAAAATATTTACAAATTTTAAAGTCATCTGTACTAAGCATTAAATAATCTGAAATACTGTATTTAAAAACATTTAACAATTACTTGAAATCATATGCAATGAGAGGACAATTAAGATGTCGGGTTTATATAAATAAATCTTAGCATACTATGTTCCATTTATGTAATCTTAAAAGCAGATTTATAAGTGTAGCAGAGTATAACTGGGAAGTTCGTATTCATCATTAAAAATGAATTTTAAAACAGATTTTAGGATAAAAAATAAGTTATATATACAAATTCTGTCCAAAGAATCCCTCTATCAGGCAACTGTACAATGATAGATGATAAAAAGGGGCCCTAGACCATTAGAACTATATGTTATATCTAGATGTACTGATTTTCAACATCACAAGCAAAAGATATCCTGATACCCTATTAGTAAACTGGAACATACATTAAAAAGAAATATAGGTTCCCGAATTCGTAGTATCCATGCCTAGGGAGATTTACCAGTCAACAACATCAATATATATGAACCAGGTAATTTTTAATAAGTGAATAAATATACTTTTCTCCCATATTTATTTGAAAAAAAGGTTCTTACTTGTGTATTTTTGTAATGTTGATGTTGCCCCAATTTATAAATGTTACCATCTCACCCTCCGACAACGTCTCTGCATCAGCACCTTCAATGAGAACTCTGGGGCTGTACCACACGGGCTTCAGGCCCACGTCAGGATTCTAATTGGTGAAAAGGGAGTGATTGAAACAACAACTTATTGACCCAGTGTGCAAATTCATACATTCTTCCAATTTATTATTTAATGCACGAAACTATCTGTGTTAGTCTGAATCCAGCTCTGTGACACTGGGTCAGCCAACTTACTGATGATGTCAGATGGGGTGGCCAGCCCCTTAGGTTGCCCTTCCAACCTGAATCACTGTTTACAGAGCTATGACAGCATTATTTGTGGCTAAGTATCCCTCTAACCAGAATCTGCTTTACTACCCTGAATCTCACTGCTTTTGCAGCAAAGGAGGAAATAAAGTCATTTCTGCCCGGGGGCTGCAAAGCAACGTAGGACAACAGATGTCACTTTAGCAGGTAATTGTGGACCTTTCACATTTTAGAACACAAATTTTGAAGATAAAATTATGTATGTACCGATAAGCTTTCTGCCCTGTCAGTATATATGTGAAGAAGTAAAAGAGATGTGGGGAATAAAAATATTATACTTGTTAAGTTTCAGTTTTCATTGGGCAGAATTCAGAAGAAAACAGTGTAAAAAGATCCTTTGAAATAAATGTTAAACAGCATTTGTTTAATAATTGTTCAAGGAATGTACCAATGCATTTGAGAAAAGTCAGTATGCTGTAACAACTTATATTATGCTGGACTCGGAACAGAATACTGACAGGCTAAACTAAATACAGAATACTTTGTGAGGGAAATCATAATAAAAACACCACACATCAAAGTCAGTAATCCAATCATCATTTAAAGGGCGTTTCCCAATCAATTAATTCTTGTTTAATAATGAGCAGTAGTAATCTCACTTATGCTATCTGAACATAGTCATTTTAACAAACAAGCACCCTTAAAAAGTTTTATTCTCACCACTCAAATTTTAAAACATTCAGTAAGCTTCCCGTTTAACTGTAGTGGGTGATATCATACGTCAGATACCACTACTCACCTAGTTGAACAATCAGATGTAAGATAAAAGCAAAATCACATCAATCACACATGCACACACACATATCTTATTAGGGTTTCCCTTAAAATAGCTCAAATCTTTAAAGTTAAAAAATAGCTAAGGTCAGAAAGGCTACTACTTATTTATAGTGCTTCACAATGTACATGAACGATCTTACATGTGAGTGAGTCTGTGAACATAAGTTTTCAGGTTACGACTATCTTAGTCTATTTGTATATAAGCGAATCTGTGAACATAATCTTCATTATATAATGAAGATGTTTATTATAGACAACTTACGAAGCTGCAATAAAAGGATCTACTTTTGCTTCAAGATTGTCAACCAAGGAAGTCATGAAAATCCAAGATGACAACCAACTCCCAGCTACACGCATTTGAAATTTACCTTCTGAATTTAGACAGGTATCATTTTCACTTCACTGATCTTTTCTACAACAGAGCAAACAGCAGCAGGACAAATTCTGGACGTGAGCTGTAATTCGGTATTACTAGGTCTAATGTCTTGGCTTAAAGACGAATAGGCTAGTGAACAAAGAACATACTTCAGCTTCCATGTAAAGGCAAGAGCATGACTTGTAATGCCTCATCTTTCAAACTGACTCCAGGAAGAAATTCTTGTTACACACTAATAAGCTATCACCACAGAATACACCAACTGAGTGCAATAGTTGTGTGATGTGCCATGGATTATTACTAGAATAAATTTCTTCAGCAGGAAATCCACAAAAACATTTCTATACTTCAATTAGCATTAACTCCTGACAAATGATGTTGAGTAGAATAGGCTGCTTTGCAACGGCCACCAAAGCACACTTCCCCTTTCATCATCCTGCCCCTTCGTTAACAGAGACGACAACACTGTGCAACTGTAGGCTGACCTTTGGGTGCTTGGCCACTTCTTTCCTCTCCTCCCGGGCTTCGGGGACATTCACTGGGACCACCTCTTTCTGGAGTAACGCAATGTATCGTGGTGCCACCGGGTCAATAACCTGCAACAAGCGCATCCTCAGGTTAAAACATTCCGGTATTTTTAAAAATTTCTTGAAAAAATTTCTTAAGTAAAATAAAATAAAAGCACAGGAAGACTAACTGGCTTTCTTTGTTACTGCATTTACTAATTTTTTCGTTCACCTACTAAGTCTTCTCCAACATTTGAACTGTCAAGTAGAAAAGAGAAAAACAATCATAAAAGAAGACCACATGAAAGACTGAGCGTTCCTTTCCAAGAATAATCACTGACAGGTGAAAAGAAACAGATTAGTTAAAGTACAATATTAGAAATATTTTGAAAATAATGTTCAACTCCAGTATTAGAAGGCAAGGAAAACTCATCCTGCGGGCTACACATTGATCCTACAGGTAAATACTACACTCGGTTTGGTGTTGTTATTGGACAAGTCCATTTTGAAGGTGCATACAGATACGTGTGTTTAGCAGAACTGTCCAGTCAGTGTTAGGCAACACATCACCACCAAAAGCAAAGTCGCATTAGTTCACTATAATAAGGCAATTCTACAGATTAAAAGCATAAAGAACACATGTCTCCGTGGCTGCACGCTGTACCTACAGGGACGACTGTATTCCCAGAACCTGGCAAGGGCCTGGCACACACTGGTAACTGATAAACATCTGCAGATTGACTGCATGGGTGGTCATATTCCCTGTGCTTTCGGTACTCCACCTCCAAAACAGCAGCAGCAGCCTTCTGGACCTGATGTACTGTTTCCACTTCACTGCTCAATTTCAAATGACCAAGCCCAACAGCAGTGTTTAGACACGAAATAAAGCAAACGGAAGAAGAAAGGAGGTCGAAGCAAATGCAGCACCAAACAGCTCAGTGAAGTTCTTTTCTTCTCATTGGAAGCATACAGGAAATGGTGTGGTTAATTAAACTTGGCGGTTTGTTTTGTTTTTGTTGTTGCCATTGTTTGGTCAGTTTTTTGGTTTGTTTTGGGAGTCCTTTTCAGATTCTGAAAAGAACAATACTGCAGAAATTCTGAATGAACTCAAGACACGAGACCATCCTCAGAAGGTTACTCATAAAAAAATATGAAAAGCTGTTCAAATTACCCGGTCTGCCGTTCCATCTGTTTCTATTTCATGCCAGGACTAAATCAGTACCAGCCTCTCTAAGCTACTGTTTCATTCTTTCCTTCCTTGAGGCTTAAAGGTTATTCTTATTAGTTGAGGCTTAAAGGTCATTCTTATTAGTTAAGAGCGCTTCCTTTCAGCATGATCAAAAACCTGTCACCACTCAGTTCAGTATTTAAGCCAGTTGCAATTGCTTTAAAGAAGCTAAAACTAGACAAGCCAACCTGAGAAACCTACTTCAGTTCCCTGAAGCTCACTTTTCTCAACCGACAAAAGAAGTAGAAGACTGCTTCTCACACTTGACTAATTATTGTAATTACTTAGGGCACTGGCTAGCACAGATTTTCAGGCCACTTGACCCTAAAGGATTATGATGCTAACAGTCTAAAGTGTGGAAATCTACTTTTAGTATATGTGCTGCTGAAACGAGCACTGGAAATCTACTTTTAACAAGCATTCCACAGGACAGTTGGGATCAGACAGGTTTGGGAAACCTTGGATTAAAAGGTTTAAGTTGCTCTCAGCTCTAAATTGCACAATTCTAAGAATCTCTGGATCAGTAGTTTTCCAAGTTCTCCAGAGTCTTAAGGATTTCAGGAGATGGCCCTAACAGACACCAAGGGGGGGGGGGGGGGACAGGCATACGACTGAAGAACACAGAACTCCAGACCCCCTATCACACCCCAACCAGAACACATACACTTTTATTCACTGAGGCTTATGCAAACTTTTTTTATTTGAAGGAAGACTTTCCTTACTTGGGGTGGGGAAGGGAGAAGGAAAGAAGTCTCTATATACTTTATTTACTAGCCGGGGTAAATGTAAAGGGGTTGAGATGAGAGCTGAGGAAAAAAATGTTGTATTATCATACCACTGAAATACTACCGTAAGTTTTTAAATTAAACAGTAAATACGGTTGATGGAACTAAATAACACCTCTGAAATGAACACCTTAAAGCTGTGACTCTTCTGCCCTGGCTGAAAAGTTTAAATCTTAAAACTTACATAAAACCAAGCAGATCAGTGAGGTTAATGCAGAGTAAGTTATTAGATACCCACTAGTATCAAGGTAAATTAAAAAAGAAAATAACCCAACTATATATAGTACACTCAATTATGACAGAAAAATTATGCCCTAGTTTCCTGTCAAGATGAAAAGTCGGGTGAGGCTAAGCAAATGGGCTCAGTCTCTTCAGAGGGATACTGAGATTATTAACCACCCCACATCTTACTGTCCCTTCTCTTTACCATGTTTAATATACTCTATAAATAAAGCTCTTTCTCCAGAGGATCATGTAGGGAGCTCCAGCTAATCTGGACTTAGTCCCCTTGTGTCTTTTAGCAGAAGATGCTTTAAAAATATGTTGAGTTATAAGAGTGGGAGTTTATCCAAAGAATGATGTTTCAGCCCCACCCTTATCGCTTACTTCACAATGCCATGGCATTAAATTTAGTTACTGATGCTTCGCTTCCATTTTATTTGCAGAGGTTGGAGAGAAAGGTAGATAGAACAAGCTGTGAAATAACAAAGGAGGAAGTAGACGCTGAAAGTGACGTGAGCCCTAATTAAGAGACCTGTACCTCGAGGGTCAGAGGGAATGGGAAGTGACGGAAGTACAGCGAGATGCCACGAAGGCCGGCTGTAGAAACAACACAAATAGAATTACTTCATTTTCACTACCAATCAAAATTTTAAACTGTGCTATGTTTTTAAGATGGTGCTTGATGATAAAAGAGCCTATAGACTTAGGAATAAACAAAGCAGACTGAAAAATACTCATCTCCTTTCAATCCCTCCCACACCCCCAACAAAAAGGGATGAAGGGTTTTGTTTTTCTTTACAGGCACAAATCCAGAAGGATTGGTAGGAGATATGGCAACAACATTCTAGCAGCTGAAAAACACGGAAGCATCTTCTCTCTGCTCCACACAACCAGCTAACTGCCTCTGCCCTATCTTGTCAAGAAAACAGAAGCTCACTCTGTGACAAGGAGGGAGTCTAGATCCCGGGGGACACCAGACACAGCTGAAGAGGGCACTGCACTGAGACCGGGGGATCCAGCCATTTGTCTGACACTAGACGCAACGGCACTCAGACTAAATGAGCAGTCCTCCAAGCTAGCAGTCTTCCTAATTTGGCTCAAGAGCCCCAGCAGCCAGGCCTCACATTACACACAAGTGACTGAAAAAACTCCTCTGGAAAAACTGCATAATCTAAGAAGTAAGACAGGAAGTTACCGGCATGGACATTTCTCAACTAACCGGCCCGGCCTGATCACCCTACAGTGAGGCTCAGCTGACAAGCCCAACTCTTTCTATTGGCACTTCCCACACTCTGTCAGTCCTCATGTGACACGAGCAGGTAACTAAAGCTAATCAGACATCTGGAAAACGCCTCTAATGTCAAAGAAAAACCAAAATAAACAACCTGGAGGAAAAGAGATGCTATAAGGGGAAAAAAAATACTATTGATAAATATTATAACCATGAAACAGGAACAGGATGTTATCTGGAAAATTCAGAGAACAAAAGAGAAATCTTAGAAATATGACAGCATAAATGAAAAACTCAACAGAAGGGTAGTTGAGTAGACCTACCAGAAAATAGTGTCAAACGATGAGAGAGAAAAATAAGAGAGAAAATAAAATTAGAGGACCAGTCCAGAAGGCCCAATATCTGCTCAAGAAGAGTTCCAGAGAGAAGGAAGGACGGACGGAAGGAAGGAAGGAAGGAAGGAAGGAAGGAAGGAAGGAAGGAAGGGAAAGGAAGGAAACAAAAAGAAAAGGAAATTTCCCAGAACTGAAGGAATGAGTTTCTTCCAATGGATATGGATGAAAACAGATCCACATCACAACACATCATCATGAAATTTGAAAGAGAAAAAACAGGTCATATACGAGGTCTTCTTCATCCCAGGCTCCCCTTCTCAGGGAACTACCAGAGGATACAGCACAGCAAAGTAAAAAAGTAATAAAAACAGAAGGAAAATCCAGCCAAGAACCAGATGACCCATCACAGAGCAAAAGCAAAGCAAATTCCAGGGTGAGGAGGACTGGCCTGGGAAGACAGCTGTGCTCAGAAGTTACCGGGCCACGAACCCAGATCAGATCAGAGCAGCGTAGAGGGTCTGGCAAAGACATCTCCAAGATGCAACTGAAAGAATCCCTAAGGCATGTGCATTTTGGTAGGAAAGTTAAGCAGAGTTTGAGCCAGAGTTAGAAACCTTAACAAATAAGGGGGGGGAAACAACTAAAACAATCAAGTACAAGAAAACCAACAAGCTATGAGAAAAAGTAAGAGAGCTAAATCCTCATCTTCCATTGTGGGAAGGCAACTTATGATGCCCAAAACTAAAAAAAACCAAGAAGTAGCAACACACATCTCATTTAGAGGTATGGACAATAAATACCAAAATAATTATCTCAAAGAGCCCAAAGTATGTAATTTATCTAGGGAGAGAAAATGCAAGGAAAGAAGACAGGGAAATATGCTGTTCATCTTAACAGACCCTATAGAATTATCTGATTACAGTGAAATATTTTTCATATATTTGAACTAAGTATACGTGTAAAACTGTATTACTTAAAACCTTTAAAATTTGGATTACGAATAAAGTACATCAATGTTAAGTTTGCCTGTGAATTCCACTTGTATTTATTTTAGTAACTGCAGCAACAGAAAGAGCCAATTAATTCCTTTATGTATTGAAAAACTGACTAAACACAAAAGACTACATCAAATAAATTCAAGACATGCAAGACAAGCAACTATTTCTTGAGGCAAGGCATCAGCACAATCAGGCAGCAATACGAAAAAAATTTTACAGAACACAATCACAGAAACCCTAATTAAAAACATGGCACGTAAATGTTTTGCCTTATTATAGTGTCTAAGCATCTGCTTCCAATTAATAATTAACAATGTCAATATGCAATATTCCTCATTTGCCTTTCACTTAAGGAACAGTTGAAAAGCTGGATTCAATAAGACAAAGGAATCAGAATTAATGAACCTTCAATGCAACTCAATGGGCTATGTAACTTTAAAACGGTCCTCTCAGCACACAAGGGAAAGGTAGAATGGAATTAGCCACATCTTCCCCTTGCCACTAAGAAAACTAGAGGACATGTTTTTTAAAACTAGGAATAATGCATTTTCAGTGGATTTGTATGGGCAAGTCTTTTATATCAATGTGATTGTGCTTCAAAGCTGTGTAACAGCTCAGGTAGGTTATAACATGTAATATGCTAGAAGCTATGTGCTAAGTAAGGCAAATAAAAGCATTAAGTAATACCTTCTTACAGAGAGCTCGCAGCTTGAAAGCAGAAAAATGAAATGCAAAGTGTTCATAAAAGACTTAAGGAAAAAACTTACTGTTCCCCAAACTCCAAATTTACTTGTTTTAATCACTGTTAGCTATTCGGTATAGTTAATAAGATTAATGCTTTTTATATGTTTAAAAAAGGAAAACATTCCATTTTCCTGAAAGTCTGCAAATGATAACGTTCTTCACAATATTTTCTCTACCATGAGCACACTAATAAATTCTACACGTAGGAGTTAAGCATAAGAAAAAGAGGACCAAGAATCACAACCTGTACCTTTTTGTTAAATGCCCAAATTTTGTCCCATTCCATGTTCACAACTGAACGTGAGGAGCCCTAGAAAAACAATAATAAAATGACATAAAGGATGAGTATTAATTAGGATATTTTCTTTATGTTAAGCTATGCATGTAGGAAAAAATAAGCCCAATAATTACCTGTAAGTTTATTTCCACTGGAACATAAAACTTAATATGTACAAGCTTATTTGGTTACCATGAACAGTTCCAGTCAACAGGCCTATCTTTTACTGGGTAAAAATACGCGCTGCCATTGCCCAACTCTAGCTTAGGAGTTTAGGATACTCTCAATGTTCTACTGTTATTCACGGTGCTAAACATATTCTTTTAAAAAAATATTCTGCCCCTGTATTCTAAGGAACTATAGAAAGAAAAACAGGAATAATAAAGACTAAAGGGATATCAACAGACACTTGAAAATTTGAGCAGAAAAGCTGGAAAAGAAATCATGACTCACCTGAGCAGCAATAAACTGCTTCAGTCCTTCAACTGTCATCCCTCTTCTCAGTACGCCACGAACCGTAGGAAACCTTGGGTCATCCCTGGGAAATAGGGACTTTTGTAAGTACCAAGGAAATTTTTTAAATATGTAGTTGCAGAGAGTATGAAATACCTTAATGAATATTATATTCAACTTGTTAAGTATATGGAATAGGAGCTGGTTATAATAATTGCATAGATCACAGCACAAGTGAGCTCAAGTGCATGGAAGAGGAAAACTTCTTACAAACCAATATCGCTCAGTAAAATAAATGCACTACCAGAAAGAGTAAAAGCATATTTGCGGAAAGACACAAGGGTGATATCTTCAAATACAGAAAACCCACTCATTAAAACATTATTTTTTATTTAACAAACATTCCATGTCTCTATTCTACATATGACCATGACCATGAGACCAGATCTATGGAGGACCAGAGACTCACAACTACTTTTCTATTAGATGCTGAGATCCACAGAGAATGTGCCCTTATGGGTGTTCCATTCCCACGTGCTATGGTCCACAACAGGTAGTCTATGTGTGTAATACTCAAAGGGGAAGGGGGGACCGAATGCACTGGAGGAAATGAAGACAAAAGGACCAGAAATCCTACAGGCCTACCGATTTCACCTCCTTCCATCCATCCTCCCCAGCACTCAAAGCAGTCTTTACATCCCCTCAATTCTAGACAACAATAAACATACCATCCATCTACTAGTCCTTCGTTGACAAACCATGTGAGTTTTCTTTTAGACAGCACTGTGTTGTTGAGATTTAGCCGACTATATTCCCAAATATATGGTTTTCTTATGCCTAAAGCTTCAATAATCCAATAAAACTGTTCATCTCTGTCATGGTATTCTGTTGTTCTCAGGGCATGTGTAACACCTTCAATGCTATCCACTATGGGGCAGGCAAAATCATACGTCGGATAAACACTAGGAAAAAAAGGGAATATTTTGAAAATCAACATGATGCATTTTACCCTTTCCATCTTAGATTAAGCATTATAAACAGGAATACTAATTTAAAATGATGATTCTTTACAAGAATTTTTATAAAACTGACATGTTTTATGACTCATAATAATCAAAGTATATCAAAACACCAGACTGAGAACAATGAATCAGTTACCCACTTACTATCAAACTAAAAAGCAAATTTGCAACTGACAACTGGGTACTGACAACAAATTCTACCATCATGTTTCTGTAGTGACCAACGTACATCAAGAGAGGAAGCAACAGCAATATACATAATAATTTTGAGGGAATTTAGCTTTTCAATATCTTAATTAATCCCACACTTAAGGAAATGGAATTACTTTTGTAACGAACTGCACTCAAGAACAGTTTCCTTCTCTGACAAGCAAAAAAAATTATTATGTGAATTAAAATTCCATTTAGGATGGAATACTCTCACAAAAATTTCTGCCTAAAATAATATACACAACACATAAGCAGTTTTCATTTGAAATTTTAAAAATATATTGCTGCATTATGCCTAATGTTTAAGATGTGATTTCAGTAAAATATTATGCATTGGGCTTTGCAATTATTTGATACTGCAAATGTGTATGCAAATTCACTTTTCCAAATGTATTCCAAGTACCTGCTTAATAAAACAAGGAGCAATCACCCTATTAAAATGAAGGACACTGGGAACACTAAGCTAAGAATGCTATCATTCTAAATATAGGCGGATTAAATAAACAAAAATTAAAAGAATCCTACGTCAAGAACTCAGAATATTTGGCTAGTTTCATTAGTTTGTGTTTCACATAATCCACTGTGTAAAATTTCACTTTCCTTGACTACAACAGTAGGTTATTTTACAAACACTGAAATGGTAGAAAGTGGAATAGAGTATAGCTACATGGTATATGTCACAATTCTTTAAAATACGTATTTTTCACTGATTAATATAAAGGTTTTGTGGTGGCTGTTTTCATTTGTTGTTTGTCTGCTTTGATATTTTTGCTCTTGTTGTCCTATGAATCCTACGCAATAGTGCAGATTACAAACTATATCTATAATGATTCTTATGTTTGTATCAAATTAGTTGATGAAAAGATTTTTTAAATGAAGGACATAAATATATGTATACACACACACATAACCACACACATAAGGGTTTATCTATAGACACACACATCTGGCACTCACAAGTGTACATTCACCATCACTTCAGAAGTTAAATTCAGCATTGGTATGTAATAGGCTTCTTCAAAGTATAAGAAAATATATTCTATTGTTACTTGATAAAGGAAATTAACGGGGGAGGGACTGTTAAAAGAAAAACTATCTGTTAAACTAAAAACCCACACAGAAAACTAATTGAAACTAGAAAAAAACACATGCTACTTTCGTGTACTGCTCATTTGGGTAAATTTTCAGAACAATCACATTCATGAATTCATTTATGCACAGTAGAATCAAAGTTTGCAATAGGAAGAGAAATATCTTCATCTCAAGACACACATCACAGTATACCTACTCAATACATAAAAAGCAACTTTAGGCAGACACACGACTTCCATAGTTGGCAGTGACCCTGAAATAATAATGTCGTACAACCTTCACTGACAGATTGGTAACAGCCCCTGAAAGGCTACATGCCAGTTCATCTGCGATGAACAAAGACCAGGTATACTGACTGCTCTCTGTCTACTCCACATTCACAGACAGCACCAAAGCAAAGCATAGCTGGCTACCCAGCATAATGAACCGGGTAACACTTACTTGTACTTGTTGCCAGTTCTTGGGTGTGGTTGAATTTTGCAGCGGTAAAGTGTTGGGTCCCGCATGCAGCCATTGTTACTGCTCATGTCAATTTTTGCTCGCAAACAACAGGACTGACCAAATTGGTTCCCTTTTTTCATTTCTTCCCACATTTGCAGATTCTTCTCAACAGCTGTAAAATGAGAGTTATATGACAGTTTATCTAACAGATTGAATGTGAATTATTTTAATACTCCTGTAATTTGATATATATGATAAGCACACGCCACTGGTCTAAAAGTACTGCAATAGTTCCAATATCTGGTACCAGGAGTCCAGGTACTGCTTCGGATGCAGAAGTCTCACGAAACGCTCAGGAAATGTACTCTATAAATATGCCTGAGAAGTCAATGCAGTCCACTGAGGTAGTACTGACGGGGGCAAAGAGAGGAAGGCCGGACGAGGCCGGAAGTTTTCTCTCACCCCGTGTTGCCTCTTTTCCCTCACTGGCCGGCCCCCTCACATCTAACACTGTGCCTTTGAAGCAGAAGCAGTCTGTCCCTTCGCCGCCTCACGCCCAGGGGACAGACCGGCCCAGCCCAGCCCAGCCCGTGGGGCTCACGGGCGTTGGCACTGCAGCCCATGCCCGTCTGAAGAACACGGCTCGGGCTGAGAGCCTGCGCCCAGGGGCTCCCTCACAGCTCCTTCAGTCATTCCAGTGGGAAGAAGGACACTCTTGGATCCGAGAAATGAGAGATGACAGAAAACAGACAGTGATAGATTTAATCCCAGAAAAAAGAAGTTCCTATCCCAAGTGACTATGTTCCTATCTAAGTCAGAATATTGAAAACCCGACGGATATGGATAAACACAGAACTGTTAAACAATGATTCTCAGTGGCAACTACTGAAGGTGTGATAGACACTCTACCTGCTTTCAAAGAATCAAGATAGGTCTAAATAATCCAGTTGTTGACTAGCTTTAAAAATGTAGAGAAGATTTCTATAACAATTTGAATTTACTACACTTCCCAAATGTGACACTCGAGATTTAAATATAATAGCATGAAAGTTCTGGCAACGTGATTATAGAGTAAAAATAACCTGATTCTGAAGCTCATGAAACAAGTAATGAATAAGATACACTTTTTTGTCAAGTTGTATTTCAGAGATATAGGGTAATACCAAGTTTATATATTATATTCACATTTACCCGCATGTTGAAAGGAAGATTTAGGTAAATAACGTCATCATCATTTTAGAAAGGCTAAGTATTTAAATTAAAAAAAAATTTTTAAAAATGTTGCAGAAGGAATCATTCAAATGGAATGAACGAAATGCAAAAGACTGCACGAAGTAAGTAAAATGCTGAGGACACACACCCTTCACATGGAGTTGTGACGCTAACAAAGTAGTAACAAGGTAAAGATGACAAAGAAAAAAGATTTCTAAGAGATGGACTAACGTACGAATCATATTCCCAAATGTGTTTGAAACCAGCATCTTTCACAGAAATCATGTTCTACTAAAGATACAGAATACAAGAGTATCAATTAGAATATAAAACACTGACTGTGCCTTACAGTTTTTTCTATGTTTGGATTCTATCCTCTGCTCACGTTCAGCTTTCATCTGCTCAGCAGGCGTATCATCCACATAAGCCTTCCCTTCCTGAATTAGCTTCTCTGCGTATTTCATTATGGTTTCAAAATGATCCGAGGTGTAAGTAAACTGATCAGGTTTGATATGCAACAATGCAACATCTTCCAAGATAACCTGCAATAAGAATCCAAAATAACCATCAGTTTATCTTCTGCATTTTCCTTGTGTATTTTCAATCCTTGATTCTGCTTTTGGGCAAATGTAATAACACACCATCAGTCTTATAAAGCCTGAAAATGGTTGTGGAAATTGCATGATATTAGATAAGGCAAAAAAAAAAAAGAGATTCATTATACTAGCCTCCAAATTTTCAGCTGAGAAAGCTGATCATATGATGGAGCTTTCCATTTACTCTGGAAAAGCTGGTTATTATTGGTCATACTGACAATTATTTGCCCTCTTTGAATATATTGCAGTGCTTCTGAATAAAGATGATATAAGAGGCTAGGAAACTTTCACATTTTCCAATACCTACTTAGTGTTTCATTCATAAACTTAAAATTGTATGACAAAAAGGAAACCTGCCTCTAGTGGCCAATTCATTTAAGAAACCGGTACTTATAGGAAAATGTAGCACTTAGGTAAACTCTACAATTGAAGAACAAAAAAATAAATTGAAGTTTTTTGGTATGAGAGCTCAGTATTCCTTGGCTTACATCTCAGACACAGAATATACAGATGAGGGGGGAAAGCAGCTATGAGAACGAGCTTAATTTAGCATTTTCATACCATGAAGGTATCAGGTCACCCTCCGATTTCAATGCACTTGTCTGACAAAGGGTCATCACTGCACCTTTAATTACCTTCTCAAAATCTTCCTTCTCTTTTTCAGGATTTGTGTCATCAAATCTCATGATCAGTTTCCCTTTAAAGTTAACCTGGTAGTGCTGGTTCAGAAGAGCAGCTTTTGCATGCCCAATGTGTAAGTAACTAAAACAAAAACATTTCACAAAGAAACTCATTAACATGCTTTAACTAAAGACTTAAACTTAACCTTTCTGAGGAGATGAGAATTAAACAAAATTCCGTCCGTCTAGTCGGTACTCCTCTCATATTTTATTTTCTAACAAGAAGGGCTGTGATAGAAAATCTGACTCTGACCAGAAGGGGAAAAAACTACCACATTTATAAAATAACAATTAAGAAATAGTTTTGTATGTAAAATCTCAAGAAGGGACACGTTATTTACAAACATTACAACCTTAAAGAGAATCTTTTTCTTTTCTTCGAAGAGGAATAAATAAATGGTCATTTAGTTAGAGGAAAACTACTTCCAAAACTGTTTCAATGCTACGCAGTACTGTATCTTTAATAAGACCTGATGCTATTCAGAACTGGCACCACGAAAGCACACTAGAGAAGCGCTGAGACTGTCACTGCGATAACTAAATGAAAGAGCTCACGGGGATTAGGGGGCACAGAAAAGCTACTTCAGTTTTCTCAGAAGCCTGAATAAGACTTTAACTAAATGATCTTTAAGGGCTCATCCAGTACCAACACTCCGTGAATCACAACCTATGGAAACACTATTCTGTTCCTACGGGCAGTTCAGTCATAAGGAATAAAATAAATCCGAGGTACTGTTGGTAATACTACACATCAATGTCATCCTCTATCAATGAGGTGAGTAAAAAGCAATGTCCTCACTACTATGCTGAAAAAATGCTTTATAGGGC
The DNA here is from genome assembly GCF_964194185.1 of Rhinolophus hipposideros. Taxonomy (NCBI): domain Eukaryota; kingdom Metazoa; phylum Chordata; class Mammalia; order Chiroptera; family Rhinolophidae; genus Rhinolophus; species Rhinolophus hipposideros. The sequence goes on from NC_138072.1 coordinate 10,707,339, forward strand.
AGCAAACAAGGCATTAAGCACGGACGTTTAATCAGCTCTCACTAATTTTTATGTGTTTTAATTGATAATGGTAGCTGCAGTCATACTGTTCTACAGTCTCATAGTTTCACACACATCTCTAATCTCGGCTGACAACAATCAGGGAGGAAAAAGTGTAACACTTTGTGTGTCTTTTTATCAGTTTTTAAATCAATTCTGTTTTTTTAGAAATTCATGCCGCCTTCTAGATCAAAGATTCAATTTTAAGAATGGTGTTTATATGCACAGGTTAATGCAGACAAATACAATGCAACGCACTTAGGGTTATTCAAAACTTTCTGTATAAATAAAGGGCTGTATCCCAGATGAGATTCTAGAACAGAAGACATTAGGGAAAACTAATAAAATCCAAACAAAGGTATGGAATTTAGATGATAATAATAATGTCAATATTGGTTCATCAGTTGTGACAAAGGTACCATAATAATATAAGGAGTTAACATTAGGGAAAACGGGGTGCAGAGTACATGGGAACTTTCTGTACTATTTTTGCAACGTTCCTATGAATTTAAATCTATTCTAAAATAAAGTTGATTAAAAATAAAATAGAGAATTGTGTTACACCCATAAACTATGAAAAGAAATAAGAAAACACTAATAACCACCGAGTACCTACTACGTGACAGTTAATGTGCTAGGCTTTACATTCAGGAATTAATTTAAGAGGGGTGATGAAATCAAACAATTATACTTAAAGGTATTATCTGTATATCTGAAATAACGTGTGCAGTTCTAACAACTTAAAACCTCAAGAAAGCTAACAGGACTATAAAATATTCACAAGGAAACTAAAATAATCAGCCCAAGAGACAGCCTACATCAGAACAGTTAAAGAAAAAATAAGATTCATGCTGCATTTGTTAGTATTGATGCTGAACTGGGCTTCTGCCACATGTAACAGACACAGGCCTATAATTTTAGGTCAGATGGACTCTAGAGCCAGACAGCGTTGGTCTGAGTTGGCAAGTTAGTAAAACACTGTATGAATCAGTTTTGTAACATGAAGATAGTAACGGTGCCTTCCTCACAGCGGCTAGGATTAGATTAGTTACTATATATAAAGTGCCGTGGTAGTATCTGCACATAACAGGTGCTATATAAATGTTAGCTAAGAATAAGAAGAAAAGGCAAGAGTCAAGCCTTCTGGCCTTTCATGCAAGACACAAGAAAAAAAAGAGTAAAAAAATAATTAAAGAACTCTTTAGCAATATAGGGGTTATGATCAAAATTATGAATATTTTAAAAACCTGGACATTGATTTATATTCCAAATCCCAAAACTGTATTCAGCCAACAGCATGGTTTCTGAAATTGATATAATTTAGAACAGGTAAACATATTTTACATAGTAAGTAATAAACACAAGGAGCTCCTCGCTATTCAAGAAGTAACAGAAAATACAAAAAAATTCAAAAAGGACAAATGTTCAAATGGCACACCTATAAAAAAAACCACTGCTAAGAAAATGCTTTTATTAAACCATTCAAATCACCACCCAACGGGACAACCATGACCCTTCACAGTGGATACACAGGAGCAGAGTATTGGGTGGTAGCGACCCAAGATATCTGTGGGAATTAAACCATGTTAAGATAGGTGCTATTTATGACTGATTCCAGTCAGTCAACTACCAATCATTTAATCATTCAGTCTGTAAATTTTCCAGAAGTATTATTTCTCTTTCAGCTCCTTCTAAATATCCTTTATTTCACTACCTGAATCAGCCAACTTAGAGAAGCAGAGTGAAATGTGGAATTCTAAAACTGATTTTGCTGTCAATGGCGTGATGAAATACTCTGTAAAGAACTATTAAGAACAGCTAAAATAAAACTGTTTTTCTGCCACTTTCTATTGTCCATACACTCCACTTACCACAGATGGGTAAGAATTTGGCGATAGAATACAAAATCTGAAGTTAAACAAAATTAGGAAGAAAATAATCATCCCATTTACAAACTAAGGCACAATGCTTTCCTAATGGCTAAATTCCTAAGGCTACTTTAACAAGAGGCATTTTATTAGATTGACTATCATTGGAAGGGCTCTATTACAAAGTTTGTCTCAGGCTGACCTGAGTGCACATGCAGAGACAACCCTCAGCCTTCGGGATGCTGGGCAAGGCCTGAGGAAGCCCCAGGTTGGTGTCCTCCAGCCAGCACAGTTTTTGTAGTTTTTTTCCTAATGAGTTATTTAAGTGTTATTATTTTCTCTGGGTGCCAAGAGTAAAAAGGGTTGGGAAACCTGCTAATAATGGAAAGAACTGAATAGGAATGGGCTTTTATCAACTTTCCTTCCTTTACTTCAGGGGTGGGGGGGAAGCTTAATAATTCTACCATAACTCTACTGCAAATGGAAGGATTGCTCAAGGGTACAAATATAAATCCTTATTAAATGAAAGCCTAAAAATCTCAAAATGTAAATGAAACTTAAGTCTTTTTATTTACAGATGCTTTTATATTATAATTAAAATTCTGTCTGGGGTAAAATACAAAGTTCTCTCTCCTTGATTTAATAAACTAAAACTACAATTTTAATACAGTAACTGTCAATATTTAAGAAAACATTAAGATATTTAGAATTTTAACTCACACAATTAAAATTTTACTTATTTTCTTCTATAGTATTCACCTATTATTAAAAATATTTGGTAGCTGTCTAAAGATTTTCCACTAAATATATTCAATTTTAATTTTTAAGTTGCATTTTCTTACCCACTAGCCTCTGGAGGAAATCTGACAGTAACTTTTCCCATCTCAGCACCCGGAAGCTCAATAAATTTACCAACATCTTGCTTTTTCTCAGGGGCCTGAAAAGTAGGACAGCAACAAAAATTGTTTTACGGTTAAATGTTTAAGAACACAATCACTCAACACATACTAATCAGTACTCACTGTGTGCCTGGCATGGTTATGAGAAAAATGATAACTAGAGCATCATCCTTGCACTTGCAGACTCAAAATTCCATGAAGGATGTACATAAAACCAATACCAGTAAGAGGTACATGTACGTATACAGGGTGCTTGTTAGGGCAGTCAGTTGAAGTTAACCAACAGCATCTAAGGTCATCAGGAAAAGCTTAAAAAGAGGTCAGAACCAAACTGGATCTTGAAAAATAAGTAGATATATGTCAGATGGAGAGTGCATAAGGGCACTCATTCCAAGACAAGGAGTAACAGCACAGGATGCCCATAAAAAGTTAGGAAAGCATGCTGAGTGGGTGGGCAAGGAAGCTGAAAAAGTGAACTGGGTGCAAATGTGACAGTCCTTATGAGCTTGGCTTTTATGTTTTAGGCAATGGGAAGTTCTCAGGAGTAATGGAACCACTTATTTATATTTTCGAAAAATGATACCCAGGAAAGGGCAGAGGTGAACTAGAAAAAAAGAGAACAAAGAAGTTAAGTGATGAGATTATAATATTAAATCAAGCAGTGGGTAATAATGAGGCCTCAATAAAAATCAACAGCACTGGAGATAGAAAACAAATCTATAGATATGAGAACTAGTAATAGAACTTGTTGACCAATTAGATGTGAAAAGTGGTGAAGGGGTGAGTGAGGATTTTTAGCCAGACTGAGTGGACTGTAGTGTCTTTATCCAAGCATGCATGTGTAAAACAGATCAAAGTAGAGTGACTCTGGCTGGGGAAGATGACTTTTTCTACTGTGCTCTATGTCACATCCTCCTACACAATCAACAAAAGGGCTCTGCAGAAACCCAGGACCAATGGTCAGTGGTTCAAAACTCAGAGAATAGGAGATTTAGGAGGAAGAAAAAGATGGTATAGCAATAAAATAATGAGATTTTATTTACTTGGAGTCTGGGTTTCCTAAGGGACACACACTGGATGATCATACTCTTTTAGACATGTAATTATGAAGATTAAAGCTTTACGTAGTTTAATAGTTATAAAGGCAAGCCAAAACTCAATAAGGGCACAGTCATCCAACAAGGTCCTTTTTTATTCGTGAAAAGAACATAAATTATGATTAGAAAGAATTTTCTTTTCAGATCTGAGGTCTCAGACAAATACATCAACATTAAATGAAATGAAAAGGGCTTACCACTTTAGCTTTGGCTGTTGAAACATTCCACTTGGTGCCTACTGACTGGAAGGCCTGCTGGGCTTCAAGAAATCCAAACCAGCGCTTCACATGAACCGGAGCTTTGTTCTGTTTCAGTTGTTCCTGCCATGCAGCATTTCCTATTAGCAAACATAATTTTAAAACCATTCAATGAATCTGCAACTTCAAAAGCAAAGTTCCAGTCATGGTTAATTTAAGTCAATGAAATGGCTGAAAGTTGTGCTTCTATAATGCCGTTTTTAAAACCTGGGCGTACATTGAAATGTTTTCTACACTTGCATACGTTTTATAGGATTCACAAAAGTGCATTCAAAATATTTCTTTCTTCAGTTTAATTCACTGAAGTGAACACTAAAGCCTGCCTTCACCACCACCATACACCCTCTATGAGGCCAATGCTACATTTCATAATTAAGGAAAAGCTTTAAGGAGATGAACAAGAGAACAAAATAAAAATTAAGATCAAGAAGTAGCTCATTCCTTCAGGTGTAATATCAAAAAGAGGTACTGAATCAGTTTATTTAACATCACAAAGCTACATCCATTAGACATTATCTTTCTGTCACAAACATGAAGTCAAAAATCAAAATAAGACAAAAATGTCGTAATATATATGTCATAAGAAACCTACAGATGAAAAGATCTAACTAGAAAAGGCCTTCAGTTTATGTTGGTTATTATTACAATTTAATTTAATCTGGAGAGAAGTTTAGGCCACAAAAAAGTAGACAGAATAAAAAAAACATACACACACACATAACCCGGATTTAAAGAATAAAACGTTTTGGCATATTTGCTACAGGTCTTTTTATTTTACAGAAAATAAACTAACAAAATGTAAGTCTTCTCTGTGCCTATCAGCAATCCCATTCTCTTACCTGTTGCCAACTAGCTGACCTCCTAGGGGAACAACTCCACATCACCCCACCAGCCTCCTCACTCACACACCTACTGAGCAACCCAAGATGACAGTGCCAGGAGTAAACTAATGGCTGACAGCAGAGGTGCTGGCATCAACGGGATGAGGGCTTCCTTGGCAGAAACAAGGCCAGCTCCAAAGGCAAGAGAGGAGCCGAGGTAGTGAGAGAGAGCTGACCTGGAGGGATAGCAGAGGATAGGGAATTCCTGCGACTGGATAGCAATAAAATAGCCAGAGTGGCCATTCCTTTCTAAGGAAGTCCTAAGTGACTGCTAACAGACAGACAGACAGGAGTGCATAAACAGAGAAATACGTGTACTTCTTACCAGCAAAACATTCAATAATTAAAGTAGGACATTCTTCAAGAAGAATTACTGATACCTTTTAGGGTGGCCCAAACACACAAATCTGCTAAGCTCAAGGAGTTTCCGACTAAGTATGTTCTCAGAGACAGGCAATGATTGAGTTCATTGATCACAGAAGTAAACAAATTACAGGAAGACAACTTTGTAGCACTAAACTCCAACCAGTGATCAATCTGTGAAGACAAAGACAGAAAAGAAATGCATCCAGAGTTTATATTTAAACAAAAACAATCTCAGTTAGAACCATGACTTTCTTATCTCAATGACAGAATTTACCATTACGTGGATTTAATTATAATTGCCTTAATCTAAACTGGCACTTAAATGAACACATTTTGTTGTTCTTTTTCTATGCTTTGTTTGCAGGGGCAGTGAGGGATACTTCAGGGAAGAAAAAGATGAGAAATGGCACAGGACTAACCTGATCGAACCCAACAGGTGGTACCTAACCAAATAGATCCATTCACCTGCAGATTTTAAAAGTAAATACTTGGAAACTATTCTTTGCATTTTGAATTTTAAAAGATGTAGGAAAGTTAGAGCTGAACACAAACAGCCAAAAAAAAAAAAAAAAAAAAGGCATCTAAAGTGCAGTATTGAAAGTTAGCCTACTATTGGTGTAATTAATTAAAGTATATACTTAATAAGGAAAATGGGATCCAAACTATGTGTGTGACCCTGGGTAAACCTCGTAACTTGTCTAGGCCTGCTGCCTCATCTCAAGTAAGGGAGGTGAATAAGACGATCTATACAGTCACATCCAGCCATGAAATTCTAGGATTCTATTATAGGAAGAGCAAGACAGCACTCAATAAACCAACAGGACAGCTGGCATGGGATTAAAAGTTCAAATTGAAAAGCTAAGAGTTTTTTCCTGAAATTAAAAACAGTATGAGAATTCCTGAACTTGCTTTAACTCACACTCTGTTAATATCCTTACATAGAGTCACAGTACAAAAGTCAAACACAAAATGAAGTTCTCAACAGAGCAGAAGCACAAATCAAAACGAAACACACCCTGGAAAATGTCCATTTCTCACCTCAGTATGTTCCATCAGGTTGGAGCCATAGAGTCCCGCTGTAGTTGCAACTCTAGCTAAGTAGCGAAGTATGGAATTGATGTCCGTGAATACCACATTTCTAGAATACAAGCATGAGAGGAAGTATCACTGTAGCTCTAGCAAATCAGTAACAGTCCTGAGACTTATAAGAAATGTAAAAAGAGAAGTCTTATTATATTTATCATGTATTTTCTACTATAGTTTAAAAAAAAAAAGAAAAAAAGATCTAATTTGTTCTGTACTGCTTTTATCCTATTCGAATTTGTTCTGAAATGCACAGCTAAATCCAATAACTGACTTCAGAGTAGACTGCCTATGTGATCATCCCTTTATTAGTCCCTACACGTTTATTCAGTGGTGAAAATATGAAAATATAATTGGGATATTGAGAATAACAGTGGTTTAAAATACATCAAGGCAACAACAAGGACATACTGTCATATAAGAAGCTAGTTTTATCAACTTCCAGGTAAAGAGGGCAGATCAAACCCCATCAAAATTGTTTCGTAAAATTGTTGTTTCGTAAAAAAATTGTTTCATTATTTTTAAACGACAGAAATTTATTCTTCCATGGTTCTGGAGACTCCAAGTCAAAGAAGGGTCCTTCCTGCCTCTTGTTTCAATATTTGGTGTTCTTGCCTTGTAGCTACGTCACTCCAGTTTCTGCCTCAGTCTTCACGTAGCCGCATTCCCACTGTGTATCTCCTCTTGTAAGGACACCAGTAATTGGTTTTGGAGTCTACCATAATCCGGTATGACTTCATAAAAATTATTTTTTTTACAAGACACAAAACTATTAAAGAAAAAGAGACTAAGGAGAAGAGACAATAGCAAAAAAATAATTTTTACCAAATTTACTTATTTCCTACTACTATTGATTTTAAATATCCATATTTTCCACCAGAATGACAATGGAATTAAAAATCCTTAGGTATAAATCTTTCTGTGCATTTCTAGTTTCTCTTAAACAGATTACAAGTGGAACCCGATAGCTTGCTGACAAATAGAAGTCTCTGGATATAGTTCCTCCAGAATGAAGCAAGAGTATTTTCTTATAGGGACAATCTACCAATGAGCAAGTAAAACAAGCATACGATGTTTAATTCTGAATTGTGAAAATGCTGTTCAGTATTGAAAACAAAGACAGAAAAGCACTTACTCAGACACATGAAGAATATTCTCTTTCCCTTCTTCAACAGAAATGCTGACATTGTCTTTCATGTGTTCTACTGCCAGCAAAGCGCCTAAAAATAGTAAGGTAAAAAGATTTCTCTTTATAAACCAAGTAGCATTTAAAACTTAAATCATAAAGCAGTAAGGATGACTCAACAAGCCAATGTTAAATCCAGCAAAGAGTAAACTTCCCCCAGTAGTCTTCAAACAGAAAGTACTACAGACTTTCGGTCTTGGAGAAATACCAAATCAGGCACAGTCCCATTACTTTGGAACACGCGCAGCTTCCGGTAAGGGACTCTGAAATTAATCTTCTCCTCCCTCAGGAGACAAGAAGAAATTAGAACAGTGCCTTGTATAAAAGCTATTGTTAATAGCGTCTGAGTGATTGCTGCGTGGTAGGCAGTGTGCTAAATGCTTTACAGACATTATGCTGTTTAATCTTTGCACTAAACTTATGAGGCAGGCGCCTTTATGTCCATTTTACAGAAGAGGAAAGTAAGGCTCCGAAGGGTTAAATAACTAGCCCAAAGTCCTTGACTAAATATGTGGCAGTCAGGATTTGATTCCAGGTGTAAGGCGGTCCAGAATTCAAAATCTAAAACACGGTGTAACCTGCCTCTCGACACACAAAGTGATCCATTAATCCTTTGTCCCTAATTCTGGCAACTCATCCTATGGAAGACATTAATCCTCCTTTCTTAAACCAGGAAACTGAATGAGGGGCCAAACAAAGAGACTTGCCAAGGTTCCACCAGTAAGTGGCAGCCAGGACTGGAGAAAGACCTCCAGGAACCACGTCTTTGCTCCTAACTATGAGGTCACACCATCTCGCGCTTTGCCGCCCAAGAATCAAACCCGTTTATTTCCGAGGTGAGCCCGCAATCACGGGAACCAACGCGCTGAAACACTAGCATGTTCACAACGTTCCAAGTGGCCATTAAGTTGTGGTTTTTGTCTCGTTGCACTCAGAGCGCCAGCACTGAACACGCGACGCATAACGCGCCAGCTCTCGGTGGCCACTCGTATCACAAAAAGATCCGGGCTTCCGGAACATTCCACGAGGATCGGTACGTCTGTGCCCCCCCACACACACACGCATTAACAACGCGAGATCAATACAGTAACTGTGTGAGTGTCACTTTCCCAAAGGAACAGAGCTGAAACCCTAAGCTGTCCATCCACAGCCCCGTCCACGCGGACAACGCGATCCCAGATCCCACTGCAGCCGCGTCCGCAGGTGGCAGGGCCGCCGTGTCGTCCGACTCACCGCACCCACGGGGCGTCACACCCACGGGTGGCAGAAACTGCCCAGCGCGCAGGGCTTGCGTGTCAGGGCGCTCACGCCGCCACTTTTAATTACACACACATGCAACCTCTCAGATGACGTTTTAGAAGCCACTGCGGTGCTGCCGCGTGTGCTTCGAACCCAACGCGATGGAAAGAAACGCCCGTGGGGCGGAAGGAAGATGTTTTCTAAGAGGAGGGAGGGCGGCACGAGGCGAGGCACAGGGGGACACGCTAAGAGGAGGGGCGGCCAAGTGAATGGGATTCGAAGTTGTCACCTGTTACTTCCCACGAGCGGGTCTCCAGGGGAAACCGTGCCCAAAAGGCTCCCGGGGGCCGGGTGCGCGGCACCCCCATCCCCGCGAGACGCGGTCGCGGCTCACCCCGCGCCTCCCTCCCTCCGCGTCCGAGAAAACTGTGTTCAGGAGAGGCCCACCGGCCAGGGCACGTTAGGCGAGGGCGCGAAGGCTCCACCGTGTCCGCGTCGGGGGAGAGCGGCAGGCCCCGTCGCCCAGACCCCGGTCGCCACTGCGCAAAGCCGGGGCGCGGCGACCTTCCGGCCCGCACCCTCCCAGGCTGACGCCACCCGCACGGGTCGGCGGCCTCCGCCCTTACCCAGCGGAGGGTCGCCTGAATTCACGGTCAGACAGAGCGTCGCCATCTCCACGGCTCTGCGGGCCTAAGTGCGCCTGTCAAGCCGCCGAACCACCCCGGAGCCGCCGACAGCGAGCAGCTGCAACGTGGACGCGCTGGACGCTGCCGCAGCCTTCGCCCCGCCCCTGCGCGGAGGCCGCTACGCGCCGCGCACACCACGTGCGTCATCGCGGCGCGCCGTGTGCGACCACGAGCGTCATCGCGGCGCGCCGTTTGCGACCACGAGCGTCATCGCGGCGCGCCGTTTGCGTCCGTCGCGGGTGCCGGGGCCTTGGACCTTGACCCCTGGTCATCTAGGGACCGAAGGGCTACGTGGCTTTCCATGTCGCCCTGGCGACGACGCCAAAGTGGATGAGACTTACAATAAATACTTCGTAGAGCGAGGAAAGCAAGGGATGTGGCCGTTTCTACAGTGTGAGGGCCGTTCACACGAAGCACGAGCCAAAACACCCACAAGGTGTCGTGTGTTGTCGGGGGCCACTGTCTCTGGAAACACAGAAAACGTCCTGGAAGGACACACAGCAAGCCGACTGCCCTGGTTCCACTGAGGATGCGGGAAGCTCTGCTCGTGTTTCCTTTTTTTTTTTACCCCCAAAAAGATGTATTTTCAAGAGTTCATGCTTGAAACTAAGGGTTAAAAGAAAGGATTGATAAAAGGCCTTATTACTAAAGGCGCTGCCCCAACTTCTTGGCTTTGTTTGCCTGGACTGCATGAGCATGCCTTTCACAGGATGTTTTCTTCGCTTACATCCTCGTGACGTGTGTGTGTGTGTGTGTGTGTGTGTGTGTGTGTGTGTACACGTGCGCGATACTCCGGGGCTATGAGAGCTCTGGGGCTCCCAGACTTTCTCTCAACCCCCAAAGACACCCGTTTTTACTGGAGAGTGCTACTCAGATTAAATATGGGACTTGAGTGCTTAATGCAGCTGTAGAGAAGTTACCTGCCTGTCCCAACCCACCACTAAAGATCGCTGCGCCTTGATAGGCATCGCCAGCCTCCAGAGTAGGGAAGACACCGGCATCAGAACAGGACTGATGTCATACTGCGGGGCATTTCCATGAATGTCGGTTAACCCTTACCTTCCCATCAGCATCTCTAGGGATGAGATCGATAATCTCCTTTTATGAAGTTCTCCAGGTGATTCTATGCACAACAACCTGCCTCTCTACCTCCCTCTGTGGAAATTGATTTCTGTGTACCCTGCTAGCTCTTAACATTGTTTGCTGAAAAACCTTATCTTAGACATCTTTGGATTCCCTGCAGTGCCTAGCACCAACTGGGAGGCCTTCCTACTCTTCTCATAATTAGTACCAGGGAAAGGCCACAGAGCGATTGATTGCTGCAGGGGCGGAGGGAGTGATACAAAATTTACTTTGAAAAATATACCATAAGCAAAGGCAAGCATGATTTTACTGATCTAAGCATGATTGACTACGCTATTCTAAGCATGTATTTTGTTGCTGCCAAATGAAATAAATGGTCTGTAGAAGCTTGAAGATAAACTCACCATTGAGAAATAACATCCTGGTAAGATCACAGAATGGGGATTTGTGCTTACCTAAGTTCAAAGTGGAAGAGACCCATGACTTCAAGGCCATGCTGGGAGCCACTGGATGGTGGACACCTTCAGTCAACAGGACGCCAACTTCTTGGGAATGACCAAGAGCATCGGTATCATGGCGTCTAAAATCCTACACAAGTCCTGTGTGGAGATGACTGAGGAAGACTCTGGCATGGAAATTGTTCCAACATCATTACCAATTTTGAAAATTTTCATTGTTGAGAATTTCACTAAGCACAGTAGGACCAAGGGCATCCTCTTCTTTGACAGTCTCTTCCCCTTAGATGCTATTAGCCTGTCACTCCTTTTGGAAAAAGTTCAGAGTTGTTCCAGTAAATTGATTGCTAGAAATAACAGGTTCTCTTTATTTTTCTTTCAAATCTCATAGTCATCTCTAAGAATTTAATAATTAACTAGCATGTCTCTCTCTCTCTCCACCAACACATGTAAACCCACTTTGGCCATTAAAATTCCCTTTGGACAAAATCTTCAACTTCACGAGAAAGGAGTATTTCAATACTGTTATCTTCTAAATTTGAAATACTCTGTTTATGACCTGTTTTAAATAAACCAAAATTATATGTGCTCTTCAAACTTTCTAATAGACACCAACATTTCTCTGAATTTAGTAGGCTTTTGAGGGTAGAAATCTAGACTTTAAGAGTTCTAAATTAGATGTAGATTTTGAAATTAGGGGTAAAAGGCCCTAAATAAAGCCATACATGTGGATTAGATCATCTAATGAAAAAGCTCACCTAGAACATAATTAATATTGACATTTAAGGGACGGGAGATAAAGACCAAGAAAGGAGACTGAGTAGGAGTGGCTAGAAAAGGAAAGACGAAAATCAGGACGAGAAGAGAGTTCCAAGTGGGAGTGGCCAAAGGTGTCAAAAGAGGATTTGAGGCTAGATTACAGGAACTGTGCAAGATTATATTGTATTATCTTACCTAGTGAATTCTAACTTTAAATGATCAAACCACTTGGCTTAATCCAATAACAGAGAACTTTATTTAAAAGACTGGACAGATACCAGCTAGAATCAAATAATTTAAAGAAGCTTTTCTCATAAATCTGTTTCATCAACATACATAATAACATTTTCGTGTATTTATAACCGGAAAACTTTTAACATTACTATGAAAAACAAGAATGAGATTCAGGTAACAACTTGTGCTTCTGTGCCCTAAAGAAATCTGGTTTATACAATAGGAATGTTGATTATCAGTTGACCAGGATAGTCGGTTGGAACAAAATCTTTCTTTCATTTCTCCAAATAAAAGGAGGAAAAGAAATGTGACAGATTTTACAAATTCTCCAGATGTCAAAATTGATCTGGTTGATTATTATCAAGGAATTTTAAAATTCTAGTTTCTACTTCTAAGTAATTAAATATAAATCGCTGATCAACACTGAACAGAGTAAAGGTGGAGCTCTTAATTCCCTCCGATTCGTTTTAAAATCTATTAATTTGAGAACCAAGTCCTTTTCCTATAAGTAAATGAGATGTCCCTCTAAGGAACAAGAGCATTTTTAACAGATTCGGGAACTCGACTTGCATAGTAGTCATAATTCCTCAGGGCAGCCAGGACGCCTGCAGAGTTCATGTGCTTCACTTCCTTGTTATACTGCAGGGCATTTCCATGAATGTCGGTTAACTTGCCTACAGAAAAAAACATCAATACAATGTCAATGTAGACACATTCTGTGTCTAGTTATTTTTAAGTGCCTCTTGCTTTCCTATGCAATAGCCAATTAATTCCGGATAAAATAAGGAAGATAATGGTTCAGTGTGAATTCACTTGAAATTTAAGACTACAGAACAATTTTGACTGATTTTCATTAAAATAATTTTATTTAGCATTTTCGGTTAATATTTCTCAGTACCAACTAATTTCTCTTTTCCTGAGTTGATTACTTTTCCTGTTGGTTATATTCCATCACCACTATCCCCATTTTCAAAAGTGATTTTTTTATTCTACTGTTTAACATTGAACAATTTATGTTCATAAAATACATCTGTATTATGTTACAGCTTCTTTTAACATTCTAATGAGAATATATCATGATGAATTTAACCTCCTTGTCATGTAATATGTTAATGAGATATTGATATAATAATATACTAGGAGAAATGATACAATAAAAAAATCAAGTGTTTAAGAGTAGATGTGACCTAATGTCTATTTGAAATTGAAAAATCATCTTACTATGTATATAGTTGTAATATAGTTTCAGTCAGACTTAAAAAATGTTAACTCTGACCTTTAGCACTAGAACTGAGATATTTCCCAATATTCACTTAAAAGAAACTGAGACGATAACGCATATTTTGCTTTTCAAGAAAAAAATCTAAAATTAAAGCTGTAAATTTTAAAAGACTTGATTAAATTAACTATATGCAGATCAAGGTCCAAAAGAGAAACTATAACTAAAGAAAAATGAATTGGCTGAAAGTCTATTTTTCTCCCCTATGAAATGTGGGGGTTGGACTGGATAATCTCTAACTATCCTAAGACTCTAGGAAAAGTAATATTACTGAAATATTATGTCTTAGCCTAATATAAGAATGATATAAAAACTGTAATTCTGCAAAATAAAATGGACTAACCTCCCACAGCATGTAAAATAACTTCTGGAGCACAGGTATCCCACTTCTTACATCCAGGACTTGCAAATACATAAGCAGAGGCTTTGCCTTCAATCAACTGAATAATCTGTAAGGTTAAACATAATTATCCCTCAACCATGAAATGAATGAGGTACAAGTAAGAAAAAATTGCTCATTTCTATCAAGTGTATTTCAGTTCCTTTGTCAGACTCCACTTGGGTTAAAGCCTTTAGCAGGTTTAAATGACAAGAGTATTATGAAGAAACGTAAAATACGTACATAATAATATAGTCATGTGAGGGGAAAAAAGTGGTCAATAAGCTATAAAGAGCATAACTGAACAGTCTCCATATTCCAAGTTTGATAAAATAAAGTTTTTTTTAAATGTTGTTTTTCCTTCTTACTGTAAAAACTATATTGTAGAAACGCTGAAGTTTTTCAATCAGGTAAACAATTGACCGTTATTATGTAAAAGATAGAGAAATACCAACTACTGCAATAATGTATAAATTGTAATAAGTCCTAACAGATGTGTGATGCTGATTAGTCTAACAAGTAATTTCGTAAGTCAACAGGATCATATCTATTGCTATTTCCACTACCAAAATATACATTTTTAGGGAGTCACCTTAACAATTCCTGTAATACTCTAATAAAACTGAAGTTACTGATGAAAATTGCATGACTCAAAACAATGACTTGCCATTAGTCCCTTGACTTCTTTTAGTTATACTGTCAAATGATTAGTACTATAAAACTCAGACTTTAAATATTCAGATGAAGAGACCAGACTGGGAGAATGAGGAAAATCTCAGTGAATACAACGTAACTAATTATTCCTTTCAGTGCTATTTAAGAACACCTTCAAATAATTAAATCAGGCTTTTGAGTAAAAGGATTTTCTTTCATTTAACAAGTATTTGTCATATCTTATTACATGCCAAGAACTCTGCCAGTATATTTTTTGAGGGAAGAGGGGCTGCAGCCTCCACTGGATTCTCAAGGAGGTCCTTGATGTAAAAGTTAATAACTACCCACTAGGGTCTTTTCACAGGAGAAAAGGTGGGGGGTGTTGTGTAAGATGGGGCCTTTGTTCCTAAGGAGAAGGTGCCCCTTGGGAATATAAGAGATAATGGGGTTTTGTGGTTACAAAAGTAGGGGCAAAGAGAAATCATATTCCAGTGAATACTGGAATGAGTATATTTTCACTTTGAAATGTTTCAGATTTTTTTTCAAAACACTGTTACTTTGAAACTCACATCTATCATCCTCTTATCAGTAAATGCTTTTAGAAAAATCTAAAAATAGTTAGTTATTGCTTCCAGTAGGAGGAGAAATTAATTCCACTCAGTCCAATAAATATTTATTATTTGCCTTCCTGCTGCCAGGCACACAAGTGTAAAATGCACGTGTATCAGGAACTATATGCAGCTCAGTATCAGCAGGGCCTAGGTTATGTGCTGGGGGATGGCGGGAGATGAGGCTTGGGGGTGCTGAGGCATCAGGATATAGAGGAATTTTCATTCCATTCTCATGGTCCTAGATTTTAAATTATTGTAAAGGGGAAACATCCAAGGATTGGGGGAAGGAAGTAACATATGGTAAGTTTTGCATTTTTAATTGTTCTCGGGGCCTTGTGAAGACTGAGGTGAAACAGGGAGACCACTTTGGAAGGTACTGTAAAGTCTGGGTGATGGATGATGACAGGCGTCAATTAGAGCACTGGTGGCTGAGATGGATAAGAGGAGACATTAGGAAAGAATTAGGAAAGAAGATCCATAGGTAAGACCGGATTGATAAGATGTAAGGAAAGAAAGAATTCAGGATGACTTTTAGGTGTCTGGCTGAAACACTGGGGCAAATGGTGGTGCCATTAACCAGATAGGAACTAGGGAGAGGAACACATCTGGGGGAAGGTAGAAAGAGGATGAGCTGAAACTGGACATGTTGAATTTGAGATGTCATCATGATGCTATCAAGGGGGCAATCACGTGAGAAGCGATCAGGGCTAGGGATGGAGTTCACACTGTGTTCCATTTCACACCCAGGCTGGCAGCCCAGATGAAGGAGTAGGGGGAGGATCCAGGAGGGGGTGAGCAAGCCCATCCTCAGAGTCTCTAGAAGACAGGTCTAGGAAGTAATCCAAGAGGGTCCTTGAGAAAATAAGGGCTGGCAAGAGGCAGGGGGTCTTATCTTAACAACTGAATTCTCTTAGATAAAAAAGAATTGAACCTTGATATTTTTGAAAAATTCAATTGCTGCTGAAATGTGCCTTGAATGGCAAATTACAATCTTTAATGTCTTCTCCCAAACTCTTATTTCACATGTCTCAAAAGCTCAGTATGTCTTTCAGTGATTCAGGTGCATTTCAGAGTGGATGGCAGACCTGCTCCGTACCTTATTTCCTGCTCCTCCCACTCGCAACACATCATCAGGATTCATGGCAGTAACACAGTCAGTAACCAGCTTGTTGCTATGGGATCGGGTCGTCGTGATAATGTGTTTCCCAGCAGGCACTTCTTTCAGCTGAAACCCAAAGGCACCTAAACCTAAAACTCCCCAGATTGTCCTTCCCAACATAGCATCTGGTCCTGCCTATGGAAATGGGTAAAACAGTAGCAAAACTTGTCATTATGTTAGCCATCAATAGGATAGTTACATTAGCATCTTCATTTTTAAAAACTAAAACATATTATCAAGTACGAAAACAATATCATTGACACACAGATTTTCTCCAGAGAATCAACTGATTATTCTCATTGTTGCTTTGGTTGATAATTGGGTTTCCAAGGTACTAAAGGGAACTTTTGGTCATTCCCTGCAGTCCTCAGAAAAGGAAACATTGTATGATTCCTATTGCTCTCTGATTATCAAATAATCTCATTATTGTCTTTGAAATGGCTCTTCGCCAAGGGTACAGAAGTCTCCAGGAAACGATACACTGTGTATTGATGACTACTTTTCAATATCCAAGAAACAATAAGGATCATGTTATTTTGGGAATAGGTAACGGTGATAATGCATTTTGCTACTATCGAGACGGAGCAACTGAATAGGCTGGTACTGAAGAGTAGCCATGGATAATGGGGGTCAAGGTCAAAGATTTTACTGGCAATTATGGTAGTAAAATGACAATGACAACACAACCTTAGAATCTGTTATTTTCCTTTGCAGAACTCAAAGAATTTGCAACCACATTGTTCTAACTGTACACTTCATACAGAAAAACGTAAACTGTATTTCATTGAAAGTAAAACTGATACATAAAATGATTAACACAAAGTATCAAAGTACAATTATGTAACATAATATACATTGTGGACATACAGACACGAGGTCGCACAAACTTTCCACTGTGCACGTACATTTTGCTGGATATTTAACATGTACCAGGCATCATACTAAGAGCTTTACATATATCATCTCATTTAATCTCTAAAAGAACCCCAGGAAGTAGGTCTTACCATCCTTATTTTATAGATGAGAAAAATGAGATTGGAATCTTTATGTCACCTGATCACGGACTCGAGGAAAATCATAACCACACTTAGGCTCAGGTGTACTCAAGGCCAATATCCCTCCTCATTAAACTACAGTTTATTATCAAAACGCTTTCAAACACATCATCTTATTTGTCCTAATAGCAGTACCCTGGGGGTTGTTATAGCGATACAAGCTTATGTGGCAGGTTGGATTCCTGGGGAAGCAGAGTCTGAGATAGACAGGGTGTTTATTAAGAAATGCCTTTGGGATCAACACCGTGCAAGGGAGGGATGGCAGCATGAGTGGACAGAGGGAGAAACTGAGCTGCGACGCAGACCTAACAATAGCTTCAGATGCTAAGACTGCATTATCATTGTCATTTTACTACCACACTGACCCTAGGGGGAGCTCTGGAGCTAGCATGGCTCTCCAAGGCTGCACCAAATGCGAGGAAACGCCAGGCCTTTGTATCCCTGCAGCAATCAGTCACTGGCAATGGGAAGAAGTCACAGTCATGGGAAGAAGTGTGTCACTGGGCGAAGCAGCTCTTTACAGGTGAGGCAGTCCCTGAAGAGGTGGCAGCTGAAGGGTGTCTGCTGCTAGCACTCCCTGCAAATAGGGCGATAAGCACTGGGGGGGGGTCAATATATGTTTATTTGCTTCCTCTGTTCCCTCGATTCTGTACTACGGGAGAGGCTGGAGTCTGAAAAGCACAGACGGGGCTTTCCTGTGGCTCTGGGTGCTCATTAAGCTTCAGCATGATTGCCGAGATTAATTTCATACACTCAAGAAACCTACTTATTAATCCAGGTCTCCAGTTATTCTGAAAAAAAAGGAAAGCATTCCAAATAGTGGACATGAGTATTCGGGTCCCTAAAAAGTCGTATTTCCTCGGTAAGTGAATGTGGAGGCAAAGAGGAGGGGACCAAGGAATGTGGCACCCCGGTGACGTAAACGCAGTTGCTCCCTCAGTCTCTCTCACTGCCTGTCCGTCAAAGTCTCTACACCAACTTTCTGGGGGTAAAGAAGGCTGATATTCTCATCTTACTGATGAGTTAAGTCCCATAACGGTTAAGAAGCTCCGATATAGAGAGACTGGGTTTCTTTGCACTGAGCCATACTATTTCCTCTCAGTGCCTACAAACTGCGATATCTGTTAGACGTAATCATGGAGTTTTAATTGTTAAAAGTCCTTTATCTGGCTTAAGAGAGCAATTTAAAGTAATGGGAAAGAGCTCGGACCAGGGTTTGAATCCCAGATCTGCCACTGACAAACCCTGGGGTGACCCAGGGTATGTCACTTGCCTGTTTCCTTTTCTTTAAAATGGGGAAGGTTTCCTTAAAGGATAAAGGTGAGTATTAAATGAGATAATGCATGTGAATCCTTTGAGGCTGGCAGTATGCAGTAAGCTTTTGATAAATGTTAGCTATTATAAGGATGACGATTATTTAAAATTGAATAGTCAGCCTTGTATACTACCAAGAGAGCTGAACAATTTTCTATTTCTTGCACTAAATTTTAAGGCATTAGCAACAGAGAAGGAAGAGAAAGGAAAAAGAGAGTGTAAAGACAGAAAGTGGTAAAGAGACAGGTAACAATGGGGAAAAGCAGACAGGACAAAATGAACTGGTACGTGCAATGGAAAATGACTAGCTGGGGTACAAGTTGCCTACCTCTTTTCCTCCTACTAGTAGAGGCAAAACCCCAGCTAGTTTTCTCACCTTTGCTTCATTCCTGTGTTCCCTTAACTTCTGCTTTCCATTGTTCTGTGGAAAATGAATACAGTTTTTCTAATCTCAGAAAAAAAGTGATGGAAATGTTAACAACTTCTAAGCACTCGAATCTTTTTCTTAATGAAATGTGCCATGTGTTACAATGTTATCTATGAATGAAATGCTTCTCTTTTAAGTAACAGTATCAACGTACTTTGAAGTTTACATAATAACCACAAAGTTTTATCTGTACATACTAATGTATAAAGAGTAAACATGTTAAAAGAATTAATGGACCCTTAAACAATTCAACATAAGAGACTTTCCCAATACTGCAAAACTATTTATGCTAAGTAATCCTAAGAAGCACAATTATAAATACAACTTTATACTCAATCAAATGGTGGAATAAAACAAATTAATCTTAGATGTACAGAGTAATCCTGCTGTTAACGCAAATGGAAATTCAGAAGTAATATTCCCTACTCTGGTTACTTGTTTCTCTGAACTTCTGTCAAGGTCACACTAATGTAAATACCATAGGTATTTGATCTCAATTTCCTTTAACATTCAATGTGATTTAATGATATATTCCTGCTTTGGAATTACATTAACCTCTTGCTTCTAAGGAAGACAATTTCTTGAAATTATAACAGAAAGTCAAAGTAGATTAGAAAGAAAAATAAGAGAAAAGAATGCAAGAGCATATTTGGTTCTGCTATCAATGCTGACTACCATTTAGGCACTCTGTAGTATTACCTGGAAAACAACATGATTACCATCATTCTGGGCTGAAATGGTTCATTTCTTCTGTGTGCTTCAAGAACCACCTGTAAATCAGGTGTCTCAGTGACCAAGCTAATCCAAGAACCATATCACTAATTTCCAAACTTTTGCATTTGAATCATAAGGCATACATAAAAAATATATGCAATAAACAGTGTGTCTGTGTACACATATCCATGCATACTATACATTCCTAGCATCAATGCCCCCGGAGGTTCTGATTCAGTAGGTCTGGAGTGTAACCTGAGAATCTGTATTTTGAAAAGATGACTTCATGTGCAACCAAACTACAAATCACTGGATTCGCTAATAACGGAAATCATGCAACACTATAATTATTCACCTAATAAAATATTTTTGTGTCCATTATAGCAATACCTGGTAGTTGTAATATGGCTGGTTAATAACTCCTGCTATGGCTTTCCCTTCATAAGCAATTCCAATAAGAACTGTTACGTTGTCAAGAAGACCTATAAAGAAGAAATAAATATCAATTACACAACTTTCTCATGTTATGACTCCTCATCAGCACATCAATTGCTCCAAGTTATTTTTGCAGTAAAGGTAAGGGATTTGCAATGATTCATCCATGATCAATCCTACTTCTGGTAAAATACACAAATTATGAGAGAGAGCTGGCCAGAGACAAAAGTAGGGTCTACTGTACTTAACTGATTTGATGCACAGGGTCTCATTGATACAATTTGGAAAGTAGTCAAATAAACCAGCCATAACTCCACAAACATTAGATTCCTCTGTTCCCTCTCAGCCACCATCCACCTCACACCTGCCTGCTGGCTCTCTCTCTATTGCAGGATTACGCTCTAAACTTGCATTTCAAGCCTCTAAAGTAAGGTTTTGCAAAGTGGAGTCCATAGACTACCAAACAGCATTAGAATTCACTGGTGTTATTTTTACAATACCGATTCTCAGGCTCCTTCCTGAGCTAGTGAATCCAAATCTCTGCAGGTGGGGGTGCTGTGTTGGTGCTCAGACACACGCTACAGCTGGCTACAGTTTCCGTATTTCTCAGGGGAGTAGAGATGTTTTCAGCACACATACATACACATGCACACACACGCTCAGCGTGGGTAACTCATAGGTATGTCTCATCCAAGGACAGAGAGAGTTTTTTCTAGTAGTTATGAGGAATTTTCTTTTTTCAAGCTATGAAGCTAAGAACCAACATATGTAAACCTACATAGATCTTTATTTCAGAAATAAAACTCTAAGTTAATGCTACACTCTTAAAACCTAAAACTCTGGGTCTCAGCCTGGTCTTTCTTACTTTAATGTTGCCAGCTTTATTTGAATTTGCTGCCTTATAATTTTTCTCATCTTCTCAGATAATTTTAGAAAGGAGAAAGACTATACTGTGTTTTGAAACCCACATTTAAAGGTGAGACTGTGAAGTGAGATAGCGGTTCACAGACGAGGAGATCGTGCGTGGGGCAGAACAAGAGCAGCACAGCTGACCTTTTCAATGGTTTTCTACCCCAATAACGCTGGGAGGTTCAGGAAAGTCCCTTTGGCAACACTGGTTTAATGTCAGCTGTTCTCACCAGAGGGACATTAGAATTGTGGGGCTGTGGAGTCACATTTGAAGGACTTGAATTTTCTCCCTCTGTTTTGACAATTACTGATGTATAACAACAGTTAGCTAGGATGGGCACAAACACAGCTTTAGGACACAGACATGAAATACGACACTGGCTTTTCATACAACATGTGAAATAGTAAATGTTTACAACCAAACATATTCTAGTCCTAGTGCTGTCAAATCCAAATCTAAAAGAGATACCGACCTTCAGTATATTCCTTGGTACCGTCCAGAGGATCCACCCAGACCACAAGCTAAAAAAAGAAAATATCCAAATTAAGCACACAAAATAGAAAACATAAGTTTAAATAGATTAACTGAAACTACCCTTTTTTTCATTTTTGACATTATATTATGGATGGCTTAAATCAATGTCATCAGTTTTTAACAGTAAAAAAAAAACCAAAAACCTATTGTTTTGTAATAATGGAAAAAGTCCAATTAGAGAAAAGCCCTATTTAAGAATTTTAAATATGAAATGCTTAAATGATAAAAGCTTATTGTCACCTGAACATTAAACACAATGCCATGAACACACAGAACTCTAGAGGGTGGTACAGGGAAAACTGTGACATGGCACCAAAATATTTTGAACAATATGTGGTTGCTACTCATTTTTATATATAAATGCTTATTTTTTAAAAAAATGACAGTCCGAGGAACTTAAGGTCACCGTATATACATGGCAAAGAAAATTAAATGATTTATAACACTGACAGTAGACTAAAAAAAAAAGAAATCCCTTCTACTTAGGACTTTTAACGTGATTCAGGATACGCAGCATTTAACCACGAGAATTATAATGCTTGATGTGAATTTTTGAGGGAGGGCCTATTTCTGACGGAAGACACCCCGTCTCATTTTCTTTATATCTTCCGTACCACAGAGCAAAGTGCCTTACTCATAGTAAGTCTTTAATGAATGTGTGTTAAATAAATTAGTTATCTGAAGTCACAGATTTAATATAAGCAACTATAAAAAGGGAGCAAGTTGATTTTTATGGCCTCCCCAAAATAGAAGGTAGTGATCTGTTTCGTCTCCTTCTAGCCCCAATCACCAATGAACTGTTTTACTACCAAATGTACTCAATAACACGTTAGATGTTCTCCCTGAAAGCATTTTTAATGATAGTTTTAGAGCAGGGAAGAAACCAGTAGCATGAGAAACTGAACTCTCAACTAGTAAGTCACACAGCCCACATGGTTGCCTGATACTCTACGTTGGCTCTGAAGGATTTCAAGTTCCTGGTTTCCCCTGTTTTACAACTACCAACTTTTCATCATTACAGGCAAATTTTGTTTCCTTTACTGCAGCAAAAACCAAAGATCAACAGACAAATAATAACGGGGATCATACATCTTCCTCTTTAATAGTACTGTACTGTGACGGGCATGGCTGCTTGAGTATTTCTTCCCACTGACCATCTTCAATCAGCTCTTGATCCACTTCCTCAGCAGGCAAATCCTAAAGCAGAGAACATGAGGGTTACGGAAGCTGTTTCAAGTTTACAAAGTACCCCTCATCTCAGCAATGCAGCATCACAGGTTTCAGAGTTCTACCACTATGTTTAAAGCTTTAAAGCAAATCCAATAAAACTGCAAAGATAACCATATATGGTTCATCACAGTTGATTACAACGGTCCCAACTTCATTATCCTGAAGAGCATTTAAAAAGAAAGGAAGTTTTAAGTATGATAAACTTTTTTTAAGTAAGTGGCCCTGACATCAGATACTTCTACTCTCTCAATTACATGAGATATCACTTCCTTCACTTTCACAGCGTTACAGCCTTTGGATAAGTAAGCAAGTACGCCTAATTAAAAAAAAAAAAAAAAAAAAGAGCAAAATCCATTTTATTCCAAAGTTCTAGAACATGGCCCATCTTATAGTTTGTATGCTGAATATTATTAAAAGTAACCATATCTTCAATGGTCAAGAATTGAGACATCTGACCTAGACGTGAACGAAAATAGTTCACAATCAGACATTTCCTTCAAGTCCAAGGAATATCATACTCATTTCTGTGTTAAAATACTAGATATAATGCTTGAAATCATTATAGTGGTGTATAAGTCATTAAAATGGCAATTATAAATCCATATTGGTAAACAGGCCATAGAAAGAATATTATCTCCCTGACATGTCTTACCTCTTCCCCTATAATCGTCAGTTTAGGGAATTTCCGTGCCAGTGAAGAGCATATGCTCCTTTGTGCCAGTCGGTCAGCTTTGGTCTGCAGGTCTGTTGGACAGCTCTGCAACAAAGAATGCAAATTTTAGCAGAACTGAAATGAAATAAGTTGCCCTGATTCCTAAGGCATGAGTGTCTGTATCATTTAAATTACACTGCCTGTTTTTATTTACATTCATGGAACTTAACATCAAATAAGTCAACGAGTTTCTTGGCTTGGTTATTCTCATGGGAAGTACAGTGGTTAGAGTTTGGAAAGGAGCTTTGAAATCATTAAACATTTTCTCCCCCGGTTCAGAAATTCCTTTCATAAGATCTCTAGATAAATCTTTTGCTTAAACAGATTAAGAGATAGGAAATTCATTACTTTTCAAGGCAGTCAAAGCTAAAAACTGGAAGTTCAGTTATTTGAAATATTCCTTATATGGACCCTTCTATAATTTCCACTCACTAATCCTAATTCTAATAATTCAAAAGGTCCTCAGGATGATTCACTGGTGTATAGAAAAAAATAATTCTAAAATATAAAAATGAACAGCAGTACTACTTAATATATAGCTCACCTACGGCACTCTTAATCCATAGGTCAGATAGTGGCGCTAGTGAAAGACAGTGGAAACTCTTACAATTGAAAGCCACAACCTCCTGGGTCAGTTTGCTCTGAGAGGATTAGGACATGCTGCAATTGATGTATGCCTGCTTAGGTCAATTTACAGAGTATCTTAAATAGTAGAATTTTTACAATGCTTTGCAATGAGCTAAGCAATGATCATGAAAGTCAACTCTTTTATGCCACACTGAAGTTTGCTGGTTATCTCAATGCAAAGTACTATTCTGCTAAAAGGTAGTGCCACAAAGGCAGAGCTCTTTGTTTTATTCCCTAAAGAATTATGTCTGGCACACAGTACGTGCTCTATAAATAACTGTTGACTGAAACGTCTCAAAATAATTGTTCAATGTGAAGATGACTTACATATCAATCAAATTTAGATACCAGGGATCTAGCGAGAAAAAGTCACACTGACAGCCATTTAATTATATGAAAAAAGGAAGGTACCCCAGCTCTTTTCTTCTCTAGGATAAATATTTCCTGTTCTTTCTCCTGGCATTCTGCAATCTGTACAAGGGAGCCACTGATTATTTCAACTGTTCAAGTCTATCCAGATTATTATAGCCTTGAGCTAAACGTTAAGGAACAACAATGAAGTTGGTATGAAATGAGATGAGATGAGATGAGATGTTATTAGTACCTTCTCCACAATACCCAGGTCTCCTTCAGCAATAACACGTCTGACTATGGTTCCTGCCTTCTGAGCAATAGAGTATGCTGAGGCTACCAACCGCATCAACACAGTGTGACTGGAAGCCATGACGAGCCCTAAAGGGAGATGGAGAGAACGTTGTTACTTTCAAAGTCAAGTACTGGTTTCAGTTACTTGAATTCAATTCAACACATTTACTTATTAAGTGCTTACTTGGGACTGCCCCAATTAACTCTGTGGATTCTTCAATAAATGTTTACTAAAAGGGACTTGCAAAAAACTCCACTTCAGCATTAGCTCTCTCAATTCTCTAGTATTCTTTCTCTCTGCAGACGGGACATTTTGAAGCATAAGGGAAACTGGCCCAGGCCTACAAGCAAGTGAAAAAGGTTTATGTATGAGACGTATAACACGCAAAGACCGCGGAAAGTGTTCCAGGGGCTAAAAATATATAACATCTGCCACGAAGAGCTAATATTTTGGGGGGTTGAGGGTAAAATATGGAAACCTAAAGTCTATAAATAAAGCTGGTAAGTGCCAAGGGACGTATGAATAGCATAATACGTGTGGGTGGAGAAATTAAAAACGGGAGGGAATGCATGTGGTTACAATTAGTTTCTGAAAAATTAATGAATATTCCTTTGGAGATTAAATAACATTTAATCTGCTGATTATTACCATCTTCATTAGTAGCTAAATAAAGAGAACAAACAATATAACGAATTGAAGTGAAGACCAATTATGTAGAAAAATAATGAGTGTCAGAGTAGTTCCTGGCCCTAATGAAAAAATCTGGAGAAAACGGCCTTTAGGATGAAGTATATTCACTTTTAAAAATACACATTCAAACCCTGCAGCTTTAGTGACTGTTCTGCTGCTGGGATACACCAACTAGATTCCCTTCTAGACATTTCTCTGTTGCTAAGTGTTGCCAATGGATGGCCTTTAGCAGCCACTGTTCTTTGGGAATTGAGAAGAGCCACTTAAACTAAAACTGGTCAACCAATGGATGTAAAGGCCACTCCCCACTCCGACTGGGCTGTTGCCTCAACTGATGGCCCATCCTAGCTTTTGAATGCCCAGGGCGGTCAGTTGAGGCCTTAGCTGCGAATGCATCATGGCCCGACTTCTCCCCCCACCACCTTCAATCCAACCTCTTTCCTTTCCCTCCCACAAGTGATCCCAAGAACACTCCCCAATTAACCTCTTGTACTTTATCTCTGCCTTAGGGTATTTACGGGGAACTAACCTACGACAAAAACTTTCCCCCCTCTAATCAAATCAAGTCAACATGATTTCAATGCAATAAGAGAGCACAATACAGAATATAAAGGACATTGTAAACCTCAATTCAGTCATAGTCATCCTTCTGCCACTAATTTCTGCGTATTTGACTTGATGCGCCTTTGACCCTCTTTACATCTTTTTTCTATCATCCACATTCTGTTCACGGGGATTATGAACATAAATAAATGACATTAAATGAGTGACGTGCTTGAAACCATTCAGAAGAAAGACAGAATTGAAACTGATGTGAGGTCATGAATATCATATTGTAACCAACAGCAGTCTGGAATTAAGATGGAAATAAAGTGGCTTTCAATGACTTTGAATTCTCTTTATCTTATAACATCATAATCAGGCTATACTTATTTTCTTGGTATACTAAGTGTTACATGTGGAAAAACTGGTTATGATAATTAATAATTCAGGAACACCTCAAATAGAAATCAGGAGAAATAATTTAGCAAACACTTTGTTGGCCTTATCTCTATTCCCTTATATCTATGACCAGCCGTATGATTTATTCTGTACTGGAAAAGGCAGTCTTCAGACAACTAATGTATGCTACCCAGATGTCTTAACCACTGAAGATATTTTAATGTGTTGGTATGTACATTCAGCCCCCATCTTATAACGATTTGTGAAAGGCAGATCAGTTTCTCTCACTGTTGTTCTAATTGTTGACAGATATCATTTACCTTTGAGCCAGTTGAGCAATCATTACAGCCTTACCAGGCTTCGTATATCACTAAACCACTTCCCTTTATGTTTGCCAAGTCCACAGTATTTTCTTACAAGAAAAACTTGTAGCGTTGTCTATTATATTCCTTATAAAATGTATACTATATTTATAAACCACCATTTAAAGCTAACATCGGTTTTAAGTGAATGTAAAAAATTAGGTTTGGTGCAAAGCACAACAATGATTTGTACATAGATCTGCAAATCAATTTTAGTTGGAGAATAGGAAAAGGTTTCTACCATTTTTTCTGAAGTACGTCATTGATCCAAACTGAATTAGTAATGAAATGTTATGTCCTAATATGCCTTCAAGCCCTGATATTTTTCTTACATATTTTTAAACCAATGACTATAATTTTGGGTCTCTGTATAAAGAAAATGTAGCTAATCACATTATCAAAATGCAAAATCTGTAAAAGAGGTTCCTATTAGTCCTTTGAATTGTGCCGCTTCCCAGACTCCACATGAGAATATCCTGTTGATGGTACAAGTGGATACAGAGCAAGGTCAAAAGCTACCTGCAAGTTCATCACTTCCTACAGCAGTTGAACTTACACTCACTGTACTTCCTTCTCTACCCGTTTTACACCCCGGGGTCCTAAAACACTACCTCTGTGACCATGTCTTTCTGTTGTGAGCATGGCTTTGTGAAGCTAACTCAGAAAACAGCATAGTGATTAAAATCACAGGCATTGGAGCCAACTGCCTGGGTTCAAATCCTGTGTGACCTTGGGAAAGCCACTTAAATTCTCTGTGCCTTAATCTGGAAATCACATTGGTTATCACATTACAGCCTCAGGATCAAAATAATGTTGCAAAAGCAATGGAAGGGCAGTGTTAAGGGCAAAAAAACTTCCTATCGCTTTTGCAACATTCTTTTGACCCCGAGATTGTAATGTGATAACCAACACGATTTACAAACGAGCTCACTGTTGTTACATAAAGGGCTTTTATATATCAATATGTAAACGATGAAAAATAGGAAAATGAGCAAGGGACACGAACAGGTAATTCCTAGAAAAAGAAAAGCAATGGCGGTTAAATGCATGAAATGCTCAACTTCACTGATGATGAAAGAAATTCAAAGTAAAACAACGGGAAATGATTGTCGGTTTTTAAGATTGGCCCGGATAAGAAAGTTAGCCCCATGTTGGCTGGAGTGCGAGGGTACATTCTCCTGACCGTTGTCAGCAAGGCTGTCAAGTGGTGAAACCTCTTAGAGACGTTATGAAAATCTTATTGACAGTGAAAATGCACACCCACGTGTTGCAAAAGTAAAACATACCGTTGTGTATATTTTCGGGGAAACGTAAATACATCAAGCCAGTCTACCAACATGGAGGAAAAGGCAATAGGAAAAATGCCTGCTATTTTCATGCAATTTCATGTTAGGCCTGAGACAGTCTCTAAATTTGGGCGCTGCCACCAACCCACTGCCCAGGTTTGCGTGGTGGTGTCCACACTGTATGGGCCACAAACAGTCCCCCGCGCACGAAAACAAAAGCACAGACACACAGTTACAATGCTGACACTCCCGAATCTACGTCCGACACAGGAATATATACCTGGAGAGGCAATCAGAGTCACGTTATTTTTTTTTTTCTTTTTTCTTTTTTCTTTTTTTTCTTTTTTTTTTTTTTTTTTTACCATAAATCCCTGACTCTCTGCATATCTGTGCAAAGGGGTGGAGTTAGGGAACCAATGAACGCCTCGGACCTGCCTAGATGTGCCCTTGCCCTGACCGCAGGGGAGAAACTCACGGTGACAAGCCTGGAACAAGGTTAGGCGAAAGACACTTCAGGGATAAATAACCCCCAGAAAGCGTTATTAAGCAACAGGTCCCTCGTCGCGTCCAGCACGGCTCTCTTCTAGTCAATAGGACGTCTGTGGACGCCGGACCAACCTATCTCAGCTACTACGCATGCGGGAAAGGCGGCGCAGGCGCAGGGCAGCTGCCACCCGGCGTGGACTCCCGATCCGCCGGAAACTCCACTTCTCCGTGTTTTCTTCAAGCTCTAACGTCGGCGCAAGTTGCCTAGCCCTCATTGTACACACGGTGCATTCCCTCTTATAATGGTCTTTGGGTTAACGATGTCGCCCTGCTGCGGCGGGCGGCAGCTTCACCTAACCACGACACCTCCATCTCCCCTCCAAACAACACAGCAACTTTATGCAGAATTGTTACTAGGGCTTACCTTTTTTTTTTTTTTTTTTTTTTTTTTGATAACAGTCATCATTTTCTTAAATGGGTCTGTGACCCTTTGCATTTGCCTGCAGATAGGTACTGAGATTGCCTCTCTTCCTGGTCAGGTGTACCATATTAATGGCTTTTTTTTTTCTTTTTGAAGCATAGAAGACATGTTTATGATTCTTATTGCGCTGCCAAAAGTAAAAACAAGCAAAAGTCTTTTTTATTCATTTAGGCATTCACCATATATTTGAGGAGCACACCTGTACCTGCTTTGTATTGCCTGCGTGTGGGAGCCAGGTATGCGATAAGAAGAGCAGAGAGAATAGCCAACGATTCTTTTTTCAGTATTAAAAAGCAAGGCACTGATTAGAATATATAACAAATAACGTGCAGTAAGATGTCAGAGTTCATAGTAAACATACCATAACAGTAAATGTAAATTGTTTAAACTCCTCCACTTAAAGACAAATTCTCCAATTGCTTAGAAAACAAAATCCATTACAGGTATACCTCATTTTATTGTGTTTCACTGGTGTGCTTTGTTTTGTTTTGTTTTTAAATAAATTGAAGGCAAAACTTTGCACGAGCAAAAAGATTACAACTCCCTTCGTTGCAATACTTGCTTTATTATGGTGGTCTGGAACAAAATCTGCAATATCTCCAAGGTATGGCAGTATTTTATCAGATAGAGTAGAATTCAGAACAAGAAAAATTATCAAAAGGAACAGTACTTTGTATTGTTAGAAGTGTCCTTTGTATCAATTATTGACCCCAAGAAGGATTATACAAGAATGACTCCTTGTGGTTTGCTGAGCTCAAAATCATAACCAGAGTTTAGGAGCCACTGCTGGCAGAGGCCTCTCACGCACTTTGCATTTCAGGGAAAAGCCAGAGTTGTCAGCCTTCTGCACTGTGCTCCTGCCATCTCAGCTGACCCTCATAAAGAAGTTCCTGGTATTGCCTTTCAAGCAATGGGCTGAGTCCTGTCCAAAGCAATCAGAAATGCACAGATATATCCTCATTTGTATCATAACTGACCAATCAGAGCAGCTCCATAATGACCAATCAGAATGCACAACATGATTCTGACCAATCAGAACAGTGCCATTTGAACCAATCAAACTGCAAATTTGGATTCCTCATTTGCATAAAATTGGTCCATTCTGGGACCAGGGTGGGTACTTTCTCTATAAAATGGGCTGTCCTGGTGCCTCAGGGGAGCATACATATGTTTTAGTTTCCTCTGGAGGTTGCGTGGGTCTCAGGTGGGCAAACTTCAACTGGAAAAAGTCTCTCTTTTTACAGCATCCCAGGTTGGGAACTCCTGTTGGCATTGGATTGGTGGCAGCAAAATTTTGTTGACACAATAAAGATACTACTTTATTTTTATACATTTTAAAATTAAATAAGTAATTTATGACTACATCCTCATTGTTAAAAAGATGCAAAGAATGCATCTGTCTAGTCCTTTTTTTAGAGCATAGATCTTTAGACTGGAGTTTTGTTTTATCTCTCTGGATAACGCAGAGCGTAATGTACTATCTAGTTGTCAAATGCAGACACTTATTAAAACTCTAAGCACAGAATCCTTATAAATTTTTCCCCACCATTTTACACTTGTTTTAGCTTCACCCAATTCAACAGCAGTTTGTCTTCGGTTTTTAGAGACATGTCTTTACTGGGCTTTCCAGAGCTTTCAGCTTTTCATAAAAGTAATTACTTTTGCATTAGGAAAAAACAACAACATTGGTTTTGGGGAGAGTAGTTAGTGAATGATTTTTGTTTCTGTGTGCTTTTATGTAACTCCCAAACGTTTGTAATGAGAAACAAATACAGTGGTACCTCGGTTTTTGAACGTAATCCACAAGTTCTGAAACGTTTGAAAACAGCCGACAGCTAGGCCTCAAGATCTTGCACTCAGTGGAAGCCGTGTGACATGTTTGACTTCTGAATCGTGTTCGAAAACTGAAGCATTTACTTCCAGGTTTACGGCATTCATAAACCAAAATGTTCATCAATGGAGATGTTCAAAAACCGAGGTACCACTGTAATTTCTATTTTTAAAAAAGCTTATCAGAGAGCAATATCAGTAAATAGCTACTATTACATGGAAATAGTAAATTACTACGTAGTTTGAGAATGCTTTTACCTACACAACCTAATTTGATTTTCATAATAACTCAGTGAGTTAAGTAAAACCATTTCATTGTAAAAAAAAAAATAAGAAAACGTACCATTTTAATCATCTGTTGATTTGTATAATAAAGTTATATAATTACATAGCAAGTATGGTCGGCATGAATTAGTTTAAAGATAAACACTGCCTATAAATATAACAGGTGGAAAGAGAAAGGCATGCCTTGTTTTATTGCACTTCTCTTTATTGTGCGTCACAGATATTGCATTTTTTACAATCTGAAGGCAAGACCCTCCACCAGCAAAAAGATTATGACTGGCTTTATTACCATGGTCCGGAACCAAACTCCCAGTATCTGTGAGGTATGGCTATATAGTGTAGGAGAGTCAATATAGCGTGGTGATTATGCGGACACTGGAAGCCAGCTGCCTGGATTTGAATTCCAGCTATGTTACTTCTTAGTTGTGTGATTTTGGGAAAATTACTCTACATGCTTCAGTCTCCTTTCCTGTAAAATAGGAATATTCATACTACCTACCTCACCTCACAAGGTCGTTTTGGCATGTTATGTCTTCACTTCATGGGGTTTGAAGATTAAACTAATTAATCCAGGTAAAGAGCTGGGGACAGTGCTTGGCGAAAGGCTGACATTGATGGAGTGCTTACTATTTGCCACTTGTCTTCTCACTTTGCGGTATCACTTTCCATATAAAATTTTCTTTTCATTTTCTTGAAAATTTGTCTTTTAATTTACGTGAGCCAAATCTTCTAGATGTTGTGTGCTATGATTACGAAGACCGTCCCCAAGAGGTAAAAGTTACAATGAAAAGGTAATAATTGTGAACTATGATCACCTGGACAACTAAATAGAGCAAAATAGGAGTGGAACGTAACAGATAGAGGGAATCTGAAAAAGAATTAGGTTGATTTGTAATATTGGTATGAACTTTGTGCTCGCTAAAACAGTGCCATTAGCCCCGTGTGGTTGTTGACTTTGACAAGTTACTATCCCAAATCGAGGTGGGCTGTATATGTGAAATACATAACAAATTTCGAAGAGTTACTATAGAGAGAAAATGCAAAATATTTATAACTTTATAGTAATTATATGTTGAAATGATAATATCTTGGACATACTGGGTTAAATAAAAATACATATTTTTTTAAAAGGCGGGGCGCTGTGATTGAAATCGGAATCTCATCCTGCAGCAACACATGGCCACATTTAGCCCCGCCCCTCGGAGCCAGCCCCGCCCCTCGGAGCCAGCCCCGCCCCTCGGAGCCAGCCCCGCCCCTCGGAGCCAGCCCCGCCCCTCGGAGCCAGCCCCGCCCTGCGGCGGCTCCAGCCGTGACCCGGAGCTGGCAATACTGTCGCGGACTCGGGAGAACTGTGCTCCCCGCCCCTTCCGTGTCCCGCGCGCATGCGCACTCCTACACGGCTTTCAGGGGTGTTTTTTGAGGTCCCTGTTGCTGAGATCCCGGGCGGGAGCCGAGGATCGGCTGTCACCGGGAGGCTGGGGTTGGCCCGCCATGCGTTGGGGGCTGCGTCCTCGCGGGCCGGGGCCGGCGGCCCTGGCTGTGGCCCGGAATTTGTGGGGGCCGCTCCGCCTTCCCTGTGGTCCGGGGTGGCGTGGGATGACGAGGGGGCTTTTGGTGCGCTCGATCACCGGGGCCAGCAACCAGCCGCAGAACTCGAGTAATGGCAGGTATCGGGACACGGTGCTGCTGCCCCAGACCAGCTTCCCCATGAAACTGCTGGGCCGCCAGCAGCCCGACACGGAGCTGGACATCCAGCAGGTACGGGCCCCGCCTGCGCGCCGCGCGGGGCCTCGGCGGGGAAACCGGCGCGCCCGGGGCGTGGGACTGGGCCCCGGCCTCCAGCCTCCTGGGCACGGGGGACCTGTGACCTGAGCAGTGGACACCATCCGCTGCCCTCAAGTGTCATTGGCTGAAAGCTTCAACTTGTAAGTCCCTAAAGGGCAGCAGGTTCCGGAACAGAGTATTGCAGGGGAAACAAGCGATGCTCAGACAGCAGCAGGTATTACATGTAAGCCCCCTGTTTAGCGTGGACAAAACAGGTCGAAGGTGGAGGCTGTAAAAAGTAAGCTAACATGTACACATGTACATAAACATTCGGTTGTGAGGACAAGTGCACGCTTACCTGTGTGGTGTTAGTAGGTCTCTAGTTGGAATTACGACTTGTTTGCAGGATAAAGCAGCGGTCCTTCCTTTCAGAGGGCTCTTCCTAAACGGTGCGTCTGCCTCCTGCATTAGACTGAAAAGTGCAGAGATGCACTTGTTAGTTTCTCGAATTCTAGTCTTTAAAATCCCTGATATTAAGGATGTATCTATCGGTTAAGCAACTATGTTAGCTTAAATGTTCAGATAGTCATCAGAGTTCTACATTCAAACCTATTTTGGCCATCTAATTTTTTAAAGTAACTTAATTTTTTTTTTTTTATCCAGTACCTTCTGTATGCCAGGAACTGACAGTTTCAAATGTTTACTCTTTCGTCTTCAT
The DNA here is from genome assembly GCF_964194185.1 of Rhinolophus hipposideros. Taxonomy (NCBI): domain Eukaryota; kingdom Metazoa; phylum Chordata; class Mammalia; order Chiroptera; family Rhinolophidae; genus Rhinolophus; species Rhinolophus hipposideros. The sequence goes on from NC_138072.1 coordinate 10,741,001, forward strand.
ACCAAATGGATATTAACATTAAAAAAAAAAATAAAAGGGAAGCAGGCCCATTAGGGCAAAGTGACTTGGGCAAGGTCACACAGCAGTTGAAGGAAGTGGGGTGGGATTGCTGAGTGTTGTTCCAGATTTAGAGGTAGCCAGGGTTCAGATCAAAGGAGAGCAAGAATTAGACATGAGTGGGTGGGGGTTGGTAATCTCTGGGTCCTTCCGCGTGGCAGGACTGGGGTGGGGGGTGGGGAGTGCTGAAGAGACTGCCCAAGAATTTAATGGTACCAAACCTTTGTAGGGTCACTGTTTTAAGGAGTTTAGACTTCAATCTGAAGTCCATGGGTAAGCTATTTATTGAAAGGCTTTGAAGGAAGAGTACTCAGATGGGCATTTTGGAAATGTTGGAATGAGATAAGAAATAAGTGCTGGCTGTTATTTATGGTAAGATTCAGCAGTATGTATTTATATGATATTCAGACATTATTGTCCTTTTAAAACAGAAATGTGGATTTTCAGAACTTTATTCCTGGCAAAGAGAAAGAAAAGTTAAGACAGAATTTTGTCTTCATGATGGACCTCCGTATGCAAATGGTGACCCTCATGTTGGACATGCTTTAAATAAGGTAATTAATTATAATGAAGTTTATAAAACTTGAGGGGAAAACCTTTATTTAAAATCACTTTATGAAAGTGTATTCTAATACTATGACAACTGTATAAATTTGTATTAATACATAAAACTGGAATGTCTTCATAGAAAGCAGCAATTAACCATTTTAGTACTGTGTGAAACATAGCGTCACTGGTATTTTCTTTGAGCTTATTGTTATTTCACATTAGTAAATATTTTATTCAATAAATAATTACTGAGCACCTACTATGTATGTGCCAGGTATTGTTCTAGACTCTGGTAAGAGCAGCAAATAAAATAAAGATAAGTCTTGTCCTTTTGGAGCTTATGTTCTAGTCATGGAAGACGTCCATAAGATAAAATGTATACTAGATAGTTGCTATATCCTGAATATTTGTTTCTTCTCCGAAATTCACATGTTGAAACCTAATCCCTCATGTGATGCTATTTGGAGGTGGGGTCTTTGGGAGGTGATTAGGTCAGCAGTGGGATTAGTGCCCTTACCACAGAGACCCCAGAAAGCTCCCTTGTGAGCTCCCTTATGCCCTGTGAGGTCCTAGCAAGGAGGTGGACTGTGAACCTGAAGCGGGCCTCACCAGATCCGAATTTGCCGGTGCCTTGATTTTGGACTCCACAGACTCCAGAACAGTGAGAAATGAATTTCTGTTGTTTAAGCCACCCAGTTTATGCTGTTCTGTTACAGCAGCCCAAACTGACTAACACAATAGTGGAGGAAAATAAAACCAGGAAAGAACAATCGGGAGGGTCAGGTGGGCAATTTGTGATTTTATTAACTTGGTCTAGGATGTCTCCCTCATTGAAAAGGTGGCATTTGTGTCAAGTCCTCAAAGAAGCCAGGGATGGAGCTGCTGGAGCTCCCTGGGGTAAGAAAAGCCAAGTGCCAAGACCTGGAGGTGAACGTTTTCCTGGTGTGTTTGAGGAAGCCAGTGTGACTGGTCTGAAGTAAAGGAAGGGGAGAGTCCCATCAACAGTGCACAAGGATTCCCTTCTCCATATCCTCACCGACACTTGTTATTTCTTGTCTTTTTGATGATAGCCATTCTGACGCTGTGAGGTGATCGCTCATTGTACTTTTGATTTGCATTTCCCTAATTATGAGTGATATTGAGCATCTTTCTATGTCCTTCTTGGCCATTTGTATGTCTTTGGGAAAAAATGTATGTTTAAGGCCTTAGCCAGTTTTTAAATTGGATTATTTGCTTTTTCTTTTTTGCTGTTGAGTTGTAGGAGTTCTTTATATTTTTTGGATATTAACCCCTCATCAGATAGATGGTTTACAAATATTTTTTCCCGATTTGGTAGGTTGCCTTTTTTTTGTTGTTGTTTTCTTTTGCTGTGAAGAGGACAGATAGGATCTCTGATTTCAAAGAGTTTATATTTTATTGGTAAAGAACTAATAATAAATAAATAATTTTCACATAGGATTAAGTGGGAAGGAGGTTATTTATAAGTTGATTGATTTCAATGATATCCCTAAAGTGAAGTGTACAGATCTTTTTTTTTAAAGCTTTTTTTTTTTTTAAGATTTTATTGGGGAAGGAGAACAGGATTTTATTGGGGAACAGTATGTATTTTGGGGACTTTTCCCAGTCAAGTTGTCCTTTCAATCTTAGTTGTGGAGGGCGCAGCTCAGCTCCAGGTCCAGTTGCCATTGTTAGTTGCAGGGGACACAGCCCACCATCCCTTGCCAGAGTCAAACTGGCAACCTTGTGGTTGAGAGGACGCGCTCCAACCAACTGAGCCATCCAGGAGCTCAGCGGCAGCTCATTGACTTCATTCTAGTTGCGGAGGGCACAGCTCACTGGCCCAGGTAGGAATCGAACCGAGGACCACGGTGTTAGGTCCTCGTGTACAGATCTTAAACATATATAACTAGATGAATTTTTATGTCATGCGAGTATCACCCAGGTCGCAAGGCTCCCTCCTACCCTTTGGAAAGAAGTTTGAAAATTAGAGTTTTAAGTAGGGGAAGGGGTGGAAGGAATGTGTAATATCTTTTCTACTTTTGATAGATGTGGAAAGGAGGAAATAATTTTCTGGACTCCTACAGTGTTTTCTTTTGGGAAGAAGGAAATTGAGCTTGGAACCAAACCTATCCTTTGCCTTTGGTCTTCCATTTTATAATGGTAATATGTTCTTAAATCAGGCTCTCCTCCTCTCTAGTACCTAAAATGAACTAAGAAAGGTAAATCAGTTATAGACCTACGTAGTATAGCTAGAAGAGGTCTACTGTTCTATAAGAGTTTTGGTAATTCAGTAGTCTGAGTGCATTATGAATTCTGCATTGATTCTATAATATTTCTTAGCTAAATGTAAATAATATTGAATTACTTACATTAATGATTTTCATAAGAGTAAAGCAACTTTGTAATTGACTCTGGTTTTTAGAAGGTAAAAAATATTTCTTAAAGAGGCGGTATGGGCTGCTTATTTGCATATTCCAACTTTACAAACAAAGTAGTAATTTTGGGCATAATGTTTTTCACTTTGAAGTCTTTTGTTCTTTGATTTATTTTGGGGGGTTAATGGCATTTTAAAACTTCAAATATCTGTTATTCCTATAGTTATGTAGAACTTGAATTAGGAGGTTTAATAGGTTACTTTCTATAAAAATTGGGCTGTCCCAGTTTTTAAAAATGACATGGAGAAGATAATATAAATTGCTGGATATGTACTTTATGTATGCATGATGAATATCATTTTCTTTGCAGATTTTGAAAGATATAGCCAATCGATACCATATGATGAGAGGTTCCAAAATACATTTTATGCCCGGCTGGGATTGTCATGGGTTACCCATTGAAATAAAAGTATTATCAGAACTCGGTGGAAAAGCTCAGAATCTTTCAGCTGTGGAAATTAGAGAGAAAGGTAAGTAATCTCTGTTTCTGTTTTAAAATGATATTTGTAAACACTGGTGCCTTGGAAAAGTCAGTGCTTTATTCAAGATACCTTCTATGGTATTTTGTTGTTGTTATAATGAGATCTGTTGGAAGCCACGGTGTGTCACAGAAAATTCAGATTTTGTTTGACCTTCGTGAGAACTTATGTTTAGAGATTGAAGGAAATATTTGTAAGCATTTCCAAGTACATTTTTCAGTTCTGTAGTCTTCATATTTTGTGAAATTATTATTTTTGTCAGTGTTTTTATTTACTTTTCTGGCCAAGGCTGTTGACCTATTATTTCAGGTGATAAAAACAAAAGTACATTTTAAAATGCAAATATATTTTAAGTTAATCTATTTGATTCTTTAGTAGAATGTCAGGGAGGAATCTTCTATTCTTATATATTAAACTATTGTTTGGATATGATCATGAAGATTTTTTAACTTTATGAAACATCTTATTATTGGCTTAGACTGGAGGTACTGATTAATTTTTTAGTGTATAATGAAATAATTATTCTTAAATTAAAAAATAATGAAGAATAATTTTTCTAGTTTATTTGTTCTAAGTGTAAGTTCATTGTAGAAAGCCTGGAAAATACAGAAGATGGTAACAAATATATTAGCTTTTGAAATTCTAGTTAATTTTAGAATTTGAACACCTTTCAAAATAATTTTCCTGTTAAATAAATTTTATGATCTAAATTGTGTACAATATCTGCATTTAGAGAGATACATGCTAAATCATGTTTGAGAATTTGAATTTATTGGTTTTCAAAAATATTCTTTCTTCATTTTTTTTCTTTTTTTTTTCTTTTTTTAGCTAGATCATTTGCGAAAGCAGCAATTGAGAAACAAAGATCAGCTTTTATTCGTTGGGGAATAATGGCAGATTGGAATAATTGCTACTATACATTTGATGGAAAGTATGAGGCCCAACAGTTGAGAATTTTCTACCAAATGTATGATAAGGTAATGAAGTACTTTTTCCTTCAAGTGTATTAAATTGTAAGTCAGAAAATTCAAGCTTTCATCTAATCAATATCGTTCTTTTTATAGGGCTTGATTTATCGATCTTACAAACCTGTGTTTTGGTCTCCGTCATCGAGGTATTTATGTGTTTTTGATAAAGGAGAAATTTTGTAAGCTTTCCAAATACTTATGTCTAATGTTTTTAAACCTTAGGACTGCACTGGCTGAAGCGGAACTGGAGTATAATCCTGAGCATGTCAGTCGCTCAATATATGTAAAATTCCCTCTCTTGAAATCTTCTCCTAAATTGGCATCTCTTCTAGGTATAATGTATTCATTGCTTTGGTTTATTAAAGTTAGGGAATTGTAACACTTGCTAACATATTTAAAATTTGATTTTCACAGATGGTTCATCTCCTGTTAGTATTTTAGTCTGGACCACACAGCCTTGGACAATTCCAGCCAATCAGGCTGTTTGTTATATGCCAGATGCAAAGTAAGTGTATGATCGCATTTTTTTTATTTTATCGACAAATAGGATTGATTCCATTAGCATTATTTTGAATTTATTTCATCATTATCCTCTTAAAAGTTAGTGAGTTATAATTATGTTCATATAGATTTTATTAAGCTTTAGGTGATGCCGTTTAAGACCTTGTTTCCCCCTTTTTGGGAAAACAAAACAGAAATGTAACGGATGCAGTCCTTGGAAAATAGCACTTTTTTGATTTTGAAGTTAGCGTTGAAAATGTTTTACATCATTTTAGAAAAACTATCTGTGGCTTTTCTTTTTTCATTGCTAGTAATTTTCTCCTAAAATTCTATTTTAGTTATGCTGTTGTGAAATGTTCCAAATCTGGAGACCTCTACATCCTGGCTGCAGATAAAGTAACGTCTGTTGCTTCTACGTTGAAAACATCATTTGAAGTTATTTCAACATTTACAGGTGAAAATTTATAGATATTCTGACCATCACAGTCCTCAAAATATTGGGCTAATTTGAGTTCAGTACTTTGCTGAACATTGCTCATTCTGAATCAAAACAGATGTGGCTTCTGCCTTTCTGGAACCTGTTTTATGTTGATTGCAGTAAAGGAGAACATATATTAAACATGATAGGAGTATAGAAAAATATGAACATTGACAAAGGCACAAAAGGTAAAAAAATATTTCTGGCAAATATCCAATGTAAAATTGGACAAATGGCCTTTGTATAGTGTAGAATGTACAAATTTACTTTAAAATATTTATTTATCCAAATAGCTATTCTTAAAGGACTGCCATATGAAAGGATTCTTAATTGTGGTTTTCTTTCCCCACAGGTGCAGATTTGGAAAATGGTACTTGTGCTCATCCTTTAATGCCTGATAAAATCTCTCCTCTTTTACCTGCAAATCACGTGACCATGACCAAAGGAACAGGACTGGTTCACACAGCCCCAGCTCATGGCATGGAAGACTACAGTGTAGCTTCCCAGCACAACCTGCCCACGGTACCCTTTCTCTTTCTAATTATTGCTTTTGTAGAATTAAAGTGATAAATCTGACATCTTTATGTTTTGATAATAAATCATTTCTTCATAAGTGTGAAATGTTTAGGTTTGTGCAATATACTAAAGCCTTGTTAATTCATACTAATTGAGAAAGACTTCCTAGAATTAACACAATTATCAGCACAAAGTTAAAATTGAAGAATATTTATTAAATGGGGGCAGTTTTTTTCTTTCAAGTATTAAGTCACATAGACAATTACTTTTAGTCCCTGAACACTGGCAAGTGGATTTTACTAGTTTTACTTGTTGAAAAGTATAGTTATTTTTTTAAAACCGAAACAGTCCTCTTTAAATTTATATTATACACACCAGTGACTTAGCACGTTTTTCCATTTAGTTAACAGGTGAGTTTCAGTCATCACAATGTATGTACATTGTCATAGATCTGTACCTTAAAAGACACCAAATTAAAGATGGTTTAAGTATACTTTACTGTTTGTTTTTAGACTTCAGGTACATGCTTTAATAAGACATTTTTGCCTTTGGTGATTTAAATGTATAAATTTACAAATTCCTTTTAACTGAAAAGAAGTACCTACCCACATTTTCCGTGTCGTGGAAGAGTAGTCTAAACGAAGATGTTTTATATATATATTGTTTGGCCAGATATTGTCATAAGATGAAAATAATGGTTCAAAATGACACTTTGTAGGATTGTTTGGTGGATGAAGATGGGGTTTTCACAGCGGTGGCAGGTCCTGACCTTCACAAGAAGGCAGTCCTTGAAGAGGGAACAGATGTAGGTAAGTGTTGTCTATGTCGCTACCATAAATATATTTTTTCTGAAAAGCAGCCAGCAGTAACCTTTACTAGTTATTCTCCCATCTTATACTTTCAACAGAAACAATAAGCTAAAATTATATTTTATTTTGCCACATGGTTTGAAATAGAGTTTGGGACCCTTTCATCTTTTGCTTTGAAGTTGCTCCATTTAAGCAGATCAGGGCAGTCAGCTGGGAATGATGTTATTCAGAGCTAGAGATAATCATCAGCAGTATTGGTTTCCTGGAGGCTAAACTCAGCCTGGGGCTAGAATGTGCCTGAATCAGACACTCCTGACGCCTTTTGTAACCCGTGTCAATCACAGACCCACATGACCTGGTTTACTAAGACGATCTTGGGAGTCCTTCAGTCTTCAGTTGTCTTTCTGCCTTTCTGTGAATACGGATCCAGGGACCACGTGCTGTGAAAACCTTTCTTTGCCCACACTGAAGACTAAGGCTAGTGGTGGATTAGTTTCCCAAGGCCACGATAACAAATTACCATGAATTTCTGGCTGGAAACAACAGTTCTGGAAGCTGGAAGTCTGGAATTGGTGTGGGCAAGGCCGTGCTCCCCCTGAGAGCTCTGTGGAAGAGTCCTTCCTGCCTCTTCCGAGCTTCGGGTGGTTCCTGGGAACGTTGGTTTCTAAACCATTCCCTGGTTTACAGCTGTGTGGCTCCAGTCGCTACCTCCATTGTCACAGGTCCTTCTTTGCTCTTGTGTGTCCCTGTGTCCTCTCCTCTTCTTAGAAGGACACCAGTCATTGGATTTGGGACCCACTCTAATGCAGTGTGACCTCATCTTAACTTGATTATGTGTACAAAGACCCTATTTCCAAATAAGGTCACATTCCCATGTACCTAAGGGGTTAGGACTTGAACGTATCTTTTTCTGGGTCCAAATTCAACCCACTACATCTGGTTTCTTCTGGCCTGGAGACCATTTTAAGAGTGATGGTATGAAAGATTATGACTCGATTTTGAATGTAGAATTCTAACTATATCCTGTTCATCTTTGAAGTGAAGAGCGATGGGAGTGGCATAATTTGGATTCTGACTACGGTTTTACAGTCCTTGCATTTCTTGCCAGGAGATTCCCAGGTTAATGCCTTTGATACCTGGTAGGTGGTTACTCTTACTGACTGTCACCAGATTTAGTATACTCCTTGGGAGGTTAGAGAGTTCCTAGGATTTTCATAGTACTTTTAAATTATGTCTAATGTAAATTGTTATGGATTTTTTAAAAAAAGTTATAAAGATGCTTCAGGCCGCAAAGACTTTGTTGAAAGAGGAAAACGTGGTACACAGCTATCCCTATGACTGGAGGACTAAGAAACCAGTGGTTATTCGTGCCAGCAAGCAGTGGTTTGTCAATATCACGGATCTTAAGTCTACAGCCAAGGTATAAAAGACATCCTACTACAAGGTTTGGGTTTTCATGACCTCAGTGTGGAAGGGTTGCATATGAGGTTGAGGTGGGTTTAGGGAATAGAAAAGGTTACTTGTAAAATAGTAGAATTTTAGATCTGGAAGGAACTTGGATTTCCATTCTTTCATTATACACATGCGGAAAATGAGGCTTCTAGGGGTTCAGGGACTTGCCCAAATTTCCTGCCTAGTGTAGTGGAAGTACAGAATTAGGACAGGACTGAGTTTGGCAAGTTGTTTAACCCCCTCAGAATGTGTTGCCTCATCTATGTAAAGGTGGTAATAATGCTTACCTCACGGAGTAAGTGAATGAAAGTTTCCAGAACAGTAGTAGGGCACATAAGCATTCAAACAATGCTTTTAAAACCCTTGGCTTCCTTAAGATTGACATTGCAATCCATTTGAAAAGTTGTGGTGTTGTGTTAATAAATACTTTTCAACTGGTGTTCTAAATATTAATATTTGAGCTCTTTCATTCAGTATGTGTGCGTATTAGTGTTGAATCAACAAACAGAATCAACAAATAACTTGATTCTGTTGAATGAAAGAGCTCAAATATATCTTTATTAACCAGACTGAACATACAGACATTTTGCTTTATAGCTTGCATCTAACATATTACCATATTTTGTCATATGTTCATTTGTTGGCCTGGCAGTTTGGGGCCCTTGCCAAAGCTATGCGTAACAATTTACATTTTCTGTATTCCTGTAGAGTGGACAGCTGTGATATGGACTGGTGTTTGTGTTTTGCCTTCCAATGAAGCCTATTTTCCTTATTTGTAAATATTAAAATTTGTAACTTCCAGCTCTGCAAAGATGGCTTCAGAACATCCAAGTCTGATGTAGTATGGTGAAGCCAAATATTTTTTTAATGTCTTCATATACTATTTTCAATTGCTCTTTGCAGAAATAGAGAGAATAGTGATGTACTTCCATGTTTCTATCACCCAACTTCAACAATAATCAACTTCTGGCCAATTTTGGTTTTATCTACACCCCTCCTACCATTCTTTTTTAATCCCTACCCATTTGATTATTTTAAGCAAATTTCAGGCATTATTTCTCCCGTAAATACTTCAGTATATATTACTGAAAAATAAAGACTTTTTAAAACATAATTCCAATGCCATTATCACCACCTTAAAAAGTAATCATTATTCCTTAACAAAATCAAATACCCATCAGTATTCCCATTTTGTAGATTGCAGATGTTGCCATTCTGCCAGTAGGTGGTGCTACAAATGGTTTTGGGGGGGGGTCTGGTAGTTCAGGTACGTGAGGAAACTAAACATGAAACTGAAAATATAAAAATGCTCTTACTAATGGACAGAGAGATTTAAAGAAAAAAATGAAGTTAACATACTTGGGCCTTTTTTGAGATTTTTACCAAACATTTTTGCTATATAATGTATCTTTTGGTAAGTGACAAATGAAATGAAATCAAATGCTATAGTAGTTTACAACTTGTGGGGTGGAGGCAGGGAGGGTTCTTGAGAGATAGTAAGTAAATAAATAGCAAGTAACTTATTCTGAGAAAGTGTTTTTTTATGTTTTAAACCATTCTATGTAAAATTGGGTTATACTGTAATCCTTATTTTTCAACCAATGACAGTAGCTTATTTTTTTAAGCATTTTTATAACAAATGTTGAAGTCAAGTTTGAATTGAATTTTTTAACTGTAGTTTAATGATATTTCTACCAACTTGTTATTACCAGTTTTGATCTAGTGTGCTTGGAAATTGATATAAAATCTTTTGTCACATCCTCTAAAGATGATGATGCCTGCTCTTGATGTTATTTTTTAGGTCCTTTGTGGCCGTTTTAACTTTGCTCTGGAATCGTTTTTTAAGATTTTTGTGTGTGGGGTAGATGGTTGAGAGGATATGTGAATAAGAATAAACATCTAAAATAAAGAACTGTATTAGGCTAAATAGTGACAGTCCTAGAAAATTTGTTCTGCTTTCTCTCACTGGACTTGATTTGTGAATCAATTGCAGGAATTGTTAAAAAAAGTGACATTTATTCCTGGATCAGCCCTGAATGCCATGGTTGAAATGATGGACAGGCGGCCATATTGGTGTATATCAAGGCAAAGAGTTTGGGGTGTTCCAATTCCTGTGTTTCATCATAAGACAAAAGATGAATTCTTGATCAACAGGTAGAACTCTTTCTAAAATTTTTCAGCATTTTAAAGCAAGTTGTATATTCTTTAAAAATGGAAAAATAGTGGACTTTTGAGAACTGATATGTTACATAAAACAGTCTAAAATGATCTTTTGCAGGAGGGAATAAAAACGTAAATTTCAAAAAGATCCTTTCATATGATTGAAATTTTGACAACTATGTTTTTTTGGTATTGATACTTAGAAGCAAAGGCTCTTTTTTTTTTTTTTTAAATGAGAATTCATTGTTCCTGTGTGCCTAGCATCTTGCTAGATAAGGTATGTGGAATCCAAAGATAAATAGTATTTAGTGGGGGAATCCCGGTGTGTAATTTTTCTTTAGGAATTAGAGTCACTCTCTTAACTCTGAGTCTACTGTCTGTCCCTGTCAGTAGAAATGGCATTATGTCATTGTTTAGATGGTTTAGAATTTAAGAGACTATAATATATTTAAATGTATAAAGTTACATTTATTCTAGTGATGATTACATTCCCAACTTTTTTTTCCCTTTTTTTTTTTTTTAATTTGCAAAGATAACACATGGACATAGTTAACAATTCAGAGTAGAAAAGCTTATACAGTGAAAAGAAAATTTTTTTTCCAATGCAGACACAAGTTCCTTTGAAGCAGTGAACAAACTGACGTGGTCACCCCTGTTCTTAATGAGGTGGTAGTCTAGCTTGTTTATCTTCTAGTAAATTCGGGAGGGTTTCTGTATTGTTGCTGTTACTAACAGATGTGGAAATGGAAATATTAATCACTTCTCTTCGGAATACATCCTAGGCTTTCATTTTGTTTCAGTAATTTTGTTTTAATTTGATTAATGGAATTTTTACTAAATTATGCTTTAACTTGAGTAAAGAGTTTTAGCACATTTTGCTAAGAGTTTTCACATTTTATTAGTTGAGGATCCAGGAAGGGTTTTGAGGGCATGAGGACCATCTAGTCATGGGGACTTCAAGAAACAGAAGACGTAGAGTTGAATGTCCCTACCTCGGGTTTCTTATCTTTTTTTTTTTTTAAGTTTCTACTTTTCGTTGTCAACAGTATCAGTATTTCTTTAGGTGGTCCTTTTATGAGAACATGTATTTAGAATTTTTTTAAATGTTTGATTAAAATGGTTTCTTGTTTTGTTTTGTTTTGTTTTAATCACTTATAGCCTCATATTAGGTAGTACTTAGCATCATTTGTGTGGAAGTTCCTTTTCAAATTGAAATATGGGTTGCATCACGATTTGGCTGTGTCACTACTTTTCTGGTGATCTGACCCTTTATGGCAGCTTGGCTCAGAAGGAAAACTAGAGGCTATGCCTTGGGCAAATACCAAACCATAAACCAGCTCATTTGCTTCATACACAGAGGATGTGGTATTTGAGTAGAGCCTTATGGATTAGGTAATTGCAGTACTGGGATCAGTAGGAGCGAAAACCTGGAGGGGGAAAGCATAACATGTATAGGAACATAATGGGCTGTAGGGTATATGAGGGGAATTTCAGAAAGATAAACATTAAGAAAGATTGTTTCGAGCAAACTGTAGTGAGACTTGAATGCAGAGTTAAGGAATTTACATGTTTAAGTTCGCATGAGGAGTAAGAGTATGTTTTAGGAAAAGAAACTAGATTCTAGGGACCAGGAAGTCATTGTAAAGCTATTTCAATTTTATTACAATTTGGAGCCAAGACGCTTTGGCCTAAGTATTGGTGCTTTTTATTTTTAATTGAACACTTGATCAGATATTAACTGCTAATATCTTGATACCTGTATTAAGAATTAAAGTTGAGAGAAATACACAAGTATTGTTTAAAATTCCACGCTGGATAGTTTTCTTTAAAGCAATGTCTTTTATAGGCCACTGTCACTGTTTCTCATTCTTTTCGGTATTAAGAGAACAAGTTTTTTAGGGAATTTCCTTGAATTGATTGAGGTAGACCATATGTGTATATATTAGTAGATCAAACAGGTTCATTTGATCATTATTTAATCATGACAGCAAAGTGGTACATAGGTTGATTGATTTACTTAAGCTAGACGAAATAAATGTGAGCTTTATTAGAAAAACACCAACAGATATTCATTAGGTATCATTTATGTTTTATTTGTAGTTAATACATAGTTGTGTTACAGATTCTTGTGTTGCTTGCATGGTGTTTGTTGGTTTCTGATTTTTGAAGAAGCAGAGATATACAGAATATTGGCCTATAGAAATGACAGACACAGTTAGTCATATTGTCTGTCAATTTATAGGTCATTCTCCTGTACACCATTTGTTAGTTCCCAACTTGGCCCCATACGCAGAGAGCAGAGGACTTCAGATTGGTAGGTGACAGTGTTAATAAGTAAGGGAACGTTACTTACAAGACTTGTCTTAGACGGCCACCAGGTGAGTAGATCTCTGCACCTGCTTGCCAGAATCTTAAAGTGTATAATAGAGGCCTTCAGTCACATGTACCATCCAGAGGGTCTCAACAACACCTTACTCTCTCAAGGCTGTGTCATTGGGCAGCTTCTAGCAGAGGGAAAGCAAGCAGAACACACATTCCAAGGACAAGGCAGAGGGTGAAGAACTTTCAATTGCCTGGGTCCAGCTCAAGGGTCACATCCTATGACCTCCAATACCATTTCTTAATGTTGACTAATCTCCTTCCATTGTTGGGTATTTTATGTGACAAAACACTTGATTTAAGAAAATGGATGTTAATTCATCATTACGTGTCACATTTTTGAAGGTAGCACGACACGTTATCTTTTTTCCTTACTTACATGAGAATCAAGTGATCCTGCTTTTCCGTCTTTGGATATGCTTTTCCGCGAGTTGGTGACCATCAAAAGTAACAACATCTCCACTGGAAATTGGTACACAGTCCACATGGAGTTGCTGTTACACTTGATAATTCCATTAAGTATGTGAAGAGTCCTTCAGCTTTTCTGGATGAAAGTCTATAAATCTCTTAAGTACACTTAATTCATAGAAGAAATCTTCATTTATTTCATGTTCGAAATACATTTAGAGACTGGCATATTTGAAACGCTAATGTTTAATTTTGATTTGAATTAATGTTCTCATTTACACTTTATATTCATATTTGTATTTTTCTCAAGAAATAATTCCATTTCTGTCTTTAACATCATTGATCATGTAATCTAATGCCATTATAATTTAGGTGGAAATCTATTCCTGGTTAATAAAGACAAAATAAATACTTTTTAGCATAAAAAAGATAAAATATAGAACCACTTGCTGTCTAGGAAGGAAAAGAAGTTGTTAGGTAAACTTCTTTCATTTCAGATTACTGTAATTAATTTGACAATGTTAATACAATAGTTAGCATGCACTTAGGGAACTTAGCTCCTGATTTCTGGGTATTATGAGAAGTTTACTAGAAACAGGCAAGAAATTTCCAGTTTAACTTGAGTGTACGCTGTAGTTACCTCAGTTTTTTACTCAGATTAATAATTAATGAACTTTTGGTGAAAAAAATGTATAGTGTTCATTAAATAAAGTTTCTTCAAAATCATTTCCTGTCGCCTTTAAAACATAAGTATAGCATTAAATTAAAAATAGTGTCCTCCTCAAATTTCATTGTTCTAGTATTAAATTTAGTAAATAAATTTAGTAAATAAATATGAAACATATAGCCTCTTACCTCATTCTTATTCCAGTAACTTGCAGAAGAAAAGTTGTCTTACAATCCTGAATGTTTTTGCTTTTATAGAGACAAAACACAGAGCAGCAGTTTCTTCATTACCTAGTAACCCCAATGCTGCTTACTTTCCAGTAGCCGCTAAATAAGCCTTCATCCCAGTTGATGTCAAAGTCCAAAATGATTGGTTGGTGCTGTAGTTGCTCATATTACCTAGTGAATTTTCACTGATTGAAACATAGGGGCATTTAGTGCATGAGTTTAGATAAGGCTCTTGCGTAAAGTACAAAGTTTTACGATGGACTTATTGCTTTATGAAATACAGCATTCAAATGGAAGCATATAGATTATGTAGCGATAAGTGATTTCACCCATTTAATCAACAGTAATTTACACTGATCTTTAGGTTATGTTAACTGTATTAAGTATAGGATATTATTAACAAAATAAAGGCAGAAAATTCTTAAATTTCCCAAGACAGATGTTGACGTCTTTCTTGTATTTTTTTCTGAAGAATATTTAATATCACTAAGAAATGCCTACAAAATTGCTTTGAAAAATTTTAAAGCGTGATCTCAGTTTTGTTATAAAAAATTGTACTTCTAAGTATTTATCCTAGGGAAATAAAAGGACTAATGTCTCATACAAAGGTATATATGGAAGGATATCTAATACAGTGTTTATAAAGGAAAAAGGATATGAAAGACAAGAGATAATTTAAGTCAATTTTGAAAGAATGAATTGACAGCCATTAAAATGGTAGCTCAGTTCTTAATGGTTGCCTCGTTCCCAGTGTATGAAAATCAAGTAAATGTAACCCATCTAATATGTGCCTGTTTCTAGGTTTTTGCTGCAGTGCTATAATGAGTATCTGTTGAGTACTTGTGCAGCCTTTACTTGTATTTTTTTCCAAATTATCTTTTCAGATTTTGAACATTAAATTTATCCTTATTTGGAATCCAGCAAACCTCAAGAGTTTGTAGGTCGTGTGTGTTTATTTTTATTGCAAGTTTTATTTTTAAAGCTCTTTGTTTTTAAATGTTTCCTCTCAAAACTTAAGTAATATACTTGTCTAAGATCTCAAAATAGTACTGAGAAAATGTAGCCATTAAAACTTGAATTTTGGTTTGACAAGAAGAGCTGGTTGACCAAACTTGGTGGGGAAGTTACGTTAATTACATGCCGACTGCGAAATGGGAATCTTTCTTTGTTGTTTGGTATTTTTAGTTATAGACTCAGTAAGATACTTGAGTATAGTTCAGTAATACTTAAAATATAATACTAAATCTTCATAGAATTATCTTCTACCATGTTTTCCCGAAAATAAGACCTAACCGGAAAATAAGCCCTCGCATGATTTTTCAGGATGACATCCCCTGAACATAAGCCCTAATGCATCTTTTGGGGCAAAAATTAATATAAGACCTGGTCTTATTTTCGGGGAAACACAGTATTTAGGGATATAAAAAGTAACTGTCATTAGAATTGAATTTGGCATTCTAAAATGGATTACATGTAAGTACATCTAGTTGTAAATTACTGACTAAAACATTAGCACTTTTTCTAAGTATAAAATTTTTCTCGTAGCCTTTTTCCTCACAGCTTTTCCCAGTGTTCCTAGAAACTGAAGCTCAGAAACATAATACGATGTATTCCTGTCAATATCCAACAGGGGCAGGTAGACTCCGGGTTTTGTACTTAGTGCTTGTTCTGTCAGCAGTAATCTGAGATTCCCTGGTGCCCACCTTCATCTCAGGGTCACGGTTTCATTAAGCATGGGCAATAAGTCTTTCTGCCTTTGCTTAGGAAATCCAAGAGGAGAGGAGTATAAAGTTCCCGGTTAGAGAGGCTGAATGGAGAAGTAAAAACAGCTTTGAACCATGATTTAGGAGACACAATCTCAAGGCCGACATTTAATTGTATTACTTGCTTAAGCTCATGATTGTTAAGGAATCTGGAAGCACAAAACAGTTTGCAAGAGCTACTAAGTTGGTTTTTCTGTGAATCCAGTTAGAGTGCTTGTAAAATACTTTGAAAAGTGTAAAGTGTGGTGTATACATAAATGCTTTCATTTTGATTAATAGTAAAATTGGTCCTAACATTTCTACCTTATTTCCTAAATTAATAATGAAATTTGAACCATTTGCATTTACTTTTGTATTATTTTTTATCTGATTATTTCTAACACATTTTAGATTATTTTGCTATTTTATTTTACTGTTTACCTAAAATTGCAATCTAATGACAATATTGTAAAAAATAAAAAGGCAAAACGACACTCATTTTTAGAATCATTCTTTTTGATGAAAATTTCATACTTAGTATGAACAGCCTATCTATTGTAATTGTGTGTGTACAAATGACTTTGCTAGTATTTTTCTCCTTTTTGGTCCTTTCAGTGTAATAACATTAGGTCTCGGGTAGGAGGGTTAGATTTATTGAGATTTTCTATTATAGGATATTCATATTTTCTTAACTGATAAAGTGTTCTGTGCAAACTGCATAAAATGGTAATAAGTAACCAAAGAGTCATATAAATAGCTAATTATTGCACAAAGTTTTATGGTCTCATTACAAGTTTATCTTTACTGTTAAAGTCCATCTAAAATGTGTGATTGTATTAGAAATAGGGACTTATGCTCATTTTAACATTCTTGTTATTTATAATTTCTTCAAAATAGGTGCTGGTAGCATTATATTTTTCAATCTATACATCATGGTATACAAGTTTAGCGATATTTTGCTATGGTAAGGTATTTCAAATTTCAATGTGTAGAGCATATTTAATTTATCATACCCATTTGATTTTTGCTTCCCACAAGTTTTTTTAATAAACACTTCCGTTTATCTGTGAATTATCAGACCCAGAGAGTTTAAATGATTTGCCCTACATAGTCGTGATTAAGAAGCAGATGCAGATTGAGAATTTAAAGCTTTTTCCTGTGCATTACTCTTTCCATTTTCATCGACTCGTGGACTTACAGTTATTAATGGAGTAGTAGAAAGAAGGATAATACAAATTTGGTTTTAGTATCGCGTTTCCCCGAAAATAAGACCTACCTGAAAATAAACCCCCGTTAATTAAGATCGTCAGCCAGATGGATGCATTTAGTACGTTATGACAATGTTCCAGAAGAAGATGATATGACTGTATTTGAATAAATGTAGATTGTTGTACATGAAAATATAAGACATCCCCTGAAAATACGCCCTAATGCATCTTTTGGAGCAAAATTAATATAAGACCTGGTCTTATTTTCGGGGAAATAACGGTGTAAGACCCGGTCTTATTTTTGGCGAAACACGGTATGTGTATTTTAACTAATTTAAATATTAACAAAAGTATGTGTTTTAGTAATTGGTTAACAAAATTAACTGTCAAAAATTTAGCTGACTTCAGAGAATGTTTGAATAATGCTTACATAATTCTTAGTAATGGGTGCCAGACATTGTCTAGGCATTATATATATAAGCTTGATTAATATCTGTAATAGCTTGCTTAATGATACTGTTATTTGCAGTTTACAAACCCGGGTACGGAAATGTTAAGTGCTTTGCCCAGGGTCACGTAACTAGAAAGTGATGGAGCCAGGAATTAAACCAAAGCTGTCTGGCTCTAGGGACCAGGCATTTGAACATTATATAAACTGACTCAATGGAGAACAAGTAGAGGAAGTTGTAATGTCAATAAAGCTGTGGTAATAAATTAAAAGTATGTTGTTCCTGTGAGAAAATTGAGTATAAATTTCCCCCTGGGTGTAATTTTCAAATAATTTATAACTGTTATCTTCCCAATGATACGGTCAATTGATACGCATTTATTGGCTTTCTGTTGTGTTAGGCCATGTGCTAAGTTTTACATGAATCGTCTCATTTAGTGTGCAGTCATTCTAAGGGAAACACCTAGGATCACTAAAATGTAAGTTCCATGAGGGCAGGAATCTTGTCTCCAATGCCTAGAACAGTGTCCAGGACGTTGGAGGTACTCAGTAAATATTTTTGAACCAATGAACTGGACAATAACCGAGACTCAGAGAAGAATGCAGAGCTTGTGCGTCGTCATGTATATATAAAAAGTAGCAGTCAGGCTGTAAGCCTGGGTATCTGTTGTCAAAGGTTGGGTCTCACTGTGTCTTTGCTCTTGGGCAGATGGATGTGGACTTAATCCTGTAAGCAGGGATGGGGGCACTGGAAGATTTTGAGAGGGAATTGGTGTGATAAAAGCAGTTTGGGAATGTGCTTCTCTCAGACTTGTGTTTTCAAATTAAAGAGATGAGCGTTGGGGACAAGTCAAACCATTGGCGTCAGTCTGGTATGGAAGCAGTGAAATTGGACTAATATAGTGTTAGTGAGAACGAGAGCCAGTTTCAAAGGTGGCACTGTCAGATTGTGCTGGTTTAATTTGGGCAGAAATTGGAGGTGTGACGTAATTAGGAGGTTTTGAATATAGGTGACTGAATAGAAAATAGATTGCTAGAAATAGGGAAATCAGTAACTGAAATGGATATTGGGAGAAGTCATTTTTCTTCTTTTAAGGGATACATAAGATTTATTTCATTTTTGAGATATACTGATACTATTTATATTGAATCACAGATGATAGCAGCAGCCAAGTAAGCAAGTAATTGAAGATAATACCACTAAAGTTTGGGGGGGAAGATAGGAAAAAATATCCCGCAGAAAGGAAAAAAATATTACTATTTTTAAAATGTTTGGTGGTAATCACAATACTTACTTGAACAATTCTGCTTGCCCCCCCTGCAAAATAGCCAAACCATCGAGCATATTATTAAACTAGTGGAACAACATGGCAGTGATATCTGGTGGACTCTTCCCCCTGAGCAACTCCTTCCAAAAGAAGTCTTATCTCAGGTCAGTTTCTACTTGTATTGAACAGCCTTTGTATGCATTGTATGACCTAATAATGACAGATGGGATTCTTGGGAGTTAAAGTAATTACATTATCATGTACAGTTAATGAGTTTTTTCACCATACATGAGAACCAGTGCAGTTTGAGAGCACTTTTGTTTAGCTAGAGAAGCTTGGTAGTTAATGTAGCAGTGGAGTGTGAGGGTTATTTGTTCTCATTGAGGGACAAAATTTTAACTGACTTGGTTGACTAAGTAGGTAGAGTCGTGATTCTGAGAGAACAGTGCATACTAACTAACATGGGTACGTCAGGACTTGGTGGGATCTGAATTAGAGTCAACCGATCGTATCATACACCAAAAAATCCGCACTGGAAGATTATTTTAAGAAAATAAACAGTTTATGTTTACACTAAGAAATGTGTAATGAAACAAAGTGGCCACAGTCACGTCTGCATGTCAATGAGTCCATCGTACTTAATTGGGAAATATTTTTACATGTTTTACAATTTACCTTAAAATGTGAATTTAATGGCTGTATTTCATTTCCTCAAGACTTTTTTGAGTATTTATTGTGTACATCTCACATAATTAAAATGCTTTTACATGGTCTTACTAGGTCGGTGGCCCTGACGCCTTGGAGTACGTGCCCGGTCAGGATATTTTGGACATCTGGTTTGATAGTGGAACTTCATGGTCTCACATTCTTCCAGGTAATTTTAAATAATAGTTTATTTACCAGTTAAGCAGTTTTGGAAATACATGACGTTAGTTAGAAAAAAACCTATACTCAAAAAAAAAATTTTTTTTTTTGCTTTATTTGGAAGACCTGCTCTAATGTAACTGGACCTTTGCAGATCATTTAGTCCAATGATTTCTAAACTTTTGTTTTTCCAAATGAAATTTTATATAGAACCACAATATGTTAGATAAAAGTGGGACTGTTCTCCCTCCTAACCTCCTTGGCCCACCTGGGAACCTCAAGGCACCCAGTTCTATAAAACAAAGTTTGGAATCACTGAACTAATTGGACCCCCAGCATTTTTCAGAAGAGGAAATGAGATTGAATTAAATAGATGATGGCAAAATAGGTGATGGTCACATAATTTAGTGTCAGACCAGAACTCAGGTACCCTGATTTTCAGTTCTCCTTCTTCTATACTGCATTGCCTTTTCACAGCTCCCTCTCCCCTGATACAAGACAACTACTAATATTATACTTACTCATCGGGTAAGTGTTTGCCTCATTGGCTAAGGGAGAGGAGAGATTCAGCAGGAACTAGAAGGGAATAGTAGGAGAAGGCACATGCGAAGATGTGATTAGATGCTTGAGAAGAAATGTCACTGAGGATACTAACTGAAAAGTCAGAGGTGAAATGAAGAGTGTGGCTTGTCCTCACTGAGGGTAGAGACAGGGACGAGCTGGCAGGGAACTAAGGACGGATCAGACAGTTCCTTGCACCGCGACTGAGGGCCGACTTTGGCCCAACAGATCCCGTTTGCTCTCTGGAGCAAGAGAATGTGGGGAAAACAGCTTGTCTGTGTAGCTGGCCAGTGTTAAAGGGATTGAAAGGGCCTGCCTGTCCTCAAGTTCCCTTGAGCTATACTTCTGGTTCTAGGCCTTAGGATTGAGAGGACAGCAGTATGGTTCCTAGCAGGTAAATATTCCTTTATTTGGGCTTTTTCAGCTTAGAAAATTTGAAAAGCAAAATGCGTATCAATTCATGTTTCCTTTGCATGACGGCTAAAAATGTACATAATCCATAATGCCCCAATATGTTACATATTAATAAAATGTTTACAATTTTTTATGTAATCATTTTCTGAAATACTTCCTAAGTTTCGCCCACAGTATTTAAGAGAAAATGTTGAGTTTAAGTACTTTGTTTTCCTAAATTATATTGAAAATGTGGGCAAATAACACTACATAAGATACTGCAGGTAGTTTATGTAGTGTTATAAACAGGCAGAAGAGTTACCTACGACCATCTTTATGGGGCAGCATCCTGAATTTCAAGAGGATACCGTATGTGAAATAGTGCTTGTGCAGTATATTTCAGAGTTCATTCACTGCTCCGGCCTTGGTGAGAACTGCTGCTAGTAGCATTGTTGCTTTTTAAGTGCAGCAGTGCAAGTTATATTGGAGCCATGGACTGGATTAAACTGCACGGAAAGTGTCCATAAAACTGATATGTGCCGCTGTCCATGGTACCGATAGAGTTTAGTCTACTCACTCTATTTCTAGTTTGTGATATTCTTAACGAAATACTTGACTGTGATAGAAATAATTTATTAAATACAATTCAGTGGTAAAAATGTACCTGATTAGTAAATCATTTTTTTCTTCCCAGTCATATTTAGGTAATTAATTCAAAGAAAGAAAATGTGTTTAATTTAAACATGTATGTTGCATGCATAGGAGGCTGCCAGAACATAAATAAACTACCACTATCGGTAATACATAAACCCAATTTTAGACTGTAGTTTTGACTGTTTCATTCATACTCTTCATCAAACCGTTGTTTTCCTATTTTAACTAAATTTCTGTAATTTTTAATACTTCTTGAGGTACTGATCAAAGAGCAGACTTGTACTTGGAAGGAAAAGACCAGCTTGGCGGTTGGTTTCAGTCATCGTTATTAACAAGTGTGGCAGCGAGGAAAAAAGCGCCTTTTAAGTAAGTATTACTTAACAAGTCAGCACACTTGGAGTACTTGGAAGTACTTGGAGTACTTCTGCTGGGTACCAGCCAGTGTGTGAAGCCCTGTGCTGAATGGTATATACAGAATGTGCCAAAAAAAAAAATGTATATACATTTTAAGAAAGGAAAAAACTATTAAAATTGTAATACTCAATATATACTGATAAGATGAATGCAAGTCATGTGTATACATTTTTTTGGCACCCCCTCCCCCGTATAGGGTAAAACACCGCCTTCAATTAGCTTAGTCTCCAGTCTCATGAGAGAAATGAGTTTGAAGTAGAAAAAGGAGAAAATACAGACAAGTTTTGTCACTGCTGCAGATCATAACTCCTTGAAGGAGTAAAATCAGCGTGACTGGAGTGGTGAGAACCTGTGGAGAACCAGGTGGTGAAATGTGGTTAAGACTCGACACAGAGGGACCAGAGAAGGAGGTTCTAGGTTGGCTAAAGGCAGCCTGAGCTCAGTTGTCCTCATTGGAATGTCCACAGTGGTTAATGAATGAACATTCCTTCAGCGAATTTTATAAATTAGGGATTATTTAGTTACAGAAATTGCTTTTCCTTGTATTTTTTAAAGGTTCTAGTGAGAAAGAGTCTTAAAGAGCTTAAGATTTTTGCAATCTTAACAATGAAAACCCATTTCAGAATAATTTCAATGTTTGTCTCTTGTATAACATGCTTTTATAAGCCAATAGAACAGCAGATACGTTTTTCTCTTGACTTGTCTTTTCGAAGGTAATGTTGAGGTGATAATCTGCTCTTTTCAAGGCATACTTTTTCCTGGTTAGTTTTAATGATCAAAATCAGTGCATAATGCTCAGGAAATACTTGCTTAGTAAAGGTAAACATCAAAAATTTTCCTGTGCATAAGTACGTAGCTTACTATTTAACATGCATGATAAATTAGCTGCCGAGAATTAGACTTTCAAGAAAAGCTTTCATACGTAATCTGTCAAATATCCTATTTTTGTGTCAAAATAGGATACTCTTTTTAAGCTGTAAGTCATCTTCAAAAAAATCATTATGATTCTGTTTATTATTCTAATAGCCGATTTATCTTCTTAGGACAGTGGTGATTCATGGATTTACCCTTGGAGAAAAGGGAGAAAAGATGTCCAAGTCTCTTGGGAATGTCATTGATCCTGACATTGTCATCAATGGAGGACAAGTAGGTGGTTCTCTAATAAAATTTTTATTTTTGTTTTAAGGCTCTTAAGTTGGCAGCTAAATACCCTTCATGTAGTTCCTTTCATGTAAAAAATCTTCGTACGAATAGCAGATGCATTACCATGTTTTAAAACTAGACTCTCAAATAATACATGATTTTAATGAGAAAGGGAAGGGCTGGGATGGTGGCCCTTTTGACTCATTTCAGGTCTCAATCTTTCGTTGGGTCCTGAATCATTTTACCCCTTTTGTAACTGTCTGAGCTTTAAAAGTTTGCAAACTGTAATGTGACAGTTAAAACGAAATGGTAGAAGAAAAAAATGAGATTGCAGCTTCTAAATGCATGTTTCATTATTCTTGGAAATTACACACCATTAATAAACATCAAATGTGGGGTTGCTGATCATTTGGTTTATTTTGCAGTTTTTAGAAAAGAAATCACTTGTCTCTTACTTTACTCCTTTGGCTTTTTACTGCCCTCCTAAAGCCCAGAACCATTTCTTTGTTTAGAGTTGCTAGGGAATACTGAAAGGGAAAAGCAGCCCTTCCTATTCCCCTCCGCCATCATGGGGCCCGTCAGGGCGCTGCTCTGAGTCTGACCACCGGCTCTGATAGGTAAATGGACACTCATGTGACCGGGGAGGAGACTGGTGTTAGCATCTGCGCAGTGAACAGATTGGAGAGACCAATCTTCTTTTATTCCCAGCATTGTTTTTTAGACGCAGTTTGGTTTCTGAGATCAGAGCCCTTCATTACAGTGCAGGTATTCAGTATTTATGCTCGTGTTGTGCACACACATTTCCTCAGTAGGAAATTGGTTCACCTACTGGAACTGAAAGCCATTTATATGTTTATCTTTTTTTCCCTCAATGGAAAGGATCAAAACACAGAGCCTCCTTACGGTGCCGATGTCCTTCGCTGGTGGGTGGCCGAGTCCAATGTTTTCACTGAAGTGACAATTAGTCCATCTGTCCTTAGTGCTGCCAGAGATGATATCAGCAAGGTCAGAGCCATCATTCTTCCTATTTCTCAATGAAAAGTTGATTATGTCATTGTTTCAGGAAAGGGCACATTTTGTTGGCAATGCAAAACTGAATGAAAATGAGTTCTACGTATGTTGTGAGCATTTAAAAATATCCTCTATTACTTGTTTCAAAAATTAGTAATACTAATAATTTTATATACTGTCTTTTTATATTTTATTAAAATATAGAGCCAATATATCTTTCGTTTTACCTGTGAGGCAGGTGAACACATTTTAACCTTCCCATATGAACAGATAAGGCCACTGAAAGGTGACTTGCCCTAAGTTTATAAAGAAATAGAATGAAAATTCTCTCTCTAGTCTTTATGTGGAAAGTCCAGGGATCGTTTCTATAACTGGACTGTTAGAATGAGAGTTTATTTTCTGTGGTTTTTTTTTTTTTTTTGCATTTGTAGTCTTACTTAAGAATGTTTAAAAAGTATCCAAAAAGAAAAAGTATTCCATTAAGAAAGTAACGAGTTGGATAAAACTTAGAGAAATACTTTTTCAGTAAGAACTGAAGGCATCATCAATTTCTTTGACTGCATTTTCCCCCCCAATAGCTTAGGAATACACTCCGCTTTCTTTTGGGAAATGTGGCTGGTTTCAACCCAGAGACAGATGCCATCCCTGTTAACAACATGTACGTCATAGACCAGTACATGCTACATCTGCTGCAGGACTTTGCAAATAAGGTCAGTGGGGATTAATGAGCTTTTGGAAAATGGAAACATCAGCACTGTTGGATGTTGAAAATTGGAGTTGGAGTTGCATGTAAATGGATCAAACCTTGCTAGACATTGTAACTATAGCACTGAAAGAAGTTAGACTTGATAAATTCCACTTATTCCTAGGTTGACCGGAGGTGTAAGTCTTAGGACTTCTTTCCTAGTTTCTCAGAAAACTAGAGAAGTACCTCGTGGGAACGATAGGCCCAGACTTCTCCTCAAACCATATTTTTCTCTCAAGATCAGCTTTGTTTCTCCGACAGAATGGAATAAAGGAGAATTGTACTTTACCTGCAGATGTACCCCTGGAAGCATAGAAATAGAGTATTCCTGTGTGTCTCAAGTTATTTTCTCATTTACATATGAACACAACTTTGTGTTTTCTCAAAAACGGGAAATGTGGTTGCTTCCACGTACGGACAGAGGCATGCGTGCAGATTTTTGCCCAAGTTTACTTTTCAGGCATAAATGAAGAAACATTGGTAACCTCTTCACTGTTTTGAAGTGGTGTGATTTCATCATTGAATACCTGACCCTTTCCTTTGATGAAAGTTGTTTTAAAGTTTCCAGAGTTGAATGTCCTTTTCTGAGGGTAGTCGAATTTGTGATCCAGGATGTTTGGGGACCCCCAAGAGCTCTTATTACCTGTTTTGTATTTGTCCGCCTTAGAAACATACTTTCCAAAGGAAGATATTTTGTTTACAATAACTTGCATTTCCATTTGTTTACCCAGCTTCCAAATGTTTTTGGCTTTGTTTCCTAGATTACCGATTCATATAAACAGTACGATTTTGGAAAAGTTGTTCGGCTATTACGAGCCTTTTACACCAGAGAACTTTCTAACTTTTATTTCAGCATAATCAAAGATAGGTATGTATGACTGAATACTGAAATACTTAACAAATATTTCTTGAGTGCCTCCTCTGCTTGGCAAATGGTGAGCAAGCTGGGCAGCATGGCGCAGTTAAGAAGATTGTAGAGCCAGGCCTGATTATGAATTTTCGTTCTGCCACTTACTGTTTATCTGTCAAGTGGTGATGTTAATTTAACATCATCTCATAATGTGGTTACGAGAATGAAGAGCGATAAGTAATGTGCTTAATGCTGCGTTTTATAAAGTAAGCGCTCAAGAAGTAATAGCAGCTAACGTGAGGTAATGAACATAGCACTTCTTTTCAGGAGTTTGTAAGTCTTAAGGGGCACAGACACAGCCTTGCAGGGGTGGGAAGTCACATTTTAAATACCACCAACTAACTGACCAATTGTCTTTACGCACTAGTCTAGACTCTGGCTACTTTCTGAAAAACGGAATTGGACATTACTACGTAGCTGAGAGTTTTTTGAGGGCATACATGGAAGGAGTAAAGTGTAATAGAGGATGTTATTACAAATTGTGATAGAATATCTTATTCTTTAGATTAGATCCACAGACTAGCCATTGTAAGAATAAGCTCAGCGTTGAAACAGCACCTGTCTTGGCAGTCAGAATATACAAAGTATTGTCAACTGCTGAATTTGTTCTTGTTCAGGCTTTATTGTGAAAATGTACATGATCCTAAACGACGCTCTTGTCAGACTGCGTTGGCTGAAATTTTGGATGTAATAGTTCGTTCTTTTGCTCCCATTCTTCCTCACTTGGCTGAAGAGGTATTCCAGCACATACCTTATATTAAAGGTAAGGAACACTTGATTCGTTCTCTGCATGAGAAAGGCCCCTGTTGAGGGTGCAACTTCCAGTTGTATCTGTTAGGGGCACTTACTAATCCACAATGATTTACGGCATGATGTGTCTTAGTCACTTCGTAGTTCCTGTACGTACTTGTGGAGGAGTAGGATGAACTTCCCAATGGCTTTCAAGCCACCTTGAAATGCTTTCTGAAATGTATTAGCAGCTTGACTATATTGAGCAATCACTTTTTCTTAAATATTTTTGTAAAGTCAGAAATATATTAAGTTTTATTAAAACAAAGTATCATGCCTTTTAGTAATTACTTTTATAATAGTCCCCCCCCCCCGTCCCGCCCAATCGTATTGAGCTTATAGAAAATCAGAAACTATAGAAAAGTCACTTACTTCCCTACCCAAAGACAGCTGTTAATATTGGGACATTTCTGTTTTATTTTCTTCCATCTTTTTTTTCTTTGAGCTCTTACTATATATTTTATCCTTTCTTTAAATATCAAAATTCCCACATGCTCACGTAAATGTCTGGTACATATTTAGATGGCTTCACAATATTTCATCCCACGATTACCTTAACTAGTAATTCTCATTTCCCATGAATAGTAACTATTTAATGGTTAGAGGTTGAGAACCTCTGTCAATTCCTGTTTGTTTTTTAAGAACCCAAGAGCGTTTTTCGTACTGGGTGGATTAATACAAGTTCGATCTGGAAGAAGCCTGGGCTGGAGGAAGCCGTGGAGAGCGCATGCACCATGAGAGATGCGTTCCTGGGGAGTATCCCTGGCAAAAATGCAGCCGAGTACCAAGTGACCATTGTCATCGAGCCTGGGCTGCTCTTTGAGATAATAGAGGTAGGCCTTTGTTTGGACCTTTTGCAATGGTGTTAATATCATAGTTTCACCTGAAATTGTTTTTTTAAAAAATCTCTGTATAAATAAGATTTTTTTTCATTAAAGAATTAGGAATTAGGATTTATATCTTCTAATTCTGATATATCACTGATTCTTTGCTTCCTTTTCCTTCTCTTACAAGACATTTACTCTGTTGCTACATTATAAGCTGGGACAGGGCAGATGTAATAGTTTTATTGGAAATGTACGGCAGTTTAGAATATACAAAAATGGGCAGTCTCGTGTTAAGGGTCTGGTTGGCTGAGCATTTCGTCCACCTGGACTAGATCAAAACAAGTCAAAGAAAGATCTGGAAATAACTCATTTGCTCCAGCAGATATGCTCATATCTCAAAGCACTCATGTATTTTTATTTCCCAAGGGCTGTCAGAAGTTTCTTCTTGGGATTCTTAGGAGTTGATTGGCCCGACTGGCTTAGAGCTTAATGTATTGACTCAAGATTTTTCTCTAGTTGTAATGCTTCAGAGAACTGGCAATGAATATATTAGACAGTTTTACTGGTACCATAGTTTTCTAAAAAATGACCATCTCCTTTGGTTGGTAAGCTCAATTAAAATTTTTAATATTGTTACTGATCAAGATTTGAGGTTTGAAATAGCAAGTATATATGAAATTGTTAAACTGGTAACAGAATTTCGATGATATATTCACATCTTAAAATGTATGGCCGGGACGTTCTGACTCCATTTTATGAGGAAACGAGCATCGAAGCTGTGACCTGGCCCACAGTGCTGGACATGTCGTGTTTCCTTTGACTTCATTAGCTCTGAGTAATAAGCTGAAAAGAATACAGCTCATTTAGATCATTTATACTGGGGAAAAACTTTGAATGTGAATATATTTTCCTTAGGAATTACACTAGGTAGCTGTCAGATGGAGTGCTGGTTCTATTAACTGCTAATTGCATTTGTTAAAATGAAATTAATCTCTTGAATCTCCTGTTTTCTCAGGAGCTTTTTGAAAAAAAGTCTGTATTATGTAGTTCACAAACTCAGTTTTGAAAATTACAGTGAAAAATGTCAAAGTGCTTATCGAACAGCTGCTTCAGTGTCCTTCTGGAGTTCTGAGCGGTTTTCAGAGAGCCGTCATTGGTCTACGTTGCCAAAAGCAGGTCCTCGTGTGGCGGGCATCTTAACCCCTCCAATGTAGGAAACATGATACTAGGAGAAAGTGAGGGCTTTGACAGGCCTGGGCTGTAGCTGCAGCTGCACACTTACTGGATGAGAAAGTTGGGCAAGTTGCCCTCTCTGAGCCTGTTTCTTCACTTGTAAACGGGAAGGTGTTTTGTGATGATTGGAAATAATGAGCACTTAGCATCTAGCAAAGTGAAGTGCCAGCATAGAGTGTATTCTCCATAAAGTTTTTAGTTAAAAACCTTTCATACTAGTAAGAACTGATGTATTTTCATAGTATTAGCGTCAGGAGGTAATGGTATCAAGGGGTTTCTCACTAAACACAAGAATTTACTGTCAGTAACCTCAGTTTATGGTAAAAATGTAACTTAGTAACTTGCACATGCTTCCTCTCAGATGCTGCAAATGGAGGAGACTTCCAGCACCTCTCAGTTGAATGAATTAATGATGGCTTCCCAGACAACCTTACTATCTCAGGAACCACGCGAGATGGCTGCAGATGTGACTGAGCTGAAAGGGACATTCCTAATCAATTTAGAAGGTAAGGAGAGTAACAAGTGGCAGCTGGAGAACTGAATGATGACTGTAGGTCATCTCCAACTTCCCAGGGGACTACATGTATTCTAAAGGCAGATACACACTTGGAATACACCTTTCCGTGGAAACGAGGTAAACAGTGGCCAAGTTTAAGAAGTGTCCTACCCACTGGTCTGGGGAACACAGGGCTGGGGTAGAAGAGGGAGTTTTCCTTCCTGTCCCGTGAATAAGTAGTAAAGATTCTGGCTTACCTTGCTTTTCAAATGTTAATGTACATTCTTTGGGCAACAACTAGACAATAATGTACTTTCTTTACTATGTGTTATCAGTCTGAGCTCTGAAAGGATCAACAGGGCAGAAAGTTGTTTCCTTTTGTCCAGACCAAAACGTCTTAAGTGCAATTGTCACTATAATTTGGCTCTTTTTAAAATTCTTAAGTATGTAGCTGGAAAGAGTGTACTTTATCAGAACTATACCTGGATGAAGCGCTAGAAGGTCTGCTCTGCCCGAGCTAGGTACAAAACTGAGTGACTTGGGGGGAAATCAGCTAACCTCTCAGGGCCTCAGGTTCCTCAGCTTTCCTCCCTTGTCAAGTTGTGTGATTCCGTTGTCTTGGCTACTCACGCAATGTGTCAAGCTTTACCAAAGCAGGAAGGAGAAAGCTTGAAAAAGGAGCACCTGCAAAACCAATGAAGATACAGTGATATGATTGATACTCCTCGTGTGTTTTTCTTGCACAGGTGGTGATATTCGTGAAGAGTCTTCGTATAAAGTACTCGTCATGCCAACTACCAAAGAAAAATGCCCTCGTTGTTGGAAGTACACAGCTGAGTCCTCAGATACACTCTGCCCCCGATGCACGGAAGTTGTTGATGGAAAGTAGGACCTCTCTGCTGTTGACAGCTGACCGAGCGAGATCCCCGACAGGACTTATGAGCTTAGATGGATGGTTTACAACGTTGGAAAGAAATCTACGGTTTAGGTAATGAGTGGAAGAGGAAATGCTGCAGGATGAGAGTCAAAGTAAGAATTCTAAGATTTTCCTGTAACTAGCTACAGAATAATGTGTATATGTATATTGCAGACATGCCCATATGCAGAGGGGTTGATACATTTTGTGACAGACTCATTCAGAACAGACACTGAATGTGCTTGCCTTCCAATGTGGCTGAGCAGAAAATGTTTTATATTTTATACATCTGTTTGACTCAGTATTTAAGTTCTGTAACATCTAAAAATAAAGGCATTCTAGAAAATTATTGAGTGATGTTGGTGTAGAAGTTAATATCAAGTGAAAAAAATGGTTTTGATTGGGAATGGCAGGGGTGTGTTTCCTTTGAGAGATGAAGAGTAATTTCGTTCTGCCTTACTAGCAAACACCAACCTTTTTGGAATAGCTGCAATACAAAGAAAAACATCACCAAATCTGTTATTCTCATATAATAGGGGAAAAAAATCTTAATAGTATGTACTTAATAATTTAGGAATGTTAAGGAAACAACATGAAAGCTGAAAATTTATTTCACTATTATACATCAGTTCACAACAATGAACAGACACAGAAACCAGCAGTATATACAGAATTTCACTACTTACAGTACATTACACAAGATAAATAGAGCATTTTACAAACAACTCAGTGTTGGGTTAAAATCATTCTAGAGATGACTGATTCAATTCAGCAGAAAACTGTCAGGGTGAGAGAGGGCTTTCCCTGTTGCCATCGAGTACTTCAAAAATACTTGTCTCTTAAGAATTAAATGAATTGCAGCCACTTCTAAGTGAACATTATATTCCCTGTACACTTAGTATTATTAAATCTGGGTTTTCTGTGATTTTAAATTGCAGTTAATCGTGTTTTTTTTTGTTTTGTTTTTTGTTTTTTTTTTTTAAGAAACCAATCTAAATATAACAATGTTTACTTTGACCTTAGATGAATTTCTGCTGGTGGAGGGTCTTGCCTTCCATCTGTGAAAAACTCAACGCCTGAAGTGCAGTCAGTGAAGCCCAGTAAAATGAGGTCTGCCTTCCTGCACACAGCTATGTATTCTCTCCTATCAGATTTATTTTAAAAGCCCTGGATGAAACAGTAAAATACTTAACTGCTTTTCTTAACCATACAACTCAGAATTCAATTTTAAAATTCTGAATGGTAAATTTTAGGATTACAAAGCTAACTAGAGACTCAATGATTTATTAGGGGGATCTACGTGCCATTATTTCAGCTTATTAATATTCTCAGCAATGCCCACATTTGATTGTATTCTACCAGAATAAGTTTAACCAGTTTTATTATCTCAAATGCTAAGTTAGGTACCCCTCCCTCCAAAGTGATAATGGAATCAAAGTGAAGGTTTAATCTTTAAAAATGCTATAATTCCAAGTTTTCTTTGACCAGCCTCCAAAATTCATAACTATCTTCCGAATATTTAGCAAAATCACAGGAAGAACTAACCCTTCAGAATACATATAACCAGTGCCTATAAATCTAGAGCTATTTATGAGAACTCATGGATGTGTCTGGATGGGGCAGTGGAGATCCAAGCAGAGGCCGAGAGGCTGGACTAGCTAAGGTCCTTTTCATACTTACACAGCATGGGTCTCCATCAGACTTACAGGCCCCTCATCCCAAACACTCAAGACAGCCTAACAGCTTCTTTCTCAAGATTCTAAATTAAACAGGAAGTTCTTATTTGAATGTGATCTTTTAGTTAGAAAGAATCGACATTGAGATACCCTCAAACATCAGACATTTTTTCCTTTATGTCCCTGAAGGCCATATTCAACCTTGTACAGTTGCTAGAGTTGGCTTCTTTCAAGGAAGGAAACGAACTTCTATATCACAATGAGTTACCATACTATGAATAACAATTGTGATCCATGACTGATATCAATAATTGCACTGTATGGCTACATTCCAAAGATATACCCCGGTAAATACTTGGTATTTGTAGAGCTCAAAGCACTTGTTAGAGTTTTGGTTAATTTGGTTTTAATCAAATGATTATTCAGCACTTGGACTGCTCTAGGCACTGTCGGGTACCCAGCTGTGAGGTAGGTTTGCTAACGCTGTCATATCACTGAGCATTTTCTGTCCTGTTCCTAAGAACAGATAACATTCCCGAGTCCCAGACGCAGGCATTTCTGAACACTTGTAGGAAAAATAAAGTTGGACTTAATCTTTTAGCATCTTTGCCCTTTTTAAACATAAGTTTTACAAGATAATACATTTTTACAATGACCTGATGTGGATAGGACTTTGAATCTTGGCAAAAGGCAGATCTTACCTTGTATTGT
This sequence comes from Rhinolophus hipposideros, assembly GCF_964194185.1. Classification (NCBI taxonomy): domain Eukaryota; kingdom Metazoa; phylum Chordata; class Mammalia; order Chiroptera; family Rhinolophidae; genus Rhinolophus; species Rhinolophus hipposideros. The sequence continues at coordinate 10,773,095 of NC_138072.1, forward strand.
AATTAATTTTGTTGCGTTGCTCGCATCTGATTCTCAATTTTGGCAAGTACGGCAGGTACTTTGGTACTTGACACGGGTTCTCTCTAATGTCCCTTCTGACGACTGTAACGATCTCGAACCCTTCTTCCTGCACGGTCACGTCCTCTGGTGGCAGCAGCACCACCTCTGGTAAAGGAACCTGTCCTCCTCCGGAAGTCCAGGTGACAGTCCCGCGTGGATTAAGCATGAGAACAAAAGCATGTCCTAACATTGATTACAGGAGAGTGGGCTGTTTCTCTATTTTATGGGTGGGGGCTATCCATGGACACGTTGAACTTTACTTACAACAATCACAGTTTGAGTATGAAATATAGAATCTTATAATAACATCATCTGTAAGTTATAACCAATTTTAAATAGCAAAATTGAACAATAAACTACTTAAGTGCTTGAGTTAGAAATAAACAGTAAAACATCTGTATTAGTAATTAATAGTATAATTGATATTTCTTTATATTTTACCTTCAGTTTTACCCAAAGGAGTGGAATTTAGCCCGCACTGTACTTTTTTAAAGTAATAATATATTTTTATTTATTTTATAAAAGGGAAAAAAGACAAACTCCCTCCATAAAATTCCAGCTCTTACTATGTAAAATAGCCATGCACTAATTCATGTTATAGTCACACAATTTTAGACTGTTTTCAGTGGATAAGGGTCATAAAGAAGGAAGAGATATGGCTTCCACAGCTTCAATGAGGTGTAAGGCTAAACTATACTGCCCGTGGTTTTCTGGTAAAAGCTCAATTACTTTATTTACTAGGTTAGCTGTTGTGGCAATTGGCACTTCTGTGTTTTGAAGATCCTGGGGGTCCTGCAAATGGGACACAAAAATAACCCATCAGTTATATATACAACTAAACTGTTACTAATTTAAGATTTATCAGAATAGTTACTTCCCAATAAAAATGTTTTTCTTCAGAACTAAGTAAATTAAACGTATACTTACAATTTTCTCCTTAACTATTATTCAATACACATTTAAGACCACACCCCACGATCTGATTTAGCTCACTCCACTGGACTCACCATCGCTTTCAGCCAAGTGCAGAGTGTGGGTGGAAGTCTGGCAAGCAGCTCCATTCCTTCTTTCGTCTGGGTGTGGAAGAGCGAGTGAGCCAGCCTCTGCCCCGTGAGCACCAGCAGCTGGCTGGCAAGGACCTCTTTGTCATGCACCTGGAGCAGGGCCTGAGGAGGAGAACACGGACTGCTGGTCAGTGGGCGCTAAGAGCCTGGCCGGCGCTAGGGGGCGCTGCCACAGACGAGTCAGTCCAGTTCACAAGCATCTGTGGCCGTGTGTCCAGCTGACCCTTGAACAATACGGATTTGAACTGCGTGGCTCCTCTTACACGTGGATTTTTTTTTCCCATAAAGACTGTCAGTGTCTTTGCTCTTGTGGTTTACTTTTCCCCAGATTACTGTACTATACGAATACAGTATGAAACACATAGAACATAAAGTGTATTAACTGCTCGTCTATGTTAGTGGTAAGACTTCCAGCCAACAGTGGCTATTACGAGTTACGTTTTAGGGGAGTCAGGTTATATGTGGGCTTTCAACTGCGTGGCGGTCAGCTCCTCCCGCCCCCATGTTGTTCAAGGGTGAACTGTACAATCAAAATATAGTCCAAATCAAACTCCCCATTTAAAACCCAAATTTCTGCCATCACCTTATTTTCCAATTCAGTATGTCTACGAGTCATTTTCAAGCTTTTGGCAAAGGAAAGGAATTATATGAAATCACTGCACAACTGCTTAAAACCTTCTGATGGCTTCTGATTACGCTGTTAAGTAACCATGGGCTACGAGACGTACGATCTCCTCACCTCCTACTTCTTCAATCCTCCCTCACTGTGTATGGGCTTTTCCTGGACCTCGCCAAGCTAGTCCCCGCCTTTGGTCCCCCCAGTTTTCTGAGTGGCTGGTTGCTGCTTATCCTTGGGGGCCTGGTTCAAATGTCACGTCAGACCACCCCATTGTAGTCGCTCGTTTATTTACACATTCCTATTTATTATCTTCACAACATTTGACTCGATACAAAATTTAGCTTGTTTTTCCGCTCCTACAGTAGACTGTCAATTCCCTGAGGGAAGGAGGAAAGGAAGGAGGGAAGGAGAGAGGGAGAGTGGGAATGAGGGAGGGAGGAAGAGAAGGAGCCTTGTCTGTTTTCACTGGTACACGCCTCCACACAGAACAGGCCTGGCACACAGTAGGAGTTTACCAAACATTAACTAGAAACGGAATTTGATTCGTTTTATATTTTAATATTCTGTTCTATTTTTGCGCGTAGATGTTCTAACAAAAGGAAAAGCAAAAGTTTTATTGGAGACTTGACTGATTCTTTACTCCCACCATCCGATTTATAACTTGAGCCCAATTCACATTCCTAAGGTGATTATTACCTCTTCTCCTAAGTGGTCGACGCCATAGTTGTAGAGTTCCCCCACATAATGCCTTCTGACAGTATCTTCACTAACTTGAAGGTGATGGGCCAAGTCCACGGCTAGAACTGGCCAATCTTGGTCTTTCCCAAAAGGAGTGGTCGTTGCCTTTTCTGAGGAATCCTTGTCCTTTGCAACTGGATGTTGGGCCTGGACAGCTGCACTAACAACTTTCAGTAAGAACTGGAAAAAGAAACACAGCAACATCTTATTCATATGTTTCCTTAAAAAAATCTAAATCAAAGTAATTGTTGGCTTTTCTGTCCATTACAGTGGCTTTTCCATTAAAATTGCTGAATTATCAAAAAAGAACACACAATTTAAAGGGAACTTAGTAGCTCTCAAGAATACTTTTAAAGTTATCATCCTTTAAAGGCCAGCAAGATTTTTCCTTTACTATTTTTTCCAAGAAACAAAAACAAAATCCAAAAACTGAATTATTACCTGTTGTCGTATAGAAATAAAGTTTGGATCCATTTCCCCACTAGGTAGTAACTGAATTGAAGTTAGGTCTTTGAAAAAGGCATTTTTTCCCTAAAGAGAAAGAAGAGAACAAGAAAACTGATGAGTGTGGATTATTATAAAGAGGGAAAATTTAAAAATAAAGTCATTTAATTAACTCATGGTTGATGTGTTTCTCCTTGAACAATAACATCTTAGAATTTTATTCAATTAATTTTTGTAACAACTACCTACTAAGTGGTAGGCGGCCTTTCACTAGCCCCCACTAGCCCCCACTAATCCCCTCCCCTTGAGTGGGGGCTAGTGACTCACTGCTGGCAAAGAGAATTAGACAGAGGTGATTGCATGTCACTTGCAAAATTAGGTTACAAACACACTGTGGCTACTCGCTCACTCTGGGGGAAGCCAGCTGCCACGCAGTGAGCTGCCATGTGGAAATGAAACCCTGTTCCGTGAGCTTGGAAGTGGGGCCCCGATCCCCAGCCCCACTGAGCCCTGAGATGAGATCGCAGTCTTGGCAGACACCCTGGCTGCAGACTCATCAGAGACTCTGAGCCAGAAATACCCAGATAAGGGGGACCCAGATACTTGACCCACAAAAATGATAATAGATGTCTGTTGTTTTCAGCCACTCAGTGTTGGGATAATTTGCTACACAATAATAGATAACTAATATATAGCGTGTACTCTGAATCCTGTTAAAAACACCTGTTTGAGAATAGATGTGTGTTTGAAGAGCCAAAATACAGTATCTGAAAATGGGGTTTAAGTTCCTTGGAAGGAAATGTAAAACAGAGCAGAAGCACGGGTCTCTGCATTAGAAGCCGCAGGCTCCTGGCCACACTTCCCACCAGGGAACGGCAGCAGAGAACCCCCCAGTGAAAACCTATCTACACAAGTCACAAATGCACTGAACAGCCTCTACTGATCAGCATCCTGCCCAACCCTCAGCTCCAAGACGGCTCTGACATCCTCTGAGGCACTTACCTTACTATCAAACAGGGACAGTGGCTTCACAGCCTTGAGAGAAAACCTCATAACCGCGTACAGGATGGAGCACAGGACGGAGTGGTGCTCTACCAGCGGGTAGTGGATGTGTCTCTGTTCAAGTGCCAGTTCCGCTATGGAGACTGGCCCCTCGACAGTGAGCCACGCATCCTCCGTGTCCAGGACGGGCGCCTGCATCTCATCCCTGCTGACGTCTGCCTGAGTGTCGGAGAATGGAGACATCATAGCTTGCAAATATCTTCATCAGCGGCAAGCAGCCAAGTGCAAACCCGTCTTTCTCCCAAATTAGAATAAAAAACCCCGAAGAGCTGGTTCTAATAAGAAACATCACTACTTTTAGGCTGTGTTAAAACTTTAAAATACATGAAAATTTTTCTTTAGTCCTTAAAAGTCCAACAATTTTCAAAATATTAAATATCTCAGACAGTTTAGAATGAAAATACACCTCTTTTACCTCCATTAAAGTCTGAAGGAGATCCAAGCAGGAGCCAAGGAAAGAGGTCATGGCCATGTCGCTCATCCCCACATCCTGTTTTTAAAATGGAACATAATCAGCTCCTGCAGCCAAACTGCTCTAGTTACTATCAGAAAAATAAACAGTACACAACGCTCTATTCAACTCACTTCCTACATGGGACCGGCAAGGATTAGAAAGCCAAGGCACGAGTGCATTTTAATTCCTTTATAGATTTAACTAATTTTAAGCTTGGGCTATAAAGAAAGATGGCACTACTATCAACTTTTTAAAGTGAGCATTTTGGGTGTATTGTAAAGACCCGGTGTCATCAGTCATCATAGATGGGGGCAGTCACGCTCACTGTCCAAGAATTCACAGACAGAAGAATCACGGCATCTGGTAAGATACACACGAGAGGCCACGTGAGAAGTTGTAAGAAAACAGCCTGGTCTGGTTTCGGCGCATCTTTTGGAGATGCAGCTGAATTCTGTGAGCAAAACGTGAACCCCCAGCCTGTGAAGCAGACACACTGTGGGCAACACATCATTCCTGCCGACTCCCTTCAAGGGCCTGCCCGGGGGCCACTGATTCATCCACAATCTTTTTTAAACCAACAACCAACGAATCCCTCCTCACATCTCTAATTCAGACAGTGCGTGTGTGGACACACACACATATATGAACTGTAGTCAAGGAGACACTCAAGCACGTACCAGAATTCAACAAGGGGATTTTTCGAGACTAAGGCCTATAACAGCTAGATTTGTGTGTCCCAGTATTTCTTAAGATATTTATAAGAAGAATATTTCTAAGTTTTGAGCAAAAGGTAGCACTATTAATCCCTGGCCTCACAAACAAGCACCAGTATCTGGGGACTGGAATATTATTTAAGACTATTTGTACAATGGTTATTACACAAAGGTAGATCAGATTGACTGTTTCTGAATCCACTTCAATTTCATTTCGGACATGTTTCTGATTGGAAGTACAGTGAAAATAAGCAGCAGTGGCAGCAGGTTACCCTCCTGTCCACAGTCCAAAGTTGAAGACATCTTGTGAAAATCTAGTGTAAATATGCTGACAATCTGGAAAGGTAAATTAAAATTGGCCAGAGTTCATGAGCACTTCCTGAAGACAGCATTCTCCTTCCATTTTTCTTATCTCCTGATATGTCATCACAACAGTAAAAGCCAAAGTTCACCCCTATGGATAATAAGATCCTATTGAAAGTGCAGGATTAACAATTACATATCTAATCACGGGCGACTGACTTACCCTTCGGCATAACCTATCCTTTGGGGATTTTCCAACCTAAGACAAAAAGGACACAAAATGCTGTATTTATTTAATTAAATAAAAAGGCATTGCTATGGTATAAGAAGTCAAAAGTTACCAAATTTTAAAAATATAAATGCAGCTATCAATAAATGTGGCAACTTTTTATCAATTAAATGTTGGTTCCACTCATGCATATAACATAATGCAATTAATTTTGTGGTGGAACATAAAAAAGTATTATGAAAAATGTAACACACTAGGCTCACACATAATCCTTTTCAAAAATAAGTATTTTTGAACTAAATAAGAAAACACTCTAAAAATCTGATTCTTACTTTGTATAATCAAATAACTGTTGCCTTAAGACCCAGAACCAAGGCTATGAACAAAAAGCAGGTAGGAATTTTGCTTGTTGATAAAAACACACCGAACAATCTAAAGCAGACCGAACTTCTGTTGCTAGTTCAGAAAATCAGTTGATTTCCTTGATTCTCTGGTACTTAATAAGATTGTACTCTATACGAGATACAGGGCAGTAAGTGGCAGACAGAAGTTCTGCCCTTCAGGAATTTTATAAGAATTCACAGGAGACAGTGACAATGGAAGAAGGAACCCCAGTACCAAGGACCCATTGCCTCATTACCTCTTGTTGAGATGACAGCCATGGCCTTGGAACAAGCAAGCTCAGGACACCCCAATTTCAACATATTTCACCCAGTTGCCAGAATCTTCTAAGATGCAAATCTGAACGCATCATTTTATTGCTTAAGGCTGCCCCACTGTCTTCACGATTAAATAACAGCTCCATTTACTGAGCCCTTACCCCATGTGCCAGGCCCATGCTAAGCAGCTGACACACATTATTGGAAAGCCCCAAACCCACAGCCTACATAGGGCGCTCTTCACGCTCCTCTTCCCGCTCCTCCCTCCAGCCTGTGCTTCACCCACGAAGCTACTGCAGCTCTGAGTCCGACACAGTGTCTCCAGGACACTGCTGGAAGACATGTTCTCTCACCCACTTCTCGCTGGTTCATACGTGTTCCTCCTCCAAAATTCAGCTCAGAGGCGTCCCGTGTCATCACTTGCTCTTCTCAGTCCCCAAAGCGCCCTATTATCTACCCACCGATCCTTTAGACTGTGAGTTCTCTGAAAGCAGCGACTGTGATTTTTATCTCTGCAACCCCAGAACCGAGCACAGTCCTTGACCAAGGAGAGATACTTAATGAATATTCATCGAGTGAATGATCATGACTCTGCTTCCTAGTTCAGAACTGTTTAAACCCAAGTTATGAGCTTGTTGTACACTGTACACAGTAACTCCACACAGAAAAGACTCTGCATTATTATTCCCTCAAAAAAGGGTGGTCGGAGGTGAAGTAAAACAACAGTATCATCAAGGCCAATGGACTGAATTTCAAGACAGAAGCAGATACATTGGCAAGAAAGATGAGCACACAGGAAAGGACAGATTTAACTAGAAAAAAGGTACCAATGACGCCCAAAAAAGCATTTTCAGAGAAGCTGTGGCCTAAAGTGGGTCTGAATTCCAGTGCTGTTCGTGGCTTAGGACTGTCTGTCACTACATTTAAAAGAACATGTTGTCATTACAGTGCTAATTCTTCTGCCATCCACTTCACTGAGGCCAGATTAAGCCATGTTCCCGACCAGCCTGTGAAGCATACTGAGCGGCCTGGCCGCTCAAAGCCACGGTCTACTGTCCAGTGCGCTGGCAGCCTCTACTCCCATCAGCTGTTACGTGCTTACATGTTATGTTTATTCCCACATCTACTTATGCTGATTGTACATACGGTAAGTATGCAATTTAATTCAGTAACTGATGAAATATAAATGAGGAAAAAGAGGAGTCATTTATTTATATGAATACTACATCAATGCTTTAAAAAGATTTATGGAGGAGAGTAGCTAACTCCTAGGTCTACTAGATTAGATGTAGGAAACAACTATAAAAATTAGGGGGATAAGTTATAAAAATCTGAAGATTTTACACTCGGAATGCATCACGACTTTAAAGAAACAGTATCTAGAACTCAGACAATGCATTATGGGTGAGGTTTAGGCAGGAAAACCTAAGTAGAACTTCAACTGACTCCTTCCAAAGAAAACACCTTGGCCTGACATGCAAAGACTGGTGAGTAAGTAAGTGTACACTGGTACGTTGTAATTTAAACCCAAGTGCTGGAATCAAGCCCAGACCTCGCTTCTTGGGTTAGGAGGCTTTTACTATGGTTCCCTTTCGGGGGTTTGGGGCTCTTGTTCAAGTCACTGAAATGTCAGCACTGAGAAGTACAGTTCACTGAGCAAGACTGAAATGCAGTATCAGAAAAATCAATCTACTGAGGCCCCATGAAAATAATCTTTCTAGTACCCCTAAGGGGACCAAATACACAAGAAGTCAGTACATGGAGTTGAATTCTCTTACCTTATCCATCAAGTATGTAGCGGCAGAAAACCTTTTCACCAAGAATGTATTCCACATCATCAGTGCGATGCCTAGAGAGCAAATAAAAGGATGTGGAAAACAGGCTTCCATGCTTTTTCTTGCGTCAGACACAAATGACCGTCTTCATGAAGCTTATAAAGCTGCATAGGCTACTGATTTAGATATCATTTCTTACAGCTTAGGTAGTATTTGTTATTAAAAAAAATAAGAACATTTAATGTTTAAGAAAAATTAGCACTGGGCTGCCTAAGAGGACACCCACATGGCCAATATGCGTGAGGCATCATTAGTTATGAGAGAAAAACGAAAATCACAAAGTGGTAACATTACGCAACCCACATCAAGGCTAAAAAGTTTTTTAATGACGACACTAAGTGTTGGTGAGGATGTGGAAACAACTAGAACGCTCATACACTCCTGGTGGGACGATAAATTGGTAAAACCACTTGGAAAACTGGCAGTGTATCAACTGAAGCTCAATATGTGTCTCCCACGTGACCCAGCCATTCTACTGCAGAAACGAACACAAAGCTTCACTGGCAACGGCCAAACACTGGAAACAAACCCAATGTCCAGCCATTCATTGTTCTCATAGGTAACCACCAAATAAAGTGATACATAAAAAAATCATTGAACAAAATAGAAAAATTTTCTTTTTTTTTTTTTTAAAAACCACCAAACAAAAAAACCAGGTCTTCATACTTTCATGTTCAATAAACTGCGGCACTGACATGGACATTTCTGAAACAGTTGTGAGGGAGGCCGCGTATCCCAGATACTTCACATGCAGTTATTATGATCACATAGCTGCTTCTGTATCTAGTAGTGAGGTCCTGCCAAGGCTGCCAAGGGGCCAGGAAGCTGACTCTGTACAAACTGGGTAAAGCTCTAACTTGAAGAAATACCAGCCTGAAGTCAGTAGGTAACTTAATTTTATCAGAAACGATAGAATACTGTAGAGAACATACTTCCCAAATGAGTCATTTAAATCATTTTTTCTTGGAAGAAAGTAAGATCTAAGAGATGGATAAATAATTTTCAAGTTCTCTTCACGTAAAATGAGACATTTTAGAATTTCTGCAATTTGACTTCGTATCACCTGCAGGAAGGTGGTCCAGAAGTAGCTTCGCTAGAATTGATCACGTGAACATAAAGGTGACACCTCCTCTTACCCAGCCCCAAGCCTACTCTCAAACTCACTAAGGTGACTCACTAGCCAATGGCTGAACTCCTCAACTAATTCTTATAGGGAAACTCATCTATCTATAGATGGAACCAGCAACCTGTTTACAGTTTGCCTACAACTGTAACATTTTTTTTCCAGGAGACACCAGCAGGCCCCATGGTATACCAGCCAGCGGGGAACATTCACATTTATTAAAGAAGCACACGGTGGCTTCTAGGGTACAGTACCATGAGGCTTTGGCTACGTAACTTTTTAATCAGGAATTAGTCCTTACCTGCCTATGAACTAAACAGCAAATCAGTAATTCATGCATAATATTCTCCTTGCTTATTTACGTCTAGGGATAGTAGTCAGTTTGGGCAACGATGGGTGGGGACAGATGAGACAATTACTGTCCACCCCCGTCACTTTTCTGGACAGATTTTCCCAAGCAGTTAAGACAGCCAGTACTTTGTAGACGTCAATCAGTACACAGCAATGTATTGGGGGATAAGACCATGAAATAAATGTTTAACAGGATGTAAATTTAAAGATTCCTGCCTCTTTTGAATCAGACGGTTATATTTTTAACACCCGTTTACTTACCATTCTGCACATGTGCGTTAAGAATGTGCTTCAAGTGCTCTATTGACCTAACAAAAAAACGTGCTTCCTTATATAAAGGGAGAAAAAAGAGAGAAAAAAATATCATTTAATAGGTGTTTCGAATAAATAGAAATTTTACATAAATTTCTGCATAAAGCTACATAAGAATGTTGCAATAATGGAAGTATTAGGTAAGCAGTAAATTTTCATAAGACAACGTCATGGTTTCTCTTACATTCACATTAACTGTATAACAACTGATTCCTAGAACCCCCCCCCCCCCCCCGATCATATATATTGACATCTGGATTCAAAATTTACTGTGGTTTGTACATCATAACAGTTTTCTCTCCAATAAATACTTGAATATTACACAGTGGGTCTGAAAACTGGGTTTACTTCTTCGCAAATATCACACTGATTCATTCATTAGTCAAGAAATATTTATTGAGCAGCTACCCTGCACCAGGCTGTGTGAGGTACCAGGATACTGTACTGAATAAGACAGACCCAAATCCTGGCCCTCAGGAGGTGACATTCTAGTGAGGGAGCTAGATAATACAGGTAAGCAAATTACACAGTATGTTAGGGACAAATGCCAAGGAGAAAACATTAAGGCAGTGAAGGGAAACATGAATCATCAGGGATGAGGTCTGAAATTCAACTCTTTCTAATCAAGGTAGTTGACATATTACACCTCAAATATAATACATAAAACTTTACCAAGGAATTATACAGATGTTTGCTAAATAATCGTATAGCCTGTGCAATAATTAAACACATCACCTCTGATAATTTCAACTGTTTTGAGCCTAATAAAGCTGTGTGCGTCAAATGGTGGACCTGGGGTAGGGGCTGGATGGGGCAAGGAGATAAATATTCAACAGGAAAAAAACCAAACAAATAAGAAAAATTGCCACTTATTTCCAATGTAAACAATTCTAATAACAGACAATGATAACACCCGGGAAAACGTCAGGCATTACACTCTCCGCATGCATTTTCTCTACAAACTGCTACAACCTTCAAGGCAGCAACCGGTGTAGCCCTCGTGTACTTGAAGGAGAACATTGAGCACAAAGGGTTCAGAGGCGTTCGCAAACGTCACGGAGCTATTAACTAGTAGTGATGGGGCTTAAACTCAGCTATGTGTCCACTTCGCAAACTGCCTTTGGTTTTATAACTGAACGTGGTAAAACAGAGCGCTTCTCTTAGATACCACGTTCTGAGGCTGGAATCTGGAATTGATTCATTCAGATTTTAGAAACTATGTCCTCGTTCTAGTCCTAAACACTCTTTTTTCATGCAGGAAAACATCCCCTTTAAGTAGAGAGCCTAAATATGATTACCATTCAGGCTACAGAGGCATCAACAAAAGAAGGTGATTCGAGGGGGAGCAAGAAGGTCCTCTGTCTCCAAATTACTTTTTGGTCCAAGTTTAAGTGATCAGACCACTCCTTTGTTTAAAGCACTTTTTAAATGTTTTCCTTTAATAAGTAAGTGATTACATATTAAAGACTTTTTTGTTACTATTAATATGTTAGCATGATTAGTTCATCAGTGAGATTTTTCTTCTGGAGTGGAACCTGATACGAGAACAATGAAGGAAAGAATTCTGATTTGAGAAGGAGAGTACCACAGCACTGACGGGGGGTGGAGGGGGCTCGTGAAGGCTGTGCTGAGCAAGATGAACATGCATGTATGTTTTTATATCTCGCTTTCTCCTGGTGCCAATCCTGAAGGACTGGAACCATCATTAGAAATGGACAGAGGGAGAAAACAAGGCTGAGATTCAGTGACTGGTCCAAACCCAGACCCTGGTGAGAAATGCATTAAATCCAGGTGAGAAATGCATTAAGTATAGGTCTGCTGCCTCCAGCCTGGGGCCGCCTCCAGACTGAATGTCCTGGGAGAGAGGCTGGGGCACAAGCAGAGCTCAGAGCCTGGACCAGTCAGCCCTGCACACAATATGGCCTTCTTGATTTTTCTCCTGATACCAACAGAAGAGAAGTGATGAACAAATACAGTCATACCTAACAATCAGACACTAGGCTGGCCTCAGGCTCATTACTCTGGCTTTCACCACAAAGACTATAATACTGAGAGCATTCTATTAGGTGGGTGCGACCTCATGTAGGATTCAAAAGGAAAATACAAAATATGCGCATCACAAGCTAACCAGGCATGTAGGTAAAACACCTCACTGGCCTTAGAGAAATCTATGCTGAAATCCTGGTACTAACTTAGCAGTGTGTCCTTTGGCAAGAACTTCACTTCCCTGAGCCCCAGCTGTCTCCTGTAGGATGACAGCAGCACCTGTACCCCACAGATTTACTGTGATGATTATCCAAGAGAATGGATGGAAAAGGCCTAGCATGGCTCCTGGTACAGAGATACCCCAAAGGGGAGAAATCCAGTGTTTATAATATCACCCAATTAAACAGCCCCACAAACGTAGAGCATAAGCACGAAAACAGAATGAACACAGAAGCGGTAACGCGAGTCTTACCTCTGGGTCTTTATTCCACTGAACAACATACTCCCAGCAGCAGTGTGCATGCAGCACGTCCAGCTCCAGGCTGCAAGGAAACTGCTGATAGGCCAAACAAAGCAAGTCTGCAAGTCAGACGACATGGAGACGTTATTCCTGCCCTCCTGCAAACTCAGCCACATCTCCACTCTGGATTTCACATTTCTCCATCTTTATTACCTGGTATGACTCCTAAGTCCATCTCTACCTCCGACACCTCAGTTAAACCTCTGGGAATACCTTCTTTGGGCTCGTCTGGGTTTTCTGCATCTCTTTCCTTATTAGCCAGGCGTAACACTTCAGGGCTGAGGTCCTGTTTAAATATCCACTTGGCCACACTGTCTGCAATGCCACCTGTAGTTTGGAGACAAGAAAGAAAAGGAAAATTTGCAGTGTTTGCTGAAGGGAGCCCATACAGGGCATGATCTGCATTTCCTATGAAGAGATCTAAGTGTTACATTCCGTTTAGAGCCTGAAAGTGACCCCCAAAGCCATGAGATCACAGCAGTGTTCCTACCTACCACTCGGCTTGTGTGTGAGGGCAAGTGGGTTCTTTGGTATCTAAGGACACATTTATACTCTTGTTAAATATGAGTGATAAATGCACGTGCATATGTATGTTTGTGTACCACGTACCTTCTATGTTCACAAATTCACAATATTCTTTACCAGCCAAATAGACAAAGGGATGAATGCATCTTCATGACACTTTCATAGAAATATAAGTAAAAACTGATCAGCATGACCCTTGCCTAGGCTTCGTAGGGCAACACATTACTTTTAAGAGTCAACTAACTTGCCTATATGGAATATTTCTGGGCAAAATTTAGCCACATTTAATCAACAACATGAGGCTATGCCATGCTGCCATCACCAATACAGTCCAACAAATGATAAATGCAAACCGGAAATCCTTCAAGGTGAAGAGTCCTGTTTATGATACAGTTGCAACAAATTTATACATTCTTCCGTAATTTACCAAAACTCCTTCTCTCCGTCTTTCCTCCTATTTTGATTCAAATAGAAACCTTTCCACAAAAAGAATGCCTCCCAGTAAAAATCACAATTATCAGTGAGAATAAACAAGAGCAGTGTGCTGGGGGATCTAATGTCTCATGCTTGGCCTTCAGATCATTTGATAATTCTCTTTCCAGAATCAAGCTCGATTATAGAGTGTTAGTTAATATTAAAACGGTATTCACACACTTTCACCAGGTGGCACAATGCAAAACTGTCACAGGACTTACGACGAATGAGAGAACAAGTTAACTAAATTTAAAAAATCTATAAATACCCAGGTATTTATAAATCCAGAAAGACAGCATTCCAGTATCAAAGCCTGACAGGGCTGCTGGTGAGAGGGAGCGCGGCAAGATAATTCCAAAAGGAAGATGCTTATGGTCCTGCAAGACATCAGCACCGGAACCCAATGACTCTAGGACAGGAGAAAGTGATTCATCGGAAAAGAGGTGTAATGCTCCGTGGAAATGAGGAGGAGGAAGAGAAAATCTGCAGTTAGTGACTCATGGGAGATTTCTGGGAGAAGGTACATTTGAGCTGGGCCTTGAAAGATGAGTAAGATTCAGAATCCATGAGTGGGAGAGGCAGGGTGAGGGATAAGCAAAGGCTCAGACCCAGAGATGGCGAATCCCACAGATGCTTCATCTGAACTAGTGACAAGCAAGCAAGAGAGGGAAAAATGGGTTGGGTTCAAAGTCAAAAGTTCTTGGAGAGCAAGCTTCAGAATTCACACTTTGTTCCAGCAGTTTCTGAACTCCCTACTCTCAGTCTTAGTCCCTTAAACTCTTACAAATGGACAACCCCAAATAATTTTAGCTGGTGGGTTATGTTTATGAATAGTTATGGTGTTAGAAATTTAAAAATATTTGTACTAGTTCATTTTAAAAGGAAAACAATAAACCCGTTACACATCCTGTGAAAATAATTGTATTCCGAAAGCAAACCCAGGTATTTAGTGAGAAGCACGGCACCACACTTTCCAAGTCCCTCTCAGGTCCGGCTTATATCTGGAGTCTCCGACCGCTTCTGCGTTCCACCCACTGTGGTCGGTCGGCTGTGGTGGGCAAGAGCACGGGGAAGAGCTGGCCTCACACAGACATAAACTTGGCAAAGGGAAGGCTCGTGAGGTCCTCCGAGCATTCTCTGGGAACCTCTGCTTGTGTTGTAAGGCCAGCTGGGGGGGTGAGGGGGGCCGGGACACCTGGGGATCCCTGAGCCGTGAACTGACAGGTTCTCAGTTAATTGAAATGATGAACTGAGAACAAGTATGTATGTGGTGGGTTATTTATGTATTTTTAACATCGGAGTGTATTTCTCTTTCCTTATTCTTTCAGTCATTGCTCTAAACAACAAAACCCAATGCCCAAAAAGCCCGTTATCATGAAACATACAGATACGTAGACACAAATGCTCGAACAGACTTCAGGGTACCTTTTCCTCCTTCTAACAGCTTTCTCACAGAAAGCCTCGGGAGTGGCTCGGACTGCAGTGAAGACATTGGGGAGGGCCGAGTGTTCGCCCTGCTGTGAAGCAGGGTCTGAAGTAGGAGGCAGTCCTCCAGCTGCTTCAGCAGGAGCTTCCAGTATTCCGTGTCCAGAGAAAGGGCCTCCCAGGAATCAGTGAGGGCCTCCGAGTCAGCACCCACAACTGTTTGGGAAACCTAAAAGGAAAAGCGCGGGTGACACTCCAGCCAAGATTCCGAAACACCAGCGACTTGAATGAGCCTGGAACTTGAAGGCTGCTGGGTAGGCAGGGGACATGACACAGCAACACACGAATACTGCTGGCAGATATCACTGCTTGATTGGAGGAAACATGAGGGGCAGGTGTGGACTTGGAGACTTAGGGCAATGGTGATGGATGCTGGACATTTACAGAGACCTGCAGTGACGCTCCCTCCACCCCACCCCGATTCAACCAATGACACCTCACAAAGTTCTCCGGCCACAGCTCTTTCTACCCGTGTCGGGTACTGATCTCTCTTTAGCATACACTCGCCAACATGAAAAAAAAAAGGGAGTCTCAATTTCTCTCTCCGTTATTATAAACATCTTAAGCCGGCAATAGTACATTTAGCCTATAAACTATGAGACGGACGATGCTAAGTGACTCTCCACAGACCTACGGTAAGTGTCTCGTCCAGTTTAATGCAACGTGCCCCTCGGAAAAATTATTCGATCGGCTATGAGATATTAGGTGGTGCAAAAGTAACTGTGGTTTTTGCAATTATTTTTAACCTTTTAAACCGCAATACCTTTTGCACCAACCCAACAATATTATTAAGGGATGACAATGTTCTTTTGCTTTTGTTTTTTAAATAAATGTGAGTCCCCAAGAGATGAGGAAACACCACAAAGCACAGGGTCCATAGGAAACTTTCACAAGTCGTCCATCATTCAATGTCACAGGGCCCAAACAGCCTATGTTTATAAAAAGGGGCTCTGAATGCAATCGTTGAACTTAGGAGTTAGAACAAATGTGAGAAATAATGCAATCTAACCCTGACCTCTTTTAGATGAGGAAACTGAAGCCAGGAGACTCCTTTTTTAAGGGACTCAGCACCAAGCACCAGCCACTGGCGGGGAGCCAGGCCTCAACTTCAGTACTTTCCCCTGTCCCACGCAGCAATCGCTAAGTTCAAGGATGCATGTCATCCCCGTAAAACAAATGAAGGGCAGCGCCCTTCCGCCCCCTTCTTACCCTATAAAAGACCTAAGAACCCACTGGACACACATTTCAGAGTCTCCATGTTCCACAACACCAAAGAAAGACAATGTGGCCCCAGAAAGGGCAGGGCGGCCCCTCAGCAGGCTGGACAGGTGATGGCCGAAACCCCACCTCTGCCATTACCTTCTCGGTCACGCTGCTCGAGATCTGTGCGGCGACAGAGTGCCCCACGTGTGCACACAACAAAGCAGCCCCATTGTTCTCAGACTGAATGCAGGCCGTGCGCATCTGCTGCCACCAAGGGGACACAGACTGGGAGTCCCAGGTGTCATCGATGGCCACTGCAGGCAAAGTTCAAAAAGAAACCTTTTTGTTTCTCGGTTTTTGGGGGGTCCAAACTTTCACATTAAACACTGTTAAAACTAAATTCCCTAGCGAGGAGCTGTTATCTTCCTGAACGAACCAGAAAAATTAACCTACAGTCCTTTATTCAGCGCACGTATGTTCCGTCTGCTCATGCTGTTAGCCATCTGCCTCTGAATAGCATTTGTATTTTCATCATTGCTGAAAAGTACTAGTGAATGTTTTAATAGGTTATTGTTTTAATCACACCGAAAATAGTTAAGGAAACTATGAACTCCACCAAAGACCATTTGACCCAATTACTTCACTGAATTAGGAAAATACATTGTTCATACCACATTATTTTTCGTGATTACACAAAATATAAATTTAATTTTCATAAAACACACTTCAAATGCATCAAGAGCTTTCTCTTTATACACAAAAGAATCTCTATAGTGAAATATGGTGTGTAAGTACTTCAGCCTCCTTTTCTCTTTCCTCCCTGTTTCTGGGGCATTTCAAGCACTACACTCTGCCTCCCAGGGCATCGGCCTTGTTTCCAACCGAGCAGGCTGAACCCCAGTGTCCCGCTTGTACCTTTCATCCTGCTCAGGAGGGACAGCATCGTGTGAAGACAGCAGACAGTCCGTGGTTTATCCAGAATATCTTTTTCCTTAGAAAGCCAAACACTCAGGAGCAGAGACTGTAATCAAATTTAAATCTTTTTTCAGTCTAAAGAAAATATGTAACATCAACAAAATCTTACACTTTTCTAGATAGCACACGTGTGCGTGAGTGATTCGGTCTTTTGGGCTGGGAAAGAAACGGGTGGTTGTGACAGCCTGTGACATGAGGGGCAGCAAAGGTCTCTTGTCTCCCTAAGAAATTCTTTATCATCTGTCAGAGATCTAAACTCCAGCATCTCCATCTCTTTGGTTTAAGCACTGCCTTCCCCTTGGAGCCTCCATGAAGGAGCATATTACGGTAAGTCCTCACTTAACACCATCAAGAGATTTTGTGATTTTAAGCAAAATGACATGTAACAAAACCAATTTTACAAGAGACTGACATATAAACAAGAGTTAGATTCCTATAGCATCTCGTCAACGTTTTAACGAAATGACGTTGAACAAACGGACGGCATTCGAGGACCTGCTGTATCCCAAAGGACACTACTCAGCTACAGGATTCAGTTGGAGGGGCAGAGGTGTGGACCTGGCTGGCGCTGGTCATGGACATACAAGGCAGTGGACTTGGCAGTGGGGAGCAAGCAGGTAAAACCATCAAACTCCAAATTTAAATCACTAACCAGTCACGAGAAACAGATTTTAAACAAAAACACTTCAATCAACATAAGTGACTTTTAAGATGCGTAGGAGCCAGTCTATCTACTTACATTTGAAATATTTTTACATTTATAAAATTCGTACACAGATAATTTGGGTCACAGCACATCACAAAGTGCTCATAAAGACTGGCCACCTCAAGGGTTATTTTAGACTAAATTATATTTAGACAAATTAAATGCCATGCCTTAGATCTCTGTTCATACTATGAACTCTTCTACTTTTTTCTCCAGCTAGCCCCTCCCCCAATCAACCACCACCTTGAGCAAATGCTAAAACAAAACACCTGTCCAAAACACCGGTCCTCTGCTTAATTTCCCATCTGTTCCTAGGTCAGTCCTTCTCTATCTCTCACCCAACCAGATAATCTTTGCCTATAGCCTAGTGTGTGCTTTTCTTGTTGTTTTTCTTTTCTTAAACTTTAAAAATTCTAATCAGTTAAGCTTTTGTTTGTATGCAGAAGGTCAGTGTGAAACAGACGATATCACAAGGGCCAGCAGAACACAATGGTACAATTTTGGAATCACTGTATAGACAAATAGAAGATTGTTTTAAACTTCAGGGAAAATTAAGGTGAGAGAAGAAAAATAATCAAAGAAGAGAATACAGAGATAAATTAAGCTACTACGTGGAAACATAATAGACATACACAACAGGAAAAGACGGTATATACATTTAGAAGGTAACTATTTCCATAACTAGTACATACAAAATAAGATATCCTTTCAAAACCTCACAGCAAGGAATGTCACATTACATTATTCGTGTGAATATTCGTATTATAGATTCATATATCATAAATGTGAATATGTTATTTCACATATAGGTGTCACACATTGACATATTACGAGATGATATTTGAATAACAGATTTTGAACAATAGAAACCTTGAGCGGAAATTTAGTTAATTCCTCTGTCCTCAGTCAAGAAGTACCTAATACTTGTTAAAATCTGTGTGTAAGAATGAAAGAGAAAATCCTATGGGTCCCTGGTAGATGCTTCTAATACCTAATGACTTCTTCTGCAAAGTATCCTCCTACGATATTGAAATTCCCAATGCTTTAAAAATCCTTCACTCAGTGGACATGCTGGCAGATAAGAACATGGGGAAGGTGTCCGTTAGCCTTGCTTATCTCTACTTAAAAGAAACCTGTTTTGTCAGTATTTTGGATGAGCCTTATTTTCTAGTCTTTCCTGAAAACTAGTTTGTTTTTACAGAATCTAAAACTTGATGAAATCCCACTGAGGATAATTCTAAAGTTTTAAACATTGTGAAAAACTATCAGCTGTCATCTGTATTACACTAATGTAGCAAAACAGTGACTAAATCAAATGTAACTTTGAAAGAAAAATCCGTGGATATAGTACTTTTGAAAACTTTGTAAATTTAAAAACTTATACAACCTAGACTATGAGTACCAAGTTTCTTCATGAACATAATTCTGATCAAATTACCACTGATAATTTTCAGATTATAATCAGGAAACAATAGCAAGAGTACCATTTCAAATAGATTTTCTTCATAACACTAATAATGTATTGTGCTGAAACATCACTTTTTACTCATGGTTTTTATATGCAAAAGTCTGATACTTTATCTACTATCTCTAAAAACGATTTGAAATTGAAGAATTCAGAAAAACGTTGTCGGTCTCTATTGTGGCACTGGCACAAACTGCTTTGGGAACGAGCAAGACATAAGCAGGATGTGTTATCTCTGCACAGGACACAAAATCCCTGCACTTTATCTTCCTGAGGCTACATGGCTTAGCAAGGACCTGACACTCCTCTGATCAACGTGACCACAGTGACCACGCAGGCTTTCTTAAAAGCTTGTCTTACTGTACATTCAATTACTTACTTTAATTCTTGGGCTTTTTTTTTTTTTTAGAGAAGTTCCCTCTCCTCTTCCCATTTATAACTATTAATTGTGTGAAAGAGTATCCATGTGTATGCATGTGTATGTGTGCATGTAGCGCATGGCAATGGGAGAACTGCTGATGGGTAACTTTGCAAAAAGGGCAAAAATTTAGTGCTGTAACTTTGCAGGAAGGGCAAAAATTTAATGCTGTAATTTTTCCATGGGGTTTCTTTTACCTGCATTTCTTACAGCACAGAGAATAAATCCTAACACGTACGTATTCAAAGCTTGGGAATGTCTGATAATTCCGTATTGCTTTAAGGGAAGTTCATTTTGTTCTCTAAGATCTTTTATCGTTCTAATATGATCATTTTTACGGTGACCACAGTCCACTGTAAACGCATGCATGTATGTCAGAGTCTAAATTTATTTATTTCAAGGCCAACCATGTAATATACTTGTCATCATTTACAGTGAATGAGAAAAACAAAATAATATTCTTCATTGAAATATGATGATTATAAATTTCTTTGATCATTTTAGAAGGTTTTCATGTACTCATATGTCTCATAATATACTTTAGACAATGGCTAAAAAAGACAAAAAAAAAAAAAAAAAAAGACAGACACCTCCCGATATTGTTCAAGGAAGAACAGCATCCAGCAATAAGAAACCTTACCAACAATAGCTGAGGGCTAAGTCCAGCTGACTCCAAAGTATGACACATGTCCTCAGTGGAGCTTTCTCCATGCAAACACTTCCAAAAAAAGAAACTGCCTAGTGAAATAAAAACAAAATGCATTAACCAATGACTACTTACCATATGGACTAACAATCTTCCTAAATTGCAATCTAGACTCTCAGAGGAACATATGAAAGGAGAGAAATTAATGGTTCAATTTGCTTGGTTTGTGAAAGAAGACACATCATCACGTGTCTAACACCATCTTTGAAATATCCTTATTGACACAACTTTTATGACATAGTACATACATATCCACAGTATCTTTTGTTGATGGAAAAATATACATTAGTTCTTTGGTTGATTTAATTTCAATACAAACCTACAGTATCTGTGGGATGAGGTGTGCGCCTCCCAAGCTTTCTTCCAGAAGAGGAAGGATTTCAAGAGCACTTTATTATTCTACTTACCTAAAGCCACGTACTCATCTTCACTTATCTTCTTTATGTTGATCACATCTTTCTCACATTCTAAATATTCCAGGAATGTTTTTACAGGTAACACCCCATCCTTATCATCAGAAAATCGGACAGCAGTCCTGGTGTTCTCTTGTTTATATTTCTCTAATAATGCCTGGAGCTTAAGCAGTTCTTTGTCATCGAGCCTTAGTAACACAGCCAAGTCCTTAAAAACAGGGGGAAAAAGTTCTGAATAGACTGTATTTCTATGAGTCTGCCATATGTGTCAACCCCATGATCTGAAGTGAAATGTAAGATGATAAGCAAAAGATGACTTTTTAATTAATGTGATAGCTATAATGTACTCTGCTTAAAACCTTACTCTCAAATTACTTAAAACTTGACTGTTACATTCATCATTAGAAGGTTATTTAAATAAGCTAATCTAGAAACTCTACGTATTACTAAAAGCACCATTTTTAGAAAGTTTCTTGATATTATGCACTTATAAAATGTATGATTTTAATAAATGTGTGTTAGTGTGTAGTTAGAAAATAATTTAATGGTGTCAACTGCTACTCTTGTGATCCTAAGGAAATTAAAGAACTATTCAATAAGAAATTGAATCCTTACTTATTAAGCAGCATAAACACTATAAAAGAAAACACTGGAAAAACAAGCCTCACTATATCTCCATGTAAATCCTCTATGTGCTCTATGTGGCTTTTAGGACTACAGAGATTGAAAAGTCCCAGATACAACCTACCAGACTTTCAAACTATTTTCACATACAGTATGTGCAGAAACATCTCCTGATACTATTAGTTTTCTATAACAAATCAGGGACAAGTACACAACACACACACACACACACACACACACTCACTTAAAAGACCCTAAGTTTGCCATAGCACTCAAAACATCCTTTCCCCATGCTACATGATTAGAGCTGCATGTTTAAACAAGAGTTTGCTTTATTTCCTTAAGACTGCTGTTTTTAAAAAGCAGTAAACTGCGAAATGCTACTGAACACATACCAGTAGCTGAATCCTATACTGAATTTACACAGGAGCTTTCATGAACCGTGTCCCAGAGATGCAAAAATGGATTACTTCAGATTTGAATTTTACTTTTGTGTGTACAAAATTAGCCATTCAGCCTAGAAGCTTTTTGAAGGATCTAAACAAGTCGACAGCAAAATATGGTTTTAGTATCTTCTCTCTAGAGAAGAAGAAATATCTCTTCCCTATTAAAGAAACTTAATTTCTCTACATGGAAAGTAAAAATTTTATATACAGTCCTCAGAAATGAATAATATTGCACTGTAATAAAGATTATAAACTGCTGTCACTTTTTTATGTTTTATAGAACCAAAGCATAGAACATTTACTATAATTATTTCAAACACTCCGCTGTAAGACAGAATATTTTTAAAAAGTATTTCATTACATAGTATACAAAGAGCAAGCTGTATGAGATAGCTAACAACACAGAAAAATTCTCTTCTGCTAAGCAGAATCATTTTTGTTTTCCTTAAAAAGAAAATTAAAGTTTTGCAACTTCAGTAAACTGAATATATTTTAATTGCCAAACCTTGTCCAGAAGTGTATTATAAGAAGTAACCGCAAAAAACAAACTGAGCAAAACCAAATGCTTCGAGGGTGGTCTCAGTGGATTAACATAAAATTTAATATTCTAGCATAAATAATATAAATTTAGCTGCAAGGCAGAGAGAGCCAACAGGAGATCTTGTAAAGAAAATACACCTTCGCAGTTCATAAAAATTCTTGATTTTCTAATCTTTACCACCAATTTAAAAAATTAAACATAAACAGAGCGATTATTTTGTATAAAAGGATGACTCACATTATCAGAGAAAGGCGTGTCTGACTGAAAATCAAGGGAATTTAACTGACTGGCAGATTCATAAAGATGGAGTAATTTCAATTTATTGGCACAAAACTGTAGCAATCCTTCGTCAACAGACTCAAGTTCTAAAAGGCAGAAAGAAAAAACACATTAAATAGATGTATTTAACAGACTCATAGAAAGACTTTTCTTTCATTAAACCTCTTAATAGTACATAATTCCCTGATGCTCTATTTTACTGAATATTGGGCTGCTTATGTTACAGCAGATGAATGAGGCAAAGGAGTTTTCTATCATGGCAAAATACCTAACTTGTTAAATGAAATAAGCTGCTTTAACAATAGGGCTTAAACAACAAACAAACAAAATTAAGAAGAAAAAACAAAGGACAAATATCTTAGTCTAATACTCAAATGTACATAAATGATCTGAAACAGCTTTGAAAACGTTCTCCCTCACCCCGTAACTCATATGCCACCTGTCAGGCTCACACACTGAAGACAAAATATAAAGAAAGCTCCCTGGCTCTTCTTATTAGAACGGTGCTCAGATATTATGATTCAACCCAAAACAGTGGATTGTGACAGATGGATCCTCAAAACAGGGTGGCAAAGAGACCAAAAATAGAATTCCACTTAATATCCTATCAATCAGGTTTTTTCAAGATAAATGCTGGAAAAATACTCTCTATGTGATACATGCCTGTATGATAATTTAAATATTTATATCTAATAAAAATAAATACTTATTCTTTTAAAAGGCAGACACGGAAAACCCCTAAGAACTCTTATTTAGAATACAGTAATCTGGAATATTGTCTAAGTTGTTATAGCCATAATAAAGCTTAGCATACTAAACACTGGACATTTTTAGGACTCTCATTTATGAGTAGAACTTGTAACTAGTGATGATTTTACAGAACTCCAACAGTGGTGTTTGGTTTACTCCCAGCCCAGTGCAAGATAATTTTTGATTTAATAAATGATGATATTTTGTTAAAGCTTTGTAGGATGTGTGGGGGGGAGGGCGCTTTATATGTGTACCATACTTTTTATTTTCTTGATTTGTCTTTGTTGGTTTTTATTTGGGGGTTGGCTGAGCCAAAGGATCAAAAATCTGCCTTTTGCTCCCACCACTCATGCTTTTTAAAAGGGGTATTTCTCACAAGTTCTCTGTACTAAAGGAGTTCACTATTTACCAAAAGTCAGCTTTACGTGTGTTGAAAAAAGACTCTCAAAATTAGGATGCTGAAAGTCTTGAAAGGGCATCCTGTGATTTATTAATTAAGCCACTGTAAATTGGCTTAAATATAATTAGTATACAGCTGGCTTTATATAAGTAACATGACGAGCAAAAAAAGGAAGTCGGTACTCTATACACTACAATTGAACTAATGTGAAGAAGTCAGAATAAATGGAATTTCGCTAGCTTAGCTGGACAGAGTATGGAGTTACAACTCCACAGTTACAGATGTAATTCTCTTCAGATGAATAAATTGTGAACAGTAAAAAACAACCAGAAAATTTAGAACCAATAATGTAATCGCAGTCTGTGATTCTGGAAGTCCTAACTCTGCTTATGAGGGAATGGGTGAGAAAACGTGGACTCCATACATAAACATTAATCAAATCACAAATCAGAAATATTTTTATAATGATCTTGGTCAAAACATCATTACTTACAGAATGCCGCATCTACAAAAATCTCTCCGCCCATGAATAAAACACAACAAGAAAACCTGGTTGTTTCTGCATACCAACTAACTTCCCCCAACGCCAATGGCTTTCAAATGTTCTCCAACTGTGTCAGAATAATCACTTCTCACCATTCTATCTATACCGGTAGCTTTCCTCACAATAGAGGGATTCAAAAGAAAAATATTGACAGTAAGAAATATTATATATTCAGAGAAAGCTCAGATGAAGATCAACTGTATACAATGAACAGGGAGTAAAAAAGTTCCCAAATACTAAAGGTATGAAATGAGTTCTCTTTAACCTTATACACATTATTTTCACAGTAAAGTAGCATGATGTATCATACGCAGTGAATAGCTTTCTACAATCAGGAGTTATAAAACCTGAAGTGAGAGCACAGCCTCCTCTCAGCACAAACCTATTACCTTGAGTTTTTAAAGTGTCCATTAGAGTCTGAGTGATGTTTCTAAGGCAGGAAAATGGTAAACGTTCACTTGCCAAAATGCTTTCCAAAGCCTAGAAGAAAGAGATTGATTGAGCAATTCTAGTAATTAGAAGGCAACGATTTTGTTTTTGAAATTTGACATTAATGCCTACACTTTCACTACTCTACGTTTCAAAGGGAAGCTCCATTTTCAAGGTGTTAGCATGTGTACCTGAGAATTCCACTTGCATGACAAGTAAATGTAATCAATTTCATCTCCTGCCAAATATGGTGTTAATGACAAAAAGTCCAGATAGGATGAAACCACCAGAAGGCAAGGGTAGTTATCCACGTGTGTTCATCTTATATAATACTATTCTCTAATCTGAATATATTTTATGGATGGATGTGTGTGTATAAAACACAGGCACTTGGGTCTATGGTGACAGTATCTTATTTTTAAAAAAGAAAGGAAAAAACCAACAACGGGAACTTCTACGTGGGAATATAAAAAAGGATAAACATGAATAAAAACATGAAAAGAAGAAATGAGTCTGTCATGTTTGCAGGGAAATGAGAAAAATAAAGATTTTTCTTAAGAGGGATATGTAATAGCTACTCAGCAGGAAAGTTCATGTATTATATACACTTACTTGTTTTTTGGTGGCAGGGTACTTAATATCGAGAATTAATTCCTTTATTTCGGTTTCAACCAAATCTAGAAAGAGAAAAATGAACCAAAGCAAATTTTGCACTTTTATTAGAGCAAAACTTTATTCTGAAGGAAAAATGTACATTTTTGTACTATCAGTTTAAAAGATTTCTGGGTTCTCTCACGTAACAACTGTTAATACCACTAGGTGGCATGCTTCAATGCGACAGAGCAATTCCATTTCAAAGTACACGTGATTATTTGCACCTCACCTCATTCTGGAAAAGAGCTGCCATAGCTCATACATGCACTGAAGTATTTTGACTGCGCCATTTAGAATAGTCTATTAATTTGAAAATGACATAGCAATACGCTTTGTTATTTTTATTAAAGGATACCTACCCACATTGGGAGATTTTGTTTTCAGTAAGGCTGCTAATTTCTTCACTAAGTGCATGTCTTTGGCTCGTTCACTCTTCTTATCACTAAAACAATACACACAACACGTTCTTACAGAGGGTGAAATTGGTTTCCTTCTAATTCTGACACTCCAACTTTTATTTTGTCCTTTTTATTCTTCCTATTTAACTTTAAAGGTATCAGTTTAATGAGGGGGAAAAAAAACAATAACTAGAAAACAAAGCAAAACAAATAGCAAACTAAGCGACTTGGAGAAGTTAGCAGAGCGACCTTCGTGAGCAGACACTCGGTAAATCTTACCTCAGTGCTAAATGGAAAGGAACGATCACTGTTTTCATACTTCCAGACACCGGATCGACGAGACAGATCTGGTGAGTCTGTGGCTGCCAACTCTGACTGGTGACATTATTTAAGCCCATTATTTTATAGCCGGGATACAGAAGCCTGAGGAAATCACATACCAATACGGTACAGACATTAGAGAAAGGAGACACACCAAAAGGGTGCGTTTATGATAGCTGGGGACCCCAACATTACTATCAATTCAGGAGCATTAATTAGGCAAATAAATACGAACTGATACCAGAAACAGAGGGAAAGCAGGACTCGTCTGGCAGAGTTACCCTGTTAAAATGTGCCAGAAAATGGAATGAGCACAGGCCCATCCTGAACAGGATAGGGAACAAGGCGTTCCCCTCACTGACCATCAGCAGGGGAATCGGAACGCATCTTCCCTTTGGAGCCTCCACAGTGTAAGGGGTGGGGACAAATGGCAGCACCAAAGCTAACTTTAATTCAGTAGCATATCATGGCCTTTTTGGTGTGATTTGTTATTAAATAATCATACACCAGGCACTCGCAGGAAAAACCACAATAAAGAGCATTTCAAGTCTCAAACAACTTGCCCACGAATAAGGAGATGGAATAAAAGCTTTACTTGAACAAAGCCTGCCTTTCCGTAACCAGGGAGTGCCCGGGCCTGCGGCTTACCTGCAGTGCTTCCCCACGTTGAAAGCGCCCACACGAGGCCCTTGCTGTGTGCTCCACACTTCCAGAATGCCCCTCCGTGGTGCATAAATCACAAGGAACTGAGCGACTCGGCTGGGACCCTGAGTGTTTCCAAAGGGGGAAAGATCCACCTTTTCTGGGACTCGTTCGTGGAGGTCCTCCACGATTTGGATCCAACCAACCTGTGCGTCCCGATACCCTTGGGAACAGAGAAAAAGGGAAGCTAATTAGTTAATTAATCTAAGTTCAATAATAGCCTTCTGAAGCACTCTGGGATATTTTTTGGGGAGGTGGAGGAATTTAAGAAAAGCTATAAAACTATGCTCTTTTTAAATTATGAAATATCTTAAACTGAAAATAATAATTATAATGAATATGGAATCAATCATGAAGTCTCATTATATCTTTACATTTTGTCCATTTGCTTTAGATCACTTTTTTTCTTTAAAAAGAAAATAGGTATCATTGAAGAAGCCTCCTGAGTACCCTTCCCTGATGCCATTTGCCTCCCTCTCTCTTTAAAAAGCTCTCTCCCTTTAGATTTAAAATACAAGCCAATTAAAATATAAGAGAAAGATCAATTGGTTCCCTGTGATTGGTGGTAGGCAGAGGGAAAGCATGGGCAGTGATGGGAGGAAGCGCCTGCATGTGAGAAGATGAAGCTGGCATTATCTTCATTTGAGGGTGGCCCATTACAGGTAATTGATGCCTGTCTTCCCAGCACAGGGAGAAAAACTGACTGTACCAGCTGCAGAAAAACAAGCAACAATGCCAGTAAGATCACCTCAGTGGATTTGGACCAGTTGGTACACCTATGTCTTCTAGGTTCTGGAAAAGTCTTGCTGAGAACACACCCTTGACACTTTTTCAGGAAATAAACACCAAGGAGAAATAATGTATCTGTAGCATTAACACCTATTTCTACAGACCCTTAAACATGTGGCAGGTAAGCACTGAAAGAGTCTTTGGCACGAAGGGAGAGTGGACTCAGTCTGGACCAGAGGAATGTAGTATCCTCAAAACTATGACTCCTCACACTGCTAAGTACAGACCAGACTGCCCCATACTTGTGGTTTCCAACCAGCAGTCTGAGCTAACATGTACTATCCCAAACAACTCCAAACGATACATTCTCCACTTCTTCCTTAGTCAAGGAGATTTTCTTTTGTTCAGTGTGACACTGTGCCTACATGCTTTCAAGTCTTCCTTGTAATTAGGTACAACCATGTGACTAAGTCCTGGATCATGTTTTATAGCAAAAGGTTGACGGGACTTCAGGAAATATCTTCACAACAGAGCGACTCAGTTGGCAGTTCTTCCTTCCTGGAATGCAGGTAAGAGGGCTGGAGCTCCAGCAGCCATTTGCACCATGAGATAACCTTGAGTGGGGAAGCTACATGGAAGGAGACTGGGTTCTGAGAGTATGATGGTGATTTCGTATCAGTCCTGTACTTGGCTCTGTTATTTGCAGCTAACTGCAACTCCCAACTGACATAGTTCCCAAGAAGCTAAGTAAACTGGCCCAAGCATGTGGATATGGAAGTCAAGTCAGCAAAGACGGATTTTGCTGGGTTTTGCTCTTAAACCTGAAAGACGTGGCATTCTAAATTTGGGGAGATCATCTGACTCATGCATGGCCTTTTGAAATGGAATGAATGTAGCAGGGGCAAGAAACTGAGTTCAAGAAATGACGATGACAGTGAGAATTGAAAGAAGTACATAAAGAGAGATGAAAAAAGTCCCTATGAGTTCATGAAACTTAAAGGATAAATCAACTGGACTACTGGATCTAGTGTTGCTGATCCGGGTTCACGTTAAAACAAGAAACCATAAATATAAAGGACTAAATAGTGTTATCGACCAGAAGCTAAGGGATGATAATGTTGCTCGACGATTGGATTAACTTTACTTCTGGGTTGTTGTAAGGAAGTACCTTTCCACATGCGTATTGCAATTCCTCTAGCTACATCCAATAAAAGAACTCGGCCAAAATCATCTGTCACTGCTGCCAGTGTGTTACACGGAGACAGACATATGCTTTCACCGTGGCGTCTAGAGTCTGGAAGTCCAAATCTGATATTTAAAAGAAAACAAGAAACTCAAATCACATTCCAATCCAGAAACAGGTAACAGAATAATGAAATGCATAAAGGAAATAGGCTGAATCTGTTTTCATACAAGAAATGTGAACCTTGCATAGACTAATAGGTAATTTATTAACTATTCACATCTGACATTCTGCACTATAAAATACATAAAGAAGTTTCTCCCATTATAAAATCAAAACACTTGTGTATTATTTCATGGGTGTTTGATACCGATACCCACAACTTTGTATTTTTAAGAGAATATCAAGTACGTTGTAACTATCTTTCCTTGACGAAGTGGTACGTCAGAAAACATTACGCTCACAACCAACTAATTTTAGATACTTTGCTCCTACACAGGCACGTTTGTCTGTGTTAAGTCCATACTCCTAGCCTGTTGCCTTTTTTGCTAGATTGCGTATCTTGCTGACACCACTGTTACCAGCTCGAAGCAAGAAATGTTCTTCTAAAGTTCTCTCTAAACTGCTCTGGGTCAGTCATCAATCTTCTCGGACTGAGAGTAAAAGAAAAGCAGGAGGTACTGACAAAGGACCAGGAGAGCTTGCTGCGACAAAAGTCCCTGAGACAAAGTGCTTCAACTTGGTCCCTTCTGTTCGGGATGCCCAGGGGCCATCTGGCTTATTTCTAGATTCTTGGGCAAAACTAGAAAATGTGACATGCTATAATATTTTTAAATTAAGATGAAAAAACCTTAGAAGATAAACTTCCATAAATTCTAATCACAGATAATGAATTACATCTCTTTAGGTAAATATAATCTAAAGGGGGGGGAGGTTTCTATTTCCCTTGAAGACTCATGTGATCAGCTAACCTCCCTGGAAGACGATACATTTAACAGTACTTTTCTAGACATCCTCCAGTTTGAGAAGAGCACGACCAACTTGCCTTACAGCTAATGGCGTGGCTGGTTCAACCTTCGGCTTCTGCTTCTGGACGGCTTCTTCTTCGTGCTTACTTTTCCAACCAAGCCAACCACTGAAAAGGAAGAATGTTAGAATAAAACCAGGGCTTCCCGAGTCCCCAAGGGCAGGCGATCAAATTGTAACTGAAAACCAAGCTCGACACAAATTAGATGGGTTTTGTTTCATGTGAGGTGATTACCTGGCAGCATTAAATAAAACAGACGTGAGTTTACTGGCAACTGCTAGTGCGACGTGTGATAATAACGGTTGTGTGCTTCCCTGAAAAACAACATTTGAGAGAGAAAACTTAGTTTGTCTGACAAAGGAACAAAACACATTTCCTGAACAAGGCTTACTCTAAAAAGTTTGACAAGTTGTAAAGCCTGGACTAGCAAGGAACATGCAGCTTCTTTCAGAGGGTACAGTAAAAACTTGATTTTAGGAGGTAGCAGTATCACCAAAAAGCATTAACTCTATAGTTTAAATGTAAAAATCACTAGTAGTCCATTTTAGCTTTAGGATTTCCCTCTTTAAATTGTAATTTAATTTAAAAAAATTTAAACTAGGACATTAAGGTGGCATTGCTGTAACAGGGCTATAAACTTCCCATCTATATGCAAGGGACTCTTCCCCTCCTCGCTCTTTTATGCATTTTTGCATATAAAGTAAAAAGATAGTTTGGACAATTCTGAGAGGGCAGCTTTTTAAGTGAGAAATAAGAGCTGACAAATCTAACACCTAACTTTTCCCTATTCTAAGAAGCAATTTTCACCACTTCTGTCAACTCCAGTGGGCAGCTTGTTCTGCCTTCACAATTCCTCACTGACGCAAACCGCTGGTGGCTATCGTCATCGACAACACACTATAGCACCAATAGTCAAAGGCAACTCAACTGTCCAAGAGCTCGTGCATCAGAAACAAAGAAGTCTGTTTGTTTTACACTGACTCTACTACCTTTGCAGTTAATCTAAAGAATTCAGAAGAAAGTGAGCTGAGAGAGCCATCTGAGCTTAAACTGAAACGTAGAAATGGAAACTGCTTCACCTTTCCAAGGCTAAGTTACCCCACCCCTTCTGTAGACAAGGTGAAAAACCCACTTATGCCCTCTATGATCAGGGATAAAATTCTTACCTCTAAAGCATAGAAGAAGCCAGTAAATGGATTGGACCCTACAGTGATATATTGAGACATGGCAGGTGGACTGTTTTTAATTGTTGCATTAAATCCACCTATATTGGAGGCAGTCTTCATCTGATCAAAAGGGGACAACGTCATAATACCTGATGATAGAACAACACATGACTCAAATGCACTGAAATGACATTGTCACTGCAGGTCGTTAAACTTACTTTAATTCCATTCTGAGATACTGCTTAATTTTGTTTCACAGACAAAAGTCATTCTTTAAAGCTACACAATCAATGTCATAACATATTCATAAGATTAAAATTGCCAGCTATAATTCGTCTAAGCTATAAAACATTACATCTTATCTCTGGGGCTTCCTCTGCAAGGTTGCTCTCCTACATGCATCTCTTCTCATCCTTCCTGCCTCGGTCTGAATGTCACCACTCTGGAGAGGCCTTTTCTCACCAGTCTACCTATTGTGCCCTCTTCATTTACGCTCTATTATACTGCTCTCTATTATAACTGCTGATTTTTTTCACAATACACACTAGTATTTTGGTATCACTGTATTTATTCACTTGGTTTGTTTACTGTAAGCTTCCTCAGGGCAGGGGTCCTGTCTGCCTTGTATTTCTAGCTCCTGGGACATAATAGGTACTCGTTCATTTATTTGTTGAATGAACGAACTAATTAGACCTTTACATAAAGTTCACTGCACTTTCTTTATTTTGTAGGCTGGGAGATAAATGAATAAAGTATATTTTCTATCCAATTATTTTTCCTAGCCTGTTTCAATGTTCCAAAGTTTGATTAACAGAACAGGGAAGAGACCCTGAACTGAACTCAACACTTTGGACTTTTGCAGCATTTTTATGTCAGCAAAAAAGTCAAGATGAACTGAACGTCTACCAGTAAGGTGCTTAGTACAGAGCATTCCAGTCAGTACTATGCAACAGTAAACACAGATGTGACACCCGCCTCTTCTCCCTGTGCCCTCCCTGCAGCCAGTGTGTGTAGATTATGCGGACTTCTAGTTGGGTCAGACATGGGAAGCCCCATCGGGAGAGCAAAGACAGAAAGCAGAATGAAGTCAGGATATCTACTCCCCTGTGACCACTAAACAAAAGTCCATCCCTCAGCAAGTGCAAACTACGTCTCGAACCTTCTCCCTCTCCAACTCCACCGCCTCCACCCTACACCAGGCTGCTCTGAAGGTGCTGGTTCTGCTCAGTAGCTCCAGCCGGAACTGCTCCAGCCCTCACCCCTTTCAGCATCGGCATGGCTAACAGCTGGACTGTTACCAAGCCCTGAGATACCGCACCAACCCGGTGGTTCTCCTGTCCCACATGTTTATAAACACTCTCAAACAAAGCTCTTTTCAATGATCCTATTTCCACGGTGCCATCTGTCTTCCATTAGGACTCTGATAAACCGTATATTTAGCAAAACTGATGTGAAAGTCTCTTCAAAATAGATGTTGATTAGAAAGGGGCTATAACAGTTGGTATGATACAGTCCTATTTAGGAAAACCTCTCTACATAACCATACACATATCACACACTCAAGTCTGTACGGATGTTTACTGAAATCAATGGTGAGTATCTCTAGATGGCAGAATTTAAGGGACATAGTTTTCCTTTTCTCTGTACATATTTATGTACTATTTGAATCGTTTTAACAAGCAAATACTATGCTGATAAACAGAAAAAAATATACATTTTAAAACAGCATTTCCTTCTTACCCCATTCCTACTACCTTAATTCAAAAGCCCATTCCTTCCTACCAAGATTATTATTTCTAATCTTTACTCCAACATTGCAACCTCTAAACTTCCACCAAAGTGGTTTTTCTAACAAGCTAAGAGGTAATATTCTTTTGCCCAGAACTCTTCAATGGCTCTCACTGTGACAAGGAGAAAGATCTCGATTCCTATGCGTAGTATACTAGGCCCTTCAAAAATCTGACTCCAATTTACATACTTGGCCTTGCTCTTGACAGTTCTCCTTGGCGTCCGCTGTTTTCCAGCACACAATGCACTCCCACCCTCAGGCCTAGTGGCTAGAATGCCTCCCCTGAGCTTGCTCTCTTAGTCAAGTCCTGCTCCTCCTTTCACTCTGATTAGAGCCAACCGCCCTCATCTTCCCTGACTGGCTCAGGGCTGGGGGCTCCTCTGCTCCCACTCCCCTGGCCCACTTGTCTGCAACAATGATCCTTACGCTGAATACTGTGTGTCACAGGTTTCTTCCAACCAGACTCAGGCTTCCTGACAGCAGAGACCATATCGCTTCATCTCTGTATTCCCGATGCCTAACACAGGAAGCCTTCAAACACTGGTTACAAGGAGAAATCTGCTTTTATCTGTGTCCTTGGTTTAAAGGTTACATTTTTAAATGGCTAACCCATACGGTAATTATGTGGATTAAACCTGCGTGCAGAAAAATTAGGTCCAACAGTGAGTGACTTAAAACTACGTAGTACCGCTACAGAGAGCATAATTATTACAATGGTTACCATGTCTTAAAGCCATAAACCCATGATAATCTGTAAGTATGAATGACTTCCAAGTGTTTCACTAAAGGCAATGCATTTTCTTTTCCCATAAGAATAAACCTACATTCCTAATCAATGAGATACTTCAATCAAAAGTGTAAGACGTAAATTCCAAAAGAAATGAACTAGTGATGCTTACCGATACTAGCATGATCAATAATAGTGTCAATATCTTGTAGCCCCCATTTCTTATAAGCTAACGGTGGTGGTTGTATGTTCTCATTGCCAGACGCTGCAGCTGTCAAAGATAAAAATGAGACAAACCTAACTATAATGGATAAAACGAAGTTTTAGAAAATATCACAAAAAGTGTAATAATTTGATTTATTTTTCTAAAATTTCCACTAATAGCAATGAGACAAAGTAATGTAAACAAGGTATAAAGTGCAATTTATTCAGGCCAAGACAATGCACATAAAATGCAAACATTAAAAAACAGGTGGGTGCCACAAGAGATTTTGGAACACACCAGTAGTTAGAGAAGATAATTAAAAAGTCTGGACTATTACTAAAATTCAAGGTGAATTCAAACTGCAACTGAAGCCAAGTAGCGATTTCTCCCCCTTGAGAAAGACACTGGGTAAAATCCTGGGGACAACAAGCTGTGCCTTCCTCAGTGAAAACCTAAAAACCAGATGATACGCTGGCAGGAGCACACACACAGCAAGGTCTCTAAAGCAAACCAAGGCCAGGCTTGATAGACAGACAGTCTATTAGCAGCAGTAGCATTGCCAGAAAAAAATCAATGAACCGCCGATCATGACCCTCAGTATTTCCACCTAGTGAGTGAGGAATGAAAGGAGAAACAAGTTACACCTCTTGCTATCGGTTCATGCTCAAGGCCCATTTGTCAATAAATCTCATGCTACATATTAGAATACAGTGGATTCTGGCAGTTTATTCTGGAAAGTGAAGAAAAGTACTTTTAAAAAGGAAAAAGATAACCCTCTAAGCACTTCTGGTTTTACAGTAAGGCCAAGAGGAGAGAATTTTCCTGTCTTGTGAAAAAATGTCAAGATTATTTTTGGCTAAGTAATTAGAATTCTTTTTAGAGAAATTTACAAGAAGAGGGCACTAAATGGCTCATATACTTACTTCCCAGGAGACAAAATGGCTTTATGGTCTTATACATAATAAACAGGAATTCAAAAATAGTAAAAATTAAATGGTTGACTACACCAATTATAACATAGTTGTTTATTTCTAATTTATTTTACTGACAGAATCCTTACATACAAAAAATTGCCAGTCTCTTTGGGCATATATATTAATGGTGACTATTTTAAATGTCCCCAAGATAATAAAGTTTATAATGGGCTAAATTGAAGTAACTTTAAAAATTATGAAAATAGGTAGAAAAAATCAAATTCTGACTTAATAGAAAAACATGTTCTATTAGAGAACCACATAAGCAAGACTTCAGAATTTTACCAATCACATCAATCTGCTAAAAAGATGGTGAAAAATATTCTATTGCAATAGAAGATGCTGCATTTTTCCCAGACAAGAAATTGTTTATATTGCGTCTTACAGTTTAGTTCTGGTTTTATGAACAACCTTAAATCAGCAACATCCTAATTAACCTCTATCTTCAGGGAGCTCTCTAAATCATTTAAGAGTTAAACTTTGTTTTAGGGCCTCTGAGGCCCCTCTACCCCTCCCCCCCCCAAAAGAGGAAGTCAGCACTAGTAATGGTATTTTCACTGATTTTAAGGCTTTTTTCCCCTCTATTTTAACATCTTTAAGACTGGGATCTTAAAATCCATGGCATGTGTTTCACAGGCAGCATTTCTGCTTCCTAATGGTACGTAAAATAACAGTGAATCTTGTATCAATGGTCTCTTAAATCTGATGACACACACAATACCCTCTTCCAAAAATATAATGGCATCAGAAGGTAAACTAAAGGCAGTAAAAGTCAGAATTCTTGATTATATTTGCATCCTTTTCACCCCCAAATCTGGAAAGAATGTAGTTGCCTGTATGTCCATTACCTTTAGGCCTCTCACTTGTCTCCATTCACAAGTGTCCCAAGTTAGCAGAAAGAAGCTGATGTGGACTCCTCACTGCATCCTGCCCACCTTGGGGGAAATTCCCCCTGCACGTGACTATCTTTACCCTCAGTGAGAATGGAAGCAATGTGGAATCACAAGATTTCAGCAGACTGGCCCAAAAGCTGCTGATCTGGTGAGAAATCTGGTTGCTCGGCTAGGTGCAACTCAACTCCTTGCCCCGAAGGTGATTCTCAAGACAGCTGCAAATCTCTCTCTTCACTGGCCGAGACACTGCTGAATTCATGGATAAATCTATTATTTCTGTGATGGTCACAGACTGCAGCCAGTAAAGGGCGTTGCACTTTTAGTCCTGGTCTTTCTTTACTGAGCAGCCTACCCAGCAGTGCCCTCCCGCTTCTACAGCCCGAGCTTTTCCCCTTACGTGTAGTTTGGAAGGCCTTTTTAATTTAGAAGACATATTTAATTCTCTAAGTAGGTTAAATTTAATAAGACAAACATCATCAGAAGTTAGGTATTTCTTGCCAAATAATTACCTTTGGCTACCTGATTTCGACAAGCACGAAGAGACTGAAAAAGGCTAAATCCATCAATAGTCACAATGGCAGCTGGATATAAGATACTCAACTCTTCATTCTATCAAAGAAATAAGAAAGAAGAAAATAATGAATTTTCATCACTGCCAAATAAGTGTATCTATTTTTCTACTACAGCTGAATGTCATGATTAATGTAAAATAACAAATGCTATGAATAAACATGTCAACCACCAACACACACACAAGAGTATCAGGCAGAGAAATGGTTAAAAAAATGGGAAATTAACTTCAGAATACCCTTGGCCAAGGACTTACAATTCATCTCAAATATCAGCTTTTGTACATGGTGAGTAATGCTTTCAGCATAAATTGTGAGATTAACAACAACAACAAAATAGGTACAAGTTTCATAAAAAGGGTATACAGTCAGTCATTGTGCAGATATAAACAACGTACAAAAGTAGAAAGAAGGAAAAAAGGAAACTCACGTGAAGAACCTGGCAGGTATCAATACACATCCTCACATATAATCACACACTTTTGTGTGATACTATACCATGTACAGTGTTCCAGAAAATGGTTTAGTCAATAGTGGCACTATTTCTCCATTTTAATAAGTGAACAAATCATTTTTCGTCATGTCTCTACCGTGTAGCACTAAATGTACTACAACTCAGTTAACCAGTCCTTATTTACACAAACTGAACACAAACTGAACACAACACTCAGTTTGGCCTCCTTGCTCTCTTGCTCTCTACAGCCCATGCTCCACGCAGCCAGTGGATCTTCTGAGACAGAGCAGATCAAACCACTTTCCTGCTTAAACTCTCCAGTGGCTTCCTCCTGCATTTAGAATAAAACCCGACCTCCTTAACCTGCAAGGTCTGGCACATCTCTCTACCATCATCTCACCTCCCACCCCAGCTCCTGGAACAGGAAGGTCGTAAGTCACTATCAAATTCTACACGTAGAAAACGTTTTTCGGCTTCTGACTACAGTGTTTTATCGTGGCACAGAACATGCAATATTTCATTAAAGAAGTAAAGGCAAGACTGGTATTCTTTATCAGTTAAAATCAGTTAAATCTCTCTAGAATATGACAGCACAGCTAACTGTGCCACAAAACAAAGGAATCTTTACATTCCCCTCAAATACAGAGGGAAGAAACTACATCAAAGTGAAGGCACTGTTACTTTGAACACAACCTCTTTCATTACCTGTTCAGTCACGCCAGGATGTCGTGGGATTTCATAGGTCCTGCACTTAAGCTGTAGCACTGTGTCCTCATTCAAAAGCTGTGCAAGCAAGAGCACCCCACTCTAGGAGGAAACACAGAGACGAGCCCTGCTGTTTTGTCACTAATACACCTGAATAGGTATGGCCAGCTAGAAACTATCATGTCCCCACCAAGTTTTCCATGGACACCAAGTACTCTTTTTTCAGAAGAATACAGCTTCTCTTCTTTATAGTTTTCCACCAGAACTTTCTACCACCACCCCTCCCCCAGCCCAGCTTCCACTCTCATACAGTGTCAACTACACCTTCCCAAGAGGCAGGTGATGAGTCACAAATGAACACAATGGGGCTACATAACGAGGTGTTGCAGTCAGCTGGTGTTTTCTAACTGCTGACACCCAGCTCACCTCCGTGTAGAAGCGTACGTAGCCTGAAGTGAAGCCGACCACAATGCAGGTCCAGTCGGGACGGCCGGTGGAACTCCTGGCACAGACAAAATTCACAATCTGAAGAGCTCACAAATCAAAGCAAAGAACACAAGTGACTCTTATTTATCCTTACCTCTTCTGGCTTGCTAGCGGGATGCACAGAGCGCTGGTTACATATTCCCTAAGAACAAAAACAGAATCATGTGCTTAGCTCATGACTTTACCAATCACTGTTATTTCGCTATAACGTAATGTTCAGGGAGCTCTGTGGACCAGTTTTATTTACTGCCTAAGTAAAAATACAATAAAACCCTTCCCATAAAATCCATTCACATAAAAGTAATGTCACAGTCACTTGAGGTTAATAAAAAAGCAGTATTTTCCATTTTGTTTTGTCATAAAAAGCATGAAAGAAAGCAAAACTTGACTATACACAACTGATTGCATACAGAACTGAGAGAGTTGATACTCTCTCAGTCACTTCCCAGTATCCCCCTCTCCTCCACATCAACTGAGGGTGGGAAGAACTGTCATTAACATTACAGGCAAACTGCATTTCTGCAGAGTACACTATTCTAGCGAGTCATTGTATTTCAATTGGTAGGCTTCTTCTTTTGTGTTTTGCAGAAATATTCCCTCATTACCTATTTCTAAGCACATGGTAGGCTGGATGCTCCCTAAGAGATTATTTTTTCTGCCATGTAGACGTGAAACATTTGTCAGGAGCTCAGAGACCAAGCCTCAAAATTAAAATAACTCCTTGACTATTATTTAACTAGTCAAACATCAGCACCATCCCAGCTTATTCAAGAAACGCAGACACACTCCTGCCCCATACAATCACTGAACAAAATCAATCTTTTTGTTTGTTTGTTGTCTGTAAACTCATTTAACTATTATGTTTGCTTTGCATTTCTGACAGAAATTAAATGTCTTCAAAATGCTTTAGACTAAATGATTTAACGAGAAATATTTTCATTTTTTGGTAACAGTAGAAAACACTTCACTGAGCACCTACAACCTGACTTCCACTTGGTTGTCTTTTATTTGAATTCAAAGTTGAAGAAACGTAGTCATTCTGATCAGAGAATTCTCAGTAATTCAAAAGAGCTTGTATTTTTTTGGCTCCAGCTTCCAGGCTATCACGTAACCGCACTAGAGATCTGGTTTCAAAACTCTTACGGAATCAGTAGGAAACGTGAATTGACTAACTTGGGTTTCCGAAGTACTTACGAGTTTTAAGAACTAATGCAGTGCTATCCTCTAAGCACAACCCCAGTGGTAGCAAAGCAGAGAAGACAATGATTGCCCTTGACTTTCTGGTCGAACAAAATTAGTGATAAAGAACAGAGAAGACAAAATGTAGAAAAGATGTTACGGGATTCTCTTTGAACTCTTCTTTAAATCCTCCCCGAACAGGAGTTCGTTTTAACAAGTAATCACATGATGAGTAAAATAAAACTTTGCTGACCGAATCATGCTCTCCAACCTCCAAAGTTGGGATGAATATACACTTACTAAACATGCCAAATGACGAAATTTCTTAATAAATTCATTTTCAAGTTCCACAATATCACATATACATTTAATGCACAGAAAGATAAAAACATTAACTGGTACCTACCCTTCTTCAACATTTAGAGAACCACTCCAACCAACAGCAAACTGCATTTCTTCCTTTCCTTTATCACTGTGTTTCCATTTTGCTGAAAAAAATTAGGTTATCACATAAAATAACTTGATAGTAGACTAAAAGAGTAATTTATAAATTTCACTCTTTACAATGATTGAGTGCAAAATTTAATAGTTCTGTATTAACTGATTTGGGTCTTTTTACAGTAAAAATAATATTTAAAGTTTTTATAAGCTTTTTATAAAACTCTACCTTTAGTCTGTCCTTCCTCCCATTAAATCCTTATAATAAGTTATTAATTCTTATGTACCACGGCACTGATTTTACTTATAAAACTACTTTTATCTTCAGATGACAAAGAAAACTTTCTATTAGGCTGATGCTATTGGAGGGTAATCTGCTTTACAGGACCATTGCGTAGTCATTTAATGTATGAACACATTTTGATCAGTGAGGTTTTTCATATCCTTATATATACATAAACCTTAATTTTAATCTTCAACAAAAATTATGAGCTGAAAATTTATGCCCCAAATAGCAAACTACTGTACTGTGAGTTTTCAAATTGTAGTTGAAATCACCTCACTCACATTATTACTAAGAAGGGAGCCGTGGCCTTTTTAGCTCTGACTGCCCTTTGCTAGACCTAGGCAATGCCCAGTACTGCCTCTGCAGTACCAGAGAGATAGCTCAAGTTCCTACAGCCAAGAAAGGAAAGCAAGAGGAAATAAACACAATAGAAAAGAAAGGGGGAAAAAGATAGAGAGGAATACAAAAAGGAAAGGAAATTAAGTGTTATATCATACATAAACTAGACTATAGAATGCCTCCATATAATGCATACACTAGAAATAACATTTTTTCTTTCTACTTATACCATTTGCTGCTTTATTCTATACATTACAATAAAGACCCCTGATAAATAATAGATACTTACGCACTAGAAACACAGCTTTCTGCTCCCGAGCTATAACCATGAGGTCGTTAGTTGGCGATAAGGATAAAACACAATCTTGGAGCCAGCTAGTTTTTTGTGATTTGCATGTATTTCCTTCTTCCTGTGGATAAAACTACAATTACTTTACATGCAAAAATACTGAGTCGTTCAACTCTGCTTGTCCGCCATGAAGGGCGAGGGGGAAGAAAAAATGGGAATGAAATCTTCCCAATTCTTTTTTCATAAAGTCTCAACTAATACTCCGTATCAAGACACATCAAAGATGACCAACAAATATCCACTACAAACAAATCTGTTTTGAATATTAATGCAAAATTTTTTAATGCAAACAAATATAAACTAGCAAGACATTAGAAAAAATGTCGCATAGGGATCACTCCAGGAATGATTCAGTATTAGGAAATTTAGTAAATAATCCTATTCCCAAGAGATAGCTAAAGTGTCTGCAGCTAGAGAGCAAAGAAAGAATTGTCTGATGATGATGCTTGTGGGGTATGGAAACTGTTTGATAACTCTGACTTCTTTCTTTTTTTTTGACCTAAAAGGTGTTTTCTTTTTTCCATTGAAAAATGTATTCTTTACATAGGTAAATTCCCGTGGTTAACAATTGAACAGATCGAAAAAGGTCTTCTTTGGAAAGTCTCCTGACACTGCTGTACTCTAACCCCCACAGGTGTTCAATCTACAAACAACCAATGTAATCGGTTCCAGCATGTACTGCCAGGGACACTTTCTGCAAATACATTTAGCACTTTTTCCAACACAAATGGTAGCACACTATATATCAATACAAACTTCTATACTTGACTCTTTTCCTTTTAACATATACCTTAGACTTCATTCCACATGAAGTGTCTTTACTTTTTAATGGCTGCATAGTATTCCACGGTACAGACACACCAGAGTTTATTTATCCAGCCTCCTATTGATGGACGTCAGTGACGTATATACAATCTTGCTGCTACAAACGATATGACAGCGAATAACTTTATGCATGTGTCAGTTTGTGTGGGAGTGAGTATATCAGTAGGACAAATTCCTAGAAGTGAAACTGCTGGGTTAAAGGGAATGTTTATTAGTAAATTTGCTAGATATTCCAAAATTGTGCTCCACAGACGTTGTGTCGATTTATACTCCGACCAGCGGTTTTGAAAGTGCTTGCTTCTCTAGACTATTTAAAAGATGCTTTAACTCTGGATCTTTGTCAATCTAAGAGACGAAAAGCGGCATATCTCAGTATGTTGCATTCTTACAGACG
Source organism: Rhinolophus hipposideros (assembly GCF_964194185.1). Lineage (NCBI taxonomy): Eukaryota > Metazoa > Chordata > Mammalia > Chiroptera > Rhinolophidae > Rhinolophus > Rhinolophus hipposideros. Next base: position 10,814,742 of record NC_138072.1, read on the forward strand.
AAAACAGGCATTGACCAAACCCACTCATAAATTTGAAAATACAAATTAAAAGACTGAAATGGCATTTTCACTTCTGATTTTGCAAAGATTAAAGTTTGATAACATATAAGGGATCAATAGTTTCAAAAAACCCATGAGAAAAGCAGACCTCTGCAAGAAAACACATTCATCTCGCATAGTTTTTTTGTTTCTCAATATTGATAAAAGTATGGGTATAGAGAAATACTTCATTCTTTATAAACAGTCCGTGGTCAATGGTAAAGGGCATTGGCTCAGAGTTGTTTTCATTTCTGAATTACAGACAGCAGAGCAAGGTGCTCTCCCTACTGCTGTCTGGAATACAATCTGGGGCAGCCTTGTGGGAGCACCATCCAACAATTTCTATTAAAATTTAAAATATGTATAACCTTTTACCTTAGCAATTCTAGGAATTTGTCCTAAAGGAAAAATAAGAATGACTAACATCTAGTGAGCACTTGTTATGTTTCAGGTACTATTCTAAGCACATCTCACTTAATCCTCTTAACGATCCTACGAGGCTGACAGTGTTATTAGTCCTACTTTCAGAACGAGATGACTGAACTCAGAGAAATTAAGTAACTTGCCCAAGGAGTCACAGTCACTTAATGGCAGCGCTGGGATAGAAATTCAGGCAGTCTGACTCCCAATCGTAACACTGTGTGCATATGCGTAGCCAAAGATGCATGGCCGTAAAGATGATGACACCACTGCTGTGATGGAAGAAAGCAAAAGAACGAACAAGAACTAGACATCGCTCGACAGAGGCATGGTTAAATAAATCACTGTGTACCTATGCGATGAGATAGTATTTGGCATTCCTTGAAGAGTTAGATGCGTTACATTTGTAGATACGGAACAACCTCCAAATTACATCAAATGGAAAAAGCGAGAGGTAGAACAGTGTATAAAAATCAGGTCTACGTGGACTTTCAGGTAAAGAGGTAAACACGTGAATTTTATACTCTCTGTACCTAAAACTCTCAACTCCTCTAGGAACAACAGTAAAAGAATTTGTTTAAAGGCAAAAACCGGTAAGGGCACAAAGAACAAAAGGAGAAGAGCCCCAACATTCTGAGAGCTAGAAAGCAGATGGACAGGAAGCACATAACTGCTTTTACAGTCCCCAGGAAACTAACCCCCAATGTGGTGGAGAGGAACGCCGAGAAGCAACCACAGTTGCACTGCAAAACTGCCAACAGGCTTAGGAAGTGGTGCCAGGTCCCTCAGGCAGTGAGGGCAGAGAGACGGCTAAAATCATGAGGCTTGCTTGAAAGTGTGCTAAGGTCGCCCATGGCTTCTCCCACTCCCCACGGTCAGCTCACTGTCCCTCTCTCCCGGGCAGAAGACCAGCGCCCATCACCAAGCCAAAGCCAACCAACAGAAGCTCTCCCTCAGGAATGAACGCCTGAATGCAGATGTGGACTGTAATGAACCACGGTAAACAAGAGGAACGAAAAATGGTGACTGACTCATGGAGAGACTCTCTTAAACATTCAGGCAATAGGTGATGCCACCAACACCAAGCCTGGATGACTTGTTGGTCGGTGGCCAAAGGTCAGGAACAACGCACATCCACCCTTGTGTGTGGGCAAACCATCCTTTAACTGCACTTCCCACACTAGCAGATCACTTCAGAATCGACTAAAACCAAATAATGCCCTTACAGATCAAAAGTTCCGAAGCCCCCAAAAAGAGGCCAAGAAATTTTAGAGAACAAAGGGGAAAGGCAGGAAGAAAAGATGAGGAGACTTACATTAGAAGTCACGGGCTAGACCAAGAGCTCAGAACTTCTGCACAAGTGACCTTTCGGGCTGGATAATCCTTTGTTTTGGGGGCTGTCCTGCACTGTCGGATGCTTTGCAGTATCTCTCTACCCACTAGACGCACCGCCTCTGAAGTTGTGACAAACAAAAATGTCTCCAGACATTGCGAAATGTTCTCTAAGGGGACAAAATTGCCCCTGGTTGAGAATCACTAGTCTAGACCCAGCTTGTATTAACGTGGAGAGGAAGGTTACTGGCAAAATGAGTGTTTCCAGCTGTCAAAGGTCCACAGCCCCAATGAGAGCCCGCCTTCGGAAGGAGGCCCACCCCAGCTACCGTGCCCGCGCACAAAACCAAGGCCGTACCCTCGGTATAACGTGAGTGCTCTCCTCTGCCTTTGGCCAGTCTGGTGCTTATGTCTCTTGTGTGGCAGATGGCACCAGAGTCTAATGACACTAAAATAAGTTATTTTCCGGTACTGTCCCAGATTATTAATGCTCTAAGAATCTCTAAGCAGGCCAGGCTATCCCCTATTTCTCGGCCTGTAAACACACCTTTCTCTGTCCTCTACCTGGCCAGCATGCTTTCATCATCCCGTTAGTCTGCTCAGTCCAATTGCCTCTGTAAACGGTGTTAGGCCACAAATGGAGCATATTCCAAAGTGTCTTTGCATGCAAGCTTTCCATGCTGCCAACCTTAACTGAGGACCTTAACCCAAATCTTCTGTGCTTCCTGTTCCAGAAACCACTGCCAAGCAAATCCTTCATTCTATGCTTCCTACCCATGGGTCTTAATATACCCATGAAGGAAAGCTCACGAAATCTGTCTTGCCAGTTAAAAATGAAATTAAACCTTGTCAGACCTCTTCCTAAACTGCCTCGATTCCCATTAAAAATAAAGCTGACCAAATATCACCCTCTAATCACTTCTTTCCCAAAGCAAAAATATTATAATCCCAACTAAAACCCCTTATAACACTGTGAAAAATACAGCAAAGCTATTTAGTATTTGTTACAGACTCATTCATCAGAAGATGCGTTGTACAACTATCTTCTTTTCCAATTTCCCTAAGTCAGACACAATCTGTCATGATGCCCACTTTAAGTTAAGTTAGTCCAGAGGAAGTGTACCTCTCCTTCCATCTTGAAAGCCTGCTCTGTTTGCCTTTTTAATCCTTTAGTGTATTTACTTACGGACAAGTAGGAATTCCTTAACCTATTCTTTGCACTTTTATACACAAGAGTTCTTATGCCTCACATGGATCAATTATTTGAGGCCCTGTTATGGTCTGAACTGTGCCCCCACCCTCACTTCACAGGAAGCCCTACCGTCCACACCACACCGCAGGTCAAAGAAGTTAATTCCGGATTTTTTTTCTTTTTCCCCCTCATCTCTCACAGTCAATCCATAGGAAGGTCTTATCATTAGCTATAAATTTATCCTGAATTCATTAATTTCTCATTTTCACTAATATCACCGTAATGCAAACCACCACCATTTCTCAACTAAACTGTTCCAAAAGCCTCCTAATTGGTCCCCCTCCTTCCACTTTTGCTCCCTACTTGAAACTATACCAAACAGCAGTCAAGATGAACTTTTAAAAATGAGCAATGAAGTAAGTGCTGTTTCCTATCACATTGACAATCAACTCCAAATTCAAAGCCTTACACACATCAGGCCTGCTTCCTTCTCTGACCCCATTTTGTAGCCAAGCCACACTGGCCTTCTTTGTGTTCCTTCCAACCCCAAGCGCATTCCCGCCTCGGGCCTCGGCACGAGCTGTCTATTGCCTGGCCTCTCCTCCAGTTCTTCACCTCGCTGACTCCCTGCTCTTTCAGACCTCAGCCTACATGTCCTCTGAAAAGCCGGCCTCGACCACCCAACCTACCGCAGGCCTTCGTCACTGCTCTCAAATCACCATCTGAATTCTCTGTGTAACTACTACCACCATTTGATACTTTTCATCTACCTTTTAAAAAAAAATCTCTCTCTCTACCTTAAGAGTGTAAACTGCTGGGAACTGGGATGCTAAGAAGACCTATCTGATATGTACGTTTAGTTTTCTTTGTGCATAAAAATCTTGATTTTGCGTGGGTATCACCTCCTCCCCTATGCCGCTATGGGTCTCAGAAGTTAGCCCCTTTATCCACCAACCCCAGCCAATGGTATGACTGACCAATGAAAACCTCACATCCCTCGCCAGTGACTAGTTCAGAAATGAGTATCTGGACCAATTCTGACCAAGAAGATACAAGGCAAAGTTTGCTAGAGACTTCTGAGAAAGGTGTTTCCCCCTCCTAAAAGAGTCATGGAAGAGCCCAGTCTTTCTTCCTGGGGTCAGGAATGAAGCAACATGTTGCCACAGCACCTCTGTGAGAGAAACAAGCTTTAGGAGGAAGCCAACACGGTCTCTGCAGAGCAGACAGAATGAATGAACCAGGGTCCTTGATGACACAGCGGAACCGTCTGATCCACCAACCTTGGCTGGAGTCCTTACTATCTGTGACTTCCATCTCATCCATTTCCTTGTTAATGAAGCCAGTTTGGGTTGGATTGTGTATCGCTCACAGGTGAAAATACACTAATATACAGGGACTTTGCTACCTTGCTCGCTGCTATATTGCCAGCACGCAGAAAAACGCCTAGAACATGGTGGGCACTTCACAAATATGAGTTGAAAGAATAAGTGAAAAAGTCTAAAAGAATAACTAATGAAGCAGAAAGAATCCATAAACTAGTATTCTCCGTTTAGCCCACTAAGCTATACCGTCATTAAATCTATAAGAACGGGTGTCTACTGAAGTACTACTAAGCAAGCACAAAAACGCTCTTGATGAGGATTTTAAGATGTCAACCTAACATTGAAATATGTCACTATCAAAAAGCATGTATATGTTTACAAAGACTTACTGGTTCTTGGGGTTCTGTTTCTTCCCATGCGCCCCAACTATCATCTTCCCAGTTTGTTGATTTACCTATTTTTAAAAAGATAAAAATACTGACATGAAATAGAGAGTTTAAAATATTTTAAAACACTTTCTCTAAACATAATAAAATCAACCCCTGATATAAAATAAACATTATATAATTATATAAATATAATCCTGATGTTAAGGAAGAAAACAATAGTAAACTATGCCAGAATATTGCTATACGTAACATTAGTCAAGAAACATTTGACCTGAAATTCCAATTCTATTCCATAGTAAAACTGTGCAAGTTATTTGGATCTTAAAATATTGGACATCAAATTTATCCACAGTTAAATCAAACGGCAAAAGGAATTTTAAAAACACCTTAAAATGACAAATATTTGTTACTTCAGACATCAGACAAACTAAACATGCACAGTAACAAAAACACACCTAAAATTTCACAAAGTCTAAAAAAGTGAGCTGTTCTTTAATAAAACAAGGTACCCATGAAAAAGAAAACTGAATATTGAAACAAAATAGGTCTATTCCCCACCTTTTAATTTAGCTATTAAAATACTATAAAATATTGTATTTAAACCAATCTGCCTCAAAAGTCTGGGGGGAAGGATCAATTTAAAAGGTAGGACTGCACCTGATTATCTAGGAAGCAAACAGACCTTTCACTTATATATAGAAGGTTTTTCAAGTTGCTAGAATCAGTTATACATAGATGATAAAAAATGTTACAGTCTGGTACTTGGAATCACTGCTCAATTAGCTTTGCGGTAATATTCTCATCTTGGGTGCTTAAATACCACATAACTGCTTCCTAAAAAGCCAGGCACGTTGGTAGGCATATATTAAGTCCTAAAAGAGTACTATCATTGGATTAACACTGCCCAACTTAAAGATTCCCCTATACATGTTAATTAAACAATTTAACAAATGTTCTGTTCCATACCATATGCCAAACCCTGTAGTAGGAACAGAGAAAAACATAAATATAGTCCTCCTCCTTACTAAATCTGTGGTCTAGTGTAGGAGACAGACAAATGGAACTACACCACATGGAGAATGTTGTTATCAGCTACTAGGGAGCTCCGACCAGTCAGTGAGAGATGGGAAAACTCACTGATGAGTCATCTTAAACTAAGCCTTTAAAAAGTAAAAAATAAGAAAAAAAATTGAGGGATTACAATGTAGAAAACAAAAGATAAACATAAAAACTTCACTGATATTGTACCAAAATAAAACTGATGTTATAAACATGTTTACAGACAAATTTTCAATAACCATCTCCATAATGCTGGGACTTAAGCACAAATTAAATGAGACAGAGTAAAGGTAATAATTATCTAAAAAAAAAACAAAAAAAAAACGTGTAACTATGTGTGGTGATGAGTGTTAACTAAACTTATTGTGATGATCATTTCGCAATATATAAAATATTGAATCATTACGTTTGTACACCTGAAACTAATATATTATATGTCAGTTGTATCTCAATAAAAAAAGACACGGTTTAAAAAAAAAGTGGCTAGAAACTTTCAGAGCTACTTGAGAAAAAGGTCACCATGATAAAGGCAAAGAGGCAAAAAGATGCGATGTACATGTAGGGCTTATCCCTTATGTAACGGCACCACCTAATATGTATTCAGCATTTCTAAACGCCTAGGTGCTGTGTAGACATCCACGCACTTAAGTGTGACAAGGATCCTTTACCATCCCTGTTTTACAATGAGAAAAACAGATTACTGAGTTTATGCAGCTTGACTAAGATCAGAGGATTAAGTGGCAGAGTGGGTTTGAATTCTGAGTTCCAAAGTCCATGCTCCCTAGTATTCCGGTACACTTTTGCCTCCTATGGTTTATGGAGAAAGACGCGATTAGGGAACAATGGGGTGTACAGCGGAGGCCAAAAGTAAGAGAATTCTTATTATTTTAAAATAGAAACATTTCCTTGATATTGAGATTTGGAAATTTTTTTCGTAACGTGGAAAATTACAGTTTGTTCTTTGGCCATCTAATTCAGTTAGGCAGTCTCTTTATTCTGCTAATGTTTCCACTGCGCCAAAAACAACTGCCTTATTGTGGGCTGATGGCAACTAGGCCACCCCATTTACACAGTTTTCGAAAATGCACTATCTCTTGTATAAGAAATGCTTGTCACACTAAAGTCCATGATTCAATTTTAAAACTGCTGTAAGAATAATGTATTTATCAAATTATCACAATCTCAGGAAAACCATGCAGAATTTACAGCACTTCGTGAAGTTAGTCATTCATTCATTCAAGAAACAATCTTTTATGTCTTGAGCATTGTGCTAAGTGCTAGAGATAAAAAGCAAATAAGCCTTCAAAGAGCTTAGTTTGTGCACATAACCTCTGTTGAATGCTGTACAAAACACAGCCATGAAAAATGTATCATTTCTCCTCTGTATTGGAATAAAAAGTACCTGACTCAACTCACAAATGACTCATACAACCAAACAGCAGACAGCAGCAATGTGAAATTCTGGCCCCTGCAGAGACCCAGTATCTCTTTATGCCACAATTCAAAACATCCAGGAAGAGAAAGACCTTGAGAAATACTTCCTTTATACAAGATATTTATGTTTATGGACGTTTAGCCATTTCTCCGTGTCCCCGACTGGGGAGTTTTCCATTAAGAAGAGGGAAAGAATTTAATCAGGCATCTATTATCCCAAGAATACATTTTCCAAAAAACCCAAGGTACAAACAGAGGTTAAAGGAAGGTGACACAAAACTATTAGGCAGGTTAAAGATGTTTTTGAAGGTTGGTCTAGAATCCTAAGTCTATTCATAAATGGAAGACATTCAAAAAAGACAGAAAGCCTTCTGCAAACTGTGCACCACCCTTGTGGTTATTTCTATGCAATGCCAGTGACATAATTTCTGCAGCCTCCTGACTTCTGTTGAAAATCATTTGACACTGTTTTTGCAGGCTGCTATTTGACAGCAATTGTCGGCTGTTAAAAAGTGCTGGAACCTCAGCACTTCACCAAGGTTCTTTCTTATGCCTTCAAATTATGCGAGCAGGCCAAGCACATTCTTTAAAAAATTAAAACAATTTTTTAAAAAAGATGGTTTATATAAAAAAAATAGCTGATGAATATCTAATAAAGTTGCCATTCATGTAAAGCATTTTATTCAGGCAGTCTTTCCTTCTGGTAACTTTTCTATGAAGGATGGTGTTCTTCAATTGATATGACTATGGGTATTTCTTAATTGGCCAGTGATCAAGGCTGTGGGTCACCAAAGCAATGAGTTTAGAATATATTTGAGAACTGTGCACTGCTTAATGTCAATATGGAACGTTACTGTAAGACCTTATGGGCTATAAATTCTGTGTACTCACGAAAAAATAAGACTAATTTACCTTTCATTATCAATTACTATACAGAAAAGCTAAAAATAGTTCACCATGATTGCCTCATGGAGCAAAAAGATCAAAATCTCCTACAGACCAGGGTAATTTGAAAGTCTGAAGCTCTGGCATAATTGAAGAGGTAAGTTAGTTTCACAAAGTATATGACAGAATAAGGACACCAGGACAGATAACTTCTTGAGGGTGGTCAAGGCCCAGTGGAAAAAATTCCAAACACACCACAAAGCCATTGGCCTTTACTCAGTTTATCCAGTGAGGTATGTGGCACTCATTTCGGTCAAAAGCTAGACTATAAATTATAGCATAATGTTGCGTTTTTTTCTCATTTATTAAATAAGCAGCCAACAACCCAATCTCCAAAAAGCAATTCTTTAAATGACACTGTCATCAACTGCCTGTGTCCTTTACTTTGCTGAAGTCCAAGTCAACAAAATTGATCAGAAAATTAAGAAAACGGTACATACATTCATTGCCTTTATAAAACCAGATACAGTCCCTGTGCAGATTCCCCCCTCTAGTCTTAAAATGTCTGTGAGGAAGAGACGAAAATGATGAATTAAGAATGACGGAAGTTCATTCTTAATGGTGGGGCCCCATCCCACCAATCTGAGGCAGATGGTCCATGGATCATGCTGTGAGGAACAGCAGCCTCACGGATCAACTTCAAACACAACCGAATCTGACGCTCAATGTCCTTCTCACGTTAGCCTGCCATCACCACCTTCTTTCGGTCACTCCAGTTAGAGTTTTCTCTCATGATGGGCAGTCATAGTCAAAACATTATCAATTCAATATGTAATCAATGTTAACTGACTCAGGAGACTATTTTACATGGTTTTGTTTCCTACCAAGTCTTCAAAATCCAACATGTACTTTCCACTCAGAGCACATCTCAGCTTGGGACAGCCACACTTCCAGTGCTTGAGAGCACGTGTGACCGGTGGCTACAGCACGAGACAGCGCAGGTCCAGGACACTGTAAGTCTCTGGGTGCCCGAGTGGGACGCCCCCTTTTACCCCTATGGAGTTATGTGACCTTGGGCAACTTATGGAATCTCTTACTGCCTCAGCTTCCTCTTTAGCAAAATGGAGTTGATAACTATACCTACATCATGTTGTTGTGAAAGTTAATACATGCAAAGCGCTGGCAACAGTGAAACCCTTAATGGCCATTAAAATGATCCTTCTCCACACACAACATACTCATTCCTCATTCTTCTCTCCGCCTTTGTCTATCCCACATTCGCCAACTAAAATACATTCCCATTTGTCTCTCCCTCTCCAAATTCAACTTCTCCTCCAGGACTCACATTAATCCTTTATGAATTTACTTCCATCCGCCAACGATCTTACTCTCTTGTGATATGCCATCATTTGCTTGTATTTTTTAGTCAGAACTTAATTATAAACTGCTTTAGGTCACCTGTTGCATTGTTAACTTGTCTGACTTATTATCAATGCACACATTGTCTATACAAGTAACCACTAAGCCTCGGAGGGCAGGGAATGTGTACACCATGTGTGTACACACACACACACACACACACACACGAATGTTCAAGATCATAAGCACTTAATAAATATTTACTGAATGAATATAAAGCCTTTGAAAATGACCTTCCCCTGTATACCCCAAACATTTCTCCATATGTCCCCATATAAGCAGCAGGATTTAAATTAGTAATTTTTAATATAATGAACAAATCAGTTGTTGATTCTAAACCCTTTGCATTTCTACAGAAACATAAAACAATAAAATTTTTTCATAAACTTTATTATATATATATACTTTATATCTCAGATCAAAACCATATTTGTCAAATAACTTTTCTATGTAAAATTACATAGATAATTCTCTCTTCTATTCCATTCCATTTTAATTACTGAGACAAAATAATTTAAAAGCACCAATTCCTAGCTTTAGTGTTAAGAAATAATAGGAAAAATATTTTTGTTCTAATTCAAGTTTAAGTTGGCAGAATTTGATTAGGTAAGATCCTCTAGAAATATAGTTCAAAGTGGATGGTCTGATATGGGTTAATGGATCTTTATATTTCACACACACACACACTATATACATATATATATATATATATATATATATATAGTGTGTGTGTGTATATGTATATTTCAACATTTCAAAACAACGCTTGTATTATTAAAAGATCCTGTATCATAGTAGGAAACCAACATGCTCATTCAATTAAGTGTGCCTTTCAACAACCTCCTATTTTGGTAGGCTAGAAAAAAATACTAACAAGAGACACTGAGTTCCCAGAAAAACACCATACTATTTTGAAAGAAAAAAATATCCACATCCTTCTTAAACTCTATTATGCAAATCTTTTTGCCAGTAGTGAATAAAACAGGTTACACTAAAAACAGTTTTAAAATAGCAAATATTGCCTTTTGGAGAAATTTAAAACTAGATCATGAGAATGCTTCTCTAGTCTTGTTTCTTCTACAATATGATTCACGTGCCAGATGTTGCTCCTAAACGTCATTTTACAACTGTATTACACCAGGATAGCATCCGGCGATAAGCAAAATATTTCAAAGGCTCATGTTTTAATTGGGCTTTCCCACCTCATTTCCTATTCAACTTACTGAAAAAATGACATTTCCAAGTATGTGAGACACTTTGCTGAGTCTTTGGATTTGGCGGGGGGAACTGGGGGGGCAACAAACCTTTCTGGAGGGTGAGCTTCTTTTCAAATTTATTCTTTTCACATTCTTAGACATTTTTCCTTAAAACCCACAGAAAATCAAGGATTCCATTTGAGGATTCAATTTGAGTCTTTCAGGAAGTCTGCCCACTTAAAATAATCTGTTAGCCCATCTCATTTGCTGAAATTACCCTTCACTCTTGTGTCACACCACGTCTTAAATCATACTTGCTCTCTATATAAATAAAACTCGTAAGTTGATTTCTAACCAACTTAACAAAAATCAACTATCTCCTTATTGATTAGTAACTTGACATTTCAATCCTTAACTTCTTTTCTACCCATCACTGAAGACTAGTTTGAATTGTCTAGAATTGGTAACATAAGCATACACCCTTGTTCTTACCTTTATCTAGATGTTTTCCCTGAATGAATAAAACAATGACTTCAAAATATAAAATGAAACTACAACTTCCCTGCAATTTTTTCCCTGAAGAGATGTCAGATTATACTAGTATAAAAAACTGTTTCGTCTCTCACTTGATAAATGAGATGGTCATTGAAACCTTCCAACCATTGAGAAAACACATTTTAATTCAACCATCAAAAAATTACAGATGTCTTTTTTAGGAGTATTTCCAATGAATGTATTATTCTACCAACAAAAGCTTAAGTAAGACATTCAGCTTCTGCTTTCCATAGATCTATTTCCTTCCAAAAATACATTATTTTGATTTGTTTCTGAACAGTCTGTCCTCATAAACTGAGTATATGTCTTTCATTTAACAAGAACCTGGAGCTGGAAAGGAAATTGAATTCTAGAAGTGGGCAATTAATTTGACAGTATTTGCTTTTTCCAATATGAGTATGTCAAGATCAAAAACTAAATGAGAAACTGAAATCATTTAATGTTAGGAAAGGGAAAACTTAATTTAATCTCTATGGTCTAATAAAAGATCTTATTAGCACAGAAGCAAATTCATTTCCGTTCTTTCGAGATAAGAAAAAAGAAGAGATAATGTACTTGTTTCTATAAAAAGGAAGAACCTCTGGAAGCTATGACATGTAAATAATTCAGGAGTCTCAACAAAATGTTGTTGGGTCTTCTTGGCCAAGACAAGGAAAACATCATTACAAATTTAAAAAAAAAAAAAAAAGACTAAATAATAGAGAAGCTGCTCCGTAATTTCTTATGCCTCAGAAGTTTTAATATTTTTCTATTTCTGGGAAAACGGAAATAAGAAAATGAAGTTCATATTAGCACACTCATTTCAGCACATTAAAAAAATGTAGCAATCTAAAATGAGGACGCCATCCTATTTCCAACAAGCAGGGCTTTAGCTCTTTCGAATCACCATGATGAAATCAAACTAGATATTTAAGGTCCCTTTCAGTTCTAGAATTCTAATGATTCCTGATTTCAAATAAGTGACCTTGTATATCACATACGAAAATATGTTCTGGTAATCAATTCACAAAATGACAGCACTGAAAACAGCTTTAGGGGTGGCTGGTTAGCTCAGTTGGTTAGAGTATGGTACTAATAACACCAAGGTTGCTGGTTCGATCCCCACACAGGCCACTGTGAGCTGCGCCCTCCTTAAAAAAAAAGAAAGAAAGAAAGAAAACAACTTTAAGCAGAAAAAGAATGTGTCCCCCTGATCTAAAACATTTACTAAAGCAAACACGCTCCCTTTGCCCAAAAACCTGAGAAAACTTTAGACCCACCTTTACAAAAACAAAAAAAATCTATAGACTTAAAGAAGTTTAATATGCCTTATTCCTTATTCTCCTTTCTATTCATTCTATTTTTCACAGGAAGTCACTAAGGGCAATAATACAATATGTATATTGGAAAGAACTTATACATCTTTTGTAACTATTTCCTACAACTTCATACTTATGTTAGGATTTATTACATCCAAAACAGCAGAAAAAGACAAGCATAGCTAATAAGGTGAAGGGAGGATGTACCACTATGAAGTGTGGGTGAAGGTATGTAAATACTGCTAGGTGAAGTTAATTTCTACATATTCTAAAGAAGCCAATTCTACATCTTCCTTTCTTAACCCCTTCTAATATTCAACTACCGTCCCTGTGAGAAAATTTTCCTTAAATTCTTCCAATACCAGCTTAATCTTGCTAACGTAGAATGATGACAAGTATGTATATAAATAGGCACTTCTGTTTACCATGGATAGGAATGAACCTGACCAATTTTTAGAGTAATGTGACAACTGTTTATCTGTCTTTATGTCAGCACCACACAATTTTGATTACTGTAGCTTTGTAGTAAGATTTGAAATAGGAAAGTATGAGTCCTCCAACTTTTTTCTTCTTTTTCAAAATTGTTTTCACTGTTCAGTGTCCATGTCTTATTATGAATGCTATTATACAAAAAAAAAAGTTGGGGGAATGACTGAGCCCTATAGGAGAATGTCTTTAAACTTTTTGCTTACACATACCCCAAAGAGTTTTTCAACAGTATGTATCCCTTAATCAAAAGATGTAATTTCTGATCTACTGTAAACACGGACATTTTAATAAAAATTTATATCATATTTTTAAATTTATTCAGTGGTTTCTAAATACTATAAGGAAATGATACCCACCAACATCTGTTAAAAATATGATCTTCTCTAAGAGTAATTTTATAAGTCCTTGTTTCTCCTTGAATTCTTATTTTCATTACATTTCCTCCACAGACTTCCATTCTAACATAATATAGATGTAATTATCAGTCCAAAAATTTCTGGGCAAAAGGGATATGAATTGAGAAAAAATAGTTTTCCTATAATCATAAGGCTCTAAGCATTAAAATTTGTCTTCTTATTTGACTTATTGCAATTATTGTTAGAAGCAGGTAACTGAGGAAAAACATACACATTCACAGATTTTGATAAATAATTGTTAAACATAAATAGCAAAAATTATTTGGAAATCTCGATACGATAGATGAGGAAGTTTACAGCACCTTAATAAAAGGGAAAGTGTTTTAACACGTTGGGGCAACTTACTATAATAATAATATTCAAAATGTGTGCAAAGTGAACCTTTCCTTAGTAAAGTGGCAGACGAAGACAGGGAGAAAAGTAGGTACTTTCGTAGGCATACCTAAAACTGACTTAAAACTATCTCTTCCCAAGTAATCCTTTGCAAATTTCCATGTAATCCCAAGGGACTCTTACTGCCATCTGAAGACACTGCGACTGCATAAAATCTAAACTCCTCTAAAACCTCTTCAGCTTCACTCCATAGCATCATTCCTCTCCTACCACAGAAATTGACATTTTCTGAATCCCATGCTGTTTTTCATCCCTTGCCTGACCATTTCCTCTCCACCTGATGGACATCTATTAAACCACTAAGACGTGGTGAAAGTGACAGTTCCTCTATGAAAGGCTTTCCTGAGCCCCCTACATAGAATAAACCAACACTCCTTCATTCTCCGACTAGCACGAGCCAGATCACAGCATAACACCTCGAACATTCCTTTTACATACTTACCTCCTGTATTGGCTCCATGCTCCTTGAAGATAGCGACCTATTTTATAAACCTTTAAGACTACTTCATTCTTAGTACATAGTAGGTGCTCAAAAAATATTAGCGGAATGAAGGAAATTAAAGTCTCAGTTCCCTCAGTCTCAATTTCCTCACTGATAAAATTTTATCTGTAAGATCCTTTTCCAGTCTTAAATAACTAATGAAATACTCTATACATTTTCTGAAATTCCTGTAAATGTTCTTCTTTCAGATTACTTCTCTCTCCCCAGTATGATCTCAAACAAGAGAAAGCCCTTTCACTAAGTATTAAAAAATGGGTATTTTACACCCTTTGTAATATACCTAACAAAGCAAAGTGATTCCATGATTTTCGGTTATCCTAAAAAGCACACTTTTGTCAGTTACTGTATAGAAACATGACTTTAATTGATGACTTCAAGGTAATTCCCTTTATGCTGTATCTTCTATCTTTTGGGTAAAACAGGCAAGAAGGAAAGCTGTATTACCTTTTTAGCATGTCAACAAAAAATTGTTTTACTATTAGGTAAATTAAGAGATCCAAAATACTATAATATTCAAATTACTTCCAAATATTCTAATTCTCCCTCTCTGTACTTGTATTTCTTCTTTTTTTGCACAACTCCATTATAATTATCAGGAAGCTCTGTTCTAGAAATCCAGCCTCACTGGGCATTATGCCACGGTAGCTTAAGTGGGAACCCACACTACTGGACATCTCTGAAATTTAAAATCATGCAACAAAATTTTATACCCGAAATAGACAGCATTTGCCTGACTAGAAACAATTATGATTAGTTATCACTGAACACTGGGGAACAGCAGGTTTCAAGATCTCTCTTAACAGAAAACAGTCTCATTTTATAGTTGAAAATAAAAAAAACATAAAGTCATAGTATAATATTCTCTGAAAATTCAAATATAGAGGAGAGTAATATGACTTCTAGGTGCCCAGGTACTAGGTATCTCTATATTTATGGCAGCTGCCCATATTAAAAGAAATATTAAACCAACTGATAAGCCTTAAAAATGATCACTTACCTAGGACAAATAATCCATAGCAAGTAATTGAGGTTTCTTTCTTTTTTTCTTTTTTTTGGTTTTACCTACCCCCCTAGACGTGAGCTTAAGAAATTAAAACTATGTAAGCAAGGAAAATAAAATGATCTCATGATTTCTGCTTTCTAATAAATCATTTGTAACACTAATAAAGAAAGTGAAGGAAAACAAAATGAAACGCCACCAAGCAGTTTAAGGCAGGTCCTATTTACCTGCTCTGTTAACTTCATTTTTCCTTTAAAAATTCCACCCTCACAAAAGTTTAGGTTCAGATTTATTTTAAGGAAGAGCTCTTTACAAAACCCAATGTTTCGTAAAAGGAGGTCCAGAGCGATTACTGAAATCCATGGACCTAATCATTCCAAGAACACAAGTAAACTACCTACAGTAGGACAAGCTATTTTTCTGATTTTGATTGGTAAATTAAAGCACCATTTTAACTGGAAAATATAGGTTTGGTAAAAGGGCTCACTGGTTAAGATTTTTTTCCTCTCCATTTATTTTCTACTTGAATTGATGGTAGCCACAATAATACCAACATACATAAACCTAAGAATTTGATTTAAAAGTGTAATAAATGAAATACATGCAAACCCATTGGCATGTTGCAAATTATCTAGATGTCTGGGTATGATTATATCTCCAACTGCCTGGACTGAGTTCACATCCTAAGGCTACCCTTCACTCTGTAACCTTGGGCAAATATTCAATCTATATATGCCTGAACGGTATTACCTAGAACTGTGCCATACAGTGTGGTGGCCACTAGTCACATCTGGCTATTTAAATTTAAATTAATTAAGATTAATTTAAATTAAGTCGAATGAAAATTTCAGTTCCTCGCTAGCACCTGCCACATTGCGAGGACTCAAAAGCCAGACGCGGCTAGAGACTCCCATGTACTGGACAGACATAGTGATGAAAAGAAACAAGATGATTTGATTGAGAGGAACACATGAGACCAAGGGGGCGGGGGCGGGAGTGACTGTCGTAGGTTAGATGGTCAGAAAAGGCCTCCCTCAGAGGTTGACATGAATGACGAGATGCAACTGGCATACGAAGATCTGCTTAGAGTATCCAAGGCAGAGACCAGAGCAAGGGCAAAGGCCTCAGGCACAAAGAACGGGGCTGATTTAACAACAAAAAAGTATGTTTGAAGCATAAGAAATAAGGGGAGAGGAGGATGAGGTGCAAAAAGGGGCAGGAGGTAGGGCCTTCAGGGTCTGGTAAGGCACGTAAGAGCCATTAAGCGCAACTGAAGGACAGAGAGGGTTGTAAGACGGCAATGTGATGATCTAAACTGTCTTTCAAAGTTCACCGACTGCTTTCGGGAGCGAGTTACAGGAAACCCAGACTGGAAGCAGGAAGACCTAGAAGAAGACTGATGCCACTGCCCAGTTGGAGAAGACGGTGCCGGGCTAGGGGAGTGGCAGTAGGCTAGAGAAATTGTGTGCTTTTCTTCTACACCCCTTGTCCACAGTCCTGTATCTATATCCTTCACAACCTGGCTCCTTGAAATACTCAGCTTCATTTTTTAACCCCTCACTATCCTGTGAATGTGCTTTCTGCACCCACCATTCCACCGAAACTGTCCTCAGGTCCCAGTAACCTCCACCTTCCCCAAACCAATGAGCACTTTCGCGTCCTGACGTCAGCTGACCTCTGCTGCGTTTGCATTTACTGACCACTCTTCCCCTTCATCAAATTCTTTCCTCCCTCAGCTCCCAGAACTTTACTCTCACCTGGTTTTCCTCTCTATTTGTTCCTCTTACTCAATATTCCAAGTACTAGCTATTTGGCTCTTCAACTTCAGTTCTCAGTTCATTTCACTAGACAGTCACGCACCGCAGGACGACATCTGAATCAACGAAGGACTGCATGCACGATGGTGGTCCTATAAGATTACAACAAAGCTGAAAAATTCCTATTGCCTAGGGACGTCCTGGCTGTCATAATGTCAGGGCACATCACATTACTCACATGTCTGTGGTGATGCTGGTGTAAACAAGCCTACTGTGCTGCCAGTCGTATAAAAGCATAGCACATACAATTACAGTAGCAGGCTATACCGTTTAGGCTTGTTTAAGTACATTCTGTGATGTTCGCACACAACGCAATCCTCTAACCACGCATTTCTCAGTTGGTACCCGGCACATGACTGTACTTCATCCTTGACACTGATCTGACACTTTTTGCTGATAACCCTGATATTAATATCTCTGGCCCATCTCCTTACTTACCGTGTTTCCCCCGAAAATAAGACCTAGCCGGACCATCAGCTCTAATGCATCTTTTGGAGCAAAAATTAATATAAGACCCGGTCTATAAGACCGTGCCTTATATAATATTAAGACCGGGTCTTATATTAATTTTTGCTCCAAAAGATGCATTAGAGCTGATGGTCCGGCTAGGTCTTATTTTCGGGGAAACAAGGTAGTTTGCGGTCTCTGTATCTAGTGTTCAACTGGACCCCCTCACTTGGCCATACCACAAACATTTAAAAGGTCCAAAACCTATCTCCTTCATGCTCTCTCATTATACACACTTGCTCAAGTCAAAAGGCCAAAGGCATCCTCAATGCCATGTCACTCATCAGCTATAACCCACATCACCAGGTCTCCACTAGGTCCTGTAGATTCTACCGCCTTAATAGCAGTCTAATCTAGTCCTTTCTCTCCAGTCCTGCTGAGGCTATTTTATTAGTTTGAGCTCACATCATTTCTTGCATGAATTATTGGAATCGTCTCAACCAATTTCCCTGCTTCCTATCTCCCCGGCACACAGCTGCCGAAGCACATAACAGCCATTCAGAAACTTCGTTGACTACAGAGTTCAAATCCGACCACGTCATTTCTCTGCTTAAAGTCTTTCTGAGGCATCCCACTCCTTTCACAAAGGCTTCTCACGATCCAGCTCTTTACAGACGCCTCTTCTCCACGTTCCCTCACCTTCTCCTCTGGCCATTCAGCTTTTGTTTGTTCTCTACATACCATGCCATTTCAGCCTCCCTTCCTGCACATGTTATTACCTCTCCCTTATTCATCTAACTAGGACTTCACAGGTAGGCTTAAGTATTACCACTTCAAGGAAGTGTCTTCGCGACTCATGGAAATACATATTTATATACGTGTACATCTCTCAGACACGCCTGTATACTGATAGTAGCTTTCCCTCCCCCCAGGAAATTATGATCTCCTAGAGGGTAGAGACCACCAACCTCATGTGATTTATAGCACCAGAGTAAACATTCACAGACAGTTTTGAAATCTTCTGAATTTAAAAAAACAGGGGGAAGCTTATTTCGCGGGGACGTTTACCACCAGGGCCCAAAGGTAAAGTGGCAGCACTGCACGACACAGCAAAACGTGCTTCACATTGGAAACACGAACACCAACACAAAACACACCCTCTTTCAACAGGAGGAAAGTAGGACATTCTGCGGCGCTAGGAAGGATCTAATAAACCAGAGTTAGGATTTTACAGGACGTGGGCAAGGGCTTCACCGTCTTTGATGATGATACTAGGGGGGAAGGCTTCGCCTCTCAATGAAGCGAATGAACTTTTCACGGCCGTGGCACTGGAATTTACATGTGACTCACACGTCATTAACGTGACGTGTAATTTCACAGGCACCTGTAATTCCAGGTCCTGATGTGGACTCCTCCTCCCTTCCCGACAGGGTATTCCCCTTACTTAGGACAGGCTCACCCCGGACCTTGGGAGTCGCTTGTCACTCAGTCACTTAGTCCCTAAATGTGAGCGGGAGCAGGAGATGGGAGAAGGGAGAGCGTGTGGGCCACCAGAAACACTTTGAGACAGGCGGGTGGCCAGCGGAAGGCCACAGTCCGGGGATGGAGCGCGCAGGGGTTAAGGCCACCGCGGGGTGGCGCGCCTACCGCCGGCAAGGAAGGGGGGCGCCTGGAAGAGGGAACACCCGGTTGGAAGGAGGAAGGGGACACGCAGAGGAGCCGCGGGAGCCAGCCGGGGCGGAGGGGCTTTGTGACACGGGCGGCAGGGGGTCGTCGCAGGGAGGAGACGGAAGGCGCGGGGGGACCAGGAGCCCCCAGGACCGAGGCGGCGAGCGGCGGCCGCGGGAGCAGCAGGGAAGGGCACAGCGGGGCGCGGGGCACTTACTGGGGTCCCTCCGCAGGGCGCCGCCGGGGGTCTCCTCCCGCAGGTGAGGGAACAGGAAGTCCCGGGAGGCCTGGAGGTCCTGGAAGCAGCAGAACTGGACAATGGAGCAGGCCATGGCTGCTACGCGCCCGGCCGGGGCACTGGGCTTCCCTGGCCACGCCCTGCCCCCGCCACCCCCGGCGGCCGCCGCCGACACCGCACCGCTGCACCCGGGCGGGGGCGGGGACACCCGACCGGAAGCTGTCAGCGCGCGCGGTGGCTCCGCCCCCGGCCGCGCGCGTGCGCAGGAGGCCCCGGCGCCGGGCCGCCCGGGTCCCAGGCACGTGACCGGCCCGGCCTGGGGTCCCACGCCGACGGGGAGGCTCGGCGCGGGTGTGAGCGGTGTCCGCGCCTCCACCCCGCGGGGGACCGTCGTGTTCATTCTGGCCTTTAGCTTTTAGCCAGAGACGATCCAGTGGGCTGTGGTCCGCGCCGGCCTTTGTGTCATTTAATCAGTGTTATTGACGTCCTGTTGTTGCCACGAACCTGATGTTTCACAGCGAATAATCCCTGGGCCCACGGGAGACAGCCTCCTGCAAGTGTCGGAGTTTGAAAACATGAATTGCTTTTCCGGAAATCAGCCCGGTCAAGGCTAAGCTTTAAGCGCCCCCTCCATCCATCTCCATAGCGCGACGCACGCCTAACATAGTACGAGCCATGCGATGCTCGCACGTTGTGACACCCAGTTGCCTTTTCATTCATTTATTCAGCCACCCATTCAACAAATAGTTGTGGCTCCACTTTTCTGTTCCAGACACGTTAGGCGTGGAGTATAACGCAAAAAAAAAAAAAAAAAAAAAAAAAAGATTTTTTTAGCTCTCAATCGAGTAGCTGGCACAGGTAGTAAGCAATTAATGATTCTGTAGTTAACTGTGCAACTGAAATTGTGATAATGCTAAGGAAGGAAAGAAATACAAAGTGCTGTGACAGAACACAACGGGGAACTTTACCTAGTTTTTTGTTTTGTTATGTGGGGGTGGGGATGGACGATTGTCAGGATCAGGCACAGCCTTTGTTATAAACTGGAAGGTGGCATCTCATCTGACACATGGTGCTTCATAAATATTTGCTGAAGGAATAGAAAGGAATGTGTGCATAATGTATATAGAATAACCCATTTCTTTTGCAAAGTACTTTATATATTTTTAAAGTACTTTTCTATACAGTGTCCAATTGGATGGTCACAATGTCTAAAAAGGGTCTCATCTCAATTTTTTAATGAAGGAATTTATCTGTCTCTGAAAAGAGTCTTGAAGTTCATTTAAACGATCTAAAAAATAAAAACAAAAAAGGAATGATTTTAATGTTAGCACAAAGTACTATAGACGCTCACATACTTCCCAAAGAAACCTAAAGTGGCTGTCCACTTTGTATGACAGAAAATGGAATGGAAGTAAATTGAAGGCAATAGATGAAGTCCAGAGCATTCATTTCTGTCAGGGCTATGCACACACTTAGTCCTGATCATAGAACAACTATACCAGTGCCCTGGTTCCTACTCCATTAATTCCTGTTTCTAGAGTAGAATGAATTTCACAAAATAGGATAGATAGTTCCTACATGACAAGGGATCAGTTCTTACATTAACAGGAATCAGTTCTTCACCTTTAATAAAATCGTGCTTGGATTAAATATGCTCCAAGATTCCTTAACTATCAGCGACCTGTAATTCTACAATCAAAACTTGCAGAAAAGGCAAGCTTTAGATGCTCCCACTTTCCATCTGAAAAAAAATGGATTGCGCCCTCAGATCATCCAGTCCTGATAATTAAACCCGAAAATATACCAAACCAGAATACAATTTAAATTTAGATTCTTAGCTTTACAGGATGAATAAAGAACACAGAACACTTTTTGGAAGGATACAGTGTCATTCCTTGAAAGCCACTCAGGTTCCTTCTCAGGTGAATGCATTTTGTGGAAGTAACTGCTCCTGGCTGATTCGGCTGGCCTTTGTTCTGCCCTGAGGCATTCAAAAATCTCTTGTGTGGCAGCCATGGAATTTCATTACTGCTCAGTTTCAAGGGTGAAGTTTCTGACTTTCTTCCAAATGGTATGGAAAAGGCTCAGTCATGAATGTTTTTAAGGACTTTCGATACCCTTCACAGAAATTACAGCACATTCATGAACTGAACTCTTCCCCCAGGAAGATGTAAAGCTGTTGGGGGCGGGAGATGCCTCTGGAGTTCTGCTGCCATGGTTTCTGTGGAGCGTGGGAGGATTGTGTTAGACAGTGAATATCACACAGTCATAAGAAAGCACATTGCAGAAAAGGTACAGGCTTTACATATTCCGGCATAGTCTTCTCTCTCTCTCTCTCTCTCTCTCTCTCTCTCTCTCTCTCTCTCTCTCTCTCTCTCTCATTCAGGAGCTAGGAAAAACCATGTACCAGTATAATCACAGGAGGGTACTAATGTGAACTCTGTCCAGTATCCATTTCAGGGAGTTACAGCCCTGATAACTGCCGCAGAGAGAGAGATGCTTACTGAGCCTCAGCAGCAGCCCGTCCTTGACCTTCTTTAACAGCATCCTGAGGCTGAAGGTGTTGAGATGCAGGATACGCAGCAAAGTGTGAAAGAAAGAGCAATGGGCTTGGAGTCAGGAGGCCTAAGGTCTGTGTCAGCTAGGTCTCCAATAAGTCACATGAACTCGGGCAATTTGTGTCACCTTCCTGGGCCTCAGTTTCTTGATCTAGAAAAATGAAGAGACTGGACTCTGAAGTCCACCACACAGGGATGTGTAGGTTTTGGTAAGAAACTGAGAGGGAAAAGGTCTGGGGGTTGAGATAGCTCCAAAGGAGGAGTCTATGTAGTCTGTTTTCTGGGTGCTCATTAGGGGCCAGGAATGGCTGAAAACCCTATGAACATACATATAAATAAGACCCAACACTGGAAGAGGTGATGAGTCACCAAGACACAAACAGGAAAGAATTTCACAAGGGCACAAAGCAGAGACAAATACCAGTCTTGGGATTCAGAAAAGGTTTCTTGGAGATAATATCTGAGCTGAGTCCTGAAAGCACCATAGATTTTAGTGGGCTGATGATGGTAGAAGGGGGAGGGGAGAAAGTGACCCAGGAAAAAGAAACATCACACAATGCTTGAGTGTAGCAATATCTCGTGTGTACAGAGAAACACAAGCAGCTACTTCTAGAATGTAAAGTGTGACACAGTGGTCGGGGGTGAGTCCAGAGACATAGCCTGAGTGATTTGAAATTTCCTCATATTCCATTTCCTCCAGAAATTAAGGACCCATCAACGTTTCTTAGTTTGCATAAAAGTGAGAAAGATCTCCTTTTCTGTTCATTTTCTTCATTCATACCATTCTCCATAGCTTGCTTGCAGTCTAAAGGGCTGCAGGGACGGGACAAGGTTTGGGGGGAGGCAGGTTAATCTGGCACAGCTCCACATGACATGCGTGACCATTTCCACGCAAGGCTACATTTGGGTTGAATCTTGGCTTTCTGTTCCTGCTCCATAAAACTGTCACAGACGAATAGATTCCATAGCTGTGGGACTTTCCTCTACGTGTTTAGAGGAGCATTCCCTCTTACTGGCCCTCTAATATCTGCTCCTTACATTGGATCAAGTGTTTCACGCGTCTCAATGTGGTGTCTTTCCAGTAGGTAGTAGTCAATAATGATCCTGACTTAATTTATATTTGACACTTGAGTTTTTGAATCATTTTACAAATGCATTTCTTCTCACTGTCTTACTTAGTGGAACCCTTCGGTTGTGGCCACACTATACTCTTTTCCTTCTTGCACCGATAGGCACCTGGAAGGTTTGGGACTCTAGATCAGCACAGAAGTATGCTGGAACATTCTAAAGTAGTTAACTACTGAGCTATCTGCCTCTTCTCTACCCAAGAAGCCTTTGAAATCCTTCAAAACTCAGCTCAAATATCACCTCTTTGATGAAGGACCTGACTCCCCCAGGCAAAATTAGGCACATTGGATCACATAACTTTTTACTATGTATATATTTTAAAACTTAGCAGCTGCTGTCATGAGTTGTGTTTGCATATCTGTCTCCCCACTAGGTGGTGATGTTCTCAAGGGCAGAGATTGTGACCTGGTTACCTTAGTGACATTCATTCTTTCATTCATTCATCCATTCATTCGATACATTTTTTAAAAAACCAGCTAAGTACCAGGAGCTAAACGTATCCATGGCTCATACCTAATGCACAAAAGAAACATGTGTATGAAGAGATAAATGACATACACAGATAAATAGGCAATAATAACTCCATTTTGAAAGGGCAGTGTTGGAAACAGTATAGGCGCACATACTAAGAAAGGCACCTTTCTTTGGGGATCAGGGAGGGCTTCCTGGAGGAAGTATCACTAGAAGCTGAGATCAGAAGGAGTGACTAGATGTTAGTCAAATATAACCCAGATGGAGGGTAGAACGGGTGCAGGAAGGGCAAAGCATTCTCAGACATAGAGGAAACAGCTCAAAACCTTGGACATGAGAGGACGTAGTGTATTTAGAGAGTTGAATATCCTTCGGCCTGTCTAGAGCTAAAAGAAAAGTGTTAGGATGAGGCTGAAGAAGAAAGGAGAAACAAAGTCATAAAAGGACTCAAGGGCAGGGAACAGGGCTTGTTCATCTTTGTTTCTTTCTCCAGTGCCTAGCAAAGTACTTGACAAATAGGTAGCTGGCTAACAAGTGTTTCTGGAAGGGAGGAAAGAAGAAAAGAGGGATGTATGTAAACGACATGACATGCCGATCCTGCCTGCCCTCAGGGCCATTGGACAGACAAGACATTGCTGTCAAAATAGGTCAATCCAAACAGGTCCCACTGGATTAAATACCAAAAGCGAGTGGTACAGGCAAACATGTTGAGGTCTGGAGAGATTGCTGCGACCAGGAGTTATTAGGGAAGCCCATTATCAAGGAGTTGGGACTTGAGCTGTGTGTATAGGATGAGTACCGTTTAACTAGGAGGGAAAGAAAAAGGGCATTCTGAGTTTTACAGCACAGAGATGGGAGCATGGCGAGGCGAGGGGAAGGAGAAAGAAAATCCCTTCTAAACTTCCCATGGTTCCTTTTCTAATCAACTTGTGTTTAATTAAGAACTGTTTTGAGGACATCAAAGTTTTGGCGGAAAGTCAAGGGATTCTGTCTAGGAAGATCTATTCACAGAACCAGAGCCCCAGAGACACAGGTTCATATACGAAGGCAACTGACACCTTACAACACCACACAGGTACCTAAACACTACAAATTAGGATATAGCCTTCCCACCTTCCCCAAACCAGTTATTAAATATTTACTAGCACACCACTGATTGTGATCAAGGTAATTTTTTAAAAATAGGTTTTTAACTTAATTGTGTTATCTTAATTCTCAAATCGGCTTTCATGAGCATCTGACATTTATTTTTATATGCAACGGATCCTGCTCTATATATTTCTTAATTCCTCGTCAAATGTTTGCAGGACAGTGCAGTCTGGCTAGACTAAGTTGAGGCCTTCCTCTAAAGTCAGCACCTTAAGCTTGAGTTCTAGCGTCTCTGTTTTAATGGTATAATCAGCCAAGTTATTCTCATCTCTCTAAACTCAATTTCATCACCTGTAACATGGGCATATTCTCCTTTCCTAATGAGTGTACATCACTTAGCATAGATTCAACCTGACATATACTATATTTCACTGAATCTTAGATATCATAGCTTAAAAGATGCACCATTATTTAATATACCACAAAGAAATAAGAAATATTATCACTTTCTCAGCTAAACCACAACATAGCTTTTCTTGATCAAATGGATCTCTATTTCAGAGGTATTAAAATATAGGGAAATATATCTTAGAATCAATGATATATGACAGTGAACTCTCAAGTAGTGTTTACCATTGGAACACTTGATGTAGTTTGGGGGAGTCTGTATTAAACCAATACAAAAGAGATCCTGCTGGAATTATTTTCTTACATTCCTATCTAACTATTGATATGATTTTCGGTTGTGTTTGTTGCTAACGTTTTGAAACAATGTACGTATTTCCTATTCTAAAAAAATGCAGACAGACCATACTTTTCTGTGACATCTGGATCAGTATTTTAAATGAATTCGTTTATTGATAATTAGCACCTGAATCTATACTGTACTCTGACCTACTAGTCAGTCTATATAAAACCACTGTGGTGATTATTACTAATAACTTTTTAACACTCATACCCTCCCTCTTCCCCTGAAGGTTTTCTGAACTTAAAAGCTTAAGGAAAATAAAAAATTCAAAAATTTCTGACAATAATGATAAATTTGTTTTGCTAACAGAAAAACAGTAGCACAGCACTAAATACGTGGTTCTTTCTTGCCAATTAGGTAATTTATATCATACTGTGTAAAATAGCCATTTTGGTGATATGCCTACCTGCTATTTAAAGGACAACATTTAATTGCGCCACTTAAGCTCAATCATCAAGGATTATATAACCGCACATGCACTAAACTCTAAATACAAATGGTCAACAGATAATTTATGGTAACTTAAGGACTTTGCTATACAAAGATTCAAGCAATTAAGCCAAATGTATATGGCAATAAAGCAAGGAGGCAGTAAACATAGCTTTTTAAGAGATCAACATCAAAGCCAACTGAAGCAGTGAATCCATTTGGAAAGCCATTTATTCTGAATAAACATTGTGCTGGGAAACATAAAATGTTGGATAATCATTTGTAAACAAGACAATCAAACATTGCAGAATTTGAAAAACCAACACTATGACTTTTAAATTGTCCAGTAATTTCCTTTATATCTACTACTTTTTTAATGTAGCTATGAAACAGTTTTGCTATTGTCACCAAATGCGTAAGGGGTGATGAGTTACATAGAAAAGGCATGAAAACAAGAAATGTTTATCATTAACTTTGTGCTGTAGGTAACTCTAGGAATCTCACACACCAAATGCCCCTTAATCTTTGAGATATGGAAAGGATTTGCCAGCCCTCATTTAATCAGAAAAGAGACCCTGACTGTGTCATAGGTATAGTAACTGTTAATTTTCATTTTTTTAATTTTATTTTTTTTTCTCGTGAGCAGTGCTTGATTGATTAGCATTAAAAAGCAATAACTTTCCACTTTTCAAATTACTATCCTTAACGATGACCCGCAATCAATATGGGTTTTACATGTGAAAATGAGCTACCCGCATTGTATTTATTGGAAATATGTGCAGTCTCATCTTACATTTTATTAACCAATGAAGCCACATACTATTAATCCTGTGGCATCCATTTGTATTCTATTTTCATTTATCTATTCTGTTCCTCCTCCTCCTTTTCCCCATCACCCCTTTATCTCCGCACACTAATTGTATGCTCTCTGTGTGCATGGCACTGTGCTATAACAGACTTGGTAAACCCCAGCCACTCTCGCTAAATCAGATTCCCTAAAATATCATACCCTGTTGAAGAACAATATTTTTTTGGTAAGGTTATGACATTAAGTCCTGTAACCCCGGCAAAATCCATTGTGAGGTGGTTTTTTCCTGAAGAAATTAAAGTGCTAACGTGCGGAGATGTTAAGCATTTATAAAAACAAGGGAATAAATAATTCACTAATGTATTAATAAATATTTCAGGGCTGAATGGAGTCCTGGTTAATGCACGTTAATATCTTAGTAAGTGAAACGCTGAATGTTTTATACATTATAACTTCAACTATTTAATATTACTGACCATGGATATATAGGTAAAAGATTTAACCAAAGTCAGGAATGAATATGAAAAGAGCACGTTGAGGATGTTTTAATAAATGAACTCATTAATAATGCAAGACATTCAAAGGCAAAGATATGTTTTTATCATAACCCTAAATCTGATTTCATTGTACTTATCCAGACTCTTCTCACCTAAAACAGATTGTCAAGATGAATTCTGAACACAAACAGTAAGAGAATCACTGCTATTTTGCTAAACTCATAGTCTCTCTATACCCTGCACATATGTCCCTGGAATGTGGTATTCAGATGGACTTTTAAATTCAAATTTTATTTTTATTACTTCAGCCATTAGCAATCTATATTTAAAACTCTGACATTTTCATGTAGGATCAAGACTTTATTTGTACTGTCGACTGTAAAACTGTCCCTCTGGTCACTGCATGTTAGCGATTCTGCATAGATGTTTACATTCGATGAGTAAGTTAAGTCTCAAGAACCTTTACGCGCACAGCAAAACACAATTTTGGAAAATGTTTTACAGAAGTTACTTTGACGTTTTGGGTTCCATAAGTCTTTACTCTCAGGGCTGTCCTATCCCATCCACTGTATGATGTTTACAGTATCCTCATCTTTACACGCTAGAGGCCGGTAACCACCCCTGCCCCTCAGGTTTATGACAACCAAAAATATCTCCTCACATTGCCAAATGTCCCCAGGGGGACAAAATCACCCCTCAATCAAGAACCACTTGTTTTACAGTAACATGTTTTCTAGAAGGAACTTAGACTTAGGAGTCATAACATAGGAATCCTTTATCTTAAACAACAGAAAATGTTTGTTACTCTATAATGATAATTCTTGTAAAATCAATTATTGAAATACAACTTGCATGCATTAAATTGCATAGATTCTAGGTGTCCAGTTGGATGAGTTTTAACAAACGTACACGCCCATGTACCTTCAACCACAGTCAAGAACATTTCCATCACCTTAGAAAGTTCCTTCCCACTGCTTTGCTATCATCAATCCTGGCCTGCACGAACCCAACCCCGGCCCCAGGAAAGCACTGACTTCTATCATAAAAGGGTAGTTTGGCTCTTCTAGAACTTCATGTAAATGGAATGAGAAAGTATGTACTGTCTTGTGGCTGACTTCTTTACTCAACCAAATTTCTGTGAGATTCATCCATATTGCTGTGTATATCAGAGCTTTGTTCATTTTTTATTTCTCAGTAGTGTCCATTTGTTTGATTATACCGCAACTTGTTCACCTGTTGATGGACTTTGGATTGTTTCCAATTTGGGCCTACTTCAAACAAAATGATTTTGAACTTTCACACACAAGCCTTTTCATAGACATATATTTGATATACCTCTTGGGTAAATACCTGGAACTGGAATTGCTATATCAGAAGATGGGTGTATTACGACCTTTATAGATAAATGGTTGCACCATTTTACACTCTCGTCAACAACAACTGAGTTCTAGTTCTTCCACATCCTCACCAACACTTGTATTGTCAGTCATTTTAAAGGTATTTCAATGGTTCTCCAGTGGTTTCTCATTGTGGTTTTAATTTGCTTTTTCCTGATAACTAATGATGTTGTTTTTCCTGTGCTGATCAGCCATTCATGTATCTTCTGTTATGAAGAGTCTTCTTAGGGATTTTGCCCATTTTCTCCTTGGGTTATTTTGTAATTGTTGAGTTGTAAGAATTCTTTATATACTCTGGATACAAGTCATTTGTCATACGTGCATGTGTATATGTATACCTATACACACAAACATTATATGTATGTTTGTATATGTACATATATAGATGGTGAATATTCCATCCAGGTCTTCTACTTTTTGTGACAGAACTATTATGAAGATTGCATTAGAACACCTCATTATTTTAAATAAATCCTTATGAGATTATTTTTATAGAACAACCACTTAACTACAAGTTTATTCTATTTTCCTACGGTTGGTTTGCCTTCGGAAGGTTGCATAATCCTAAAATATAATAGCTAAACATAAAAAGCACTCATTCTCCTGCACAACTACTAGCAACTCTAAGTGTAAGTTGTCAAAAATTTTTTAAAGCAACAGTTACTTTATCAAATGTTCTGAGGTTTTTCTCCTGAAAAGGTGTATACTTGTATATATATGGTTTAATGGAAACTCACTCAATAAACTGATATTAAAGCGGCGGAGAAGAGTGATGTTAATAAATATCGTGTAAATCTTTGTACTATTTTTCACACAACATACAGAGTTTGAATATAGTTCCTTTGGCTAGAGAAAACACTTATAACAAAAGGTAATTAAGTAATTAGGCCTGCTATTGGAATCGCAGAAATTTAGAGCTGGAAAGAAATCTAGAGACCATTTTGTCCAACGTTTTCCCTTCACAGTTGAATGAATGGGAACAGAATAATGAGACCATTTTAGAATTAGAGTTACATGGAGATATGCATGGTTAGTGAATATACACTCACAAACTCGCACATACTATGCTATGTATACATTATACCGTTTTATTTGTTATTTATTTATTTTATTAGATTATCCTAATATCAGATGTTTTTGGTGTCTAATTCTGACTCCCATTCAGGGTGCATAGTTTTCTTATGTGTTCTATACTTTGGGGCCGTGATCTCATCTAAGGTGTGGGAACCCTGTGCAGCATGGGTTGAAGACATGAACCTCAGAAGCAGGTTTTGGGTTGGTCCGGTCAGATATCATTGGGGTATCAGGAACTTGGAACCCTTTTTTTGGGTTAGTTCTTTTTCTTGGAGGTGGTATCACATTCTCAGGGAGAATTTTTCCCAGAGAGAGCCCAGGCAACTCAGACAAGCTCTTCTGTTCACTCCCTGTGTGGGAAAGCAGACTGTTTTCGGAACCATCCCTTCACTCGGGGGGCAGCTCTTTAGAATCCTAGTTTTAGGAAGGACATTCTCAGTTCCAAACCCTGTTTTGAACAAGCCCAAGGCATAACCGTCACTTCCCATATGGGCAGCAAAGCTGGGTAGCAAGGCTGGTCTTGTCCCCTGCTCCTGCGTTGTCTGCAAGCTTATTTCTCTTTCGGTTTTCTTTGAATTTCTAGCACCTGCAATTTTCCCTGTTTGCAGGCCTCTAGCTATGATTTAAAAGCATATTTATTATGCTTTATCCAGCATTTCGAGGTGCTTATAGCTAAAAGACCGTCATATATTTTTAGTCCTCCTCATACTTGGAACCAGAATTCTCTCAAGTTCTTTCTAAGACGTTTAAATTTGGCTTTTATTCAAAATAAAGCTTTGAGGCATTGTTTTCTACTGTGAAGTAAAAAATATAAGGAAAAAGCAAAGCAGGAAAATCTGAATGAAAATGAAACCAGCATATGTATTTAAAAGGCATAGACTCCTTGGCCTGCTTTTTGCATTAAGTAGTTGGCTCTTCTAAGTGCTAAGGGAGGCACATAATGCAATTGAAGAAAATGGATTTTTGCCTTCTGCGTTTGAGTCTTTGCCCTTCCTCTTATTCTCGATTTAACCCTGGATGTGTAATTTCTCTTCTGAGAGCCTTCTTTTTGACCTTTAAGATAGAAACAATGCTACTTGTTTAACTCTCTTGTAGGGTTACTTTGAGGTTCAAATGAAATAATGTACAATAAGCCACGGGGTTTATCAACTGCAAAACGATGTAAATTATAGTTACTCCTATGCACTTTTAAGTGGCCATGGGACTAGCAAATTGCACTGGCTTTTATTCCCTATATTGAATGTTTCTGAGAATTGTGGGTCTGTCCCATTCATTTGCTTATGTTTTAATGCTTATATTTTTTTAAAACTTTTTTTTTAATAGAGAAAGGCTGGATTAATCTCTTCACAGAATATGATCTGTAATTAAGTATGTTGAAAATTGTATTACCCATATCCTAGATTGAAATAGGGGTATTTGGGGGTCTCTATAACTGGCTGTGGACGTTAACACTAAGCAATGCACTGGGTCAGTGGAATGAACAGCAACGCTGCAACTGGAGGGCTGAAGGCCGCAGGATTTCAGACTTCCTTCCTGACTGATGATCCTGAACTGGTTCTTCAACCCTGCTTGTGATTCTGTGACATGCATATCATTTTAATGAATTCCTGTTTTCCTTAAAGCAGTTGGAGGTTTTGTGTGTGTGTGTGTGTGTGTGTGTGTGTGTATTTTAATTTACAAATAAGGATCCTCACTGACATAGGATGATGATTTCCTAAATGGGTTTTTTTTAAATAATTGAAGTGTGTTTTCTACCACAAATGTCAGCCTGAAATGTCAACTGCATTTTAAGAAGTCCACACACACAGAGTTACAAAAACCTTAATTTTGAAAAAGGAATCATTACCTGTCTTCCTTGTTCACAATGATTTCATGTCCAACATATTCTCCTTCTGCATCTTTGATAAACATGCTGACTCTATGAAGCCAAGTCTAAGTGTGAAGGAAAGAGTGATTGTAATGCCTATTCTGTCTTGGGACCTCGTGAAGTCATCCTTGGACCAGCTATCACTGAGCTGGGGGCTGGATTTCTTCCTCTTTAGAACAATGTGAGAACATACTCATCACAACGTCTCAACTGTTGGTCATGGGAGACAGGAAGCCTGGGGTGCCAAGGAGCAAGGATGGCCAAAAATAAATACATAAGTAAATATAAAGAAAGGGAGAAGAACTGAGGTGACTGTGCCTCACATTAAAGATCTCTTTCAAGTCCTATCATACTATCGGCATCTCACTTCAGGCCTTTCACAAACAGGAAGCCCTTCCTTATCGCCTAATCGTTGAAGACACCTGCAGTCTGAGCTGTGTGCTCACTCATTCAATTCAACCCACCACACCTTCATCAAACGCCTATTAAGAACCAGCTCTGTGCCAGGCATTGATTTGTCACAGGCTTCTTCCCTGCCTCTTGTCTCCATACCCAAGTGTATGGAGGGCTGGGCTGAGGAGTCTGAGGGCAGCGACCCGGTTCACTTATTTATGAC
The DNA here is from genome assembly GCF_964194185.1 of Rhinolophus hipposideros. Lineage (NCBI taxonomy): Eukaryota > Metazoa > Chordata > Mammalia > Chiroptera > Rhinolophidae > Rhinolophus > Rhinolophus hipposideros. The sequence goes on from NC_138072.1 coordinate 10,846,934, forward strand.
CTGCTAAGGACAATGTATGCCATGGTGGGGACATGGCACTTGATAAGCAGCACGTTGTCTGAAACACAGGCTGTTACTTCCGTGCTCTCGCAGGAGGCACACTATCTAATGCATGTCTAGAAAAGTCTGAGTCCCTAAAGTATGGCAGTTAGTAAGACATTTTTTGCCTTTCTGTTGACACCATAATTACCCTCAATTTGCAACCACAGACCTCTGGGAATCCAGCTATTAGTGGCTCCAAGTCCTGTCCTCTGTCATCCATAGATTGTTGTCTGTGAAGGCAAGAATACTATATTTTATTCATCTTTGTACCCTCAGAGCATACCATGTGGTCACCGTTTAAATAACGTCTAAAATTTTTAAAAGTTATTTCTCACAAAAAAAGTTTCATACTCTTGGCTGTTTACTACCTACCCCCTCTAGTTGACCTGGTAGCTGATATTACTCTCAAAATTCAGCTTAACAATCACTTCTTTAGGGAGACCTTCTCTGCTACCAAAGGCAAGGACTAGGTCCCCTGTTACGAACTCAGAAACACCCTAGATTTCCACTTCATGGCACTTCCTGTGTCGAGGTAATGCTTGTGTCCTCTGTGAGAATATAAGCTCCAGGAGGGCTGCACCTGTCAGTTCTCTTATCCTCAGTGCGATGAATCACAATCAGGGCCTACAGGAGATGCTCCATAAACATTTCTGGAATAAATGGGTTTTGATCAATAGACTAATCTTTCCTCTCCTTCGTATCCTCTACCATCTACAGAGCTATTTACACTCTTCCACAAGAGTTTCTTTTTTGCCTACTGTCAGATTCCTATTTCTACCATCTACTGGTTGGACACATGGTATCTTGATGAATTTGTATTGGGTTGTTAAAATATTTCCATGCTGGAGAGAGGTCTCTATTTTTGTATTTCTCCAGGGCCTGGATGGACAGAGCAAAGGTATCCTTCTGTCCCCCCCTCACCCTGGAACTTTGCCTTTAAACCTTGTTCCATGGGGAGGGGCCTAGAGAATTTTTCTTCTCTTTATTGAGAATTTGAGCTACTCTGAATTCTTTTCCTACTTTAAATTAACCACTAGAGGGCGCAGGGACATGCTTTGTTGCTAATATAGGATATTAGAGGTAGACCCGTCTTAGTGGTCTCCTGGGTCAACTTCTCCCATTTTATAATCAAACAGAGAGATGAAGGGACTTGCTTAAGATTCCAGACTAGGTCAGTGACAAACCCAACACCTCTTGCTTTCTCTTCCAGAGCTCTTCAGTACCCCGTCTCCTGCCCCCAGTCCTTGGAGGGTCCTTACAGGGTCTGCTCGTACAGATCAATTCTGATAAGGCTGATTCACGTGTCAAGAATTTCTTGGACTGCCAATGTCATCATCCAAGTTTATTTATGGATGGTCCATATCTGTGCATGTGGACTGGAGGGAGGAGGGAGTAGCAGGAGGTCATGGCAGTTGTGCTGAATTCCAGCACTTACAGAGAACAAGGTGTGGTGAACGTTGCCTGGCTAGCTATTGTGTTTTTGTCACACAAGCAAGCTTTCCTATTACCCCTTATTCTTGTAACTGTCCTCCCTCCCTCTCCCTGCCCCACTCACAGAAGCATGGGCTAGTAACACCAATCTGGCTAACCCTAGCTTCCTGTTCCTTCCAGACGAGGTGATGGTTCAAGAGAGGGTATGAAATCAGCTGGGTCATTAGAGTCCTGCCCTGCCTGGGACTTTGAGTTTGAAATGGGAGGTGATGATGCCAGAGGATATGAAGTTAGATGACTGTGGTCACCTTTCTGACCAGAGATGACTTGCTACCGGAAGAAACGAGTAAGGTAAGCACAGAATGAGAGAAAAAAGCCAGGTGGAGGGTTGAATCACAATCCTAGTCTTTCACTCTCGGCTCCAACAGCTTCTCTTTGGGTTCCCCTCGTTATTGTTCCTAGCTATGGGAGTCTCTCTATCCTGCTTCCTTTTTTAAAAATTTGTTTAAAGGTAGTTTCAGTTAGAGTTTTGTCACAGTGAAGAATGCTGGGTCGTACAGAGACAGCTAAAACTTGGTGTCGGGTACTATGTCACCTTTCCTCTGACCCTAAACGAAGGGTCAAGCCGAGAGTCCATCTTTCAATACCAGACTCATGGGTGCACGGCAGTTCATTTTTTGTTTTTGTATTTTTGTTTTTTTTATTTTGTTTTGTTTTCTGTATTGCCTCACTACTGTCTGTCCAGGTTAGCTCAACCAGGAAAAAGTTGCTGCTAGTGAGACCAAGAGTATAGGTCACGTGGTTCAGTGAGTTCTGCTCTGTCTCTAACACAAGCCTTACCCCTAAATCCATCCGGCTGTTTTGCAATACGTGACCCGGACTTTAATGTGAACCCGTATGTCTCACTGCACATCGACTCTGATTCTGGAAGGAAGTATGGGAATGGGAGGAGCACCATACTGAGCCTGGGGATAGCATCACGTTCTAGTCCCGACTCCATTTTTCCTTATAGGGAGATGCCTCGCTCCCAAGTGAGAAATTTAACTTCTTTGAGCCTCAGTTTACCAGGTTACGAAGAATATGATACTCGAGTGACATGATCCTAAGATATCGTCTGGCTCTAAAATGACATTATTCTCTCAGAACAAACTGAAGTATATCCTCAATGAATAGCAAGTCAGTCTAACTGTTCTTGTACCAAAAATGTATCACATTTAACCCTACTGTTTTTTTCATCAGCCTTTAGGGAAGGGGTGTCCAAACTGCGGCCAGCGGGCCAACTGCGGTCCGCAATCCATTATTAATTGGCCCGCAGCAAATTCCAAAAATATGTTTAGTTTACTTAAATAAACCAGGTGAGGCAATACGTACTTCACCTCGAGTGAGTGGCGGCTGTGTGTGCATTTTACCACATATGGCCCTTGGTAAAAAACGTTGAAAAAAGTTTGGACACCCCTGCTTTAGGACAAGCTGGGTAAGGGATAATTAAGCATCTTTCAAATGGAAATGTCTGCTTCTGGCCCAAAAGCGTGGCCCAGCTTTTTGGCAAATGATTTGTTACCCTTAGGGCTGAGTCCTAAATATACCAGGGCAAGCAAATCCCTTCTTCTGTAATATGAACGATCGTGAAGCAGCAATTCTTTACTTCAGGGGCTTGGAGCAAAGAACTTTCCTCACGTTCTCACCTCCACCGCTCAGATTCCCTTTCACCTCCAAACTGTGAAGAGCTAAGGGTTGCTAGGAGATGGGGCTGAGGTAGCAGGCAGTGATCAGTGGACCTCAGCTCACCAGGGATGCTAGGAGGGTGAATGCAACTCTAGAGTTAAATAGAGAAGCAAATACTCCCTTCTGGTCTAGTTTTAAAACTTCTGGTCTAATTTTAAAAATGGAGTTAAAGTACAAGTGGGTGTGGGCTGGGGAAAGGAAAGGAGGCAACTTCTAGAGAAGAGGCAGGGAATCCAAGATGAGACTTACATAAGGTGAGTGCTACGCGAGGGTGTGGAGATGGCAAAGAAATGGAAAGCTTATTGTTCAGAGATGGTAAAGGCAGAAGAAGTCATTCTGATTGAACGAAGCTCCTGGTGAATGGAGTGGGACTAATAGTTCTCTGCTTTCCTCAGTCTCCACACGGCGGCCGAATGCCTGCAGAACAGCTAAGATCCACATGACCGAGGCCATCATCCTTCGTCCTGAGCTTGTCTCTGGGAAGCACTCAAGCTGATCCAAGTGCAGATATATTTGAGTTACTCCAGATGGTAGGAGGCTGATCTAATAGAGCTCAGCATTACTGAGAGGGGGCAATGGTTCCCTGGACCCTGATGGGCGCCCCTAGGACACAAGGTGAAGATAACTATAAGGCAAAGGGTGGTCTGCTTAGCTGGTCATGCTGTTAGCAAGGCCAGGAGATTTCTTGACACACGGTGACTGTACCTGGCTTATTGTGTAAGAGCTCAATAAATGATCATTATTTCTATTGTTCTAGTTCCTATTCCTCTTACAGATGGTACCAACTATTCACCTCCAATTTCTGCCTCTATAATTATTCTGGGGTGATTATGGGTTACGAATGCCTTTAAAGTCGACCCTGACTTCTTTTAATGACCCCTAAGGTTGCATGTCCCATTCCTGCCCATATGTGAGTTACACACTCACAGTCAGTTCCCTTCAGCCAATCAACAGTGATGATTCACTCCAACATCTGCCCACATAACCCAAACTTGACAGGCCAGAATACTGGGCTCAACAAAACACAAACCACATGCTACCACAGCTTGCCAGGAAAAAGCCACCTGCCTTACATTTCTGGTCTTCCACTGTGGAATGATTTATGCATGTCAAGTGTGTTGTATGGTCTGCCCCAGAAGTCACTGCATTTTGGTGGGGGCAGCACCACCCTCAGGTGATTCTGCTGTCTACCTCGCCTGACTGCTGACCTGTACAAAGCCGCCTCTGCCTGAGGTCACAGCTTGTTGCTCCGAGCGGCGGCAGCAGCAGCAGCAACAGAAGCAGCAATGAAAGCACAGGGACAGCACGCTCTGCTTTAGAAGGAATCACATCCTGGAATGATGTAATGCTTCCCAGCGCGTGGTGGTTGGGTCACAGGAGGTCTGACATCATCTGGAGGTGGGAGCTTCCGGGAATGCTGCCGCTCACAGCTTTGTCCGGCAGACACTGGAGACAGACAAGCAAACTAAGCAAAGCAAAACAAAAGCTATGTGCCAGCTTCAAAAATCTCAGTAGTCAAATCACCAGAGAGGAGAAAGGGAGTTGTAATACTCCAGAGACCCTAAACGCTCATCCCTTAGCATTCAGACCCTTTTATAATCAAAAGGACCTTGGGAGGCTTATCTGGTTCAACCATCTGCCTGTAAGGAGATGATATCTAAACTTCAAAGCAGGTAGAACTCTCCAGGGGAATAATGGTGAACAACCTGCTTTGCTGACTGGCTCCAATATCACTACCTTTAGAGCAGTGGCTCTCAGCTGGATGAGCTCGATGTCCAAGAGGAGTGGTGATGGGGGAGCAGAGATTCTCAGGCATTCTAAGAGGGCAGAGGGACAAACTTTTGGGGAGAGGAATGTGGGGTCAGTAATGAAGCTTCTACAAACTCCCTGGATGGACTGAATATTTAAAAAATACAAAACTTCATCTTTATTAATTATGATGATATTTTTAGCCATGACATTTCAAGTATATAGAAAAATTATAGGCTACTAAAAGAAGTATTCATATATATCCTTCACCTAGGTTCACCAGTAATAACATTTTTACATATCTGTTTTATTCTCTCTCTCTCTCTCTCTCTCTCTCTCTCTCTCTCTCTCTCTCTCTCTCTCTCTCTCTCTCATACACACACATACACACCACACACAAACCTAAAGAGAAAAACAAAGCAATCTCTATCATCCATCTTTTTATCTATCTATCTAGTATATCTAATTTTTGGACAATTGTGATAAATTGTCCAAATTTTTCAAACCAAATGTTACTGCTTCTTCCCCTCCTTGATGCCCTGTCTTAGGTACAAAACCTCTTCTTTAGAATCAAGGAGCTTGTTTTTGTGTTTGGTTTTCTCAAATTGAAAGATAAACTATATACTTTCGCCCCCTTGGTAGAAAAAGAAGCTGCTACTGTGTTTCCCCGAAAATAAGACCTAGCCAGACAATCAGCTCTAATGAGTCTTTTGGAGCAAAAATTAATATAAGACCCAGTCTTATTTCACTATAAGACTGAGTCTTATATAATATAAGACCCGGTCTTATTTTACTATAATATAAGACTGGGTCTTATGTTATATGAGACCCAGTCATATAAAACCCGATCTTATTTTACTTTAGTATATCCGGTCTTAATTATAGTAAAATAAGACTGGGTCTTATATAATATAATGTAATGTAATGTAATATAATAAAATAATACCGGGTCTTATGTTAGTTTTTGCTCCAAAAGACGCATTAGAGCTGATTGTCTGGCTAGGTCCCATTTTTGGGGAAACACCGTATCACTGCCATAAACACTCTGTCTGCCTCTTGATTTTCACCAGAGAGGAAAAGGGAATATTGAGCACGTAAAATGACTTATCCAGTCCTGGCCACACTGGACCATGGCCAGGATTTAAACACGTTCAGTTTTCACTTTTTTGTGCCAACCAGGTGAGCAGATGTTGCTCTGGGATACCAAGCTTTCTGTTCTGTGTCTTATTCAGCAAAGGTTATATAAGGAACTCGACAGGCCGAGTGCCTGGTGCTCAGGTTGGACTCCTCCATCTGACTCCAGTTGTGGAGTTTTTAATATCAAAAGATACCCTGTAAAAACATCTTGCCTCTGGACCCCATCTGAAGTTCCCACCCAGTCTTCTCACTTCTCCACACTGTGTCCTCAAACACCAAACACGCTCCAAACAGACATGGGAAGTCCTCACTTATGGTCACCAATAGATTCTGGGACTTTAAGCGAAACAACATAAAACACAACCAGTTTTACTATAGGCTCGTTGATATAAACGGGAGTTCAGTTCCTACGGCATCTTAGAATGAAACGGCGTTGAACCAGGTGATGCCACTGGAGACCAGCTACAGGGGCCGCAGGTGTACCTCACCACTAACAAGTCAACAACGGTTTATTGAGCGTCCTGCTGGGGATAAGCGAGTGTTCGGTCCTGGAGATTCCTGACACGCTCCCTGCCCTCACGGAGTTTCTAATCTACCAGACGACACAGATATTAAACAAATAATCTCCTTTGTAATGCATGTTATTTTAAGGGAAGCCCAGGTGTTTCAGGAACCCCACTGCGGGAGAAGTTGAACCTAGTTTAGGTCAGGGAAGGGCTCCCTGGGGAAGAGATGTTTAGGTTGAGATCTGAAAAAACAGTAAGTTGGGATGGGAGTTGGAGTAAGCATTTGAGAAGGAAAAAAATTCCTGTCAGAGGAAACAGCTTGTTTGTCTGTAAGTGGCGCTGGGGGCAAGAGAGGGCGAGGCACAGCTCAGGGCTAGAACAATGAGGTAGGTGGGGCTGTCTGTGGGCCACACTCACAGGGCACTTGTAGTTCGCCACTCACCCCAGGCATGCCCGGTAGCAGGTGTACGTGCAGGAGATCACTTCCTCTCTCCCCGTTCTGAGAGGAAGGAGTTTTTAACAGATCCCTCTCATTGGCCCAGGCACTTTCCCTAGAAAGTTGGCATCAGTGCCAACAACTTAGCAGGACAGGGGGAGACAACGTCTCATAAAGCAATGCTTTCTGTTGTATTACAGGTGAATAACAGGCTCAGAGAGCGCAAGTTCCCAAAGGCCACAGAACTTGTCAGAGGCAGCTGGAACCTGAATACTAGTTAGTTTGAACTCAGAGACCACACCCCACCCCTATCCTGTGAGATTGTCAAGTGCTAGATTCTCAATACCTGAGAAAGGCAGAATCTGTAGGAGGGGGAGGGGTAAGTTGAAAGCCTTTCAGATCAGAGAAATACAGACCCAGGAGGTTCTGTCTGCAGCTGTGAGAAAAACGGGCCCAGAGGTTGGTTCTAGGCACAACACGTGTTAGAGTTTGAATAAACTGCCTTTTACCTTAAATGTTGTTTTTCATTATCTGTTGAAGCTTTCTGGGTCCAACAAATTGTTTCACTTAGCTAAATGTTGGAACTATAATAGAAAATATTCACCCCTGTGTGTATCTGTGACAGTTGAATGACATCTCTAAAATGCTGAAAGAAAAAATAAACTATCAGCCTAGAATTCTATATCAAGGGAAAATATTTTTGACAACTGAAGACAAAACAAAGATATTTTCAAAACAACAAAAGCTAGAGAATTCAGTATCAAAAACCCTTTCCTATAAGAAATGTTATTACAAGTTCTTCAGGCTGGAAGGAAATGATGTTAGAAACGTAAATCTATATGACAATGAAGTGTGCTGGAAATCATAACTATGTGGGTAAATATTTCTAAAACATTTTTGGGGGGTTTTAATTTTTTGAAAGACAATAGAAGGTTTAAAGCAAATATAATAACAATGTATTATGAAGTTTGTAACATACGTAGAACTGAAATGTTTGACAACAGCTGCACAAAGGACAGGAAGTAGGTAAAGGATTTTGTTGTTAGGTTCTTACATTGTACGTGAAGTATACAATACTAATTAAAAGTAGAACGGAAAATAAAAAGGTGTAAATAAAAAGTCAATAGAGATATAATTAAATACCAAAAATACTCAATTAAAGAATACACAGGACAAATAAAAAACAAATAGAAAGACTTAATCCCAACCATATCAATAATTACATTACATATAAATGGATTAAACCCACTAAAAGGCAAAAAATTATCAGACTGGATAAAAAGCAAGCTCCTACTGTATTTGTTTACAAGACATATACTTTAAATAGAAAGACACAGATTAAAAGTAAAATGATGGAAAAAGATATGTCATGTAAACATAAGAAAGAATAAAAAGTAAAAGCAACGGTTAATGAAAGAAAATAGAAATAAGAAAATAAAATGAGCAATCCAAGAAGTGTAATATGTAATTAGTAGTCATTCCAGAAAAAGAGAACAGAGAATATGGAGAGAAGGAAATGATCAAAAAAATAATATGAGAACTTTTCCTAGACTTGAAGGACATATGAGTATGTCTCCAGATTAAAAGAGCCCACAAGTGCCCAACACAATAATAAACAAAGAACCATGCCAACTTTTAGAACAACAGTAGTAGAGCATGCCAAAAATTCCCAGAGAGAAAAAAAAAAAAAAATCCCAGAGAGAAAAATAGAACACGTACACCAGTTCTGGCACAAGAATGACTTCAGACTTCTGAATTACATCATTGGAAATGACAATGAAGTAACACCTTCAAAAGCCAAAAATATACATTTGTAAATATTTATGTGAATATATATAAATAGTATACTGCATATATAATATTATACACATACAATATATATTATACGTCTATATGTATAATATGTATAATATTTATATGTATAATAAATATGTATAAATATGTATATTTATATTATTGTTGATATACAATTCTACTCAGACGAGCTATAATTTAAGTGTGACACTAGATAAAAGATATTTTCATGCATGTAAGGTCTCAAACATTTACTTCTCCTTCTCAAAAAACTACTGAAGGATGTGTACCATCAAACAAGGGAGTAAACCAAGAACTAAGCATTCGAGAAACAGGATCTAATACAGGGACAAGAAGAAGAAAATTCCCAGGATGGTGGAAATGGAAATGCTATGGAAGCTATTGTTTTCTGGCTGAGCATCAAGCCTAGAGCATTCCCAGCTCAGATTGGAGGAGTGCAACAGAACACACCAGGAGAAGTGTCTCCAAGGGTGAAAATGGGGCTGGTAGAATAGCTGATACATTGGCACAGGATAAACCTGTCATGAGGATGACTTCCCAGGCTTCCTTTGCAATTAGGAATGAACATGTCACATAATGCTGGCCAGTGAGATGCAAGCTGCATTCTACTGGGTAAAAATGCTATGAAGCTATTGTTTTCCAGGGGAAAATCAAAACTAGCTGGTACACTGACTCTGTTGTCATTACCCCTTCCTCCTACCTGGAATGAGGATGTAGTATCCAGAGGACATAGAAAAGCTATCATGAGGCCATGAGAATAAAGAGCCACACACTAAGGGTTTTGTAGCATAAAGACCAAGGATTCTGGAACATAGATCATATAATGACAGAAGCAGTATTTCTCAAAGTGTGGTGGGGAATGGGATCCTTTTAAGTGGAACTGTATGCAGATAAACATTAAATAACGTTGAATCATGCACACCAACATTCACTCATTGTTACTATCCATTTCTCTTCTCTGCTGAAATGACCTGTTTGCTTAATGCACAAAAAGCCCAAGCTAATTATCGCCTTGACCTTCAAAGTAAGGGCAATGTAAAGGTCAAATTTTTCATGGATCAAAACAAAAGAATATAACATAGTTTGATAATACAGAACACTATGTAGTAGACAACTAAGAAAAGTGAAAATTACTGCTTAACAAACTAGTCACAGCACAAGAAAAGATGGAAAGAGATGGGGTAGGATAAAAAATAAATTTCCATATGGCCCTATTACATTCATTATAATGTCCTTTTACCGTAAGGGAGAAACACAAAAGACATAGCAGCTACTACAGTTCCAAGATAACTATTTCATCAAAAATAACCCTCTTCCCAGTATTAAATTATACAAATGAGATCTCTTTGCCTCATAAACCTGGTTACTCTTTCAAAGTTCCTCCCATCCACCTCTTTTCCTGACTCAATAGGCTTTTGAAAATAAATGAGCTGAGACATATTATTCATCTCTCCTGGTCCCTGTGACTTTCATATCTAATGCTTAACCCCAGACCCTGGGGAATCACGTGTTCCTCCCCAATCAGATTTGATGAAACAGCAAGAGGATTTCAGGGAAATACTGAAAAATCAAATTGCTAGCAGCAGGAGCAAGGATTCAACTTTGAGTTTTCCAGATGTGGGTGAATTGTGTCTACACAGATACCATTTAAAATTTAATTTCAAATCCTTTGAGTTCTTCAAAAGGAGATAATGAACTGTGGGAGCAGATGACAATTTTTAATTATTCACAATATCCTTTTCTTAGTAAAATGATCCATGCTAACAAAAGGGGGAAGGGAAAATACCAACAATTTGCCAGGCACTGTACCTGCTTTAATTCTTACATAATCAACTTAAGGAATGGTATTAGTGTTGGCGATTAAGCTGAAACTCACAGAAGTAGATACTTGGTCACATTTACTTTGCTATTGAGTGGTGAAATTGAGATCAGATGTATTTGATCCTAATTGGTTTTTGTTTTTGCTATTCTTCTCCACTGGGAATGCGGGCATCTCCATTGTTGTGGAGTCTCATCCAGTGAGCTGCCAGTACTTTTGTTAACAGATGGACCATAGGGTCTTTTTAGAAGTGACCATTGAACTGATAGTATGAGCTGCTTCTTCTTAGATTTACTGGTTGACTGACTGCCTCTGTGTGCAAAAAGCCCTGTGCTATAAGAAAGAAAAGAAAAATAATAGCAGACACCCCAATAAATTTAATAAAGATATTTTTAAAAAGCAATAGCAGATAGAGTCTTGAGTATCAAGGTAATATAAATGGGGTGTCCTACGGGGCGGCATGTGGGGTCTCAGCTCCCGCTCCCCACATAAGAACACAGGATATGGTGAGGCCAAAAAGGAACACCCACGGAGCCATAGGTAGGGGAGTTATACCACTATAGTCTCACTGGAGGCTGGATTCACACGACGTGTGACCTGCTGTCCGCTTTTCCACCTGCCAACCGACCGACTCCACTCAACTCAACTCCACTCCTCTTGCTAGCTGCAATCCACTATGCTAACTGCAATCCATGCTTGCTAGCTCAGCCACCATCTTCTTGCTAGCTCCCATTTTTTCCTAGTGTAGCCACGGCAGTTATATTAGTGGACAATGGCTCCCTGGTTACAGGTGACGGCCAACTAGCCACAGCTGATGGCCATCCAGTCACAATTGATGGCCATTTACAACCTGAGCCTGTACCTTTCCATGTGAGGCTGAGAGCCTGGAAACTGCACTCCTGGCTCTATCCCCACATGGGGGAAGAGAATATGTAAATAAATGCTATGTATTTAATTTGTCACCAGACACAAATTTGTAAGCCAGAGACAGCCTGGTTTCTCATCTAATTTTTGTCTTATTCTAAAGATAATAACCACACATTATAGGAAAATCTCCTCTAATTCCATTATTTGATATATTTGCTTTAACTCTTGTTTAATGCACAAACGTATATGTATATATGTAGATGTTTAATTGAATGATATCTATATGTACTTGTGTGTACTATTTTTTATACAATATTGTATCGTGAGCATTTTACCATAACATTGAAATTCTTTCAAACAACAATTGTTAACGGTGGTGTAATACTCATAACATTATGATTTATTTATTACCTATCCATAACTAGACATTTAGATTATTTTCAATATTTTTATTTTTTATAAATAACATTACATCAAACATCCTAGACCACAAATCTTTACCCATGTTTCTACTTATTGACTTAGGATACTTTCATTCAAGAGGAATTGAGAAAAAATTATTGGAAGCCCTTGACACATGCGGGGAAGGGGTAAAATGGAAACTCCTAAGCAGAATTGGAGTGCATCACTTTGGGCACCCAACCCTAGGGGATAAAGTACCACATTTATGTCCCTATTTCACTCACCAATTTGATGTGCATTCTTTGTTTCTTTGATTTCCCTCAATAGAGCTTTCTACCCATTTGAAGATACGCATTCTGATGGTGCCTGGTGCCATTTTGCATTACATTTTATTTAGCAAGGTTCATAGTCACCTTTTGTGGTTGAAGTGTGGTTTGGTAGAGCTGGAGCGCTTTGCTTTCTCCACGTTTTCTAGGATGGACATAATCTCACTGCTGCTGAAACAATCTCACTGCCTTGAATCCGGAAGTGGTCCTTCACGTTCTGACTGACTGAGGTCTTTTCTAGCATTCTGAGCACCTCAGTCTCACCTGGGTGAGACTCCTGAGCACAAACCCCTCCAAACTGGGAGGGAATGTCTACATTTACAGGCTGACTTCTATCATCAGAACTGATATCCTGATAGAATAAATTGTGAGCTGTTAAGATGATGGAAGACAAATGGCCCTGGGGGGAATTATGGATGGTGTAATTTGAAGATGGGTTTGGTACACTTAAATTTTTGTAAAAAATTATTCTGATAATTATTGTGATTTAAAGCAAATCCCTATGAGTGTTGGGAATCCCTATGAGTCCTGACGGTGGTGATGGTAGTGAGATACAACCATGATCTATAGAAGGGAGAAACGAGGAGGAAACCTCATTACCGTCCTCATATAATAAAGCATGCTAGAACCTCAAAGCCCTGCATGTGCTTTTGCCAAGGCGTCCTCGTTGTGGAGCTCAGACCATATATTCTCAGTGTTATTCACAACTATAGCAACAACAAATCCTGGGGATTCAGCACCCCACAATAATTATCTCATTTAATTCAGACAACAGCCCTGAAAGTAGTATGATTCCAATTTTCCATATGAGGAATTTGAAATAAGCGAAGGCAAATAACTTGCCAAAAGCTCCATAGTTAATAAGTTATCAGGGCAGAATTTGAACCCAGCTCCGGCCAGGGCAGGATTTGAACACAGCTCCAGCAAGCCTTAAAGCCCCTGAGCTCAGGCCTCCTTCCCCAGCCTCACACCATCTCACTAGATCCTCTCTTCTTTCCCTGTTTCTATTCTACTGTGTTTCCCCGAAAATAAGACCAGGTCTTATATTAAGGTTTGGTCCAAAAGACGCATTAGTGCTCATGTTCAGGGAATGTCATCCTGACAAATCATGCTAGGGTTTATTTTCCGGTTAGGTCTTATTTTTGGGTAAACACAGTACTCCCCAGGGACTCTCTCCTTGGCTATTCCCAGAAAGTCAAAATCCTCATTTCTTCACTAAGAAAAGCAGTAGACCCATGAAGAAACTCGAGGTCCCTGTTCCTTAGAAAACAATTGTGGCAGTTTATAATGATGCCTCTTCTCATCTCCCTCACACACATATTATCTCAATATTCAGAACAGCTCTGTGGGACAGGTATTAGAATTCCCTTTTGTAGGAGAGAAAGCCGTGTCACAGTGAAATAACTTGTCCAAGACTGCATAGTTTTTAAGTAGTGGAGATGTAATTTTCAATCCCATTCATTTGACTCCAACATTACTCTTCTTTGTTATTCTCTTCTGCTTTACCTCAAGATGTGCCAGAAATTCCAACATCTGTATTTCTAAACTATGGCTCTCCCAACTGACTCACGCCCCTGGGAGCAGTACAAAAATCCATTTTCAGACCACATGTCCTGAGTTTGGGTTAGGAAAACAAGGTCAAAGACAAGAAGCCTTGGAAATGCGGACAGTCCCAGGAATGAGCCTGATAACCCTTCCTGTCCTTCTTCATCAGGGAATTTCTCCATCTGGGAGGTGCCACAGCAGGAATGATGGCTGGTGGCCTGGAGTTGCCTCTGCCCTTCCAAGAGCCGGGCTAATTGCAGCTCTCAGGGAGTGTGGCTCTTTCTGAGTGAGCAGAGATAAAAGCCATAGAGGCAAACAGCAGCTGCTACTTTTAATTTTCTTTTTCTTTTTTAGCCATCTGGAGGCTTTAACGGAGGGCAGGACTCAGGAGAGACTACATCACGGGTATTAATGAGACCTCGGAGTTGCCTCCAGCCTCTGGGTTTTCTCTCATGTGTGATTTAGCTTCTGTTGTCGGGCTCTCCCCACAGCCCAGAAGCCACGACTCAGCAAGGATCGCTGGTGAGCACAGACCTCTAACACCCTTGCTGAGGGTGATTTCAGCTATGAGGAGGTGTGTCTTATGTCCTGTGACTCCTGCGAATGCTGGACAGACCTGAAATCAGCTTTTCTAACAGGCCCGGTAAAGAGGAGTTTGGGCAGAGAAATGGCTTCCGCATATCAAATGTCATGTCCAGCCCCGCAGAGCACACCAGCCCTTCCCTGGTCCCTTCCCTCCTCACCTCTCTTCAGATCCAGAGGAGCTGGAGAACCAGTCAGCCAAAGAGATGGCCCCCTGCTTCATGCATTCCTCTATTCCTGATATTCCCAGGAAGGCTCCCAGAGACATGTGGCCACAATACACTGGTAATCATACTTGTATCATGATATGGCTCCTAATTATTAAGTAAGATCAGGTCACACAGTCACCCTCTACCCTGCTATCCTATAAAATATAGGCAGCTTTCATATGTGTCAAAAACTTAACTCAGGTTCCAGGTACTCTGTGTACATTGGATCGCTTCCTTTATGTATTTATTTTATTTACTTAATTTTTTATTGGGTAAGGGGAACAGGATTTTATTGGGAAACAGTGTATACTTCTAGGACTTTTTTCCAAGTCAAGTTGTTGTCCTTTCAGTCTTAGTTGTGGAGGGCACAGCTCAGCTCCAGGTCCAGTTGCCAGTTGCTTTAGTTGCAGGGGGGGGCGGCGCAGCCCACCATCCCTTGCAGGAGTCGAACCCACAACCTTGTGGTTGAGAGGACGTACTCCAACCAACTGAGCCACCCAGGAGCTCAGCAGCAGCTCAGCTCAATGTGCTGTGTTCAATCTTAGTTGCAGGGGGCGCTGCCCACCATCCCTTGTGGGACTCGAGGAGTTGAACTGGCAACCTTGTGGTTGAGAGCCCACTGGCCCATGTGGAAATTGAACCGGCAGCCTTCGGAGTTAGGAGCATGGAGCTCCAACCGCCTGAGCCACGAGGCCAGCCCTGCTTCCTTTATAATGTTGGTGAAGTAAGCAGAAAGCGTCCCCTGAAGTGCTAACGCCAGGGAAGACAAGCTCATCCACAGGATCTGTCTTGGAGTCCAGTTGGGGGCATTAAGAAGAAAGATTCCCATTTAGACTGGAACATGAGCGTGTGGCAACTTCTCAAAGGTGACATCTTGGAAAAAAACAGTGGCATCCTGGGAAGCGAGTGAAATGTGCCCTGTGAGCCCATGTCTGCAGCCTGATGGCAGAGGGAGGGGAAGTAGCTGTGAGGGTCGGCGCTTGAGGGTCAGTGGCCCGAGGGAGAGAAGACACGGGCACAGTGGTCACTCATTCTGGGCTCCTAGAACAGCCCCCACTTGGTCAGTCGTGATTCTTTTCCAGAAAAGTTGTTCACAAAACAGGGAAGTGAGGTTTAATTTGCCTTTATAGGAACTCTCAAACAGAGGAAAACAAGCCCAAAGGATTTTCTTCTTAGACCACTTGGATGTATTTTGGGTTTAGGAAGACCCAAAGCCGGCAGGTGGCGGAACAGTTGCTGAGTGGACAAGGGTGATTTGGGTTGCCTAGAGCCGTGCCAGAACTCTCTTTGAATGAGGCAGGCCCAGACAGGCAGGTTTAAGTCGCATTAGAATGACATTGTGGCAAGCAGGACAGGAGATCAGGCTTAGCGAAGGGAAAGCGTAAACCTCTCCCCAGAACAACTACGACCTGGCACTGCTGACCCTGGCATTTACAGCCACCACTACAAGCTACCTTTGCTCTATGTGTACTTGTTCATTCATTCCTAAGCCCCTTTGAAAACCATATGGCTTTGGCCACTTACTAAAATATATGCATGCAGGAAGAGATGAAAGGAGCAAAGAACAGCCAGCCTCCCCTCTTTCACACCAGTTTTAGGGGCTGCTTTCCATCTAAATACATACCAATATCCTCCTGACCCTCCATCCTTTCCAGGAACACACAAGGGAGGGAACCCCTTCGATCAAGTAAACGACCTTAAAGGGCTGACACCATTATTGAAGAGTAATTCTAGCACGAGTTTTTGAAAAGAGGAGGAGTAATAGAAAGTAAAGTCAAATAAACCTTTGAAAAGAGATTCAAGTATATATTTTGAAAGCCAGGGTGGCGGTCACAGTTAACAAAGTAAAATAAACATTGGCAAAGAAATTGAGATGTTTGAAAAACAGGGGAATCCCAATATTTGGTCTGAGAGGCAAAGGGGAGGTGATCTTGAGAGAGAAAAACGACCTGGAAAGTATTTTAAAGCTCTGTTGCTTGACTGCTGGGGGTGAAGGGTTGATGCTTTCGTTCATCATTCTGACCACTTTGGACGTGTAAACCCACATGTTTACACTTGTTGATTTATTAAGTTATAACTACATCTTTCCAAGGATTGTAAATGTGACCATTCTGGTATGAGAAACATGAGGGTTGTTAAATGATGAGAGGCATGGAAAGGAGACTGCTGGGAAGGGTCTTTTTAGAGCAGTGTTAAGTTCACAGCCAAATCGAGCCGCAAGTACAAAGAGTTTCCCTACATCCCCTGCCCTCGTATATGCACAGCCTTTCCCACCATCAACTTCCCGCCCCAGAGTGGGACATGGGTTATGACCGGCAAGCCCTACATCGACACATCATCACTCAGAGACCATAGCATTAGGATTTAGGCATTAGGGTTCTCTCTGACCTCCTTATTTTTCACGTGAGGTCTAATGTACAAATTCCATACCACTATCCACACCAGGTTGACCCAGAAGTGATGGAGCCGCCAGGGCTTTCCCACTTGTCTTTGCAGAACCCTTATGGTTCCCTGCCAGTCCCTTCCGTACTTAAGGCAATGCTGCGATTCCCAGTTTTATGGCCAGGGTTAAATCCAATGCCTGGGCTTTTCCCAGCTCCCTTCCTCCATCAGAACTTGTAATTATGTCTCATTTCCCTGGGAAGAAGTTCAGTGCTTTTCAAGGTCATATCGAGCTATTTATACAGAAATGTGGGCTAAGGTGCTAATGAGTGGTTTTGGAGGCAAGAGAATGCTATAAGAGGCAATACTTACCCAAAGGAAGGATGCCCAAATCCTGTGAATTTCAAGAAACAGGTTCCGGCAAGCCAGAGGGGTAGCTATTTCTGGGCTGTGAAACTTTGGTGTCCCTTTCAAATCATCCTAGACAGAAGGCCACCTGCTTTACCACTGCAAAGAGAGAGCCCTGTGTTTGTCCTATCATTTCCTTCACTGCTTTAGATTTGAAATGCAAGGAGCAGGATTCTAGAATGACCCTTCTTCTCCTTCTCTCCCTCTCTCCTTTCTTTTTCCCCTCCATTTCTCATTCTTTCTTTCTTTCATTTTACAGTTGAGAAAATGAACAAATGACTCACTTCAGGCAGTGGCGTGCTAGTAAAGTTTAACTGGCTCTCTGGAAAAAAAAAGCAACTTTATGAGTTTATCATGGGTTTTACTGATATAAAGGGAATGTGGAATACAATGGACAAATAATAATAAGATATGCAACCCACTTTATTGGAATTTCCACATAGTAATTGACCCTCACAGAATGCTTTCGCTAATTTTTGCTGAATTCAGAGAGCCAACCTGTAGTTGCAGTTCAGCCATGATATGACAGAGTTGCATTCCAATCTGCTAAATCTTTTTCCAATAAATTTATTGTTATTACATCTGTTATGTAACCTGCAGTTTATTTACTATTTGTCACCTTCCTACAAATTAGAGTTGACCCTTGAACAACGTAGTGTTTAGGGGTGCCAACCCCTGCACGGTCAAAAATCCATGTGTAACTTTTGACTCGCCCAATATTTAACTACTAATAGTCTACTGTTGACTGGAAGCCTTACGCATAAGTCAATGAATACCTATTTTGTGTGTTATATGTATGATGTACTGGTTTCTTAATAAAGTAAGCTAGAGAAAAGACGATGTTATTAAGATGATTATAAGGAAGAGAAAATACATTTACAGTATGTATTGAAAAAATTTACATGTAAGTGACCCACGCAGTTCAAACCCATGTTGTTCAGGGGTCAACTGGATAACCATAAACTAAGATCTCTTTCAGCTCTAGTAATATTTGTAATATACATTTTTAAACTGATGGTTTTAAGAACTGGCTTGCAAAATTCCTGAAAATTTAACTGGCTCTTGTGAGCCACGCTGGCTCCCGCACAACTGGGCCTCAGGGGCTGGTGGCCACCTGGCTTAATTGTCTTCACATCTTTTGCAAAGCAGGGCTAGGATGTAAGACTCAATAGTCAAAAACCCCAAGTGCTGTTTGCTTTCTGTTGTGCTGGACCAGGAAGCGTCTGCTGATATCTTGCTAACTTTATACGCTGAGATGTGAGCAAACCATCCAACAGAGCAGACGGGGGCCTCTGGTGAAGGATCTGACCCTCTTTATGATGGGACACACCCTCCTATGAACCATGCCCTTTATCTCCTGGCTCAGGCAGAGATGCTAAACCCTGTCACTGCAGAGAAGGCATGGCTGAGGTGGGAAGGAAGGGCAAGAATTTAAAGCAAG
This sequence comes from Rhinolophus hipposideros, assembly GCF_964194185.1. Classification (NCBI taxonomy): domain Eukaryota; kingdom Metazoa; phylum Chordata; class Mammalia; order Chiroptera; family Rhinolophidae; genus Rhinolophus; species Rhinolophus hipposideros. The sequence goes on from NC_138072.1 coordinate 10,865,756, forward strand.
CGGTTTTCGGTTCATTTTCTTCAAGCCTCATGGCTTTCTACCCACCTGCTTGTCACAGCATCCAAGACAGGGGACAGGGGATGGGTGGCTTTCCAGGAATCAGCATGACAATCACAATCCAACGCCAGCTCCTCTTCTGCCCTCTAGTTACTCCATTCTTCACTGTCGAAGTCTGGTTTGCCACAAAAGCTGGTTCTGAAAGTAAGAAGATTTTAAAAATGATCAAACCTATAAACTGCAACATGCTTTGGGGGGAGATAAGTAGAAAGGACCAAGATATGTTTTTTTACTTTATTTATTAATCTCCCATCCAGGAACCTATAGTTCTACGTCTGCTCCAAGTGGAAGCAGGGTCTCCCCTGAGACTAAAAAAAATCACATGATTTCCCCTTTCAGATTTTCTATTGATTTGGCAGACAGTTGACTGCCCTAAAGTTAATTTTTGTGTTTTTGCCAGTCTGGCTGCTGTGCGTTGCATTTAATTTTTACTGTTAGTAAGGCTACCATTACGAATACCATAACTTCAGGAAAACTGAGTAGCAGACAGAACAGGAATATGTGGAACAAGAAAGGCAACAGATAATATTGTTACTTTTTAAAAAATCAGAACATTTTTAAATTGAGGTAAAATTCATTTAAGTGTCATCGTTTTAACCATTTTAAAGTGTATAATTCAGTGGCACTTGTACATTCACAGTGTTGTGCAATCATCATCATAATCTAGTTCCAGAACATTTTCCTGTACTCATTAAGCGGCAGGCACTCCCCTACCCCCTGCCGCCCAGCCCCTGGCAACCACTAATCTGCTTTGTGTCTCTATGGATTTGCCTATTCTGGACATTTCATGTAAATGGAATTATGCAATATGTGGCCTTCTGTGTCTTGCTTCTTTCACTTAGCTTAACGCTTTCAAGCTTCATCCATGTTGTATGTAGCATGTATCATAAATTACGTTTGAATTACAAAAAGGGGAGAAAAGTCACAGACCCACTTCACCTGGCTGGACATCTCCTTTCACCCAGTTTCACTTGGTGGTCCAGGAGAGAAAGAACTGCCATGACAAACTTCTGCTTTGGTGCCTTATCCAGCTCCCGAGGAAATGGGAAAAGAGGATTAAAAGAAATAAAGTCTACATATCCCATGTGAGCAGTTCTTCCTTCAGGCATTGCAGGTCAAATGGGTTTTCAAAAGTCTGGTCAAATTTCGGTTTGTTGTTATATGTACTTAAAGAGCATTGTGTTAGCAAATTTGTGGTTCAGGGAGAACTGTCCCTTTGTTTTATTTTTCAATAGCCATGGGGAAGTAAAAGATAAAACCATGGCAATGCATAAATCAAGGTCATAAACAAAAACCTATGAGCTGATCAGAGAGAAAAATGGATAGCGTTTCATTGTCTTCACCACTGTAAAACAAGCTCTCGACTCTTGGCAATTCTGACAAGGGAATGATACTATTTGAATCCTTGCTTAAATGTTTCCTGGTGTCTTTGTGCCTCATCACTAATGTCTACAGCAGGAAAACAAAGTCACTTACGAGGTTCCTGTTTATCCTTCTATTGTCACCTTTTCTCTAAGCTTCTTAGTAGATTGCAAATTCTGATTCATGTTTCTGTAACCTGAATTTCTGATGCTTCTGAGGTCCTTGTCTGTATAATAATAGGACTTTAGACATCACTTTGTGTTGTTATATTAGTCAGAGTAATTACTGTGAGCTACACTAGCAAAACAACCTTAATATCTCAGTGGTTTAACACAATGAATGTTTGTTCTTTGCTCACATCACAACTCAAAACAGGTCTGACAGCTCTCCTCCAAGTGATGACTCAGGGATTCAGGCTGCTTGTGTAGTTCTGGTTTGCTGTCCTCGATGGCACTCTTGGAGTCCTCTGCATATCATCTGAGCAGAGCTGACCAGCAAGCAAGGAGAGATCAAGCAGAGGAGGGTATTGTGGAGGTTTAAGAGTCCAGGCCTGAAAGGGGCCTTTATCACTTCCAGTCACGTTCCTTTGGCCATTGCAAAGGGTCTGGGAGATGAGTTCTTCTGTGTGCTCAGGACATGGAAAGGATATTGCTGAGCACCTAGCCATCCTTTGCCTGAATTCGTCCTTCGCTTCTAGCATGCTTGGGAAGCGGTGGGTGGTGGAAGGTTACTTCATTTTTGTTCCCAGGTCAGCCATGCCACACCTGTGCCTCTGCTTTACACAATTCCAGACTGGTGAACTCTACTCTACCATGGACCACCATTTCCTTTTCTGCTGACCACTTTCTGCAGCTCTAGAACCTTCCATGTCCCTTTGATGGATACTGCTATCATGAAGCTGACCTCAGGATGAGGAAAGTCTGTTGCCCCCATTACCAATGTTGCCCCCATTACCAAAGGCACTTCCACTGCTGTGACAGCCCTGTGCCAAGCAACACCTGTGCCAAGGCTGCTGACATTGGGTCGAAGCAGTGATGTCTCAGCCGACTCCTGTGATGGCTCACGTCACCAAAGTTGCCGAAGGACTTATTGGCACCAGTCGGTTTGCCAGCTCAGAGTCTCTCAGAGCTTATGGATAAGGAGCTCTTGTGGTTTTGACTGGCTCTTTTCCTGCAGCCCCCACCCCAGGCATAAAATTCAGGCTGGGTCAGTGAGAACCCAGCAGGAGGACACTTCTGCGGGACAGGCACAGCCACCCGCACGCCAGTCATGGGGATGATTCCAAATGAGGTCATTCACACCATCTCAGAGAGATGCCCCAGAACTGAGGGAAGACAGCATTCACCATATAGCTGTTCCCTTGTGTTCCTACACTGGATTGCCTCGCCTGTACCGAATTATGAATTAGTAATGCTTATAACTCTTTTCATTATCTTGTAAGTAGCACCATTATTTGCAATGTGTTGTTATTTCTGGTGTTAAAAACATTAATATGCAAAATGTAAATTTGCAAAATGTTTCGGTTTCTTTAACCCAGTTTTGGTATTTCTCACTGTTGTAATATTTCAGGAGTCTCAAAAACAGAAGTAGTTTGGGGCTCCTGGAGGCCTGCCACACCATTCCTTTTGCCCTTTTATCCCTCCCATTCTGGACCTCTGTCCTTTATCAAATATGTTGGCCTTAGAATTCTTTTTCCTGAAGAGGAGCTCTTTTCCAAAAGGTTCCTCTGTCCCTTACATAACTAAGTTCCTGTTGAACACTTCCCCCACCAACCCCCCACCACACACACACATCCATTCTTCAACGTGCCTTGACGTGCCTGAGTCCTAGAATGAACCCAGCTTAGGCTCATGCTGGGTTCCCTGCATGAGTAAGGAATGAATCAGGAGGGGCTTATGTACATTAATCCAAGAGCTTAATTAAACTAATAAGAGCAACCTTCACAGGGCAGATATAAAGAGGACCCTGTTTCTTGCATTTGTTTCCATTCTTCTTCCAACTAAACTTGTATTCAATATTTAGCCTTGAATAAATCAGTATATTTCAATAGTCATACCTAGAAATCTGAGTATGATCATAATTTGAGGAATTTTTAGAACAAAATTGGGGGATATGAATGAGCAAAACTTCTTTAGGAGTTCTAGATCTTCCTGCATATTGTTTTTGTCACAAGAAGAGTCTCACGTCTGTTTACATTTAGACACAAATATATTAATGATTTATTTATGTTTCTCTGAATTCCCTGGTGAAGGTGCTTATTGAAATAACTAAGGGGCTGCTGGCAGGAAGGAGGAAGTAGATAAAACTTCCATGCTTGATTTAAAAAACTATAGAAGTGATCGGATGGCTCAGTTGATTAGAGAGCGAGCTCTGAACAACAGGGTTACCAGTTCGATTCCCCCATTGGCCAGTGAGCTGTGCCCTCCACAACTAGATTGAAGACAATGAGCTGCCGCTGAGCTTCCGGGGGGGCAGCCGGCTCTCAACAACAAGGTTGCTGGTTCAATTCCTGCATGGGCTGCACCCTCCACAACTAGATTGAAGAACAATGACTTGGAGCTGATGGGCCCTGGAGAAACACACTCTTCCCCAATATTCCCCAATAAAATTTATAAAAATACCAACAAAAAAACCCAACTATAAATAGTCGTGATTGTGTTGGTATAACACATGTGATCATTTTGGCTGGCTATCCTGCTGCTGACCAACTAATCTAACCAGCTCCTCTTGCACACACAGCACCATCCCTCAATTTTGGGTGCAGTCCATAATTTATGAGAATCTGGGGTTAGTTATTGGCACTGCTGATTCATTGGCTATTTTAGCTGAAGCCACCACCAGCGCATACCTGTCTCGAGCACAGGAGGAAAGCTAGGTGGCCTGATGCTATCTTAGGTAATTGGAGCATTGCTTCCGGAAGTGAGAAGCTGCCTTTAAATTATTCATGAGTCTTCCTCCAGTTCTCAAGCCTTTCATGACAGTAGGGAAAGCAGCAGCAAAGTGCCATGATGGTCTTGACGCAGCAGGATTTAATAATGGGAAGGAAAAAAATAGGGGAGGAGGAGTCATCAGGTGGAAGATGTAAAGGAGGGCATAGAATGTTGGAAAGCAAGACTGCTCACCTCCTTTCCAGGTGGGAGTGTTGAAAGTGGGAAGGTGCAATGGTTCTCAGGCAGGGTTACTGCCACTCTTGGAGACATTGGTTAATGTGTGTACTGTTTCCTGCTAAACTGTCTACACCTCGAGGGCAGGGGTCTTATTTCATTTCAATGTGACATACCCAGCTCTGGCACTTAGCAGGCTCTTGATAAATGTATGATAAATGAAATGTCTTCTCCTTTTTTTTGAACTTCTCCTTTTAGCTCTATTTGTATGCTCAAAAAAAAAATAAATCACAAAATAAGTCTTTCCCTTCACTACTTAGCGCACATTCCTTCATATATTTGAAATTGGCTTTCTTTTCTCTAAGTTTAATGGCCATGTTGGGTACCTACTAGTTTCAAAGGGATTCATGGCTTCGATGATAAATCTTTAAGTATTTTTAAGACAACAGAAATTGAAGCATTCCCAAGTTTTACTGGCCACCATGTCAAGTGGTTCTGGACACAATACATCTGCTACAGACATTTTATCATTTTTCTCCATAGGATAGATTTTTTTTAATTAGTTGTATTTCAATTAAATGATCAACACACTTTAGAAGCAACAATGCTCATTACTATGGGTCGATAGCAACCCCAGTGTTGCTGGAGTCCTTTGTGTCTATGTCCTAGAGTAAGTTCATTGACTCTGTTTTATGACAGGCAGACGATAGGCCAGACTCCATTCCACATATCCCAGCATGCAGGATGGTATGAAGAGAAAAGAGAGCATGGCAAGTGAGGGGTGTGGAGAGCTCCATATGGCTGGGGTGTTGAATATAATGTGAGCTTAGGAAGAGCTAATGGTCAAAGCTGGATCTAATGGTTATTTGCTGCTTTTTTTGGAATCCATTCCTTCTCCATTTCATTCTTTGTGGTCTAGATGGGCTTCCCACTTTGGGGTGGTAACTGGATTGAGGCCAAAGCCAACTGATGCACCATATTCTCTTGCAAAAGGGTGGCAAGACTGATCTAATCAGTGTGACTCTCTGGACTTTTTTTTTTTTTTGAGAATTCTGAGTCAAAGACATCCATTGTTTTCTACCAGATTTGAACCTTAGAAGGAAGTTGTTCCCAGGGTAAGTGGCAGTCATTTTGGGGCCATAAGGAGAGTGCCTATCTGAGAATGGAATCAACATACAGGAAGTTGAGTCACGGCACAGAAAGAAAGAAAAAAGTTCTGGAGATATTATTGAAGCCCTTATACCAGGGTGTGCTTGAGCTTCTGAAATTTCCAGTACTGTAGCCAATACTTTCATTCCCTATTTGGTTCAGGCCAGTGTGAGTTGAATACTCTTGTTAATTACAACTGCAAAAATCCCGAAGTATACACTGGGTTAGCCAAGTTCCTTTGTCAAGTCCACAGGGTGAGCATAGGGTGAAGGTTGAGAGAAAAAAATCAAACATTGTGAGAGGAATTGCTGGGTCTGGGAAGGTCTATGGAATAAGCAATAGCTACCATGAACTCAGAGGATCAATGATGACGCTCCTACATGGGGACACACAAGTGGCTGGGTGGGCAGCTGAAAACCTACTTATCTTACGATTCTTTTTCTTTTTTTTAAGTTCAATGTTTGGATAAGTCCCAAATAATTCTTCTTTAAAACACAGCTTTAGTAATCTAAATATGGGATACAGAGCTTCCCAAGGCCAACTGACCTTCTGAGACATAGCTGAACCATAAAAACCAAAAATAAACTGAGTCCTTTTCTAAAAGTTTCAACCATCTGAAAATCAAAAAGGGACATAGATTTCTATAGTTTTCAATTTACTCCAAGTCTTGGTTACCAACAGCAACGGATAGTTATTTTGTGCACAGTTCTCTGACACTGCTCTCTTTCTCCATATTCTTTTTGATAAATGGGTAAAAAATCTGTAGTAACATCTCACAGTGAGAACCTGAGATTATTTCAGATAGTCACAAACACCAGATAAATTACCCATCAACCTAACAAAGGCTCGGCTTCTGATGGCCTCAATTCCATTATTATTTTCCATTCCTACTGATCAGAACTCAAGTGCAGTCATACCCCATCATGGAGAGAACCACTTTTGCTTTTCCATTGACCTCCTTTCCTGTGACTTTGGCCCTACCTCTTACGAAATAGTAGCTCTGGTTCATTAGCTGCATTTTGATGACAGAGGCCCTCACAGTAACTACATGCACTCCTTCCTTCTTTCCCTGGTTAGAAGGCCCTGGTCATTTTCATAAGTTGCATATCATCAGCTTTATTATTAATAAAACTATCTCCAAGACTTTTGCAATAGTGTGATTGTGAGTCCTAGTTTTAGGTGGTGATATGAGATTATGTCTTTTTAAATAATTATTAGTCATCTTAGAGGTGTTTGAAAGATGTGTTGGGGCTATCACTGAGGTGTCATTGTAAACCAAATTGATAGATTCTATTTCTAGATATTTAACTCTTATTCTTCATGTGTAGCATTAGAACAAAATGAAATCAAGAACGTTTTCCAGCTGGCACTTTAACTCAACCCCAGTTGGGTGGAGGTTTATAATGATAACTCTAAAGTATATTTTATATAATCAAAAGGTCAAATTTTATTCAGCAGAATTTTTGTATACATTTCATTCTCTTCCTATTATTTGGAAATTGAATCTCAATATAAAAGAAATGACATTTTTGCTGTTGACAGGTTCCAATACACTTACTGTATTTTATTTTAATAATAGTTACGGTAAGCATAAGGAATAATTTTATCTATCAAGTTACTTTATAAATTAATTACAATGAACACGGAACTTAGGTGGTGTCTTGATAATTTCATGAAGAAACACATTTTGTTTGGTAAAGTAAGTGAGAGGGCTAGTTTCTTCGTGTTTGTAGGAATTCACTAATTTAGATACGTTTTCATTAAGGACACTAATGGTGCTTATTGCTCCCGTTCAAGAAAGAGACCAGAGATATACAACAGAAATCTTGCCCAAACACCCAATATTACGTGATCTAATGTTATAAAATTTTCATGGCTTTCTCTGGCCCAAGTTTTGACCCCTGATGATCTGAAAGTAAAATGAATCTTACTTTCTCTTTTTGGAAAGACTTAGGAGATCTAGATTTAGTTCACTTGCTAAAGAATGTTTGAAGGCAAAGATGGAGTCCCAGAAGCAATAGTCCAAATCCATAAGACATTAAGAGGCTTTGGATCAGAAGCTCTTCTATCTTAAACCTATCTCATGGAGTGAAATATAAATTGGAACTGAGACACACAGCACAGCATTGCAGTTGTTCTTGGAATGGTAACATTGCAAAACATGATCCAAAACATGACCCTGCCACTCCTCAGACATATCACAACAACTAAGCTCTGGCCATCCGACATTTGTGGTGGCTGTGTCACTTGTCTGGAGTGCTTGTTAGAGAGATCATCATTTCATCTGCTCAAAACTAAAGAACAGGTAAGGTGTGAGGTGGGCAGGGTTATGAGATGGGAAGAAAACGGGTAGCTTAGACTTCTTTTGCCTTGGAGTTCACCGGAAGATGGGAATGTGGAGTTGGGGAAATGAACATCACAAACCAGCGTTCTCTAAATGTGGGCTTAAATCCAACACAAGGAAAACCTGAAGTTTTGCTGTAAATATTGGTCATTAAACAACACACATTTTCTAATTATTTCATATGGAAGACCAAAAGCAAACAACAGAAAAGAATGCCTTTTTTTTCTTAAGTAAAATGATCTTTTTTTTTTTTTTTAAAGATTTTATTGGAGAAGGGGAACAGGACTTTATTGGGGAACAGTGTGTACTTCCAGGACTTTTTTCCAAGTCAAGTATTGTCCTTTCAATCTTAGTTGTGGAGGGTGCAGCTCAGCTCCAGGTCCAGTTGCTGTTGCTAGTTGCAAGGGGCACAGCCCACCATCCCTTGTGGGGGTCTAACCAGCAACCTTGTGGTTGAGAGGACGCATTCCAACCAACTGAGCCATCCGGGAGCTCAGCAGCAGCTCAGCTCAAGGTGCCGTGTTCAATCTTAGTTGCAGGGGGCGGAGTCCACCATCCCTTGCAGGAGTCGAGGAATTGAACTGGCAACATTGTGGTTGAGAGCCCACTGGCCCATGTGGGAATCGAACCGGCAGCCTTTGGAGTTAGGAGCATGGAGCTCCAACCACCTGAGCCACCGGGCCCGCCCTAAAATGATTTTCTTAAGGATGCGGAGTGGCACCCAAGACCTGTAAATAATTACGTAACACCTGTTAGCAGGGCTGCCCCCAACGCATGACCATGTTCAGGCCAACACTTGTGGAGATGCAGGAGGGCCTCATGAAAGGGAGATTCACCACTGAGGCAGCCAGGCATTTATATCGATGACACTCCTTTCCACTAGCCCTGGGTTCCCTGGCTCTGCCCTACTCAACTCCATTGTAGCCCAGACTCCCAATCACTGTCTTTCCCTTACCTTTCCTGACTCTGATCTTTGCTCTGAACTTCACTCCATGATGCGACCCTAACCACTCTTTGTGTTGCTAATCTCGTTGCCTATTCATTGCTCTATATTCTCCCAGCTCTTCCTTTCCCTTGCAACCAGATCCTTCACTATCCCTCATGGTCTGGTTTAGATACTCCTGACCTTGGGGAGTCCTCATATTTTTAATTAGCAGAGTCCTCCCAACAGAGCTTCAGCTTTTTTCTTAGGCAAAGAGTTCAGTTTATTTGAGGCTGAGCGAAGAGCCTCTATAGTAGTTGTTGTTTTTGTTGACTCAACACAACTGAGGGATATAAGCAATATCATCAGTAACAGTGTCTCCTCAATATGGTGACTCAACAGGCGTGGACAGAGGAGAATGTCGACTAAGCCCCCATGAGGGTATCCAAATTCTCCTAGCGTGGGAGGAGAGTCTTACAGTAAAAAAAATCCCCCTCCTTTGCTAGATGCTTCTGATGTACCTGCAGGGCAGTAAACCTTTTTTCGGATACCTGTTTCTCTTTTAGGCATCACTGCTATGGAAGAGCTAAAGGAAACACACCTTTCAATGGAGGTGGTCAGCACCTCACATTTCCTCCAGGGAGGCCAGAAAGGAAAGAAACCAAGAGACTATAGTCTGGAGCTTAACTGGAGTGTCCTTCCCCTCAGCCCAAGACATTTAGAGTGTGTGTGTCTTGGTCCAGTTGTTTTTTTGTTTTTTCTCCGCCCACAATGAATAGATGTTATTGAGAGCACTAGTAAGCAGTCACTCCTCATACATGCTGCTTCGATTGTGGTGAATGTATTTTCCCTTCATTCTCTGAGCAAAGTGAACAATCTGGAAAGAAAATAGTAGGCGAGAGAATCTGGCTGTAAGGGTGGCAGAGTGAGTTAGGAGAGAGGTGAGTGCAGGGAGGAGAGAGCTTTCTTTTTCCACTCCTGCCCCTGAATTGCCATGTGCCTCACTTCTCTTACTATTTCTGACCTTTCTTCTCTAAATGAAATTTGCATCATGTGGTCAGCAGCACAATGAGATCCTTGAGTGGGGATTGGGATTAACTTTTTCCTACTTGTACATCCTTTATACTTCATTGTATTAAAAATACTGGTATTTTATTAAGGTTGCTATCAGCTCTGAGGGTTTGGGGGAAAAGTTATTATTATGTGTCAATAGCCCCTCTTCTCAGAGGGAGCATGGGCATCTGAAAGCAGTGCCACTTTTCAGAGTCAAAACAGTCTTGTGATAAAGTACAAACTCCCAGACAAATGGTAAACTCCCAGGAAAATGGTAAGGCCTTAATGCTCTATGGATCAGAACACCAATGAATCAAGAGGAAACCCCTAATGCTGCCTTCAGTGTTTCATTTCAGCAAAGCACAGCTAACACTCTATTTTGGAGTTTCTAAAGGTAACATATAGCCATAGGCATTTGGAGAAAACCAAACCACCAGTAAACGGCAGGCTACCTGCGGCATATCAGACAGGAGGACACCTGGCTAAGGCAGCCTGCTGAAAAACCTTGTTGCTTATCTGGCCTTGCATTCTAAACCCAGAATCTTGTCTGCAGTTGTCAAGAAAAGTCTGCTTACTATCGATATGTGTATCAACACACATATTTAAAGGGATTGTGAAACTACACATTTTTATAAACACAGCAGACATTAATTCTTAATGACTAAACTTACATATGAATGAGCTATGTTTGCCTTATAATAAACTTAATAAAGCATAAGATCTACAACAAATTACATATACTATCTATTATAGTTCAAATAATTAACCTCAAATTTCTTCATAGTAGGAACTATTGGAACCTTATCCGGGTGTGTCTTGGCTTTGTTCTGATAAAATTTGCTCATTCTCTTCCAGAGTTCACAGATGTTCTTATTTATGGCTCATACTGCTTTTATATCAAGGACCTTACACAGTCAACAGAGAATTTTCATTCTCTGTTGTGATAGAGTACAAACTCCCAGACAATAGAAGAAAACAATTAAGTAAGGCCTTAATGCTCTATGGATCAGAACACTAATGCATCTAGGAAGAAATTTCATTCTCTATCATCTGCTGTGGCTCGAAGTATAGATTTTAAATACTGACAATTTATCAATTACAGTTTAGAGAAGTAGCTATCTTCCAACACTATTTGAAAAGTGCCTGTTACTAGTTACCGATTACTCAAAAGGGGCTTCTCTCTACATTTTTATCATTTGCCAGTATTTCGTTTCTCGCTAATTGCTTTTTAATTGCGGTCTGCAAGTGTCGTCCACAGGCTGCAAAGTGGAGGAGGGGAAGGCAGAGTGATGGGAGTTAAGGCGACTTGTCTTATAGCCTCTGGATTTTTAGTGGGAAGCAGTATGTATCTTCAACCATTTCACACACAATCTTGGGCAGGCTACAGAATCATCTTTCAAAACAAAAGAAAATAGGCCTGAATTCTGGCTCTTCAAAGAGTTAGCAAACAGAATTTGAAGGGTTAGTTTAAAAACTTAAAAGGATTAGTGTTTAAAAGAAGAAAGTGTTATTCATGATTGCCAAATTTCAGGATGATCAAATTATTTTATCTGCTCATTAATTGTCTACAATGAAGCTTATCTATGCAACTCTTCGGTCAAGCAGCCTGGTTTACATACCATGAACTATTCTTTTTGCAACGCTGTCTGCTCCTTCCCCCTTCTCCCGGTTTCTCCCCTTATTTCCAAAATCATAATTCAGATGCCTGACTAGGTTTTGCCTAAGATATCCCAAATTAGGTTCTAAATCTTGTTCCATAAGCTGTTAATAAATGTGCTCTGAAGACAGTATGCTTTACTGTAAACAATATGGACAATGCTGGATTAAACTAAGGGGAACGGTTCATCTACTCCAGGACTTCTTCAGATCTTTCATAGGTTAACTGCAAAGAGAGACACAGTACAGTAATTCCCCCTTATCCAAGACCCCCAGTGGATGCCTGAAACCATGGCTAGTACCGAACCCTACAAATATTGTTTTTTCCCTATACATTTGTACCGATGATAGTTTAATTTATAAGTTAGGCACAGTAAGAGATTAACAACAATAACGAATAATAAAATGAAACCATTATGTCAATATACTGTAATAAAAGTTATGGGAATATGCATTCTCTCTCTCTCTCAATATCTTGTTGCACTGTACTCACCCTTCTTTCTGATGATGAAAGATGACAAGATGTCTTCTTAAGTTAGGAATTTTCACCTTTTCACTTGTGGGAAGCACTTTATGGCTTCTCTTTGGCGTCTGAATTCCCAGCATCACTGCTCTTGCACTTTGGAGCCATTGGTAAGTAAATTAAGGGTGACTCAAACACAAGTCCTGAGATACCTCAAGAGTCAATCTGACGGTACCTGTGACTAGTCGGCAGGGAGGGTCTACGGCATGGAGCCAATGCTCAGAAATGCTTCACATTCCCAGTGGGACCAAGCCGGACTCGCCAGATTTCATTGCTCTACTCACGACCACGTGAGATTTTTTCACGCTCCTCAGAACAGCGCGGGATCTCATCACGCCGCTCCGAACGGGCGTCAGGTTTCCTTACGCTGCTCAACACGGTGCGCAATTTAAACCGTAAGTTGTTTACTTGTGACATTTTGCATGTAATCTGTTGGGACCGCAGTTGACCGCAGGTAACTGAAACAGTGGAAAGCAAAACGATGGATGAGAGTGGATTCCTGTGCCAGTGTTTCCCAAATGTGTGTGATCGCAGTGGGCTAGTTTGTGGTATGTTTGTGTTAACTTTATATGATGAGGTGATCACAGAGTTTTAACCATAAAAGACTTAACTATAAAATATATTAGGATAGATTGTGTGTGTGTGCGTGTGTGTGTGTGTGTGTGTAGAAATAGAGTCGAATATGAATTCAAATAGAAAAAGGAAAGATATTAAATTCCAAATGTTAAAAAAAAGGCCTTCCTCATACTTTTAAAGTAAATGATGGTGGATATCAAATGGCTATGATGTTGTATTTCAAGGAGTAACAGTTTTATTTTAAAATGTCATTATTTGCAATATACCAAAATTACATTCTGGTATATATAATTTTTATGTGTCAATTTAAACATGTACAATGAGGTACATAGTCTTCATAATGCTTGGATTTGCAACCCGAAAGCACGGAAGACCCCTGTTCTACGCGCAAGCACACGGTGGAAATTTCGCGAACTTAATTGTCTAACCTCATATGTAGCATGTTCACGTTTTGTAACAGGACTGTGGTTATTTTTTTTATTTTTTTTTTAATTTATTGGGGTGACAATTGTTAGTGAAATTACATAGATTTCAGGTGTACAATTCTGTATTACATCATCTATAAATCCCATTGTGTGTTCACCACCCAGATTCAGTTCTTCTTCCATCACCGTATGTTTGATCCCAGGACTCTGGTTATTAATTTCAGAAGGATTTTGTTAAATATTGTTCAAGATAAAGTTTTTGATTACTAAGACTTTCATGCTTGTTTTTGTGGAGAGCTCTCTTTTCTCTCAAATGCACTGCCTGACGCTGTAGTTAAAAAGACAAGGTTGCAAGATCTCCTAGCGCTCTCTCTAAATCAGGCCTCTTCGGCTGCATGCATTCTCAGCTGGAGTGATGGGAAGGGGATTTTAAACCCTGAGACGGCAAGAGTTACACTGCTTCCGGGATGTGAAAGGTCTGGGTTTTGGCCATGGATGTGGGAGTTTGAGGGAGCCTGGGGGGAGTACAAAACCCATATAGTAGCCAAAAAAAAAAAAAAAAAGGGAGCTGAGAGCAACACTGATTTAGCACCAAAAGAATGAGCACAGATTTCCTTTTACTCCAATTCAGTTTCTTTGAAGCACTGCTGAGGTCTCTGAGAGCTTAATGTTCTTTTTTTTTTTTTTCAACTTTATGTTGCTGCCAAGTAAAGAGAGTCAGGGTATTAAGCTACCTTAATTTTTTTTAGGTATAAGAACTATTTTCAATTCTGGAATCAATGCTCTGATTTGCCGTTAACGAGCCTTGACATGCCACACTCCTTGTAGAAAAATCTCAATGTATTAAAATTCCAATCACGTAGATTCCAGGGCTCTGTCTTCCCATCAAGATGCTACATTCCCAGAGTTCAGGCCAGTCCCCCCCAACCCCCCAGCTCCATTTCCCCAAATGTTTCAGCTAGTGCATTGCGTGACATCAATGATGACTCACTAAGCTGCTGTTTGAGGCAAATCTGCCATTAACTTAGTAATCCTTTCAGGTGGAGATCAGACATCTGTTAGTGAAATAATTTTTATGAGGCACAGGCAAACATTTCCAGCACCCAGCTGGTTAATGCAAGCAGATTTTCCTGGGGACTTAATTGCTTGGAGCTTAAGTTATTGCTTTCTTCCCCTAATACGGAGGCTTATGTGCTATGTGCTGATGGAAGGCCCTGGAGCTCCGTCCTCACCAAGGACAGGGCCAAACTCAAGCAATGCTCCTCAGTGATGTTTTGGAAAATCTGGTAGCTCCCTGCAAAGCATTCTCACTTACTCACTGTGTTGTCTGCTAATGCATAGCAATACAAAGCCTTCTGTGGTGCTTTCCTTCCTGGAATTTCGATTAGTAAACCAGAAGCACATTGAACATGCTTTTAAAAACCAGATACTGTCTCCCCTCTTGAGATTTTAATATAGTCTCCTCCCTTGAAAGAATTACTGGCTAGTTGCTGTGTGTGTGTGTGTGTGTGTGTGTGTGTGTGTGTGTGTGTAAGAATTACTGGCTTGCTGTAGTGTGTGTGTGCGTGTGTGTATAAGAATTACTGGCTTGTTGCAGTGTGTGTGTGTGTGTGTGTGTGTGTAAGAATCACTGCTTGTTACAGTGTGTGTGTGTGTGTGTGTGTGTGTGTGTGCATGCATGCCAGGGTGATAGGTGACACCATCCCACTCTGAAACAGGCCCAGTGACTTTGGGCCACCACGGGGCAGATCAGAACCAAGTAACTCTGATGTCCCTCCAGACCTGGCACACACACCGCGGGCCCTGAATAGGCTAGGACAGACCTACCCTTGGCACCGTCAGTTACCGAGAAACTGCAGGTGCAAGGACAGTGGGGATGGTTGTGAAGTGCAGTTCTTTGCTCCATGGTTTGCATTTCTTCCATCTCTATATTTAAATTCACTTGGGTTTAGTAAACTCCCCTTTGCTGACCTGTTTCTATACAGTCAGGTTGACTGTTCCATTTGTTTCATTATCCTTCCTTGAAGGTGTCGTGAGATGCAATGTTTTTCTCAGAGTAATCCACCTACACAAATTCTTTAATGGAGTGTGGTTTTAAATGGCATCTTTGAAAAACAAGCTCACTGTAGCAAATAGAAGTCTTTGCTATTTCCTATATTGATGGAAGCGTTGTAACTTAAAGCTCTTGGAGTTCAACTTCCTTACCTTCACCCTTGATTCTCCAATACTCATTTTTAACCTGGCCATTTCACCACCTTGCTCCAGTGTCACCACCTGCTTCCACGGGAGTCCTTCCTCATTTTCCACAGACAGGGTTGAGACGGACATTTTTTTGGTCCCTTGAAGCTCTTTTGGTCGTGTTTCCCCAAGTGGTGTGTAGCTTCTATGGAGGCACCTTTCCAGGTTCATTAGTGGGAGACAAGGAAAAACAGAGAATCGTAACTGGAAATAAGCTCCAGCAGCAGACGTGAACCAGGAAACAGATGTGAGCCTTGATGAAGGATGGAAGTCAGAGCTTAGAGCCAGTGGGGAATGTTCAATGTGATAGGTTAACAGTGAGTCCTGGTGGTCAGGATTATAGGGAGCAAATCTGGAAGGGCTGTAAGATCATCCTGAGCAACGAGGGCATGCCTCCTAATTCTGTACATTTCAGAGGATTTGAGTATCCCAGAAGGATTCCAGCAGAGGTGCTGGAGGCAATGCCTATGGGTCCACATGTCCCAGGCTGTTGGTCAGAGTCATAAGCTACTGCCACAAAGTCAGGAGCACCCCTGGAGTTGTTCCCCTCCGAAAAGGAAGGCTGACCTCCAGTTTCCTCCCCATTGATCTTTCATCTTCTCCCTTTCACTCTTAGAGGATCTCCCATTGCTCAGTGACTGAGTGCCTACTGTGTGCACTGCTTACACCCTGAGAATACATTGGTGAACAAGACAGAAACTTCCATTCTGTGCAGTTGTCCCAATGGGATAGTAACAGGATTGATGGAAAGACACCAAAAGCCACAGGCAAAGAATCTGGGTTCTCTCCTTTATGTGAGAGATGCAACTCACCCCACTGGGGAGCAGTTTTCCTGGGAGGACCCCTGGGAGGACCCCCTTCAGGCCCTGGGAGGACCCCCTACTCCTCTCCTCCCCCACCCCCCTGCAGGTGAAGATTCCCATATGAGCTGATTGGATTGGAAGGTGCTAGGAGCGGGTCCCTTTGCCACTCGAGGGAGGGTTTTACACCTTCCTGGACCTGCCCAACTGTGCTGGAGGCTGTAACTGACACCTGTCTGTCAACCGAAAACCAGTGACCAGGAACCACCTTAGCCTTTCTGGAGAGCTTGCTGCAGGGCCGAGTAGACTTAAGTCCAGTCTCTCAGAGTCCATTTCCCAGGCGTATACCCCCCTAGCAGACCTGGGCTTTAGGCCTGCCTGAAGTAAACGAGGCAACAGCTGGACATATAACATAATCTCAGGTAGTGACAAATGATGTGGAACCAACAGGCAGGGAACGGGATGAGCGATGCGAGTGAAGGATTGGTCGCTGTTTAGGGTAATCAGGTGACATTTAAGCAGAGATCTAAAAGAAGTGAGAGCCGAAATAAGCAAAGGCCTGGAGGCAGGAACTGGCTTGGTGGCTTCAAAGATAATCAGAAGGCAGGGGGGTGGGAGGGCAGTGAGTGGCAGGAAAGTAGTGGGAGGTGAGGTCACGGGGTGGGCAGGGACCAGGTCACAGAAAGCTTCAGGGCTGGGATAAGAAATTGTTCTCCCTTCCTCCCTCAGTAACTGGGCATGTGCACGCATGAGAAGGCTATGAGAACCATCTTTGCCTCTTGTCCAGGGGTCAGCCAGACCAGTGTGTTTGCAAGGAGCAGCACACCCTTAGACAAGGAAACCTAATGGAGTCACCCCTTGCTGGGCCAGACTGTAGACCAGGTGGAAAGAGGATGAGGCTTGAGTTCAATGAGGCTTGAGCTGCCCAGGATGTTTATGGAAGTCCCTAGAACCTGACCTTGTGTTCTTTGCTCAAAAGGAAAAGGGTGGGGTCTTTTTTGCTCAACCCGGGGATGTCAGATTTTATACTGGGACCCCTTTAAAAAAACAAACAAAGAAAAAATCAACTAGTTATACTATGTATATTATGCTTATGGTAGACACACAGCTCTTAAGCTTATGTATTTAAAATTTATATCTCACCCTTTCTTTCTAAAAGAATGTAAGATGGTATGACATTTTGAGGAGTAGAATAGTTTTTAAACGAAGTCGTGGCTATATCTTAGACAAAAGCAACTCTGCAAGATTTGAGGAACTGAAGGCAGAAAAAGTTCCCAAAGGTCACCGTGAGATAACAGTAGAGGACTTCTGGAAAGTTCTAGAAACTCAGTAAGGCATCTGA
This sequence comes from Rhinolophus hipposideros, assembly GCF_964194185.1. Taxonomy (NCBI): domain Eukaryota; kingdom Metazoa; phylum Chordata; class Mammalia; order Chiroptera; family Rhinolophidae; genus Rhinolophus; species Rhinolophus hipposideros. The sequence continues at coordinate 10,883,307 of NC_138072.1, forward strand.
TGGGGGACAGTATCAGCATGATAAGGTTTTATAAATCTACATTTGCCAATAGCGCACTCTTACTAGACCTATATTAGCTCAGAGGTCATTAGCTGAATATTTTTATATGGCTACTTCAATAGTTTAGAGGTCTGTTGAGGTTGGAATTAATACAGCCTCCTTTGAAAACATTTGTCAGACAAATGTCAATAACGCAGGCAATCGTCATGGAACCGTAGACTCTAGAATCGCCTAATGCGCATTCCTTCTCATTTCCTCTACAACTGTTTTCTCAGGTAGAGTTTTAAGGATATCTGCTTGAATACTGACAGGTTGCTAACTTTCTTCCCAAAGCAGCCAATTTCCCTGTTGATGACTTCAGCCCAGCATCCCCAAGTGTATTTTATAGAGTACTTGCTGCAGGACATGTGGACAGATGAGTCTGGAAAACTAAATTAGTAAAGTTTAATTCTGGGGTCAGTTAAGTTTGGGAAATATTCTTCTTGGAGAAATTTAAATAATACTAATCCATTAGAAGGTTTGAGGAATCCAGCCATGAAGAGACCTGTTTATCTTGTCTCACCCAGAGAGTCCTAAATTTCTCCTACTAATAACATCCAATGGGAGACTAGTCTGTAGAGAAATAATCTGGGGGAAGCTGTCTTAATGGTTAGAAATCTCTTCATTTATTGAATAGCAATCATCCTCCCTATAACTGGCACGTACTGGTTTTAGTTTTTTTCCTCAGGACTTGCTATGAATAAGTCAAATTCTTCTCCCAAATGCCAGTCCTTTGGCTAGAAGCAGCTCTTATGTTCCTCAATGGTCCTCTCTTGACCGGAAAACAAAAAGCAATTCCCAACTTCAGTCACTTCAGTTGTGCCTCACGTAACCTTTCACCGTCCTCCATAGTTTGTCCTTGGCCCGGCCCAGGCACGATTCTCCAGATGTGGTTTTATAGATGCAGAATACAGATAATTGCCCCTGGATCTGGACGCCACACTTCTAAAAACAGATTGCGTTACTTTGTGTAGGGGTCACATTAGCTGTTGCTTCATGTTTAATTTAATGGTCAACGAAAAGCCTCAGGCCTTTTTCCTTTGATTGGTTGCCAAGCCGGTTCCTCCAAATTCTCTCTTCGTAGGACAAGTGTAAGGACACACTGCTTTCTTGCCTTGTCTGCTCTCAAGCTTCACGAACAACCAGGGTCACTTCATTCCCCATTACTGGTTCAGTCCCTCTCTATATTCTAGAACAGTTGCAGACCCTGCCTGGAGAGACATCTGCAGACACGAGACCCATAGCTCTGAAGGGCAGTGTTACTGAGTCATGTTGCTGACTTCACTCCAACTTGTTCTCTAGGGACCAAGCCTCTCTCCGGCCTCTTGCCTTGTCTTTCAGACCACATACCAAGTCACTGAGTCACTCTGGCTGATTCCTTCCCAAGATCCTGTTCTTCTGGAAAGGGAATCCCACCTTTACTAGTTACCTTTGGATACCAGGCTACTGACTCTGAAAAGCAAGCTGGGACCTCCAGGTACAGGCAGACTCTCATGATGCCACCTGCCGCCTGCCTCCTGCAGCTGACACCTTTCGTCAGGGTTAGCCCTCAGATGCCCAGCTTCTGCCTGTCCCTTTGAAAGAATCTTGCTCTGTCTTTCTCTGCCGTCTGTGGGCTTCTACCAGGACGGGCCAGCACACAGCAGCACATGCGTAGACTCTCCTGGGCCCCTGCACCCATGGCAGGTGTTGGCAATTAATCCCAGTGCTTTTTCCAGCACAGCCAGGACACTGTCTCAGAAACCTCTTTAACCTGAACTCCTGGTAGCCTCACCTAGTCAACTGGAATTGTCATGCAAATTGAAACCTATTTGTCACCCTGGGCCCTATGGTTTGCCTCCAAAGAATGGGCCTATTTATGCCTTGTGAGCACTGCTTTGAATATACATTGTTAAAAAGTATTTTCATAACCTGGAGCTTAGTTTGGGCTTTATGTGTCCTCAGACCGTCCTTTCATGTCCCTGACCCTTTTTCATGTAGGTAATGGTTAAAAGCATAGGCTCTGGAATCAGACTGTTCAAGTTCAAATCCAGATTTGGGAAACCTACCAGTAGTGTGACCTTGACCAATGTATGCAGCCATGCAGCCATGTACACCTTGGTGTTCTTGTCCGTAAAATGGGTGTAACAGCAGTACCCAATAGATACACTTGTTTTAGGATTGAGTGAGGAAATGTTTGTAAAGGGTTTTGCAGGGTTCCTGGCATACATTAAGCTTTTGATAAATTTCAACTAAAACAACCACATACAAAGTACTTGGCCCAGCCCCACTTAAATCATCATTGGGATTGTTTGGGATGACATTATTAGAATTATATTTAAAATTATTCTAGAAATGTTTTCCTTTTATTAATCATGCTCCCTTTTAAAATGTCTGGTCATGGTATTTTACCTTCCTTGTCTCTGAGGGTCTGACTTCTGCTTTCTGGGCCAACTGGTTCCCAGCACTCCCTTCCTTGCTTCATGAACTCTAAGATGACCAGGCCACCAGGTCCTTAGGTATTACCTGCCGTGTCAGCAAGCAGTTGGCCATGTTTGAGTCCAAACAGCAATTCCTCTCTTGACTCCCTCTGTCTCCCCAGTGAGGCCACCCTAAAAGAAAGATTACAACTCCCTCACACAGATCTATGCAACGTGTGTGTAATTTAAACCAAATGTTAGGACCCGGCCCAGCAACTCTGGAGCCCGGATATCAAATAGGAGCAAAACCTGAGGCATTTTCTCTAGAGCACAGGAGCCAAGTTTTCCACATGGAGCCAGTTTAGACCGAGCTAATGGCAAGCACTAGAAAAAGGCATCATCCAAGGCTGGCCACATCCATCTCTCCCCAGGTTGTTTTCAGAGGTCTTGGCACTTCTCATCAAGGGGTCATATCTAGTGCACTCGCTGAGTGCACAGAGAAGGATCACATTCCCAAGATGAAGCCGGGAGAAGGCATTAGTCAGCAGTTGTGAAAGAGACTAGCAGCCCTACAGAGCTTGGAGCACACATTGCTAAAGGATTCATAACGTCACCCGCCCTCTCCCCCACACCCCCACCAGGCTCCTGGCTGCCAGGCTCTCCTTTTTTTGTCTTTCTTTTCCTCCTTTCCTCCCCTCCCCTGTCCTCCCCTCCCTTTCTTCTTTCCTTATCAACATCCCCACTAGAGTGGTACAGGTGCTGCAATTGGGAAACCTACACCGATATGTCATTATTACCCAGAGTGTAAACCCGTAATGTACATCAGAGTTCACTCTTGGTCTTGTACATTCTATGGGTTTAGACAAATGTATAACAACGTGGATCCACCATTATAATATCACACAGAGTAGTTCCACTGCCCTAAAATCCTCTGTTGTCTTCCTATTCATCCCTCCCTCCTCATTGACCTCTGGCAACCACTGACCCTTTTATTGTCTCCATATTTTTGCTTTTTCCAGAATGTCATGTAGTTAGAATCGTTCACTAGGTAGCCTTGTCAGATTGGCTTCTTTTACCTAGTGATATGCATTTAAGGCTCCTTGATGTCTGTCGTGCGGGGTGTCAGGCGGGGCGGCCTGCGGGGTCTCTGTTCCCGCTCCCCACCCAAGAACGCAGGACACGGTAAGGCCAAAAAGGAACACCCACGGAGCCATAGGTAGGGAAGTCAAACCAATATATTCTCGCTGGCGGCTGGGCTGGAGACACAGGAAGCAGGATCTACATAATCTGCCTAACAGCAGTCCGCACTTGCCAGCCACCATCTTCTCGCTAGCCCCCATTCTTTTTCTGCTAGCATAGCCACAGCCGTTATATTAGTGGCCAATGGCCTACGGGTTACAGCTGACGACCAACTAGCCACAGCTGCTGGCATCTGATCACAGTTGATGGCCATTTACTACCCGAGCCAGCACCTTTCTATGTGAGGCCGAGAGCCTGGAAACTGCTTTTTTGGGGTTTTGTCCACACACTCCACCCCTACAGGGTCTCGCCTCACAATCTACGCGACAAGCGTCTTCTGCGAGGGGCCCTGTGCAAGGAGCCTGGAGGTAAATGCACTATCCTGAACACAGCCAGGCTCTCTGGGCACAGCCAGGGTTTCTCAGGGCACCACCAGTACTTCTGGGCACAGCCAGACTTCCTGGGCTTCTTAAGGTACCACCTGTCTCCCCGGGCACAGCCAGCTTTTCTCAGGGCACCACCACAGTACTTCTGGTCACAGCCAGACTTCCTGGGCTTCTTAGGGTACCACCTGTCTCCCCGGGCACAGCCAGGTTTTCTCAGGGGACCACCACAGTACTTCTGGGCACAGCCAGACTTCCTGGGCTTCTTAGGGTACCACCTGTTTCCCCGGGCACAGCCAGCTTTTCTCAGGGCACTGCCACTCTCTCTGGACACAGCCAGACTTCCTGGACACAGCCAGGGCCTCTCAGGGCACTGCCACTCTCTCTGGACACAGCCAGACTTCCTGGACACAGCCAGGGCTCACAGGGCACTGCCACTCTCTCTGGGCACAGCCAGACTTCCTGGACACAGCCAGGGCTCTCAGGGCACTGCCACTCTCTGGACACAGCCAGACTTCCTGGACACAGCCAGGGCTCTCAGGGCACTGCCACTCTCTCTGGACACAGCCAGACTTCCTGGACACAGCCAGGGCTCTCAGGGCACTGCCACTCTCTCTGGGCACAGCCAGACTTCCTGGACACAGCCAGGGCTCTCAGGGCACTGCCACTCTCTGGACACAGCCAGACTTCCTGGACACAGCCAGGGCTCTCAGGGCACTGCCACTCTCTCTGGGCACAGCCAGACTTCCTGGACACAGCCAGGGCTCTCAGGGCACTGCCACTCTCTGGACACAGCCAGACTTCCTGGACACAGCCAGGGCTCTCAGGGCACTGCCACTCTCTCTGGACACAGCCAGACTTCCTGGACTCAGCCAGGGCTCTCAGGGCACTGCCACTCTCTCTGGACACAGCCAGACTTCCTGGACTCAGCCAGGGCTCCCAGGGCACTGCCACTCTCTCTGGACACAGCCAGACTTCCTGGACACAGCCAGGGCTCCCAGGGCACTGCCAATCTCTCTCTGGGCCTCTCGGGGTACTGTGCTGGAACAACAGCGGCTCACATCAAGGTGCTTACATATTATCAATGGCGGCCAGTCAAGACACAAAAGCAAACATCTAACCAGTCCCACTACATGGTGGTATGTTCCCAAACAGTCAAGCGTCCATTAAATTAGTGATAGAAGGCAATTCCCCATAGTCCATAGTCATTCGACAGGGCTGTCCTGGGGGTGAGGGATGACCTTGACCTCACCCTCATCTCCCACGGAGGACTCAGCATGCATTTCCTCCTGGGACTACAAGTCCTGCATCCGGGCTGCCTCAGCAAGCAGTTCCCAGCCCACAGGGCGGCAACAACCTTCGCTTTCTCTGCTTTCTCCGGCCTCTGCTGGTTGGGGAACCATCCATGTCTTTCCACCCCTCCACGGGAATCGAGCTCTCCAGCAGCTGCTCCTCCTGGTCTTCCTCAGACTGAGCTTTCATACGCACAAACTGCTCCACTGCCCTTCGGAAAGCTTTGGCTGGCACCGTATCCTGCCGACTACGCCATGTGTCACGCAGGAGACCCTGCTCACTGCGCCATTTGTCGTGCAGGGTGTCAGGCGGGGCGGCCTGCGGGGTCTCTGTTCCCGCTCCCCACCCAAGAACGCAGGACACGGTAAGGCCAAAAAGGAACACCCACGGAGCCATAGGTAGGGAAGTCAAACCAATATATTCTCGCTGGCGGCTGGGCTGGAGACACAGGAAGCAGGATCTACATAATCTGCCTAACAGCAGTCCGCACTTGCCAGCCACCATCTTCTCGCTAGCCCCCATTCTTTTTCTGCTAGCATAGCCACAGCCGTTATATTAGTGGCCAATGGCCTACGGGTTACAGCTGACGACCAACTAGCCACAGCTGCTGGCATCTGATCACAGTTGATGGCCATTTACTACCCGAGCCAGCACCTTTCTATGTGAGGCCGAGAGCCTGGAAACTGCTTTTTTGGGGTTTTGTCCACACAATGTCTCTTCATGGCTTGATAGTGCATTTCTTTTTAGCTCAGAATAATGGTCCATTTTTCTGCTGTGCCACTGTTTATCCATTTACTTACAGAAGAGCATCTTGATTTCTTCCAAGTTTTAGCAATTCTGACTAAAGCTGCTATAAAGATCCGTGTGCAGGTTTTTGTATGGACATGAGTTTTCAACTCCTTTGGGTAAATACCAAGGAGCACAATTCCCAGATTATATGGGAAGAGTATATTTCGTTTTATATGAAACTGCCCAACTGTCTTCCAAAGTGGCTGCACCATTTTGCGTTCCCACCATGAATGAATGAGAGTTCCTGTTGCTCCACATCCTCACCAGCATTTGGTGTCGTTAGTATTTTGGCCACTCTAACAGGTGTGTAGTGGCGTTTCATTGTTTTAATTTGCATTTCCCTGATGACATACGATGTGGCGCATCTTTTCATATGCTTATGTGCTATCTGTATATCTTTTTTGGTGAGGTGTCTGTTAAGGTCTATGGCTCAAGTTTTAGTCAAGTTGTTTATTTTATTATTGTTGAGTTTTAAGAGTTCTTTGTAATTTTGGATAACAGTCCTTTAGCAAATATGTACTTTGCTAATATTTTCTGCCAGTCTGTAGCTTATCTTTTTCTTCTTTTAACTTTATCTTTCTCAGAGCAGAACTTTTTAATTTTAATAAAGTCCAATTTGTCAGTTCTTTCCTCAGGCTATCTTTCCAATTCTAGGAAAAGGTCAGAATGAAAAGTTGATTTACCAGAATCCTAGTCATTCCAGGTCCTGGGCAAGGGGGTGACGGCTTTCCCAGACTTACACAACATGGGCTCAAATACAGGGAAGATAGGAGCCCAGGCATCAGAAACTGGGCCAAGAGTTGGCACTGGTTCTTAGAAATTGGGCCAAATTTTAGGTCTCAAGGCTAGAGGAGTGGTGCGTGTGGATGTGATTGATTCTGACTCTTTACTGGGCTGAGAAGGTTTAAACCCCTCCCACCCAGGCCAACTTGTCTCCAGAGATGGAGACAAGCCTCAGTCAGGTAGGAATCAAGAGTCCCCTGCTGTGGGGGCAGGAGGGAGCCCTGACTAGGAACGAGGCTGGACCTGTAGCTGTGGCACTCTGACCTGTACCAGTTCGTTCTGCTGGGTCCAGTGTGGGTCAGCAGCACCTAGTCTGGGCGACAAGCGACATGCCTCAGTGTTGGCTAAGAGACACCCATCCTGCCATCCCCCTCTACTCTCCAGGTGGCATGGCTGGGATGAGTAGGCAGCAAGAGCAGGGAGTCTGGGGATTTTGGTGCCGGTGACAGTCAGGCATGTAGGTACCTGAGATGACACAAGATATGCTGAGAAGCCAGATCTGGAAAAACTGAAAAGATAAGACAGGTGGGGTAGGTAGAATGTGCCAACTCCAAGGCTCAGTGGCCTTACCTATATCTCTAAGGTCACAGTGGCTCAAAGGTTCAGGTTCACTAGGTAAAGAAATCTGAAGCTGTGGTCTGAGGAGCAGGGACGCAAAGGCCAGTCCTGACCCCCAGACAGGAACCAGGTACAATTCTTCCACATTCCCTTTGGGCTACAGGTGGCCCTCGGGCCCTGGGTGAACAATTGCCAGAGGCCTATGTGCTCACCCTGCTTCTACAAGAACAAGAATAGAGGTTCCAGCAGAACTGGGAGGGTCTTAAACAGTTAGTGTGGTTACACCAGATATAGATGTCCCCTTGGCCATGGTGCATTTTGTTTGCCCAGGAATTAACGTATGACTGCAGGTCAGTCACCTGGGGACCCTCACATTTGTTCATGTTTGTAAGAGGTAGAGAAGAGAGGAGGAGAGGAGAGAGAAAAAATTGGCTTGTACATAGAATCATCGTCTCTTACTCTCATCGGTGACTCATAGGAAATGAGCTGAGGGGAGACAAGCATGAAAACAGTTGTGGTGGCATCATAAACTCCGAAAAAGACAATCTCACCTAAAACTGTCTGGCTTTGTTTCAGAAGGTCACATGGATCCATAGTCTGGGATAAGATCTATTTCTTGAGATTTGTAGCGGCAGGAAGTCTCTTATCATCATCTCTACAGGCATAAGAGCTACACAGCTCCACTCTCAGTTTACTAGGTAAACTGTCATGTTTAACATCATAGGGTGGAAACTAAAACTTGGTCCTCTTCAGAGGCGTGCGTCAAATTGCTGCCATCTGAGTCTTCACGAATATTCCAGGCAACCCATTCATGTGGAAACAAGGCTTGAACTTGAGTTACTGGTTACTGTTTTCAAAGGTCTGTGCTGACCAAACCACACACTCTTTTTCGATCTACTTTGTGATGACTGAAAATATCAGTGAGGTTACCCTCTGCAATCCCAGCCAGCCAGTCAGCGAAAGCTAACTGAATTCACGTACAGCTGTCTTATATCCATCCAAGTTCAGGTCTAAATGGGCTAGCTCAGAACTTTGGGTGTTTCAGAAAGACTATGGGCCATCACCATTATACGATAAGTAGCTGCAACTGAGTATTTACTGTGGGGTAGGCACAGTCGTGTCCTAATACACTGCCTCAGTGAAACTAAAAACAAAACCCCGAAGTGCAGTATTGCGTTTCCATGGTGTACATACTCCCACCATGGCCAATTTCCAACTACCACAGTTGGGAAGAGTTGAGAATGGGAATTGGGAAGAGATATACAGACAGGTTCTCACAAGCCAGTCACGACTCACTCAGCACATTGTAGGCATTTTACAAATGTCATGTCCTTCAGTTCTTATTACTTCTTTATGAAGTGGGTACCATTACTATCTCTATTTTATAGATCAGAAAATTTGAGGTTCGGAGTTTTAACAACTTTCCTAAGGCCTCACGCCTACAAAGGGGAATAGCAGAGATTTGTATCTAAGTCTCTGTACTCCAAAACTATGCCATGGATGGAGAGAAAAGATCCACGTGTCTATTCATTTCCATTTCTGTATTTGAAAGGAGCAAAGAAAAGTCTTGAATCTGCAACATCTAATTTCCTTACCTTTAAAATGTTCACAAAAAGGTGATCTACCTCCCTATAGTCAGAAGAAAGCAAAGAGTATTTCTTCTAATTATGCTTCTCTGTTTTTCAGAGAAGCAGAGATAATAAATACACTTTAATACACTTTGTAAACCCTTTTCCTCTGGAAGACAAAGGAGATGACGGAAAGGATTCAGATCTCTTTTTGGCTATGCTGATATTTTGTGACCTAGCTTTTCCTAAGCATAAAACGTATCTTCAAATTCTTTGTGTGGTCTATCAATTCTTAGTTACACTTCACGGCACCATAAATTCTGGATTGGTGTTTCCATTTACTGTAGGAAATTGTTTTCTCAGAATGAAGTTTGCTGTACCTTGTGCAGAAATACTTACCTGGGGGTCTAGACTTGTATTCACCAACCAAGGATGTTCACGTTTGTTGTTACCTACAGAAGAAAGGGCCATATGGGTCTCATTTAGAGGCACACATACACTTTCACCCACTAGGTAGATTTTTGTAAAAGTAAATCAATAAGGCAAACCATTTTCTTAACTATTATAGTGATTAAACCAGTCATGTGTGTAGAGAACGTCTGTGTTACTAGATCAAAGTTTAATATGTTTTCTCTGGGGTGAGTGTAGAGCGGGGGAACTGCAGTTTTGGATGGGCTTAGATTTTTCTAAAAGTCAAAACTGTTGTGCAGCAGCAGCCCGAAACGGGACGCATAGTTCAGAAAATGAATTCACCAAAGGCCAAAAAGCACAAGTGGATTCACTCAGGCTAATGCCTCCAGATGGTGCTAAGCCCTGGGCAGGCTCTGTCCTTGACATGTCTTACATAGGCCAGTCTCACATTTCAGAGGGCATCTGTATGTTCTTGGAGGCTACCTGGTAGCAGGGTAATCTGAAGAAGTTTACATCAAAAGGGGAAGTGGGAACCATTTCCTCTCAGCTGGACCTCTGGCTGCCTAGTTCCCAGTTACTTTGCCTTGTTAATTCTTTTAGCCCATGGTAAAGGGGACACTGAGAGGTAGAGGGAATATCTCTGCATTCCCTGCAGCTATATTGCGTCTCTAATAGACTCGGTGGAGGCCTCTTTTCCAGCTGCTCTGCTGGATTAGTGACAGAGTTTGCAGCCACCACTGCCATCCATTTCCACCCTGTTGCCCTGGTCTTCAGCTCTTGCTTCTGATGAACAGTTTCCCCAGCAACCAGAGTAACCCCTCCAGTCTGCTACCTGCTGACAGCAAAGACAAAAAGGGTAAAGGAAACTTGAACTGAGAGCAATGACTCTTTAAGGAATTGCTTAAAAGGAATTGCCGTGTAATCACCAATAATTATATAATACAAAAATCCAAACTGAGTAGTCAAAACTTTACTTTGCTTGTGATGATATATATAATGTTCTTTTTTGAGCACACCTCCTAGATGATCTCTCTCCTCTCCTTTGTTAAAAGGTTCGAATTTCAACAAGCAGCAAACTAAAAGGTTTCTCAAGCTGAAGGTTAGGACTCTTCAAGAGGTCAAAAGTCCTAATACAGAGAAAGAGCAGAGAATGGAAAACCACAGGTTCTCAAACAGAAAGAACTAGCAATCTCTAGGATTTTCTTCTCCCAATTTTGCCAGCTTCCCACCTTGATTGCTTTTCTTTTTCTTTCCTGTCCTCTTCACAAATCTAAATGACATTAACTGATGGCTGACAGGAGAAAGATTCGCAAGGTAACAGATAATGCATAAGAAAGGATAATAGAGAGACAGATGGTTTTGAGAGACTGCTGCCTGTTAAAAGTTCCTTAATCACTGAAAGCTTGCAACTTAGCCCTTTGAGAAACCCTGAACTGTAGACCCTCATGACCTCTTCACTGTCTGAGTGTTATCTATTCATCTGACCAATATTTATTCAAACTTTATGTGCCAGACATACAGGGAGGAACAAGACAGACACGTTCTCATAGAGATTCTGTGGGCACCTTAGCTTTTTCTTTTCAACTATTGATTGGGTTGCTTAGGAATGAAACTAATCCCTGCCAAACCAAGATAAGGGCAGCAAAGTGACCAACCTGACCGAGAATGACTAAGATCAGGAGTCCAGTTGCACAGTATGATTTGACAGGGTAGATTCAGAAAAGCATGTGGTTCTGACCAGAGAAGTCTGCTGGGGAAAGTGAAGCAGGTGTGTCCCAGGAGGTTAGAGAGGATTCTGTGGTTGGGAAGTAGCGTAGGTAAGCTCTCACCTGAGAGCAGACATTCTTTGCTCCTTTCTGTTTATACTGTTTGCTGCCTTCATTTTTGAAGTATGGTTTTGTTGGGTATAGAATTCTTGGTTGAACAGTTCTTCATTCTTGCAGCACTTTGAATATGTCATCCCACTGACTTCTGGCCTCCACTGTTTCTGATGAGAAGTCAGCTGTTAATTTAATTAAGATTCCCTTATATGTGATGAGTCATTTTTCTCTTGAGGCTTTCTACATTTTCTCTTTTCTTTTGGCAGTTTCACCATGATGTGTCTTGCTGTGAATCTCTTTGAGTTTATCCTACTTGAGATTTATTGAGCTTTTTTTTGACTGTGTAGATAAATATTTTTAAAACAAATTTGGAGAGTTTTCACCCATTATTACTTTGAATATTCTCTCTCTCTCTCTCTCTCTCATTCTCTCTTTCTCCCTCTCTCTCTTTTTTCCTTCTGGGACTCCTACTATGTGAATATTGGTTTAATTCATGGTATCTCACTAGTCTCCTATACACTGTTCATTTTTTTATATTCTTTTTCTTTCTGTTCTTCAGATTGGATGTCTCTTTTTGCTGATTCTTCCGTCAGTTCAAATATGTTTTTAGGCATCTCTAGTAAAATTTTCATTTTGGTTACTGTACTTTTCAACTCTAAACTTTGGTCCTTTTCCTAAAAAAAAAAAAAAAAAAAAAAAAAAAAAATTTATTTAGTAATATTCTGTAATTGTTGGGGCATAATTTTAGTATTTTAATCATTTAAAAATGATTTCTTTTAATTCTTTGAACATATTTATAATAGGAAATATGAAATCTGTCTATAGGTTCAATCTGGGCTCTCTTACAAACAGTTTCTATCAACTGCTTGTTTTCCTGTGTATGGGCTACATTTTCCTGTTTCTTTGCATTTATGGTACTTTTAAAAAACTAAACATTTTAGGTAATACATTATAGCAACTCTGGATTTTCACTGTCCCAATGTTTGTCTTTTTTATTTTCTGTTTTTTGCTAGTTTATTTGTTTGTATGGTGACTTGCCTGGATCAATAGAGACTGTTCAGTGTTCAGCCACTGAAGTCTCTGATCAGGTTGTTAAAGGTTTTTAATTATTATTTTTTATTTTTTATTTTTATTTTTTAATTTATTTTTATTTTTTATTATTTTTATGTTTAAGCCACACTTCTCAGCAGTCACTTCTGGGTCAGCATAGCTGAGTGGTTACCCAATGATTGGTTAGAAGTTTACCTTAAACATCTTGAGCCAGCAAAGTTTCTACTCATTGCAGAAGGATCTGTGTGGGTTGGGGCCCATAGTCAAAGCTCAGACAGTTAACAATTCTACCTTAGTTTTCACTTCCTGCTTGCACAGGGCCTTATGCTCATTTAGGGACCCTGGGCCTCTTTGGTTTTCCTAAGTGCGCATGGAATCTTGTACATGTGCCCAGTTTTCCAGATCCCCAGTAATATGTGGGAGATTTTCAAGGCCCCAGTGGCTGTCTTGTTTGACCTGATATCCCTTTTAAATTTTTGGCTGGTCTCTTGCTTGTTTTAACCATACTGTGGCCTTAGGCAGCTGCACTATTAACCTTCCCAATTGTTTGTCACTAATTGCTATTGTTTTTGACAGTGCCCTAGGGTATGAATTCTTGGGGGGAGCTTAAAATTAGATCAGCCCCTCAGCAGAGAGGCTGCTGGTTTTCATGATTACTGTACCTCGGACTTGAAGAGGTGGAACAACTCCAAATTAAAATTCTACAGACTCCATTGTTCTTACTAAGGATCAGTTGTTTTTCTTGAATAATGCTTTTTAATTTGCTGTATGCCTTTGGTTAATTTCTAGAGTTCAAATCTTTGCTTTGGATAATTTTGCCAGTTTTATTATTGATTTTTATGGGAAGGTTTTCAAGGTTCTCACTCCACATTCTGGAGGTGCCCAGCTAGATGAGGACATCCCTTTTAGCACTTAGAACTATAATTATACACACACACACACACACACACACACACACACACACACAAACTCCTGCCACAAAACCAAGTATGTTACTGGTTGGGATGGTACCAAAGTAACTTCAAGCAATTAAAAGTCTAGCCACAAAAACAAATTAATTTTGTGTGAAACATGCAAGCAAGATGTTTTGTGGATTTGTCATCAGAAAGTGTTCAATAACTAGCTCCCTTTGGAACTCCCATACTATTCTTTGCAGTCACTAAATTGTTTTCTAATCATCTGCTAAGGAGTCTGTAGTCTCCACTAAACTATGAGTTCCTTGAAGTAAGAGATGATGTTTTCATCATCTAAGGGGTCTCTCCATGTGTAGTCAGAGCTCACAGTTGACAGTGAGTAAATTCTTGCTCAAAATTATTCAGAGTTATAAATATTTTCAGAGATGGTTCAAGGCGGAGGGCAATCTTAATAGTGCCTAAACTGTAGAACAATTTGGACATTTCCAAAAAATTATTCTTGGGGCATATAAATTTCAGAAATGAATTAGAATTGTTCTTTTAAACACACTCTACATTTAATTATCTTTAACCTAATTTGGTATTGAGTTCTGAGGCATCTTTCTTTCAAGGAGCATATTCCTTAGTGGAAAGTGCTAAAACCATTTGAGTACTTCTGTTATTTTTAATGGCACCTCTGTGACTTCTGCTAACTTCTGACTTGTGTTTGCAACAGCTTGAATAAACTACAGTCATCAACCATTTTGAGAACACATGACAGAAAAAGCTCCGCACACTTGTTAATTAGGAAGTTATTAATTATAATAAGTATGTAATAATCACATTGTTTTCAGTATCAAATTGTCAACGTGCACTCCTTCACCTCCTCCAGCTTCCCATATCCCCTGTGAGATCACGTCTATGCTGAGCGTCCACCATTGTGCCAATACCTCTCACTATAGGGACACTGGTATTGCTTTCCTTCTTTTTTCCTCATCTCAAGTGTGAGCATGGCTTTCCCCCTAGTTGTACATGGTACTGCAGATTGCTACAGGTAATAAGAATTTATCAATGTTTGAGGATAACGGAAAGGAAATAACCACATTGCACAGGGCCAGAATGTCTCTGATCTGCTGTCTGCCTCGCATGCTCTAACCTCTTTGCGGTCATGGAAAGCTCACCTCTCACTTCTGGAATTGCTATAGGTGCCTGCATGTCTCCAAGTCTCAGCCCCACTCACTTCAGGCTCTAACAGAAAAAGGAGTTTTCCCCTCAGGCCAGGCTAAGACCTGCCTTCTGCTTCTTCATCCCCTGACCCAGAATTCTTCTCTTTTCCCAACATTAAATAATCCAGGTATTTATTTCATTTGAAGGATCCTTCAACTCTACCCCCCAGAGCATGGTCTAATTTTATGATCCCCAACAGGATAATCACAAAACAGTATAGCATCACTACAATTTTTCAGAGCCCACATCAGCTGGTATGAAAGAAAAGCAGTTATTTTAAACAAATTATTTTTTCATTTCTTCTCATTAAATATTCTTAAAATCTGGAGGTCCAAGTCCTACCTACTTTCAGTTTGTCACAAACTTGCTAAGTATTCTAGGCAAAGTGACTTTCTAGGTGACAATTATAAAAATTGTCAAGTTAGTCCCTTAAAATGTATGTTTTGAATGAGAGAAATGCTTTCTGGTAGTTAACTGTTGATGACTTCTACACAAAATTTGATAATCATGTATACTGACATAGCAATGGGGGAAAGAGTCATTGCACTAGGGGCCAGTTGGGGGACATAGATAAGGGAAGACTTCATGGATGGAGTTTGAATTGGATTGAATTGGATTTTGAAGGATAGGTAGGATTTCAACAGGTGGAATTTGAGTGCAAGACATTTCTGACAGATGGAGGAAACTGCATATACAAAGGCACACGGTGAGAAAGAAGTGAGCCTGCTGGGGGAAATATTGAGGCACCCAGCTTAGCCACAGCCTTCGCCGTCAGGGAGAGTGGAAGAGGAAAAGGCTGGAGATGTAAGAAGCGGACAGTTATGGAGGGCACTGAATACCCGCTAGGGAATTTGGATAAGTTTTCTACAAAGAGGAGAAAGAAGAGAGTGGTGAGTTAACCCCTTAGAGTATGAAAAAGGTAACTGGGGATTCTGCAGCCCTGTTGTGTTTTTGTTTGTTTGCCTGTTAGACTAATATTTTCCATGTTAATGACAAGTTCTCTAATAAAATGTCATGTTAATAAGGCCACAGTACCTAGCAGATGGATTTCCTAGGGTGAATGAACAGAAATATCTGCCAAGCTCCTAGAAAGTGCCATTTAATGAAGTGAATGGAGCCAAGTGTTGGGTTTAAGGGAAGGGAATGGGAGGAGTAAGTTTAAGCAAGAATTTCCCCTGGGAATTTTCCTAAGAGTTGTATTCTAGCACTTCAGAGTGTGGCGCGTGGCAGGCATAAGATCATTCCAGGATTTGTAGGTGATTTATATTTTTTATTGACTATGCCAGCATAGGCAATGCTGAGACTCTAGACTGAGCATCTCTTGAGTTTTTACCTTTGCTTTTCTTTATCCCACCCTACCACTCCCATCAATGACTCAGCATACCACAATTACAATGACCTCTGCTCAGCAACATGATAAGAGTCCTGTGATACCTAGGAAAGGAAACTCACTTGGGTGCTTCCCTTCCCTTCCCTTCCCTTCCCTTTTCGGCTCCTCCAAGCAGAGGTATATGGTACAAATACAGATGGCAGCTTGTCATCCATTTCTAGATGCAGGAAATAGTCTAAGAGATCTAGTTTGGGTGGTAAAAAGGTAGAATTTCTAGCAATTTTGATTGTTTATGGGATCATGGGAAATAGTATTGGAAATTAGGACTGATCTAGAAAGTTTGAATGGTGCCGAGGATTAGGAGGAGTGGATGGGGAAAGAGAGGAGAGTGGAGAGCAAACTCAGCAGACACTCGTCAGGAATATTGGTCCAGAACCCTGGAAGAGGCAGGTCTGGATTAGTCACTGCCTAACTCCTGTCAAAACTCAGAAGGGACTGACCAGCATGGGATGGAGCACTCGCCTCCAACAGTCACTGGTCTTTTCAGGGACTAATAAGACTGTCCTGGAAGATTTCCTTCTCCTCTTCCTCAGGTGTTCTGACACACATCAGCCCCTCATGTTCCACTGGACCCAATTTCTCTCACTTCCCATCTCTGTGGTGTATGATTTGATTAGAGGGAATATATTCCCTCTGCATACTTCTGTCACCCATTTGCTGGCTCAGTGAATCGAGCTGTTTCCCTGCCCCCAACCCCCCAAACAGACAGCTTTTTGTTTTTTGAAGAATCCTACTTTGAGGAAAAAGCGGGTACCAGGTTGTGAGAAACACTGGAGGCAATTCCTTGAGTCCTCTTAGAAAACATGTTTCTGGGAGAATGCCAACCCCATTTAACAGGGATGGCAGGGCTACAGATGGAACTTGGAAAAAAATGATTGCCCCAGGCCAACTCCACAGACAAAATGATGAGCTCATTTCTCCTCAGTAAGAGTGCTCTCAGTTTGCTGGTCAAAATCTGCCAGAAAGTTCAAGTTCATATGCTTATATCTCCCCTATGTCTATCTGGCTCCATTTAATGTTTAAAGAGCCCATTTTGTTGAGCCTTAGGCTGAACAGTGTGGAGTCATTTATTCATAGCTGAGGTGGTAATCAAGCTAATGAAGGAAGATAGAAAGAAAAGAGTCAGCTGAATTTAAGGGTAGACCATTGCATGATGTGGTGTGTGTTCAACTGTCCATTGCCACTTATCACTCTTCCTCTTTGTGGATTATTTGAAGTGCACTTTATTCCTACTTCACTTTCCATAGAAGACTTCTTGCCCATCTCTCCGCTGTATGTCTCTTTTCCTGAACTCCAGGAAGGCAAACTTATATTGTCACCCACACAAAAGAGAATTGGAAAGGAGAGTCAAGGGCAGCGACTGGGATTCAGGAACCACACTCTAGGCTCTAATTTCCTATGTAACTGGCCCAGCCGCTTAGACTCTGTCTCAGTTTTCTCACAAAACGGTGAATGAGTGGGTTGAATGGATAAACGCTAAGGTCCCGGCTACCCTAAAGTTCTAGACTTCCACTTGCCCAGGATAAAAAGCTTGGCACCGTCTTGGACAGCCTTTTGTCTTCCATACCCCATACCTGGCCATCAGCATATCCTATGGTCTCTACCCGAATCTGATCACTTCTCACTTCCGCCACGGCTAGTACCTTGGTCCAAGCAACCATCATCCCTCCTGAGATAACTGTAAGTCTCCAAACTCTTTTCCTTGCTTGCCTCTGTATATCCTCTCAATTCCTGACATAGGAACCAGAACATTCTTTTAAAACAAAAGTCAAATCATGTTGCTTCTCTGCACAAAACACTCCAATGACTTCCTGTCTCAGTTGCTAGAAAAGCCAACTTCCTTGGACTGGCTTCGGAAGTGCCGTGTGATCTGACTTCCACTTCTCTCTGACCTCGTCTCCCGCTCTCACCCTTCAGACACTCCAGCCCACTGGCCTCCTTACACACCAGCAGTATATTCCTGTCTCAGGGCCTTTGAATTGCCATGTTCCATACGTGAGGTGCTCTTTCCCTGGAGAGCCACGCGTTTTGCTCGCTTACCCCCTTCAGTCACTGGACAAAAGAGGTCGCGTCCTCGGATCTCCCTCTATCAAATGGCAACCTCCTCCCACTGCACCCCAGCACTCCCTTCCCCCTCTACTTTGTTTTTCTCTTCAGCACTTATCACCATCGGACGTCTCATGTTTAATTGTTTACTTCCTTAGTTTCAGTCCCTTGTACATGAGACTATAAGCATCTCAAGGCCCAGGGACTTTGTGATGCTCACGGCTGTATCCCCGGGGCTTAAAAACGGGCCTTGGCATATCGTGGTTACTTAATAAACAGGAGTTGAACCAATGAGTAGGTGAATGAATGACAAGTAGGTAAATGAACAAAAGCTTCTCTGGATTGGGAATTTGTCTCCAATTATACTACCAGTGGCTTGGGACAGGCCTCGTCTCTCTCTTTCTCTCCTCAATCCTCACATCCTGGGGGTTTGGGCTTCCACTTCCTTGAACACTCAGGCTGGCAGGACTCCATGGTGTCTGCTTTCTGCTGGGTCATGTCCTCCTCTATGGCAGAAGGTGTGGATTAGCCTCACCGTTTGAGGAGCTAAAGCAAAGGAGAGAAATTAGTGTCTGAAAAAGAAATCAGTTAAAATTTCAGAACTGTTACACTGCCACTCACTTCACACTCCACATTTAGCTGATTTGTTTGTCTCCCTTAATAGACTACGAGTGAGTTTCAGAAAAGGGTTATGTGTTATTCATCTCTGTGTCCCTAGAAAAACACATAGGAGTTTCTCCAGTCAATATTTGTTGAGTCTATTTTAATCAATAAAGTAGAAATACCAAGGGCTTCCACTGGCAGGTTGCTGAACCTTCTATTTCTCTGTGGTTTTAAGTAGGGAGGAAAGAGGTGTTTCAGTGAGGACATTCCAGCAGGATGTAAAGCTGACCACAAGCAACAATCCCTGTGTATATGCAGAACAGAGAAGTGAAGACAGCTCCATTAGGGTTTAAGTCCCAGCTCTGTCCCTACTTGAAGATCTTTGGGCAATTTACTTAAGTTTCCTCATCTCCTAATAACCTTGTTGGCAAATATTATATTATCCTCAAGTCACAGAGTAGGAAGTTGGAGCTCAGATTCAAATCCAGGCAGGCAACGCTGGCTCCAGAGTCCACACTGTTAAACACCATACTGACAAATGAGTTCGAAAGGACTCGAGTGAATTTTTTTAAATGAGGTGTCATTTGAACCTAAAGTCATATACCCAGGGCAAGAAAACTCCAGAAGACATGACATCAGAAGTACAGAATATTATTTAGGAGCTGCCATGGGGTTGCTGTGAGAATTACGTGAGCCAGCACATGTGGCACAGGGCCTGGCACACAGTATGCACACAGCATTGGCTGTCATGATTTTGGAGCCACTTTAGTGCCACTTCCTTTGCCCTCAGTCTGTCTGGCCAGCATGTCTACCTGGAGGGGCTGCCCAGCAATTCTTAACGACATGTGTTAACTGCTACAGAGAAACTTCTCTGCTCCCTTACTCGGTCCCACAGCTGGGTCCCCAGATGAATATGAATGGATGGGAGGAAGCTCTCTTCTGCAACGTAGGGACACAGGACTCTTCTAAAGAAAGTCTTGGGGAGACCCATGTTCAGTCTTGGAAGCTCTTTCTCTTTTCTCATATCTTCTACTTTATAGCTGTGACACTGAATATTATCATATCTCCACCCCACCTACCACCCCCAGTCCTGAGAGACATAAACGCCAGATCTAGGAGACTGCAAAAAGCTAAGCAACTCAGTCCAACAACTGGTTAAATCAGATTTGACTATGATTCTTATAGCAAATCCAGGCCTCTGACCTCCATGGGGTACTTATTTCACTACTCACGCTGCTTTTCTGGGTGAGCTGTCTGCTATCAAAAGTGCTTTGGTGGGAGATGCCTTCACATTGTGTTTCTCAGTTTTGTTTCCATAAAGACACAAATTAGCTTCTTTCTTAAATACTCAAGGATTTTGCCATGACTTTATACATTTGTTATCAATAAGTATACACAGGATATGTATACATAACATGCATGCACGTACGCAGTTGAGTATGCCATAGAAGTTCCACATAAGAACTTAGACTTGCTTTTGTACTGATCAGAACTGCTGGCATCAGGGAGAACCACCCTGCCTTTCCTTACACAGATATAATCACAAGAACTACTAATGATTTGTAACCAAGAAATGACTGACAACGACAAGTCTAATTAGATGGTGGAAAAGAGTGATAATCCACATTTAGCTGATTCTGACTCTTCCGGACGAGGATCTTTCGGAACATAAACTGTTCAAAAAATACTTAATGTAATACCTTTAAATAAATGTGAACAAAAACAATAATAGAACACATTTTGGTGATTCTATCAAAACGTCAGAGATTAAAAATAATTTTATTTGTAGCTGTTGGCCTTGTAAATTGGTATAATCTTTTTGGAAAGCCATTTGGTGATATATCAAAAGACAACATTTTGTTTACCTTCGGAATAGCAATTCTACTGTTAGTGTTGATATTTAAGAAACTGTCATAAATGGGTACAAAGTAGATTTTAGTCAAAGAATTTATCAATAGAAAAAAATTCAAATGTCTCCCAAGATAGGAGATTGCTTAAGTAAATTATGGTGTGCTCGTTAGTGTGTGTATATATATATATATGTATACATATATATATACACACACATATGTATATATACGTATATATATATATATATATATCCCTTTATAAATGAATTTTCAGATTAATATCTGATATGAAAAATATACAGTATATTTTGTTTAGTAAAAAAGCAATACATAAAACAGTACATATACCGTGTTTCCCCGAAAATAAGACCAGGTCTTATATTAATTTTTGCTCCAAAATACACATTAGGGCTTCTGTTCAGGGGATGTCCTCCTGAAAAAAATCACACTAGGGCTTATTTTCTGGTTAGGTCTTATTTTCGGGGAAACACAGTGGTGGTTTTTTGGTGTTTTCTTTTGGGTCAGTAAGAAAATTCCTGTATAGAAAAAAAGACAAGTAAGATGTAGACATCAAGTGTGAACAGTGGTGGAATTATTTGGCTTGTCTATGTTATATACATTTTCTTTGATTAGCATATATCCTGTGGGAAAATATTTAAATTGTATTTTACAATGTTGGCGGCCAGCGTGAGCAGATAAAATAGGCCTCACTCTTTGTATGTCCCGTCACCCCTCCACAAAGGGGCGATACTATTTTGCTGACAGCCCTGAAGATCACTCAATCTCATGTTGCAAATCAGGACACAATGGGAACCAAGGCCAACTCAAGGAGAGAGTTTCAAAATGTGCTAGGGTGAATATTTCCTTCTCTTCTGGGATCAGGAGTACCAATGCTACAATAATATTTTTGTCCACAGTTTCAGAGAGAAAATCCCAGGCCAGGAAAGACGCTCCCTTGGTTTGTACATTGTGAATTTCTTAGAGAACTACAGAGAGGGGAGGGGTAAGGGGTTCCATTTGGTTGGTTTTCACTGAATAGCAATGAGCCAGAAGAAAGCCCGTAACTAATTGGCTCTGTTGGAGGGGGAAATGCTATCAAGACTTTTTCCTTTCTTTTTAATTTTTTTTAAAGTGCAGTGGGCGCCGAGACGTGACACTGTAGTATCACTGTTCCAGCCACTTCTCTCTCTCTTGGACAGGGAGCAACTAGAATAGCAACTGAGATTAGTTTGGTGGGACCAACATTATATTTGCATCTGAAAGTGCCCACTGCAAACAGCTGAGGCCGCATTTGTGCTGGAGGAGAGAGAGGGCGCTGGAATAAATCCTCTCCTGCTGTCCTGTCTGTGGACTCGAACCTCCAGGAGAGAACATCTTAAAAGAAACTACCCCTATTTTTGGTTAAATGACATGTGCAGTGAGAGACTGCAGTCAACATTTTTAGTTCCTCAACTTTTCTCTATTCGCTTTGTCTTTTTCTCTTCCTTTCTGCTGTGGATTGTTCCATCTCATTCACCAGACAGGGGATGTGGTCTGATCTTCCTTTGTTTCATCATTAGAAAATGTGGCAGGGAATGGGGGTGGGGGACAGCTCTTGAAGCTGGAAAGGTTAAATCTCTCTAGCCCTGGAAGTCTGATTCATTTTTCCTTCCCCGATGATGTGAGCGCAGCATCCTACTTGGACAACTGTTCCCATACACAGCTCTGTCCTCTGTGGGGCAAAACAGCAGGGACAAAGGAATGGAATTCCACTTCCTCCTCTGGGAAAAAGAAAAGCTTGAAATTGTGAGTTTTCCCAGGCTTCTTCTGGGACACCAAGGAAGACTGAATTGCATAATCTCACAAAAATGCGAGATGTAACCTACGCCTCCATAAACTCTCATAATATAGAGTCAAGGGATTAGAAAAACCAAGAACATATGCACAATTTCCTGACCTGAGCACAATTAAAGACTTTGATTGCAAAAGCAAAGTGCCTCCAGACCAAAGAACTGCAGACCCGGGAAATGTAAATCACCATGGAGGGGTCCTAATGCCACATGGGGTTCTTTCATAATAGCTACTAGAGAGAACCCAGAGACACACATGAGTGTCTTTTCTATCGTACAGTAAACTCAGAAAGTCCATAGTGGAAACCTTACCCATTCCTCCAACAGAGGTTACATCAAAGAGAAATCTAGATATCGCTGTTTCATAGATTTCCTTCTCTGAGGCCTAAGGTTAATTTCTCGATAGTCAATTCATTGTATTTATTTGTGCTTCAAATATGTTGAGTATTTGCTGTTGATCAGAGCTTCTGGGCTTGGGACTCTAGCCAACTGCTCAGATGGCCTCAGCAACACCGGCCCATTGGTGGCCCAGGACTGACCAACATGAATGAGAGTGGATACCTGGGTTGGCAACTCTGTAAGGGAGGTTACAGAGGGAGCACGAGTCTGTTAAGTTAAACAACTGTTTATTGCACATCTACTTGTGCCACATAGTATGTTAGAGCCATACACTAAGATAAATATGACAGAGATAAATATGATACAGCCCCTGCCCTTAACAACGTCACAATCTGATGGGGAAATACACCTAAAAATTATTGTAATCTAGTAAGTACTAAATTAGAAATATTTAGTACTTCTTATAATTCTTATAATATTTAGTACTTCTTATAATTCTTTAATACTTCTTATAATTATATTTCTAATATTAAATTAGAAATATTAGAAAACTATTTTTATATGCAGACCTCAGGGAGTAGGAGAAGGTCTTAAAAAAAATCCTTCAAAAATCATCCAAAGAATTTATCTAGACTTATTACAAGGATCTATTTCTCTGAACCTTGGTCAGTGTTGTCCAAAGTAGGTGTGGGTACCCTAGGATCCATACAGAAAATAATTGTGCAGATGCAGAAATATTATATCTTATGTTTATGCTTTTCAATGTATCCTTTAAAAAAATTTTGCACACATTTTATGACATATGATATAATGGTTCTGAAGTAAATGTTTATCACTTTAAAAATAATGTACCTATTGAGAAGGAGGTGCATGCTCAAAAATGTTTGACGTAAGAGTGGGAACAAAAGGTTAAAAATTATTAGGCTCAGTTGTCCCTCATGTCCATGACCCTGAACGTCTTCCTCAGACCTTTGGGCAGTGTGGCTGTGTCTTAACAGCGTTAAGGTCATGTGACTATCTTCCATCGCCTCTGCTCGGCTGAGAGAGGATCCACCAATTACCTGCATCCTTCCTCCTTTGAAGGCTGCCTGTCGTCCTATGACTTTTCCCACTTTGGTGTCATAAGTGGATGAGGAGGCAAACAGCCAAATAGGTGAAGTAACTTGTCCGACATTACAGGACTAGTATTACTAATGTACGTTCTGGCAGAAATTAAGAGAAAAACCAAAACAGTCCTGATATTGGCTGAAGTGTTGTGCTAACCCGGCTAAAGTCTTAAGCAGAAAAGCAAAACTCCCAAAACCTCTTACTAGAAGAACTTTAAAAGCCCTGAGCTGAATGAGGCAGGGTAGATGAATCAACATACCTAATGACTATTTGTGGGATTCTGTAGTCATACAGGCCTGAGTTAAAATCCCAACTTTGGCACTTAGTATCTGTGAGATCTAAGCAATTACCAAATCTCTTTTAATTACATCAGTTGCTGTTGGGTTGCAAGGAATAGAAACTAGCTCTGGCTAACATAAATACTCTCAAATGGAATTTGTTGGAAGGAAATGGGGTCATTTTCAGAAACAAGGGAGTAGCTGAAACCCAGGCTTTGCAAATGACTGAATCCAGGGCAGTTCCAAGGATCTTGGCAGGGGTGTTAAACCTCTTGGATCTTTAGGGGGCTCAGCTTGGACAACTCCACTCTAACTGCTTTTGAGTCTTGAATGTACCTCTGCTGTGAATTCAAATTCTCAGAATAGATTCTAATTGGCCCCTCAGGATTCAAATCCCCAGAATAGGTTCTAATTGGTCTATTTTGGTCATGTGTCCATCTCTGTGATTCTGTGATTGGACAGAGCTGGGATTTAAACCCTAGTAGCTTACATAGTGAAGGACAGGCTGGTCTTCAAAGGAAGGATAGCTGGGCAGGCAAAATCAAGTCATGTCTACTATATTAAACTTCAGTTACCTCATCTGGAAAATGGGAATAAAAATAAAGATTTCATAAGATTGTTTTGAACATTAATTGAATGAGATAATGTTTACAAAGTTCTTAATACAAGGCCTGGTACTTGGTAAGTGTTCAGTAATGGTGGCCATTGTTATTATGAATTAGATGAGATCATATGGAAATTGTCTCCTGTTCTTATACAATGTTGGTAGAAGTGGCTTTAAGTATGGAAATCTCATAGAGGGATTTATTTGATGGAATGCCAGTGATGGAATAAATATTTAGGAGAGAATGGGATAATACAATTACTCCAGTGAGAAATTTCAGTTACTTTTATCCCTGCTTTGTGCACGGGCTCCCTCTCCTCTTCATATTTCATTATTCTTAAACTCTGTGATTCCAAGTGCAAATTTGCAAAAAAAAAATTTTTTTTAATCATGTTTTTTAGTCACCCCCTCTTTATTTACTGTTTTTGTAGGTCTTGGCATTCTTTTGTTGGTTCCCCTGAGTTCTTCAAAGGTATGCTAGGTTAGGGAAGGAGGGCAAAATCCTGCTTTTCAGGATAAGCTACTCATAGGGAGTGTCAACACAGCACTAAACAGCCAGTCAATTTAAAAAAAAAAAAAAAAGGCAGTCAAATCCCCATAGACAGAATTTCAGATAATTAGTGGAATTTTTTAGTCACTGGGCTGAATTAAATGCATATTTAAACCTCACATCAATGTAACCTCAGATTTGGCATTCATTTGTTCCAGGGTTGATAAATCTCCAGTTGTACAATTATTATGGGCTAAATGACCCACATCCCCATAGTTGGTCATGGTTTGTGATGGATAATGAATACGCCTGGTAAGGGAGGTGGTGTGGCTGAGCTGGGAGCTAGTGAGCATGGAGTCAGGGCAGGTGGGATGTGCCCTAGCCCCACCTCTGCTCTCGCAGCTTTTTTATCTCCCTGGCAGAGTGCTAATCTCTGCCCTGGGACAAGTTATCCCAGAACAGAAAGTCTCGTGAGAAAGAGCCTTGAGATGGGGCCACTGAAAGTGCTTGTTCAAGTTCAAGATGACCAGAAAAATATTCTGAGACAGTCCCAGCCAGCCTGTGCCAGCTGCAAAATAAACAGATGGCTCTCACATGCAAATGGGAGCAGTGCTTATACGTGTATGGGTAAGGTGCCGCTGCCAAAGCAAAGGAGGAAACTGGAGCAATGAGCTGGGTAATCCAAACAACAGGCCCATTTTTGTCTGTCTGAGCTCAGTAATGCTGAAAGGTCTGGGAGCAGAGCTTCAGCAAAACAGTTCTTTGATCTGGGGAGTTTCTCTGTGCTGGATATTGCAATCTCTTCTTCCTCCCTCCAGCAGATCACTGCCTTGAACAGTCTCTCTCCTCCCCATTTCACCAGCTTACTGTGTCCTTCAAAACAGACAAACAATATTCCACATAGACATCTGGGGGAGACTCCAGGCAGTTATCTCCCTCCTCCTTCATATACCCTGAAAAATAACACACACTTTCATTAGACATCCTTACACCTCAAATAGCTTACTGTGGGCATGAAGGAAATGACACTGAACTGGTATCTTCCTGTCTGAAAATTAGGCAGATATTTAGGGAGGTGGTTTTTATTCTCTCAGGCCATTAAATCCTTGCGAAGGACAGCAAAGTGAGAGTTTCATAAACAGTAAATTTAGTGGGTGAGTAAACCACAGTTTTATCTGACTTTTAAGCCAAAATAAATAACACTATATACATATACACACACACACACACTCACGCACACATACATATGAGAATGTGTGTGTGTGTGTGTGTGTGTGTGTGTGTGTTCAGTAGATAAAATGCTTATAAGGGGCTCTTTAAATAGCAAGGTCTCCGAGTACATTTAAAATAAGATTTGATTTGCAATGTGAACACAACTTTTGGGGAATGCATTCTTTGCATAAATTGTGGCAAATGTACAAAGACAATGTTTAAATGCTATCAAAATCTTTGGCTGAAGAGTAGTCAGCCAAACATATATCTTTGGTTTACAACAAGGAAAATGTGTTTCTAAAAACAAAACAAAACAAAACAAAACAAAAAAAAACACAAAACAATATTTTTCAAAACCTTCCCTTGGCCTGTAGTTCTGGATCCTCATAATTTGGCCCAAAACTTATCTTTTCAATCTTCTTTCTCTTTCATTAGACTCCTACACAATCTTCTGTTTCTTACAAACTAAATGACTAAACATTGCAAAGTGCACAAGACGTTTATCAAGACTGTGGGGTCCAGGACTGAACCTGAGGACTCCCTGTGGTTCTCCGGCTTTGGGGATGAAAGAACTGCAGAGATGGGGGCTCCCAGTGAAAGGTTATCCTTTCTTTTCTGTCTCTTTCTCTCTCTCTCTCACACACAAACACACACACACACACACACACACACACACACACACGGACAGAACCCAGCCTGATGTCATGGGCGTGTTCTGTTTTAAAAGATGCTTTAACCAAATAGATCTCAGGGATCACTGATTTCAGTCTTGTGTTAGGGTCAGAGCAACACAGATTCAATCTTCCTCAGTGGCTAAAGCCTACTTTGCTGATGGAGCCTGTCCAGTCTTCAACTTAGAACCTGTGTGGTACTTCTCTGCCTTTCAAGCTCTCTTGGATATCAAAGGTTGGATTCTGCCATGACACAAACTAATCCAATCTGTCCAGCACCACTTCTGTCTCTCTGTCCAGGGGCAAGGAGATCCCAGCTGAAATGAACTCTGACCTACTGCCCTAATCCCCGTGTCCTAGTTCAGAAGCCATACACCCATCCTTGTGTGCAATGGCCCTCCTGTACCTTGTGTCACAGCATTTATCTAGCACAGTGGGAGTCGGGGAATAGTTGAGTAAATAAAGGAGTTCCATTTCTATTTGAAGGGGAAAAAAACCAAAACAAAACAAAATGTAAACATTATTTGTATTGTGGGGGGGAAAGAAACTTTCCTCTACCCTTCAAGGTTCTTCTGGCTAGTCTAATAACTAAATCTACATGAGACAGACTCACAAGAGAAAATAACTCAATTTAATTACACACGTACGTGTGTACGTGTCTCACATACATGAAAGAGTCAGAGACCTCTATACATGAGAGGTGCAGGAACAGAAAGTTAAAATGAGATATATATGTATAGCATTCTGAGGTAAGGATGAGGTAAGGAGCCTTGGGGTTTCAGAGAGGAGGGTTTTCGTAGGCAATAAGAGCAGAGGTTCAGGAATTAGAAGTTTACCCTGCCCTATAGATAGAGCAAAAAGGTTATCTCTGATAATCTCTTATTATAGGCAAGGCCCTTAATTTAAATTCTTCTAGGTGGTTAAGTGGGGGCTGAAGTTTCTCTTAAGCCCTTAGGCTCTCTGTTGCCTTTAGCTCAAAAAAATCCACATACCCCACAGGCACATCTTGGGGTGACTTGTTGAGTGTGAGAAGCTGAATTTTTATGTTTTAATTCAAATGTGTTAAAACCATGCAGATCAGTTTGTGTTCAGTGCTTCCTCCTTCCAGAAACATCTCTAGAAGATGAAGCAACTTTTGACCACTGCTGACCCCTCCCTGAAAGCGGGGCTCAGAATGACAAAGCAAACAGGAATGAGATTAGGGTCATGATCCTAGGGTGTGAGTAAAACAGTCCATAGGAGCTTTGTGACCTAGGTCAAGTTAAAACCTGTGATCCCCAGTTTCTTCATTTGCTCACGATGACAAGATTTTTAGGATAAAGTGAGGTATTCATGTGAACCTACTTTGGACATTATCACTTTTTATATGGCTTGTTTTTTTTTTCCTGCTGGTCACAAATAAGTACAAACAGCCTAAACTGTGACGAGGGGGTCAACTGGTGTAGCTTCTTATGTCAAGGCAAGATTAACATCTAAACTCTACAAGAGGTATTTAAAAGGTTTCCAGAAATGAAATATTCACTAACACCTCCGGTAATATGTTCAAAATGTTAAAAAAAAAAAAATAAAGAAAGAAAGAAAGAAAGATGTTGCAGGCCCGAAATAGAGTTATTTGTCCCCATGACAGGAAACCAAGACTTAATTGTGGTTTCAATCTTTCTTAAGAATGTGACCTTTAAACAGTCAATCTGAAATATTCTGATTGAGGTAATCTGCACTAATGAGGTAATCTGCATGATAACACCCCTGCTTTCCTTCCACCCCCCACAAAGGATGACCTGGCCTGAAATAAGCCTTTCTTTTCTTTTGCTATTACCTTCTTGCCCCACCCTCTTTCTGCCTATAAAAACCTTCCACTTTTGTACAACCCCTGGGAGGGACCTTCTAGTTGCTAGACAGGATGCTGCCCAATTCATGAATCACTAAATAAAGCCAATTAGATCTTCAAATTTATTCAATGGAATCTTGTTTTTAATAAAAGGTTTACTTGAATCCTGGAAGGGCTTTGTATGTGACCTAGGTTGTGTTGCCTTTAGGTGTGATAGCATCTATATCTACAGCATCTAAAACAGCTACCAATTAACTTCCGATGTAACCAAGCCCCGTCTCTAGCTATCCTGTGTGAGGAGTCAGGGCAATGAGGGATGATAGGCTATGAGTGGTTACTTCTTACTGTCCTGTGGTCCACATGGAACAGTGACAAAAAACACTATCTGTCTTGACCTTCCCTGAAGCAACCAACCCATATTGGACTTCAATAAAGGCATGAGATGTTTTTAATGAAGTGCTTTAGGTGATCATTCCAAAGCTGCATAGATTGGGGAACATGATTGTGACACTGTGATTTATAGTAAATCTATGTTTGGTCTTTGTCCCCATTGCTGGCACAGACTCTTAAAACCCTTGGGATTTCCTAAGGGATGAGAGCCATAAAGAAGTCATATCTTTTGTTATGTTAATGAGATGGCTTTTGGACCACACCTAAGGCTGGGGGTAGTTGCCAGAGGAACCAGTCCTGCGATTAGAGAGTTGTAACTTTCAGTCTCACCCCCAGAGACCTTGGGGACAGGAGAGAGACTGGAGGTTGAATCGGTCACTAGTAGCCAGTGATTTAATCAATCATTTCCATGTAATGTCGCCTCCACAAAAATCCATAAGGATGGGATTCGGAGAGTTTCCAGCTTGGTGAACACATGGAGATTTGGGGACAGTGGGGTGCCTGGAAAGGGCATGGAAGTTCCGTATCCTTTTCCCATACCTTGTTCCATGCATCTTTTCCATAAGTGAAATATTTCTCTGAGTTCTCTGAGCTGCTCTGCCAAATTAACCGAACCCATGGAGGAGTTTGCAGGAACCTCTGATCTATAGCCTGCTGGTTGGAAACCAGGAAACAACTTAGACTGGCATTTGGCACCTGAAAACATGGGACTGAGCCCTTAGTCTGTGGGACGTGATGCTATCTCCAGGTCGATAGTGTCTGCGTTGAGTCAAATCGTAGAACACTCAGCTAGTATCCAAGAATTGTTCGGACGTGTGTGGAATCCTCCCACCCCAACACACACGTTGGAATTGCTGACCTGAACCTTTAAGGATGTAGAACGACATTGGCATTTCCCCAGGTTATTTCCTTGGGTCCCCGGATCACAGAAAGGTCTAGGTCTCTGCCTATGCCTGCTAGGAGAGGCTCCCCTTGATCCTTCCCAGGCAATATCAGGGTGCCTTGCAGACTTCTCTTGGTCTTACACTCACCTCCCCCTACCCAGAGCCCTTGCCTTTGCACTCCTTACCACTTCCAGTGCCCTCACCTACCCTGAGAACGCCCTCCCTGTGGAAAATACCACATTCCAAGTTCTCTCTGAGGTCTTACAAATTTCACAGCCTTCAGTCCCTAATGTCACTGGTCAAGAGAGGGGAACCATCCCTGTGTTTGCATGTCCCTCAGGATCTAGTCATACATATGGGGAGGTGGAAACACCAGAGTTCCTTCTCCCGATTGTGGCTAGTTGCTTTGAATGCATTAGAAATCAAACACCACCACAAATATTGTTTACCCTCTTTTTGGTCTTCAGGAGAAATTGTAATTCCTCTCACTGACATAACTTTGACTCTCTTGTGAATACTTTCATCAGCTTTATGATGGAGAGGGAGAATTGATGGCTCCCTCTCTGCCCTGAGTTATTTCCCAACCCATCTTATATAAACTTGACCCTGAAGAGCAGCAGGTCTAATCGCTTCTGTTGAAATCCTCAGGGGTAGTGGTGGTGAAGATGGTGGGTTGGAGGAGGGATCTCAGCTGGCTCCATCATTGTCATCACTGTCTATTGAATATTAGCTCTGGGTCAGAAATAATAATAACAACGCTTAGAGCTGACACTTTTGATTGTTTACTATGTGCTAGGCAAGGACAGAGGGGCTTTATCTGTATGGCTAGCATAACTTCACAGTAACCCTATATTGTAAGTACTATTGTTCCCTCCATTGCACAAAGCAGGGCGCTGAAGAACCAGGACGAAGCAGGTATGTCCACGGTCAGAGCCAGTAAGAAGTAGAAACTGTGTTCAAACCCATGTCTGGCTCACTCCAGTGGTTTTCTTTTATCCTGACTGTAGGTGGCACTTCCTAAGTATGGTCGATGGACTGATTTTCAAAACACCCTTTAGATCCTTGATATTAAGGACACAAGGTGTAGTTATATGTTGCTATGTTCGAACAATTCCAGCTGTCTACGATAAAGAAAATATGGGTGTGCTCAGTTGAAGTTTTCCCAAACTGAAATGGTGTTTTGAAAGAAACCTCCCTTTCTGATTTGCTAAATGAATGTAATGCGCCAAAGTGGGGGCAAATTGGCAGCCTGCAGGATAAATTCAGCGATTTATGGAAGAAATGGCTACAGTGGCCATGTGCTTCAACCCCGACCTTGAAGGACCTTCTCTATAGAACATAAGGTTACTGGGTCCTTCGCATCTTATTCTATCTTGGCTCCCATGAGCCCAGCGGACGTAGGCGCTGGGCCAGTAGTTGTAACTCTGCGAGGAGCCTTTAGAGCTGTAATTCCCAAACCTCCTCTGTATGAACACCACCTGGGGACTTAAAAACATACAGATTCCTGGGCATTCTCCAAACTTTCTGAATCTGAACTTGACCAGGAAGCTCTGTGCATTTTCTAAGTTCGACCCCAGGTTTGGGAATCACTGCACTGGGAAAAGTTCTGTCCTCCGTGGATGAATCCTAATTGTTCTCCTGCACCCCCTGCTTGCTTATTTATACTTTTCCTCCTTCACACACATACTGTGAAGCAAGTGTCTTCCTAGTGTCGGAAAAGCTGGAGGAAATGTCAGGCTTTGTCAACTGAAATCAATATTTACTTGAGACACTTTTTGGCAAATCCGTGTTACTAGCAAATGTCTGTCCAAACTGTTCAAAAAACTAAACCTTAATCCACCGGCTGTATTTAAATACAGCCTCAACTTCTAAGTTGCATTCACATTTTTGTTAACATATTTTCCTCATTACTTCTTCTCAGTGTGCTTCATTGCTTGTTTATTTCTCAAAAATTATTTCTAGAGACCAGAAGGCAAAAAAAAAAAAAAAAAAGAAGAAGAAGAAGAAGAAGAAGAAGCATGGTTAGAAACAGATTTTTTAAAATATCCCAACCTCTTTGATAGAGTCTGACATAATATACGTCTTGGCAGCTGTTTAAAAGAAATGCTATTACAGTACAGTAACCTTGTAGTGATTATGTAGAATTGGCAATGTTGCAAATCTATGGAGATTACAGGCAAGAAGGAAAATGTAAAATAAGTGGCTTGAATTCTTTTGCAGGTGTTGTGGGGAGAAGGAAAGGGAGGATGGAGAGAGAGAAATGTGCACGTGAGTTGGATTTTGGATGTTCCTGGCATTACCTCTTTCATTACTGCCTTATGTTTTTATTAATTATGCATAACCTATGTGTTTCAGAGTCCTATTGTTGTGTTGTATAACCCTCGCTAAGGTCAGCAATCTGGAAAAATGCATTCTGCAGAACAATCATGTGTTTCTCCATAGTAAGGACTCTTCCCAGGTCAGATAAAGACATTTAATGATTAGAAATTGCCGTGATAGGCCTGAATTCTATGACATGCCTTTATGTTTCATAGTCATTCAGAGAGGTCTTATCCTGGTATCACTGACTGTTAGACTTTTAAAGAAATGCAGCTCTTGAGCACAGCGAGGCCCATTTCCTGTTGTTCTGGCTCCTCTCACACCATGACTTTCTTTCTGTGGAGGGTCCTTTCCCGTGTGATCCTCTCTATTGAAAGATCTTGATATCTATTATCTGTGAACTCCCTGGAGCCTGATCTCTGAGGCAGGAATTTACCGTTGGTGGCTTTTCTCTCATAATGGAGTGGTTGAATAGTTGAGAGCTTTATCATTTCTAGTGAGGTAGAAACATCTCACACAGAACGTTTAATTTCAGCCAATACTGAAATGTACATAATAATAATTTTAAAAATAATATATGTTTGAGTAAAAGTAATGCAGTCATTGGATTATGGAGAAAATTATCAGGGATCTTCAAGATCTTCCTCCTATAGACAGAAACTGGTCATAGGCTAAAAAATAAAAGTCTTTATTTTTAAAGCAAAAAAAAAAATAATAATATATGTTTTATCATTTACTTGAGTCTGATGCTGAACTAAGTTTTTTTTACATGTAATCCCACGACAATCCTATGTGGTAGATACTATGACCATCCCCATTTCACAGATAAACTGTGCAAAGACTGACTAGTTATTAATCAAATCACTTCTCTTTTCTTCTTGAATGTACAGGTAGAGTATATGCCAGGCACTCTGCAGTTAGGTATAGCTAGGGGAATGTGGGGATAAATAGTACATACCATTGGCCCATGAAAATCTCTCACCCAGTCCTCCAACCTGTCTCTCTTCCCTTATCTGCTGAATGGATACAAAGGATTGAGCAGGGAACCCCAAGGCACTAAGGGAATGTTGGAACCACTAGATAGAAGGAGCCTGGGTTCCTGAGTGAGTGTGTGGAACAGAGCACACCCTGGTGACATAAGCAAAAAAGAAATATTTATTTGTGATATATAAATATATAATATGTAAATATATAAAAAGAAATATTTGTGATATTAGATAGCATTCTTGTATTGGTGCCTTGGGGTTCTGCATATATATATGCAGTTGAGAAACAGATAGCAAACTGACATAAATGACTGAAAAGGTGGCAACCTATGTTACGCAATGGTGAAACATTTGGTAAATCTGTCACCTCCCTTAATTTGGAAGGCAATTTCCATGCATACTGAAATTTCCATGCATACTTGTTCTCCAGGGGAACAAGTTGTAAACTATCAAAGTGTTGGTGAAAACGTGGCTAATATTGGCTATCTTTGACAAGGAGAGAGAGAGAGAGAGAGAGAAGAGAGAGAGAGAGAGAGAGAGAGAGAGAGAGAGAGAGAGAGAGAGAGGAAGGAAGGGGAGGGGAGGGGAGGGAGGGAAGGGGAGGGATAGGAAGGGAAGGGAAGGGAAGGGAAGGGAAGGGAAGGGAAGGGAAGGGAAGGGAAGAGAAGAGAAGAGAAGAGAAGAGAAGAGAAGAGAAGAGAAGAGAAGAGAAGAGAAGAGAAGAGAAAAGAAGAGAAGAGAATCAACTGGCCAGTTTACAAACTATAATGAAAGGGAATAAAAGTCCAAGCGTTCAGGGCATCAGAGCTTGTAAAACTGACTGCTTCTTAGATCCCAAAATGTATGATTTTTAAAAGTCTTGAATGACAAAGATCTAGTAACACTCCTCAACTAAAAGTGATTTAGCTCTTTGACAAAAATTAGATTAGGTGTGTATCCTTCCTTCATATGCTTTTAGATTGCTTTATGGAGAGAGAGAGAGAGAGAGAGAGAGAGAGAGAGAGAGAGAGAGAGAGAGAGAGAGAGAGAGAGAGGAATGATAGAGGTGAAGAAGAAAAGAAGTAAATTAGGTTTGGGGATTATATGTAGGAAATAACACTTTGGGTGTGGCCACTGGCTTGTGGAACTGACTGGTGGCAAGTATACGGGAAGCCCATGACATGTTTGAAAGACTTGTATTGCCAGAGAAATGAGCCTGCACTTTCCAAGATGTAAAACAACCATTGAGCTTCCAAACTTGCTTCAGTAGGAAGTGGACTCCTATAAAACCTCTAAGGAAAACATATACCCCAGTAGGCCCTTTAGACGTGGACAAAGCAGTTATTGACTGAAAGAAACACCACCAAGGGCAGAGTCATGAGCCACAGAGAATGAGGAGCAAAGGAGTTCTTCCCAGAGAACAAAATTACGGTCAAAAGAAAGTACTTCTCCAACCTCAGGGAAGGGAGCCTTCTTAATGCCTGTCTAACTATGGGCAAATGTTGTGTGTGTCCCTTCTACTTTCTAAATAGAGTTTCATTCTCCTAACTCCTCACTGTATATTGGGTGTGTATTAGGGAGTGGGGCTGTATAAGTTGTATGTTTTTATCAAAAGTCACAGATCTGTAGATGAGAAAGGGCCACATCTGGACTTGATAGAAAGGACCATGCATTCCTTGGAGATCCTAGACTTCAGCTGGGTGCACAGATTGGATGGCCTTTGGGGGCCTTTGGGTTGTCTCTTGAGGATTGCCTATGTGACGGAGTAAGTGTGAACAAATATTTGATGACCAGATGGGGGTCTGTGGCAAAGACTGAATGATTGTTTATCCAGCACTCATTTTTCTTCTGGGCGTCCAGTTGGGTGACATTTTTCCGTCCTCCCTTATGGTAAGGGGCAACCATTGTCACTGAGTTTTATCCAATTGACCATTGATGTATGTCATGTATGCTGTCCCAGGCCTGGCTCATAACCTTCTACACAATCTCCCACACCTTCTCCTCTCCCTCATTTACAAGCTTGGCTTAGAGGATCCAGCAGAAAACTCTGAGGGGACAGTGGAGTCAGATGGAAAGAGGTGGAACCCCCTTCCAACCAGCACTGGACAATGACAGGAATGAAACATAAACCTACATCGTGTTAAACCACTGAGATCCTCAGCGTAAGTTTTACACAAATTTGCTACCTCACCAATGGAAATAGATTTAGAGCAATTCAGTCATCTGCCCAAGGTCACGCAGACACCAAGGGCTATAGCAGAAATGCAATTCAGAAGTAAGCTCCAAACTTGGGTCTGTAGGAGAATGTGATCAGTTACACTGGGGAAATTTCTCAAGATACAGATTCTTCAGCTCGACTCCAAAAATGCAGTTTCTGTAGTTTGGGGTGGGGAAGGGAGTAAAGGCTGTAAATCAATTTTTACAAGCTCCCTGGGTAACGTTCCCTAACCAAAGCTAAGAAGCCCCAAGTGCCAGCAGTCATCCTGAAACAGACAAGCTGAATTCCTGGGGAGAGATGTCAAATGAGTAGGACGGTCATCTAATTTATTGTCCATCTGAGACACTCAGAGTGAAAAGGGGAGCTATTAATAATTACGCTGGGAAAACAGGCAGAAAACAGGACTTTCCCATGCAAATTGGCACCTAAGAGCCCTGACACAGGAGAGCACCACACAGGTCAGCTGTGTTCTCTGCTGAACAAAAATGCTATTTCCCATTAGAAAATTTTCAATTTTTCTAGCAAGTACTACCTGCCATCTGCATAGGACAAAGGTGGCCGTCAAACTAGGGACAAAGCTGAAGTCTGGACAGAAGCCCTAACAGGCTGCCCCAGGTACTTGGAGTAACAAACCTAAAGTGTCTTAGTGTCTTACAGAGTTCAAGAAGTGACACCAGGGTCCCCACAACTGCTCACACAGACGCAAGAATTGCCTAAGGCTTGAAGAGTCAATACAAGCAGTGGAAAATGGTAGGAACCATCCTGATGGAAACCAACAGAAGCTAAGAAAGAGGCCAAGGACAGAGCCAGAATTCAGATTCGGGTGGCAGAGGAGCAGTTTGACTAATTTTCCAAAGAGGCACTTTGTGCTCTAGGCTCTCCTTTCGAAGCCTTTAAGAGCTGGTAGCACCTACAACATATAAATGATGCTCAATCTGAGTGCAAAAATTGAGTACCAGAGTTTAATTCATATTCAGTCTTGGGACCACACAAAAATAATTTTGGTGTTCTTAAATAATTTGTCAACATTCAGCCACTCACCAGCTGAGCAATCTAGGACGACCTGGATCTCTCCAAGTCTCAGTTTCTCATCAGTCCATTGGGGATAATCACAAATGTCTCTACCTACTTCATGAAGAGAGATTGGGTGCATCAAACAAAATCTTATATAAATAGTAAAGATTATTGAAATGAAAGGTAATATCAGAGTGAACAATATTAACAAAAACGTATATAGTATCAGGTAATAACAAGTTTCCCAAGATATGTGAATATATTCTTTGTGAATTAAGTTGATCCTTAAGGAAGCTAGTGTTCTCCTATATGTAAGGTGTGTGTGTGTGTGTGTGTGTGTGTGTGTGTGTGTGTGTGTGTGCACGCACCTGCATACCTGTCCGTTTTACCCCATATGTTAGTATTTCTTGGGGCTGCCTGGTTAAAAATACAGATTCTTCCCAGGTTTACTGAATCTCAGGTGGCAGGGCCCCAAAATCGGTGATTTTAACAGGTTTCCCAAGTGACTCTTAGGCATCTTTTTTGAGATGAACTTCTTTAGGCAATGGGGTTCTAGGAATCAGCCTCCCCGGGTTTGGAGGCTAATTGGTTATCAAACATTGTTGTACTTTGACCCAGGAGGAGGAGCTAGTCAGTCTCTCCATCTATCAATACATCTCCAAGCTGACCAAGTTCTCCAGTAGGAGGCTGCATTGCTGTGCCTGGGGTGATGTGATGAGTATCTTTTGAATTGATGACCAGTTGTGGGTCACGACACATGACTGGTCACAAAGGGACAGGAGGGTAGGACATTTCCTTGCTTCCATTCTGCAAAGAGCAACCTGACACCAACCACTTAGACTTTCCCATCCTTTTCTCCTGGTCTTGCTAGAGCTTACAGAGATATGAGTGAATGTCTGGTGTAGAGAGTTACTGTTCTTTAGACAAAGCTTGACTCAAGGGAAGGAGAAGCATTAAAAATGCTTCTCACCTCTTTCTCTCTCTCTCTCAGATGTCAGGAAGCTTTCATTCATGATGGACTAATATATATTTCATTCCTTTAACCAATATTAATTTCTCACTTGTTATGTGCTCTGGGCCCTACTAGACAATGAAGAAACCATAGTGAACAAGACAGCCGCAGTCCTTCAGGATAAAGCAACTCTTGATTCTACTTGTCAGACTTGCTTTCTTATTTCAGCCTAGTCTTAGATGTTCCTGTGATGGTTATTTTTATGTGTCAGTGTGGCTGGGTCACAGGGTGTCCAGATATTTGGGCAAATGTTACTCGAGGTGTTTCTGTGAGGCTGTTTTGCTGGATGACGTTTAAATTGGTGGAGTTTATGTAAAGCAGATTGCCCTCTCTCGTGTGGGTGAGCCTCATCCAATTCGTTGAAGGCCTGACTAGAACAAAATATCCAGCCTCCCACAAACAAGACAGAATTCTCCAGAAGACTGCCTTTGGACTTTACCTGTAATGTTGGTTCTTCCTGATTCAAAAGAAGGCTGGCTTCAGACTGGAAGTGGAACATGGGTCCTCGTGGTTCTCCAAGCTGCTGGCCCACACCGCAGAGTTTGGACTTGCTAGCCTCCATAATCACGTGAACCAATTCTTTCTAGTAAATCTCTTTTCTGTACATATACGTTCTATTGTTTGTGTGTCTCTGGAAAACCCTGAGAAACAGGGTTTCTCATATTTTAGTTCCCTAACCTAGTCACCGAGTCCAGCATGCACCCAAAGGGTTCTTGTCACATTCTCCATAGCAGTTACATGCTTACTTGGAAGAGTCGATGTAAAAAAAAAAAAAAAAAAAATTAAATGGGCTTAAATGCACCTTTTGTTTTTCCCTTGGGAGTCTCTAAAATGAGTATGCAGAGAACATTAAAGTATTAAGCACAGGGGGAAGACAGTGAACCCAATTCTGTAGTATGGTGGGATGACTGCAGAAGCCGCCACTCCACCTGACAGCTCTGGAAACACAGATGACTCCTAATAACCCATCTCCAATCCAGTGAGTGATAGAGGGGAAAAGAGGTCTCAGTTCATGTCGATTCCTCAAACATTTATCAGAAAGCACAGCTACTGTGGGAATGCAGAGAACCCAAACTGAAGTGGGATTGTGCTTTGCTCTTCAACGCCCACAAATCAATTGAAGAGAGACCAAGTTCTGTATATACTAGAAAGAGTGAATACCAAAGCAGCATGTAACTAAATGCATGAGGGCAGAATGTCAGTTTATCAGTAGGGAAAGGGGCTGGTCATCAATCGGCCACTTCTGAGCTGTGTGACCTTGAGTAAAAGACTCGACCACCCATTCTGAGTGTGTTTCTTCCTCTGCATGATAAAGGATAATAGTATCTACGCTCTAGGGCACTTAGTAGGATTCTGTGAGAATCTGGATAAAACCCCTGGCACAGCTCATGGTGCCCCTAATTGCTGTCCTCTATGAAGAATGAAATAATCCCTAGTATTGCTGAGAGGAGGTGGAATCCGGCTTCTAGCTTATGTTTATGGTCTAAAGAGCTCTGACATGGGGTTTGATTTTATCTTCAAACAGGGAGAGTTAGGGGAAAGGAATTCCCTGCAGCAAGTAGCAAGAGAAAGAGGAATGGGTATTTTTAGGCCTCTGAGAAGTGGTAGGTTTTGAGTAGCAAGAGAAGCTTGTCGAGCTAGATATAAACTAAAGACCCCTAAGCTGTGAGTTATTAAACAATTTACTGCTTGGCTTACCTCATAAAAGTCATTGTCACTTCTTTTAACTCAGACTACTCTTTGCCATAGAGTTTGGAGTTTCCAAATTTAGGCCTGTGCTTTTCAAACTTCAGAGTTTATGAGAATCACCTAGAGAGTCAGTTAAAACGCACAGTGTTGAACTTGATGGCCAGAGATTCTAATTCAGCAGGTTGAGGGTGGGACCTGATCATTTGCATTTTTAACCAATTCTAACAAGGAGATGCTTATGCTACTGGTCCAGAGGCCATGTTTTGAGAACCTCTGCAATGATTGAAGAGACAACAATCCAGTGAGAGAAGGGCTGGTAAAAAAAGAAATGATTCATGAGCGTGCTTACATGGTGCCTCCTCTGAACTCCTATGGCAATTACTGTCTGTACAATACATCTGGCGATTAATCATGCCTTGTCTTTTGACGTGTCCTCTCTTTGCCTGAATGCTACATTCATATTTCTGTCGGGTTTATGCTTAAGAACCAGACAGGAATTGAGACCAGCAGGGGGACAACCACTGGGAGAAAAAGAAGGGGGTTCCAGGTGGAAAGGGAAACAGGAAAAGAAGAATTAAGCAGAGGATCTGCCTGTGGGAGAGTGGCGTTAGAGCTGCCCCCAAGATACATCTTACGGTGCACAAGGGAGAAAGCAAGGAAGAATTCACATGACATCCAGAAGGTACAGTGTGGGAAAGGCAGGCAGGCACCAGGAAAGCTATGGGGGTAACCCAGACACCAAGTGAGATAAAAGGGGGAAACCGTTCATGGAAAATAAGACATACCGTAAAAAAGCTACCCAAAAGTTGTTGGGCATTTTATTTTATCCTCTGCAGAAGAAAAGAAACTATGGTACTGAGAAAATTGCTGATGTGTGAGTGTGTTCCTTGAAGATGAAGGGGGTTGAGCAGGATTCTTTTCTTTATTTAGGTGGCCAAATTTATGGACCCAAGTAATTTGAGTGGACCAGTTCCAGGAAAATGGATCAGGGTCAAATTCTTGGGGAAATAGCTATTTAAAAAGATACGAAACCAAGAGGAATGGAACTAGAGCCTGAATCAAAAGAAAAGCCAGGGCGTGGGTTGGTTTGAAAGAAACAGAATTGGCTTCTAGAGATGGGGTGGTCTGTGTTTCGTTTTGGACTGCTTCACTAATCCCTATTGTGGGCTATTTGCAAAGGGGAGCATTTCTCACCTGTATCAGGCAGGTGTTAATTTGGAGTGCTAAAAGTCTCAGAGAAGTCTTGGGAAGCATGACAGCCATAGATATTTTAGATAAGGGGGCAAAGCCTTCAGAGAAGCCATCATTTTTGGACCAGAACTATTTTTACATCTGAAGAACTGACAAAAGAGCTTCTGGTAAAAAGCAATAGTCTCCTTTTCTATTTCTCTTCATCCACAACCCTGTTTTCCAGAAGCAAGTTCTTTTAATTGTTTCTATTTTTAGTTCTTTGGATACATCCAAACATCTAAATAATATTTTTATACTCCTTTTCCTTGAGTTATCCACAGATTATAGCTGTTCTCTCCTCAATATGAAAGCGGAATATTTAACTTACTGCTAGCATTACTCTGGTTTCTCCCCTTGGCTTCCTACCCATGTCTGATTGTTTTATTTTTAGTTTGTCTATTGGTTACCTCTTTAGTATACTAAACTTTTTAGTATACTAAAATTTCTATTTCTTGTTATGTCAACTTTGTACAGAGTTGCTTGATGATCCATTTCATAAAAGGAAGATATTTTCTTCTCTATCTTTTCTATTTTTTTTCTCTCTCCCCATTTCATCCCACATTCTAGCCAAATCTTTCTACTTTTACATTATGTCAAAATTTTAACACTTACTGTTGCTCCTGCAACAGCAAGCCAGTCTGTGTGAGTCCAGAGTTGACTGTAAACATTAAGAATCAATTTGTACGTCCCATTACTTGTACTTCCCATTTGTACTCTATGCTATGTTGAGGACCTTTCTGGAAGTCCAGTGGAAAGATCCACCAGCTAAT
The DNA here is from genome assembly GCF_964194185.1 of Rhinolophus hipposideros. Lineage (NCBI taxonomy): Eukaryota > Metazoa > Chordata > Mammalia > Chiroptera > Rhinolophidae > Rhinolophus > Rhinolophus hipposideros. Next base: position 10,924,497 of record NC_138072.1, read on the forward strand.
TAAAATAAAATGTTCCTAGCTTCAAGGTCAACTGGATATTCTTTTTTACATTGTATCATTTGCTTAAAAATCTCAAGATGGTTTTATTTGCTTAATATTTGATCTATGTCTTTCTTGGATAGCTTTCTGTTTTTCCTGGAGTTGCTAATTTTCTGTTCCCCTTTCTCGTAATTTATCGTATCTTCAAGTTTTGCCAGGCTTTAACTCGTGTTATCTCCTCTACAGTATCTTTTTCCAGAGACCCACTTCCTCCTGGAGTCGTTGGTCCAGTTTAGGCTAGCTTCACAGCTGACACCTGAGAATTCCCCTCTGTGCTTGCCTGAGTTGGAACTCTGGATTCTATGCCATGTCCTCCTTGGTTTACTTCTAATTCGCTGTGCCTATCATCAAGTAATATCCTAAGATGGGATCACATTTCGTGTCTTCGAAAATGTTTTATTCTGCCCTCACACATGCTTAATAGTGTACTGTGCGTAGAATTCTAGGTTAAAACCAGTATTTTGCAGACAAATATTTGGACAGCCAATGTTGCTGGAGAAATCTGATGGCTGACCAATCCTCATACCTTTCTAGATGACTTGTTTTATTTTCTCTGAAAGCTTTAACATCTCTCTTTTTTCTTTGCTGTGCTGAAATCGCCTGTCAATGGGTTGAGGTATGAGGATTTTTATTGTTCCCATTCGCTGAGCTGGTATTCAGTGTGCCTTCTCTAAAGAATCAAATCTTTATCTTTAGAATACTTACGTATTGCTCCTTCAAAGATTTCCTTCCCTTCTTTTCTCTGTCCATTTTTTCTAAGAGTCATATCAATCTGACATCGAATCAGATCTTTTAGATTGTCCTTCTGCCTTTTGTTCTGAGAGGTTTTCTTGATTTTACTTGCAGTTCCTTTTTGACAAATTTTTCATATTTTCCCCTTTTTATGTCATTTTATTATTTTAGAGATACTATATGACATCTTTGCTAATCTCTCTGAATATATTAAGTAGAAAATTTTTGTTGTTGTTTTTATTGTTAGTTCTTTCCTGTTCCATGAATTATCGGTGCTATTTCCAGCGTCTGTTTTTGTATGTTTATTTTGGCTATCTGCTTCCACGCTGATTTTGCATAGTATATACCTAAGGGTAAAACTGGAGTCCTTGTTTCTTTCTATTTAAGCAAGAAGGGGCAGGACTGATTACTTGGTGCATAGTTCTTGTGATATTATGGGGACTCTGGTTTGGAACTCTTTTCTACAGCTATAATGGGATGGCTATACTGCACACACCTTTGTATAGATAACTCCCAATCTCTCCCTCACTGTTTCTTTCAGCTCTGTCTAGACAGTTGGAGCCTGAGGTGGGTGTAGGGTAGGGAAGAACAACTCATAAATTAACATGTGTCTTTGTGTGTATAGGTGTGTGAGATAGAGACAGACAGAAAGTATTTACATATGTTTGTTTCTTATGGAAGGACCTGTTCTGTACTATAAAGTATTCCACCGAAGTGTCTCCTCATTGAATGAAAATGAATCCTATCTAATTGGTCCTCACCGTACCAGCCCTCTATGTATGTTCAGGCAGGTCTGGACTATCAGTTGTATGTATGTATATATATATATATATATATATATATATATATATATATATATATATTTACTTTTAGTGCCTTAAAAATGATACTACTAATACTTAAACACATTTTTTATGGTAAATGATTTAAATAATACAAATTTCAAAAAAATTGTGGACAGAAATGTCAATATCTTCATTCTTCCCCTCCGACTCATCTGCTTAGAGGGGAGAATGTCATTTTGGTGAATATCCTTCTGGTGTTTGTTAAATGCATGCATATAGACATGGTTTTGTCATTTGATTGTTTTGTTATTTGATTGTTTTACCCACGCGTGATCAGAATATATAGACAGACCACCCTTCCACTTGCTTTTGCACTTAGTAGGCCTTGTAGAGCTTTGTACATCACCACGCATAGCTCTATTTCCTTCTAATGGCTGCCCAGTATTTCATGTTATGGATACAATGTAACCAACCAATGGTGAATATCTTTGTATATTCATCTTTGTGAACATATCTAAGTATTTCTTTAGGATAGGGAAATGGCTAAATCAGAGGGTATATGCATTTTTAAAAACTGTTCTTTCGAATGTCCTCCTCCCTGCATTTTGCATTATCCGTCACTTTCTGGTCAAACTTTTGATAAGTTCAGTTCTCTTTAATCTAGTGGTTAAGGGCATAAACTTTGTAACTAGACTGTCTTCCGCGTTCAAATCCTGGCCCCATTACTTACAGCAGTGGGACCCTGGGCCACCTAGTTAAATGCTTTATATTTCTGCTTCCACGATTGGAAAGTGTGGACAGGGCTTACGTCACTAGGCTGCTGAAAAGATGCAGCAAGATCATTGCTGAAAAGTGCTTAGACCTGTTCCTGCCATTTAGGACTTGATAAATGTGAACTCTTCTTTTTTTTTTTTTTTTTTTTGAGGTTTGAGGAGGGCCGATAAATAATATCTCACTTCCTCACCTGTGCGCTGAACTAATTAAGATACATGCAAGGAGTAAAATAGATGGAGCTGACAATATCACCTTTGTTACCGATCATATGGTATTGTGGAGTGTGGCTCATATCTCTGGGTAAGAGACTCCCTTATACAGCGTCCCAGGAGCAGAGGGATGTACCCAGTCACAGCTGGCATTGAAGTGGAGTAGGTCTGTCCTTGTAAAATTTATAGTAAAGGGAGCTGAACAGGTACTTCTGTGGTCAGGGGCTCTCTTCTTTCTCTGACGTATTACAGCAATTATTGCCTATATAGTTCATTTCACAACGGACTCCATGCAGCCCAATGTCACCATAGCAGAGGCCAGAGGCTGTCTGTGCTCCGCTGTATCCTGTTAGTGCATGTGGCCATTTCCGGGCCCACTGTGCACACTGATGGAACACTGGTGTGCTTCTACTTCCGAGAGCCAGCACCTACATCTCTCTGTGGGAAGGCTGCACCCAAGCTGCTGTAACCCTCTTTGCCTGCCAGTGTAGACAGCAGGAAGCACCTGGAAACTTACAAGTCCTCCCAACCCCCCACCCAAGGTGCCTCATAACCTGTGACTGACGAGTGAGAGGTGTAAATACTCCAGCTCCCTCTCGTCTTCTGGGGACACTGTCTTCAGAGCTCCCCTGCGAGACTGAGCTAAAGTTTCCCTTCCTGGCCCCACTCCCCTACTCCCTAAATCACTTTCACTTTCACACAGCTCCTCACCTGCAGAGACCAACCTAAGGCAGAAACCTATTCTATTATAGTTTAGTGCCGTTCATATTTTGTTCTTATTTTCAGTTGTTTTCCTGGGTTCAATTGTTGCAATAAAGGTTCTATGGGGATCTGAGAGTGCAATCCTGGTGCTTCTTTATATTTCCTGTGGTATAGTTTTACACATACTAGGGGCTAAATTTCTCTCTCTCTTTTTTTTTTTTTTTTGCATTCTCAATTAGTTCTAAAACACTGATATCAGGTAGTCTCAAACTATATGAAAATACAAGGTGTTTGGAGAATGTGCATCTCTATAACGCAAAGAATGTTATATACAGTATTAGAATTTTAAAATTATTTTCTAAATACAAAAATATACACATTTATGAAGACCTCAGAGAAAATTCAGGTTGATATGAATATTGTATGAAATTGTTATGTGGGATTGAACAGCTCAGTACATGCTTTAGAGACATTTTAATGTTGAAGTTGCTTTTAAGAATTACTAACTAGTGAATAATTAAAATGTTGTCAGAATGGATTCAAGGCCAATTAGTTTGGTTGCAGATAAAAGGTCCTAAGAAATCAATGAGTACCAATAAGGACAATTTTATGCTAAAATAAATAAATAAATAAATAAATAAATAAATAAATAATCTTAAGCATGTATACCAAAATGCATTTTGGTATACATTTTGGCATTTTCTAGAATATAGTAATTTAGCTTTCATGCCCCAACTGGAAATGCGATACTAACATAAATGAATCTGATCAAAGAAGTGCAAGAGACCAATGGCATAGTAATAATACCTGGCATTTCTATGTGCTTATTACTTCTCAAATAAATTTTACAGCTTTTTAAAATCCAGATTGCTAGACCTAAAACCCGGTTATAACAGTTTATACAGGCTATAGTTTTCTTCACTTTGAATGGATTGATTTATGAATTTCCAATGATCAATTTGATATTTTTAGACCCAATTACCTGGTTATCTGGCCAAACCAACTGATTTGACCCGATGTCCTGGTGACAAGCAGATACCTCCTGAGACAGTGTTGGCCAGTCGATGCCTTACTTCAGCCATGTTCAGCCCCTAGGTCTCCAAGAGTCAAGTTCCAAATATGGACCTGTGTTGGTCCATGTCTCCAACTCTGCATTCTACAAAGCACTTGGAGCAGGAGCTGACAATGTCCCAAGGAGATATACGTAGGTTTGCATCTTCCTTTACTCCTGCTCTTTGTGTCCTTTTGCTCCAGGATCCGTTCTTATACTCCTACTCGCCTAGCCTTCGTCCTGCCATTCTCTCAGTTCCATCCAGGGCTCAGCAGTGAACTTCATTCATGCCTTATAATGGGATCACACCATTCAAGACACGACTCAGTTGTTTTTAGGTTCAAAATTTTAGTCCCACACAATACATTTGGCTAAATAAATATAAAATATTTTCTATTAGTAATATTAGTCTAGTAGTAATCATAATAATTTTTTTAAAGATTTTTTGATTATTTTTTTATTAGTTTCCGGTGGACAAAACAATATGATAGTTAGACATTTATCATTTCTATCCCTTACACTGTGTCAACCCCCCCCTCCCCAGTAATCATAATAATTTTAATTATACCCAGACTCCTTGTATTTAAAAGCTATGGTCAAATACTATTAAGTCAGACATTTAATAAAATCTACAAGGGCTTTTGATTATTAAATTAATCAAAAGCCCACAAGGTGGCTTAAGTTTCTTTAAGTATCCCAGCAAGTTGTGGACAAATAAATAGCAGAAAGTTAATTTTTCTAGATGTTTTAAAACTAGGCTGTCTCTTAGCAAATTAAAGTCGTCACAGGCCCCAAAATATTTTTAACTCAGACATTCTGGTGACTACGAAAAAATATTTGTTTTGCTGAATTAAGAGGTGGTTTTCATTTTTAATTTACCCAGTAACATGTACATGACGTTTTGTTGTCTACTCAGTTCTACTGCTGGACCATTAGCCCACTTCCCCAGTCTTCCATAACCTCTTGCAGATACTTATTTATTGATGACTCAAGGAAGGAAAAATTTGCTTTCTTTTCGTCTCTGGAGACAGTGGTGGTAGCCTAACTATTCTTCCGATTGTGCTCCAATCCTATTTTAACGTCACAAGAAAGCACTTGGTCAACTAGTTGCCCACGTGGATTTCTAGCTGAAGAAAGCAGCTCTTTCTCAGAGCCAGGTAAAGATTTGGTTCCATAGCTCAAGGGGAAGATGCTCAAGTTATTTTTTCCTCCTCATGGCAGGAGACCATCAAGGTCATTATTTGGAACCCAGGCTATGACATTAAAAAAATAGATATCCGTTCAACAACAGCAATCTATCTCCTTCTTTGCCCTGAAGACACCACATTATTGCCCAAGTACATGTGAAAAGCACTAGTCAGCCTCATAATTTATAACCTGCCCCATTTGTAACAACCGTGAAGTCTCATTGGATTCACATTTTGGTTTGTATTCCATTTTGACAAATCACTCAGAAGGCTGCCAGAGATAACCATCTCCCTTGAGGAAATAAATATTTTGTATTATGGCTTTTCTCCCAGACTGAAACTGGATCATGACAATTCAGTGTAACATTCTCTCTTCACTCAACTTCTCATCAGTAGCAAAGAGTTTTTACCAGTTGTTCATGTTGCTATAGAGTTCCTCTCATTAATATTTAGTTCTATTGCCCCTTTTGAAGCGTCATGACTTGTTGGTCTGCACTGTGGTGGGATGTTAGCCATTCTCAGATTCGGTCTAGACAGGGCAATCAAACTGACCAAGGTAAATTGATTAGTGAGTCATTTAAGTGGATGAACGTGTACCTGGCAACCTGATAGACTCTGTTTGATTCAGATTTTGTTGTTCAGATAGACCAAGACGCTTTGTCAGCTATGTCATGATCTTTCAGGCATGGCAAGAAGTTGCTTCTACATGGTTTCAACCATCATTGAAGAACAAGAAATCTCCAATGCTATTAAAACAAACGGGCAGTGTCAGACTACTATACCATTAGTTCATGTAGCCACACAATCCTAAATAATAATAACAGCTCTCAATTTGGAGTACTTATTCAAGTGGCAAACATGAATCAACTCAGTACCTCCTCATGTATTAACTTAGTGAACCCTTACAATGACTCTCTGAAGTAGGTACCATTTTTATCCCTACTTTGCAGATGGGGAAACCAACACATACAGAAGTTAAATAAATTATCCAAAATCGCACAGCTGGTAAGTGGCAGAGTCACGGTGTGAACCAGTCATGGCACCACTTGTCTGGAAACACTCATCTCAACATCTCAGAGTAAAGTGGTCATCAAAATAATCACCTCACGCTTTGGGGATCCCTACATACTCTGCTCAAATATAGCTACGTGGCCCAAGTCACGGGGCTAGTGCTTCATTTCACCCCACATGTGTAGCCATAACTTTATATTCCAGATGCTGAGTCTTTTGTCTTTTTTATGCTGAGCAGTGGGGAAACACTAGGTCACCCACCTTTTAGCAGTCCTGTCATCAGAAGGATCCTTTCCATTGGGAAAGTCATGGTTTTAAGAGGGAAAGTCTGGCTTTTTAGTATCTTCCCATAGATGCCACTGATGGTGACTCCTCTTACTTGAGGCATAGAAAGTTAAGAGCATCTCCTGTACCATTCATTGAAGGTCTCTTACTCATCTGTTAATAAAGCAATTGTTTTGTTTTGCACTCAGGACTGCAGTGTGCCATTATAGTAATTACCTTTGAATGGCTCTGAGCAACTCATCCCCTGGAGAATTAGTTTCCTTACCTATGAAACGGGTGTAGGAATGTAGACTTTTGAATGCTATGGCAAAACAAATCAACTGACAGACATCTAATACTTTTCATAAGCTTTTAGGTATGAACAGCATTCCACAGCTCACTGATGATACAGATTTTCAACAAACGCCCTCAGGAATGGAAATCCACTTCTTTGCTTATGTGGTTTTGTTTTTGTTTTTGTTTTTTATCTTAACAGTTGACTCTCTTAGCTTTGATCATGGTAATCAATTCAGCTTGATTTGGGCATATTGCATTCTTCGTGCAATATTTTTCATAGTGGCTTTTCATGTTTTCAACAATACACATTTTGGAATTTCAGGCAAAAAGAACTATGAAATATCTTCTCTTTGCCCACCCTTCTCACTAGAGTATACCCTCCATGATTCCAAGAAGTTTTGTTAAATATGTTCATTGATTTATCACAAATATCTGATACATAGTAGGTGCTCAAGAATTATTTATTGAACAAATAAATCTCTAGATGTACGTATCCAGATTTTGGAGAGAACGAAATCGTTTTAGCTATTATTAGCCTTTGAAGTCACAAGATTCTGTTAGAAGTCAATCTCGGTTTACTGTGTGACCCAGAGCAAATTCTGTCTCTTTGAAATGCAATTTCCTCATTTGATAAGTGGGGTTGATATCTAATTCACTAGACAGGTAGGAGCACGCTGTAGGCCATGTAGGGAAGGTACCTGGGCTGTGTCTGTGTCAGTGCAGAAAGTCCCTGCCCCTGAGGGCCCTATAAGTCTTATCTGTGATCTCGGAGCACTTAGTTATTTACATGCAAATGAAAGGTAAAGTGTGATCCTCACTTTTTGTCAATAGGGAGGGGGAGGGTGGGGTAGGGAGAGGGAAAGGCACAATTGGCTAAAGGCTATTTAGGAAGCTAGTTATGTAGCTATAGCTACAGCTTACTTTCCTCACTACAGATGACTTGGAATTTAGACTATCCTTTGGGAGCTGGAGGGAAGTGATTGTGTAAAGCATCTCTAACAGTTCCTTGTGTCTTTGTAGTAACCTTCAGTGATCAGGAAGAAAACATGTGTTATCAGCGGGTTGCTTGAGCTTCTACCCATCTGGGGAGGAGGGACTCGGAGTTTGAAAGACATGATATTGAGAACAGGTGACGACATGCTTGTTGACTTTAAAATGTTATTTATAGCCCACTGCGTTGGTCACAGCAATTTCCATTGCAACTTTCCTGTGGAATTCCTGGGGCTGGGTGACAGCAGCTTCAGTCTCCTTTCTGAAAGGAAACTGAGACTGGGCTTTTGCTGACTGTGTTTGGCAAGGTAGGGTGGTGGCTGGATGGCTGACTCGGGATAAACGTTCCATATGATGGCATGGGCTTGAGTTGTCTTGCTGTGCCTTGCTGTAGGAAATGCTGGGCTTAGAGGAGGCTATGGAGGGAGGATTTGCCCATATGTCTGCAGTATCTTATAGGTTCCAGAGCAAAGTCCCAGCCCCGGCCAAAGAGAACACATACGTGTTGCATAATACACTCCTACTGGGATGGCCTGGGTGAAGGAGGGGAGCACAGAGAGACAGTTAACAGAAAACCTTGGATTGATGTGTCCGAGGAAAGCCGGCTTTACCTGTCACCACATTATCCTTGCACTGGCAGCAGGACTGAAGAGAAAGAGCAAACCAGTGAGGAGTCATGGCGGAACACTTCCCATTCCTCAGTTTTTGCAAAATACGGCTCTAGGTGCCAGTGTTTGGTAGGAAACTCTTAGCTATCCCTTCAGTGCCATTTGTGCTCCCTTAGTGTATCAGCCATAGAGCCATCTGTTTAAAAGGCTCCTGTTTTTAATTGTGAGCCATCTCCCTTTGATGCTGTACGAACATATTGAATAAAAATGTGCCTGACTCTCACCGTGGCAGCGAGGGTGACTTGATTCTTCCATTTTGTCAGGACTCAGGTGGAACTGGCCATCGATGATGGCACTTCAAGAACAGAGTGATGAGTTGGTGGAGGAAGGGAGGACCCAGAGTGGGGAGAGGTTAGCCAGCCATGTGGAGATGGTGAGACCCATGCAGAGGGCTCAGAGGAAAAGAGAAGGACACATTCATAGGAGCTGTGGGCAGGCAGTCATATCAGCTGGGATCCAATTCACAGATGAGGTGAGGGTGTCAGAGCCCACGCCATGAGGTTCTAGATGTCCATTTTCTTCACTGCAGGATCCCAGCCAGAAGGTAGGGGTATGAACAACAGGGTATAAAACAGGCCGAGATGAGGTCAGGACCCCAGTCAACAAAATGGACTCGGGGCAGGATTCAAAGCGCAGGGCCAGGCAGAATTGGACTGTGGGTTCTCTGAGCAGGACCTGCCTTTCTTTTGTCTCCATCTGTGCCTGGATGCCAAGGAGAGTGCCTGACAGGAACATGCACTAGGAAATATTTGTTGAATGAACAAGTGGAAGAAAACAAAGCAAAATCCAAGCCACGTCATCCAGACTGAGCTAATACTGGCTGGGCAGGTAGGTCTGGATTAGGGAGGTGTGCAGGTGTCTAGGATAACAAGAGGTCCGAGGCAGCCCAACCAGTGAAGTCCAAACCCCACCAGTGGATGGGCTGAGCTTGATGGACTGTATCCTGTCTGTGACATGACTGACTCAGGAACTGCCCGGGGTAAGGCCTTTGGTTAGAAGAGGGCACCTGGAACCCCACCCGCCAGGGCTGATAGAGGTTGGCGTCTTCAGGTGAACCTCCAAGGTGATTTCCCTGAAGTAGGTCATTCCCTTAGATGATATCTCTTTGTGATGATGGCTCTGTCATAGAGAACAAGTAGTCAGGTTATACACTTACAACATGACATATTTAAGAGAATTTGACAGCTGGAAGGGGTTTTGAAGGCCATTTAATCTGACCTCCTTGTTAGACAGTCAAGGAAATTGGGACTGAAAGGAAGGTAAGACTTGTTTGGCCAGAGTCCAAAGTATTTTCTCTTTTATCCTGATTGTTTTTTCATCTTTCCACGGCTTCTGTTTTGTTCTGTGCCCTAAAAAGATTGTAAGCTCCCTGAGGAAGCTATCCTTGTCATATCACCATCTCAAGTACACGTGGCCTAATTTCATGGACAGGCAATCTCAAACACAGCTAGCGATTGGCTGACTGATGGAATGAATATGCAAATAAACACAATATGGTTTTTGAAGGACAAGCTAGTTGTCTTGAAATTGTGATTCCCAACATGAGAAAGTTTTGGATTGCTCAGTGTGGCTGCTCCATCTCTCACTTATGTCTCATCTTCAGGATTCAGGAATCATTTAGAGTAGAAGTCAAAGCGTGTTTCAGGTAACACCACCTCTGCTCCAGGATTTGGCAATGGAACCAAGGAAGATAGCCCTGGGGGGGCTGTTATCTCTTGACAGCAGATTCAAGCCCAGGCAGGAAGGGCCTTTCTATCTTAATCTGACAGGGTCCGTAAACCAGAACAATATCACAGTTAGTTCTTGTAAAGGGGAACCTTCATGTTTAGGAAAGAAAGTCTAGTATGGGGGCCGTACTGGTTAATGGTCTTTCTTTACTGGCTTGAAACCAGGAGTGTACATCAGAATCACCGGAGGAGTCCTTTAAGCATCCATGTCCAAACCCAACTCTACACATAATTCAAAGATGGGGGGCTCAGCATATTTATTCTGAAAAAAATCCCCACGGGAAGTTTGATATATATTCTGATTAACTAAATTCATTAGAAAAGAAAAAAAACCAAATTATCAGAGAGTAACCCTTCAGCACCTACCCCAGGGAAGGTGAAATTCCCTCTGGAGTTGCCATTTTGAATGACCTCTTCCCACTCGCACTACTCCTTACCGCCGCCGGTATCCAAAGTCCAGTTTCCACCCATTCAAACTGCTCTCACAAAGGATCTATTAAAGCCGGTCACACTACAGTGTAGATCGCTGATAAGACTTAATACTTATTCCGATTTAGGGCTAACTGAATGTATTTTTCTTTGAACGAGTATTAAAGTAGCTGAAAATGCCCGGTGACATGTCTCTTCACCTCAGCCCTGTTGACAGGCTGGGCTGGAAGATGCTTTGTTGTAGGGGCCATGCGTGGCATTATAGGATGTTTAATAGCCTCCCTAGCCTCTGCCCATTAGATGATACTAGCACTCTCCCGAGTTGTGACAACCAAAAATGTCTCCAGACATTGATGAATAGCTCCCGGAGGACCGACTTGCCCTAATTTGAGAATCACTGAACTGGAGAACAATCCAGTATGGAGCATCAGGAGACACAAGGGTGCTGAGTGTACAAAGGTAGACCATGTAGGAGTTAGAAGTGAGGGAAACCATGGTGGCCTAAGAGATCTGGAGAGTTCCATGATAAGGGGCAGGACCTGGAGTAAGACGAAAAGGGCACTGTTGCCTTCACTCTTTTTGTACACTACTTGTTGAGTTATTTGAATGTGAACTGTGGTGGAGGATAAGAATGACGCCAATTATGGAATTTTAGGCCTGAGTTAGTTCATGGCTGAGTGTTTGAAGAATTGGAGAGAATTTCTAGGCACTCCCCATATCCACGCACTCACTTTTAGGTAAACGTGTCCCCGAACCCTAGTCAGAAGGGGCCCCGGGAAGCTGGAGGGCAGCTAAGGCAACTTCCAGAAGTCAGGTCACTGAAGAACCAACTGCTCACTTCTCAGTACTGTCACAACCCTCCAGGGCCCCATGACACTGGGAAAAGACAGCTTTGGTCTTTCCATAGGAACAGTAATGGTTCAGAACTGGTGCTGTTTTTTGCTATGAAACAATAAAAAACAACTACATGAAGGATGAAATGCCAGCAGGCCAAAGAGGCCTCTGCTGGGAAACGTTTCTAAAGTCTGAAGGTGTGGTAGGGGTGGTGTAAAGGCCATGGTTAATTTTTAACTTCCCCATTGATGAAACTGAACCGGAGGACAGAGTTTCTATGGTGTCAGACAATGTTCCTACTCACCTGACAGGCAGCAGGTGAGTAAGGCCCTGGGCAGTGGCACCATTGTAACTCTCGGCCATGTCCCCCAGGGCCCAGTTTTAATTACACCAGGATCCAGTGTTTCACACTTATCCTGGATGACATTGTTCCTTCCAGCCACCTTCCATTGTCCTACCTTTCCCTTAGTTGCAGCATTCAGCTGACTGTTTCTCATTATTAACCCATTGCCATGGTTTCCATTCCATGTGCAATGATGTCACCGCTGAGGAAGAACAGAGTTCCCTTTTCACTGCGATTACAGCCTGTGACAGTTCCCTTTTCACACCCTCTGCGATGCAGTTAACGCGGGCAAGAGTCTTTTGCATGGGTTCTGCCTTTCCCTGGACGTGTGGTTTCCAGGTGACACCTCACATGTAGTCTGTGAGAGCCCCCAAAGTGCTTGAACTAGCTGAGCCATGCCCAGGTTCCAGACCCACAGGAGTTCTGAGGCGGTAAATGTGGGTGGTTTTAAGTTTTCGGTGAATGTGGTTTACAACAGTAGTTAGCTAATGCCGCATAGACATGCTTTTACTCAATATCCGAATTGTACAATGGTATGCCACCACTGTTTGTCGAAGTCAGAACATTTGCAGTAAAATATCAGAGAAGGAGGTGAGCTAGATGGTCACATGGGACCTCACGGGGCATTCGTTCTTCAGTGTGGTTGCGGGGGTCCAAGGCGGAGCCTCTGGATTTATTAGTAAGCCCAGAGTTGGGCAGGCGCAGGGGAGCTTAACTGGCTAAACAAACTCCCAAGAGAGTGCTATCTAAATCTGAATGCTAATTTGTTCATTTACCCTGAGGAATAAAACTGCCAAGTGGGTCAGATGTATCCTTATAAGTTGGAGCTTTTCAAGGCTCTCTGCCTTTTTTTCTCCTTCTAGTCTCTCCCTCCAATAATCTCAAATAAACAAACACACACACCTATATACATATATCTATAGGTTATAGATACAGATACAAATGTGGCACACATTTCCACTTTCAGACAGACTTCTGTGAGCTCACGCTGCCATTGATTAGGCCCCAGCTTGCTTTCACAACCAGCCATGGCTTGATTAGATTTCTAGATCTGGTAAAACCTGCTTGGTCCTAGTAGACGCCCGAAAGCCCTCATGAGCATGGGTCTTCCCACCTGGCTTTCTTCCTTAGGGCTGAGCCCCATTCAGGCACAGGATGACTTTTCATCCACATTCCTTCTGAGTCCTGGGGCCAAAGCTGCCGAGAGCTGACTGCAGTGCGGCCACTGACGCCATCCATTTCTGCCACACATGGTGCCTATGCCGGCACTGGCTTTCTATTCTCATCTGCTGCTTACCCATTGCAGCAGGCACTTCTTGTGCCCCACTTCACATTCTCTCCGTCCACCTTTCACGCCAGCCACTGTTGTGACAACCAGCATTAGGCGTGTGTAAACCTGACGGCATAGAGCTTCTACAGCTGCACTTTGTCATCTTTCCATTTCTCCCTGGCACCTATTGGAGGCTTTCGAGTCGGACAACTGCAGGAGCCTGCTTGGCAGCCTGGTGCAGGCTTGACGATGGGGAGTTTAAACCCTACCAGGCAACGGGAAGATGCCAGTGATCAATTCTGAAGTTCATGCTAGATGGCTCCTTAGAAGTTCCTGAAGGCAGGATCCATCCTTATTCACCCACGGTGGTGATCACTCGAAAGCATGCCCAGGCATGGGTTTCCACTCCCTCCCTGCTGCTCCTCACCATTCCCCTACTCCTTTTTCTTTGGATTGCTTCCCAAAAGCAACTAACTGCATGCAAACCTTTAACTCAGGCTCTGCTTTCCTTTTTGGAGGACGCTGGCTGAGATTCACCCCAGAGCCTCATTCCATTCGGACTCTGGCTCTCTGATGCCATCACTTCCTGATTTCCCTGTCTATGCTCCGCTGGCCTCGCTGGCCTCCGGCTGTTCCCCTCTACTGCTACTACTGCCATTGTCCTCCGCAGCAAGGGTGACCTGTCCACCGCCCAGGCATTACGTATTCTTTGACCTTCTCTGCTTAAATGGCCTCGATGCCACTTCAGTGTCCCCACTGGAAATTGACATTACCCTTACGGCTCCATTTCTGAAATCTTAAACATCACTACCCTGGGGGTTGGGGAATGGGTGAAGTGGGGAAGGGATTAAGAAGTACAAACTGGTCGTTACAAAATAGTCACAGGGATGTAAAGTACAGCAAAGGGAATATGGCCAATAATAATGTAATAACTACGTATGGTGTCAGATGGGTACTAGATTTATTTGGGGGGGTCACTTCGTAAGTTATATACATGTCTAATCACTATGTTGTACACCTGAAACTAATATAATATTGCATGTCAACTGTAATTAAAAATAAAAGTTATTAACGAAAAAACATCAGAATCCCATCTTTACCCTCTCTTTGTCCTGTTTCCTCACTGTTACCCTGTTCTCCAATCTTTAAACCTCTTGGAAGTCGCTGGTTCCTTGACCACTCTGTTTTCTTTCTCTTTGAGCATCAGTCCCTTCTCTACCCGTTCTAGACTTTCTGCTTCATTATGTCCATCACTCTCCATGAGGGCTTTTTGCCTTTCTGTCTAGTTTGCCTTCTGGAACTTATTATTATTATTGTTATTTATCATCCAGTGAGTCTGTTTGTAATCACTGCTGCACAAAGTCACACTTATCAGGCAGAATGGTTCCACTCTAGATATGGTGTCCACACTCAGCTGGACGCTCTTCACCCCCCAACCCTGCCTGATCATGTGTCCTACTTCCACGCTGTCATAGCACTGTACACATTCAACACATGTACACATATTCAACACGTATTTAATGAGCACCTACTATAGGTCAGAGATTGTTAGGGAAGGAGTTCTGAATGATTAATATGGTCCCAGCTCTTTGTGACACTTATATTATACTTGAATCATTGTACTGTACTTGGCTGTCTCCATTATTAGACTGGCCTCATCTTATTTATATTTTGGATCCGAAATATATGTGTGGCATATAGTAGGTGTTCTGTATATTTTTGTTGTACAAATTAATGAAATTGATTCATTGAACAAATTAATGCCAAAGCTAACCTCTGCAAATAACAAAGCCGACCTACAAGATCCACGTTTTCCTATTCAACGCTCAAAGGGTCATCTGTTCTCAGTGTGACTACAAGGTGCAAGAGAGGAAAAAAAGATCATTTGTCTTTGCTTCACGGTCCCAAGGGTTTATGTCCTTCTCCATTTGGACACCAGGTTTATAAAAATTTGTGGAGAAGTTGAGGCCAGAATGTGGATAGGACGTTTATCCTGCTATAATTTACCTGGGTTTCCCTGTCCACGGCTTCTACGTGTGTCTCCTTTGGCCTTTGCCTCCATGTCTTTCCAAAGGTCTTTTCTGGTCAGCTGCTCTCTGTCTGTTCTGGACAGTTATTCCTGGATTGGGAAGTGCTGGAGTATCTAGGAAGCGTCTAGGTTACCATCCAGTTGCCTGTTGGTTGGAGGAGACCTCCCTGGCCCAAGGAGCCAACATTGTGGGCGTACGTCATAGCAGTGAGCAGGAGCTTGAGACAGAAAAGGCCACAGTAATGGAGAGCAAGAGCCCTTCCTTCAAACTTCAGCCTTCTCTGTCCAGAACACTTTCATTTCGGAGTCTTTTTACCTAATTACTACATCTGTGTGGTAACTGAGCACTTGGTCCCAGAAAAGCCAGGGTGAAGAGCAGTAATCAGGCAATAGGGAAGAAGGGAGAAAGGGCAAAGAGTAGCAGTTTCCACTGGTCTGAACCCCGATGTCCTCAGTGAGCCTGAGGCTGCCACTAACCATTGGAACCAATGCCTGGGTTAGATGATAACCTCTTTTTCAGGTCTCGTTATCACGGGAATGGACCATGTTTCTTTGGACATTTCCTAGACTGTGGGCACTTTGGATATTTTCTTGTGTAACTCCAGGAGGTGGTTATTCCTAGTTATTCAACCAAGTGTGTTAATCCATTATTGTCTTCCCCTAACTGCATAATATTCAGAGCAAGGAAAAGGATTTCGAACCCAATTTATAATACGCCTGCATTTTGCTAGGATGTTGAAGGCTGGTCAAGAAATTCTAAGAAAAATTCTTCAAGTAACTTATTTGGTATCAATAAAATACATGTATTTTGTGAAACTCTCCTTTTTTTCTAATTTGCCTGATAGGCATGTGATAAAGGTGAGGAACATGAAGTGAAACCGTAGTTTGATCGCATGTCCCAACTTTGGAGAGTTGGTGTCTGATGCCCAGGGTCCATCGGACCCTTTCAGATTCCTGTCTCTGCCTCAGAAACCCTGGGTTTCTCCAGGGAGAAAGGGATGCAAAGTAGAAGCATAGATTTCAGCTTAAGTTTCAGTTGAGCACAAGGAAAAGGAAAGAAACAGAGGCATCGTGGACGGTTAGAAACCCGAGGATGTCAGAGCCAAACCTGGAAGTTGTCTCTCCAGCCTCTCCTTGGCTATACCGGTCCTGCCCCTTGCGCACCCCACGTCACAGCTCACATGAGCTCCTTTCTTGGCACCTCTCAAGCTGCCCGTGCTTTCTCTACTTCCTCACCTCTGTACAAGCTGCTACCTCTGCTCAAAAGACCTTCCCTCACCCCTGCTCTATTTGTCCTGACTAAACATATCAATGGGCTTGGGGGTTGGGAATACTGTTCCATTTCACTCTGTACTCCCACTGCCCCTTGCTTGTTTAACTGCTCATCTCCCTCACCAGACCACAGACTTTTCCAGGGCAGGGACCACGCCCATCTCGTTCCTCATCGCAGCCCCAGTACGCAGCTCACATCTCACTCACGGTAGGTGTAGCACTGATGCTTAGGGAAGGCATGGACGTTCAGCCTCTCCTTCCACAGGTAACTTACCCTTCTGACCTAACAACTTCAGCCAAGTTTTGCCTGGCCCCTCTTGTTCTGGCTTGAATTTAAGAATGTCACTCTCAGCCATACATCCTAGTGTAAAAGTCCCCAAACCATTTAGACATCAAAAC
This sequence comes from Rhinolophus hipposideros, assembly GCF_964194185.1. Taxonomy (NCBI): domain Eukaryota; kingdom Metazoa; phylum Chordata; class Mammalia; order Chiroptera; family Rhinolophidae; genus Rhinolophus; species Rhinolophus hipposideros. The sequence continues at coordinate 10,941,509 of NC_138072.1, forward strand.
CCCTTTAAAATTACAACGTGTTGATAAGACATTGACAGGAGGTCAAAGGATATGTTGAGGACTTGGTTTATATTCATATCAGAAAAATGACTGATGATACAATTTCTGTAATAGATGATTAAAATGTAATCCATTGCATTTTTTTTAAATTTTATGAGACAGTGAAAAACATTTATACATAATTCTACATGGGTTTCTAGGGAGGGTATTTTGTTGGCCATGTAGGTTATAGTTAGGCAGGTCTGGAAGGCCTTGAGGTCCAGAGGGGTCTACTAGTGAGGGAAGGACGGAAAGCAGATAGAGAAACAAAGATAAGCAGACCTAGCAGCTGGCAGACTAGAAGACAGTCTTGGAGAGTGAGATGTTTTGTAATGACCTTACCCATAACGGGAAGGAAACATTTCCATGTCATGGCCTCCGCCATGAAATCTTCGGTCAAATGTACCTTGCACACCAAGGCCCTGTTGAGTGGATTTTCAGTTACAGAAACTGGGAGAAGAGCTGTCAGTAGTGGCACAGGAAGAAAACAAAGATGCTGGGAAAACAGGCAACTTTCTGAGTGTTCACTGGAAGGGTCATCTTAACACAGTGCCACATCTAAAATAAATATATCTGGCTTCACTAGCCTGAAAGACCAATAATGATTATTATTGAAGGTTATCTTGAGGGGGTAGCAGGAGAAATATACTGCAAAGCACATAGAAAAACTAGGAAGGTTCTGTCTGTCCTTCTCGATATACAAGCTACCTTATTCACTGACACTGCTTCCAGCCCTGTTCTATGTCTTTCAAAAATTCTGAAGACCGATCCCTGTCTCTAAATTTCTTTTCTTTGTGATTTTCTCTCTCATTGTTTCTCCCACCTTTCTATGCCATCAGCACAACAAAGGTACAAGGAACTAACATAAAACATATAATAGTCTTTAGAACATAGGACAAGAGAAAAGGTATTGAAAGTTTAACGTTTTTGTCCTTTTTATAAAACTGTCACAACAAAAATTGGAAAAATAAAATACTTTGAAAGGAAACGTAAAAATCTTATTTTACATGTTAATATAAAATGACATCAAAAATACATTTCCAATGAACACAGTGTTTTCGTGTTTTTAATGTTTTTTTTCAGTTTGTCTTAATTGTGATAATGATATTGTTGAATCAAAATCCAAATGTTAAGTGCAGCATTAAAATTATATTTTCCTTTCATTGCAAAAATCCATGTTGTGCATGTGTGTGATAGAGAAAGGAAGAACGCAAATTGCATGTTTTACAAAATCTTGGTACTCTTGACTAACGTTGTTTCAGTATAATCCATTGTTTTACTTTGGACAGCTTGCTTCCAGGCTTTTTAGACAGCAAAGGTGTAACCATTTTGATGTGTTCTAGCTTTTGATTATTTGATTGTGGTGCAGTTTGGGAATCTCCGTACTCTTTGAAAACATTCTTCTTTTAGCCACAGATCTGTGGAGAATGAGTTTGTGTAGCATAAATATTTGATATCAAAGAAACATTAAATATTAATTTATGTTGAAATTGTTAGATAAGATACATAACACATAGCAGCGGCATTAAATAAATGACATGGATTAACCTGAAATCAATGCTGCTTGTGCATCATAGAGAGGGTGAACATTTTTGCATTCTTATATCAAGTATTAATCTTTCAAGGAAAGTCTTCTTGGATATGGCAGATTATTACATAATATTTGCGGTCATTATATTAAAGTATATTTTGCATTTCTCTTTCTAAGAACATCTAGAGGAAAAACCATCACTAGATTGGTCCAATTTACTTTGTTTTCTAGAACAGCAGTTAATGTCTTGAGACATGATAGTGTTTCGGGCCAAGTCTAACATTGAGCTTAAGGATTCCTGCTTCCGGGTGTTCATACTCTTGTGCAATCCCCTCCCCTCGAGTGTGGATGGGACTTGCGACCTACTTCTAACCAACAGGGAAGAGCAAAGGTGATGAGATGTCCCTTCTATGATTAGGTTACATAACATAGTGACTTCTGCCTTTTTGGCAGACTCTCTCCCTTGTTAGCTTTGATGAAGAAGGCCGCCATGATGAAGAAACCCAAATGGCAAAGTATGGCAGAGTGGCCTTGGCCTAAGCTAGCAAGAAATTGAATTCTGTCAACATCCAATTGAGCTTGGAAGCAGCTCCTCCCCCAGGCAAGCCTTCATATATGACCCCAAATGGCAGGCATCTCAGTCATTCTTAGAGTGAGCGATTATAAACCAGAGGACCCATTCTCAGCCCATAGAAAACATGAGATAATAGATGCATGCTGTTTTAAGCAACTAATGTTATGGTTATTTATTACACAGTAATAGATTTAAAAAAAAATGCACTGCCCTGACCTGAGTACTAAGTCAGAATTTAAATATTAATACCAAGAACTTTTCGGGTTTTATTAAGAATGTTCATGAAGCCAGGGACTTCCAAGTAAAATCTGAATTACAGGGAAGGTATTTTCTCTTTGAGCAAATGCTGGTTCCTTTGCATGACATAAATTGATATGTTATGGTTGTTAAATGCTCCTGCTTTCAGTTCACCCTTTTAAAATGAGTTAATAAAACAGAAATCCTCAGAGATTGACTGTAGGAGAATGTTCAGCTCTTCTTTGGACTTTCCCCAGCCCTTTTTCAGGCAGACCCCATTCAAACAGCCTTGCTGCATTCTTCAGTTTCTACTTAGGCAGCTTCAGATCCAGACAAAAGGCAACAACAGCTATCAGGCAGCTAAAAGGCAACAATCAAGATTATACAAGTGCCAGGCACTGTATTACATGCTGTACATTGATTTACTCATTTAATGCTCATAGCAACACCATGAGACAGGAACCATGACTGTAGCAGAGGGTTCAGAATGATTGACCAAGGTGGGAAAATCATCCTCATTAAAACACGAGGCATATTTTCTTTCAAAACATTTGTACTCTTTGTGTATAGTGAACTTTTATGTTGTATGGCATAACAGGCACAAGGAAAGCACCTAGCCCAATGCTAACCCATTAAGGTAGGGCATCACTTAGCAAGCAGGCATACTCTATACCCACCTGACCTACCACCAAGGCAACTGATATATTTGCAGTTGTGTTCTCTTTTGGTTATACCTTCTCACTTTGCACTCTTTGAAGGACTGTGTATAGTTTCACAACATGCTAGTTTTATCCCTAATGATTTTTTTCCCTGTGTCTCCCAAGAAGCCCAAGAACACTCTTACTGACTACCAATAACGTCAATTAGAATTTCTTATTTTGAGAAGGAAATCACAATACCTCCTCCCACCTTGTTTCTCTCTCTCAGCTTGGAGTATAGAGGTGAAGGGGGGGGGTCAGCTTTCTCCATCTAGTTTTTCATTACAAGTACTATCACTTTATTAGATAAGTACATCGAAATGTACGTCCACATTGATATGTATGTAAAAACTCTGGTAACATGGTAAGCAATGTGCAAAGAGAAGATGTTAACAGACCTACCAAGGGTAAAATGATATCCTGTATTTCTATAGCTTGCTTCCTTGATATGCGAGGGTGTCGATAAATATTAGCAGATTTCTACTACTGTCTCAAGTGATGAAGAGCTAATTGAAAAAAAACCTGCATTTGTGGCGAAGGCTAGAAAAAGCCTGCCTTCTCTGTGGAGTCACATATATACTTTTTAAGAGTGACATTTTGAACAATTTTCTCACTTCTATGATCTGGTTCCTAGTTCTTCTCTTGATGGGAGACGAAAAGACTGATTCACAGGCTAGTGAGGCCATATTTGGGGGACACTTGGGGTTTTTCGATGCCCTGAGAGTTAATCCTTCTCACCAGACTGCCTCTGTTATTGGCTAATACCTGCAATACAGAACCCTTTTATCTTGCTGCACTGTGATGTAAAATGTGGTTCTACGTGATCATAAGATTGGTTTAAATGCAATTATTTCAAGACTAGTTAATGGACATTTATTATTTAGCAGTGCCTTTTAGGTCATTTGCAGCCAGGAAGGAGAAGCTAACTTCTCTGTCGTCTCTACTTCACTGAGAAACATATGTTCATTACCGAAAATACCCGATAATGACTTCAGCTTATTTGTTAATTTAGGAGGTTTATTTCCTGATAAAACAGGAGTGCAGTTATTTGGCTACCTTAATTGGCACCAAAGAGTCTTTCAAAGAGAAATACTTCACTCTCATTACAGCCCTTGTTTCTGAAAGGCTATAGCCTTGCCATTTAGAGGTATTCGCAGACTTTCTCCCCACATGACTTCATCTTTCAAGCTACCTTCCTCAAGCTTATTATCCAGCTCAGGCAGAATATAAAGCCAGAGAGCTTTCTTCTATTCACTGGTGACCTCTAAGACGTCTCCACCTATTATCGTTTCGATTCCAGTCTGTCGAAAGCCACTGCCGGTAAAATCTATAACAGTTGCTTCAGCACCTTCTCCCCGTGATCCTTCATCCCAGGATAGCAGCTGGACTCATCTTGGAATCAACAGCAGTTCAGCCCTCCCAACTGTTAGGAAGTCCCAGTGAGTGTTTATAACCCCAGCTTTCAGATGGCCGCTCAGCACAAAGCAGCTCTGTTTTCTCTAACGTAGGTTGGGCAGGGAAGCGGAACTCTGTGCAGGAGGGAGACCACAGGAAGGTGGCATCTAATGAAATGGCGTTTTAGATTGTTGGTGCTGGCAGAGCTCTTGGAGTTCATTTAGGCTATCTTCAGCATCGGTCTTCATCTTCCCATGGTAACGTGACACTAAAATCTTTCTCTCTGCTGCCTGCAGCGGTGGGACATACAAAGACGGACCTGAGCAAAGCACAAACCATTAGATCAAGGAGGGACCTCAGAGGATATCTACTCTCTGCCCATCCCCTACCAGGAAGAAACAGGGAGGGGACTGATGCCAGGTCTGTTTGTGTGGCACAGCACTGGGCACTGGGCAATGGGATGTGGTCCTGGCCCTTCTGGTGAGGAAAATTGACAAGACAATCTGCCCCTCTTCTGACCAGGGTAATGAGTGCTATTCTAGAAGCTTTTCTGGGGCACTGAGAGCAGAGAGGAGGGCACTGAAATGTGACTGTGTAGCAGGTCACTGAATGCTCCTTGGAGGAGGTAAGGCTGAGCTCATTTTGAAGGATGAGTTCGAAACAGTTGGTAGGAAGATAGGTGGCGGGGGGTATGCATGGGGGGGCCAGGAAAACTGAGTTCTGTATGCAGCAATGTCACTCATATGACCTTGAACTAAAAATCTCTCTAGAAAAACACGTGGCAAGAAAATCCTATGTAAGAACACAGAGAAAAGCAAAGCCGTGTTCCTTTCTCGAACATTTCTGTCCTTGAACACCTTTAGCAGGTGACAAAACTCAGAGGGATGACTGTCTACAGTGCTTGTCAATAGCAGTGGGCCCTGGAAATCTGGTGATTCGTTCTTTTTGTATTTAAAGTGACAAGTGAGAACAGCTGCTGTCTGAGGTCTGCTACCGTGAAAACCATAAGAATGTGCAAATTGGGGATTTCTCTGATTGCACTGAGGTCTTGCACAGGCTGCCCCTGTCCACACTTTGGAAATGCTGTGAATGGGCTTCAGCCAGTAGTTCTCTCCAGCAACATCAGTCCTTTGCTCAGGCTCCATATTGTTCATGCTTATGTATTAATTCATTATTCGCACATACTATGTGTTTTTTCAGTGCCATGCGCTAGACTAGAAACTACTCTACAAGGATGACACAGCTACAGTACCCTAAAATACGTGCAGGAGAGAACAACAAGCAAATCAGTGACTACAAGACAGTGTCATAAATGCTATGAAAAAAGCATGCATCGAATGGACATGGATGAGAGCTTGCTGGGTGGAAGAGGTCAGAGAAGGATTCCTGGAAAAGACAATCCTTGAACAGAGATTCTTGAAGGAGAAAGAGATATTAGCTGGACGAATATGTGCATGGGGGTGTTCAGGTGTGTGGGAAAGGATACGGTTAAAGCAGTTTTCTTAAATACATCAATTTTGCCATGCCATGTCTTGAAAGACTTCAAATGCAATTCTAACTACTTAGTACTTTAAAAATAATTCCCGAGGGATTATATCGATCTCTCCGTTTTAATACTCATGAAATTTGGTCTCCTCATGTAATAAGTTTTGAGGATAACTCTTATTGGAGGAGATACTAGAGCTGCTTTATTCATGGACCTCTCCAGTGCCCAAATTTCCTATGCAACATCCTTGAGAAAGAACTTTTCAAGTAGTCTCAGGTATTTTACTGATAATAAAGTGAAAACAGAGAAAGAACTTGGTAGACTTGAACTTCCTCTTTATATTCAAAAGTACATTAAGTATAAAGGATTAAGAACTTGTACTCTGGAACCAGACCATCTGGTATTGAAACCTGACCCTCTGACTTTCTAGATGTTGACCTTGAGCAAATTGCTTAGCCTCTATTATTCTCAGTTTCATCACCTCTAAAATAGTAATAACATATCCACCCCATGGGATAATCTGTGAAGTAGATTTTGCACTTGTACATGGTACAGATAAGTGCTCAATAAATTATATTCTTTCTATCTATATCTATCTATCCATCCATCCATCCATCCATTCATCCATCCATCCATCCATCCATCCATCCATCCATCCATCCATCCATCCATCCATCCATCTATCATCTAGTCTACCTAAATAAGCCCCCACCTCTTACTCCATCCTAAATAGGCAGTTGGACCATCTACAGTTTACACTTGAATTCACATTTAGTCTCACTGAAGTCATCATGAAATTTCAGGGAAAGCATAAAAATAAATTTCATTAGAAAAAAAATGGCTGCTTGCATGTTTTGTAACAATTTATGATATGAGAAACGAGTGCCTCTTGGGAGATGTAACACTGGGAATATTAAATCTCTGAGGAAACTGCAGGGTCCGTGTCTGTCCTGCCCTTTTGTGTCCCTCTCCATGTTCTTTCCAAGGACTAACTGACCCAGGAGACATAGGCCCCTGACGCTCCAAGCTACGTGGCAGCAGTGCAATGCATGGGCAGGCTGATGGGGACGTAGCACTTGTCACTCCCCAGTGCTCCCATAAAAATTGCCAGTATTTATGATACCTCCCCCACCCCAACATAGATATGAGGATGGATTAATGTATATTTCAACCAAACTGAAATTTGATAAACACTGTTCTAGAACCTGAAAGGGAAGCAAAAGTCCCAGGTGAATTAACTTTATCACAATACAAGCAAGGGCATGATTATATTACTTCATTAATTTCAGGCAAGAGTTGGGTATTTAGGTATTAAGGTAATGAGGATTGGAGAGTCAGAAAAACAAAAGATTTAAAAGGGGAACAGGGATTAAAAATGGAGACCTCCAAATCGAGTGCTCAGTTGCTGGATCACAGTATTCATGGGCGAAGGGAATTAAAATATTTATCCCCGAGTTTTAGATGTCGGGGGATCCAGCATTGACAGTAATGTTTGGTCTTTTGGGACCACAGTGAATGACTTTAATGCAGCTTTGAAGCTAAGGAGGAAATTAGGAGGTGAGCAGAAGTTTGAGAGCAGGATCAGTATGAAGAACACAGTAAGACAGCTACAGAATGGTACTTGGTCTGGAGTGTGGTGTTTTTTTTTTCTTTTCTGTTTTTTAATTACAATTTATTGGAGGTGACAATGGTTAGTAAAATCACATAGGTTTCAAGTGTACAATTCTGTAGTATCACGTTGTGTTTCACCACCCAGAGTCAGTTCTTCTTCCATCACCACATATAGAGTGTGTCAAAAAAGTGTACATTTTAAGAAAGGAAAAAAACTACTAAAATTGTAATACTGTATACAGATAACAAAAGATGAATACAAGTCACGTTTGACTTCTGCAATTACAAGAGGTGCTCATAGTGGTTCTCATCAGCATCCAGACACTTCTGATGACGGTGAACTACTGCTTGAGCAACGCTGACCAAATTGTCCACTTGTATACATGTTTTTAGCACCCCTGGTATTTGACTCAAGTGCAGTGTTTTCTAATGGGACAATGGCTGGTATTCACAAGTTGTTTTTAGAGGCTGGAATGCTTTAGGGTAGAAAGAAGGAAGCATCTGGGGAGATGAGCTCTGTGCCAATCAGTCACCATCCTTTTCTCAGTCCCCTCATGGGCTGTGGAAAGCTGGGGTGATGCAATTCTGCTGTGGTGAACTTCATCTTGTTAAAAGGAAAGATAACATCTTGTAAGGTCTATACCAGACAGAGATGATGACTGATGGTCAAGAGAAGAGAGAAGGTACTATAGAGGGAGGGGCTTGACAAAATGGGAAGGAAGAGAGAGGTGACCAGGAAGAAAGGATGGGGCAAGAGATGGGAGAGAAGAAAATGAGTGGATTTTTCATCTGTTGGCCTTTGTGGTTTCTGGATAAATTGATTTAACGGCTCAGGTCTGGATAAGTATTTTGGTATCCAGCCTTTGGCATATGAAGTAATGAAGTATCGCTGTAGATATAAAACCAGGCATGTATTATTCTCCAAAGCCGTGTTTGTCTTTATATATCGTGATGTGTACCATGCTGTTGTTTCAGCCATCGGCTGCCCAGAGCAAGGCTCTTGACACCTTTCTGCTATACTTTGATAGTCTACATTTCCAGAGAAAAAGGCAGGAAGACAAATGTATCAGTCTCCGTTATTTTCAATTCCAAAAGAAGACTTAAATCCAAGATGCTGTCATTGGTCGAGGAGGAATGATTTGAAGACTGAGAGATGCTTCTAAGGTATGTTTGTTTTCTGTGCGTATTGTTTTGGGGGCAAGACATTATTTTCTATTTTACTGCATATGATTTCCTTTGCTTGGAATATTTTTCTTTCTTTTAACTCTGTCCTCCGATGTCAGATGTTATTAGGTTGGTGCAAAAGTCATTGCAGCTTACAAGGTTGAAAATAGTTGCGAAAACTACAATGACCTTTGCACTGACGTAGTATTTTACTTAGATCTCTTCCCTAACTCTCTGCCATTGCCCTTGACCTGTCAGGGTTGAAAGTCATCCCGTATGTGTCTACAGAGATCATTCTCCTCTTTTCCCATCAGAATCCCTAAAATGTCATACTGTGATGGCTGGCTTCTTTAATTCTCTGCCTCCCTCATTGGAAGGTAAACTCTGGGACGGCAGGGCCGTGGGTGTTTTGTTCACCATTGATCTCCTAGGACACAGCAGAAACTATTGTACTTAGCAGGCACTCAGTGGATACTTGTGAATTGAATTAAGTCTTTTTTTTTTCTTTTTTTCTTTTTTCAGATCCTGCAACTAAGAATTAAATCTTTTCAACAACTCTCGCTTCCTTCCCTTTTTTCCCTCCTCCACTTACTATCTACCACTGCCCAGCCTCTCATCATCTCACACATGGATTATGGCAAAACCTCCATGCCCCTCACCACCTCATAATCCTCATCCTCCCAAATCATCATATACACCAATGACAGATTGTTACGCCCATATTCTTCCTGTCACTTCTTTGAAGAGTTCGTAATTGTTTTGCGATTGCCTATCAGATTAAGCTCAGAGTCCTTTCATCATTCCAAGACTTTAATATTCCAGGCTTACCTGAATAGACAAACTCGGGTACCTTCTATTCCCAAATATAAACCCCTTTCCCTAGACAGGCTACTATCTAGTCGATGTCCTTGCTAATCTCCCACATGTGCTAAAATCAGGCTTACCTCATTTACTCTCTGCTGTTCCCTCAACTTCTTCTCTGGTCTCCCTTCTATCTTTCCAATCCCTTGCTTCCTTCAAAGCGCAAGCCTATTTCCATGAATCCTTCTTTTAGTCATTCATGCATGCATTAATCTTATAACCATCTCTGAAATTTATAGCCAGTTATAAAACATCAGTACTCTCTCATTTGTTTCTAATTTCATAGACAATTTCCTCAACTCAATTTTAAGACGCTTGAAGTCAGGGATTATGCCTTGAAATAGTCTATCACAACCTGACCTAGCATGGTAGGTTGATTGATATAATATGATGTTCTTAAGCCAGTTCACTGATTGATATCTAAAAAAGTCATACAAGAATGATATAAGGTACTTAAATTTAAGTTCTTTTAAATTAAGTGTTACCTTGTTATCCAATAGAATAAGTAGAAGTCCTATACACCTCAACTCCATTCCAGGCAAATCTTCCTTAATGGGAACATAGGATTGCAAACCGTGACATTTGTCATGGGTCCCAAGCATTGGGGGGCATTTGATGTCACAGCCAGCCAACAACTGGAGCTTTACTTGGCAACTCAAACAAGCAACAAACAAGGAAAGGTGACAATACCAACTGAAATGCAGCCAGGGCCTGCTGTAAGAGCCCTCCACCCTCTGTCAGTAAAGAAATGAATGATGGACTTGTTTTTATGCTGACAGAGCATGTGTAAAAGAAAGAATCACTGTGCCTGCCCCTGGGGCACTTAAATCCCATAGGGGTGGTACAGGAGCACACACATACCAATGCACGAATATGTCAGGTGCGATAGGTGTGTGTAGGGATGCAGGCCAGAACGTTCCAAGATTTCGGTCTGGGATACTGAAACAAAATGGAAAGTCAGGAAATGAGGCCATGAGGAGGAAAAAAGATGCAAAATTTGGTTTTGAGGCCATTTGAGGGTAAAGCATTCAATTTCATTGGAGGTAGATCAGAAATGAGTGCTCTTGGTGGGAATGTAATTTGGCCAGTTGCGGGGCATAAAGATAACAACTGAAGCAAGGAGATAAGTTACCCAGAGGTTGTGAGTGAGTTTTCCTACATGATAGTTTCTCATCTGTAAACCAATATTGATAATACTTGATTTCCACTTCACGTGAAGTTCTGAGAATTATTCTTAGATCTTGAAAGTGCTTTATTTAACTTGTCCTGACTGATCAAAGGAAGTGAGCTTTCCTCTGGCTGCTGAGAAGTTCCTGGGAGGTTTCAGTAGAGGGGAGGGGTCAGGAAGCTACTTTCCCTTCACCCGCAGGGCACGGAAAGGAGATGGCATCTTGTCTGACTGTGACCACCGCTGGAAGGCACTGATAGAGGTGGCACATCTAGGACAGGTCTCAAACAGCTGTACTTAGGCAATGGTTCTTCAACCATTGCGTAACCAAACTGTACAACAAAGCATCCTGGAACCAAATTGAGAAAATTCAAATCAACTCATCTCAGCATCGTAATAGTTAGCTTAAGCACAGTTAATGATGCCTTGGTCTGTTTATAGTGGAGTGCTGTTTAAAACATCTTTCTGTAAAATACCTTATGTGTATATTTGTATATGCTCTAGCTAGATCGAGCTGCCCCTTTAGACGTGCTTTCTCCATGTTAAGCACTGTATTAGATGCTTTACGCCCAGAAGCCTGGCTTCACAGGTGTGCATTTGCACAATTGGCTCAGAATTCTGTCAAAAATTGGCACTTTTGTAAAATTCTGGGCTCAGAAACAAAGGCCCCCCATTTGGCTTATAGCTCTGCCATCAGCATCTTGAAATTCTTAATAATTTTTGAATGAGGGACCCCACATTTTTATTTAGCACTGGACCTCGCATACTAGGTAGCTGATCCTGTATGCACGCTGTTTTCTGTAATCCTTACAACTGCTCTGTGTGATAGGATATTCAATGCCATTTCACAGATAAGGCAACTGGCGCACACGTAGTAATTTGCCACGATCTTCAACCCCGCTGAACTAGCTGGTCTTTCCACTCGGGCCTGCGGGACTCCCAAGCCTTTGTTCTCAGTCTGTGCTGACAGATGAGTGTGTACCCGAGGGAGCTCACAGCCTCCCTCCATCAGGTTTACCTGAGGAGCTTGTCATGTGCAGATTTCTAATACGCAAGGGCCTGGGAATATGCATTTCATTCACTGCCTGGGTGATGCTTGTCTGCACTCAAGTCTGGGAACAAATCTCTGCATCTGTGGCTTTCCAGCCTTTTGGGCCCCATCCTTGTAAGAAAGACATGTTACATCAAGACCCAGTATACACACATACGACCAAAGTGCCATGAAATTGTATTTACCCTTACTACACATGAGGCATTGATGATCATTTCATTCTATTCTAATTTGTTTTTTAATGCCCATAATGATTCATGGTACAAATCACAACTTGTAATTTGGAAAACACAGTGACTAGAGGAAGAGGGAATATTACATAAGGCTTGAATCTAAGACTGGAGAAAACCGAGGTAGACAGGAAGCTACCATTCCTTTAGAAGTTTTAAACGTTTTTAATGCAACGCTTAAAAATCTGATTAAAACGAAGCCCCATTTTACAGTAAAATTCACATACACACAGACTTTCTCATTTCTTTTCAGGCAGTTTTTGGGTGTCCCTCTTTCTCAGACTGCAGATAAATATTTCTTAATTTAACTGTAGCTCTACGCAGAAGCAAGAGTAAAGAATGGGCAGCTTCCCATCATTCTGTCCTTGGGGGGTCGACGGGGGTGGGGGCTTGAAGTTCCAGGAATTTATTTCCTTTCAGTCTTGATACCCATTGGCTGTTCTTTATTTTCTAGTTATCTGATATCACAGGAATGTAGTCATTACAGAAAAATGTTGCCAAAGGATAAGGATAGCTGATAGGAAGCATTTTTTTAATTTTTAATTTTATTATTAGTTTCAGGTGTACAAAACAATGTAATAGACATTTACACCCCTCACAAAGTGACAACTCCCCTCCCCAATCTAAAGGAGGCAGAGGTCGTTAGCCGAGGTGGCAGAGGTCACTAAAAACAAAGGGTGGGCAGGAGAAAGGACATGTACGGTCCCTGACTCACTTGGGCCCCACTGACTCAGCAGAGGAACTGGGACAAGGAGGAGAGAGCAGTCCCCCTGGGACGTGTTCTGCTCTGACTAAGCACAGCCATGGCATGTCTCAGGAATCCCCGAGATTGCCCAGGAGTGGTGTGCAACCTTGGAGTTGTTTGGGCAAGCCTAGAATATTTAGCTTTCTTTACAAGAAGGCCATATCTATTCCCAGTGATTCAGGAGCTCCTCAGATGCAGCTCTGACCTTGAGGTGGAGAAAAAAGCTGAGAAGATGCTATCTGTAACCGCCCGCCCCCCCACCCCCAGCCCTAACTGCAAACGCCTACTTGCATAGGCATGTGGTCAGCATTCAGAAGAGTTTGGGGGAGGGCACGGGAAGGAGTGATGGAGAGTTGGGAAGGGTGCTTTAGCGCTGCTCAAAGGATGGTTGTCCCCTCACCAGTGCTGAACCCCACATTGTTGATTGTCATTCGGCGATAAGCTCCGTACAAATGGAGAGTGTTTAGAAGCATATAGAATTCGGCAGAGTGATTTTATGTCTGTTGAAACTAATAATACATGTAAGCTTTTGTTTTGTATGTCTACATTTAACATTGTTAAGTTTTTCTGTGAATGCACTCTTATTGCATTTTACAAAAGTGCCAATTTTTGACAGATTTGAAATTTGGTGTGGGGGGTTGTAAGGACCTAGCTTTTCGGCACACATAGAGCAACAGATGCAGGATCAGAAGCCTAGGGGCGTAATCCAAAGACCAGAGTTAGGCACCCCACCCTCAGAACTGGGCCACATAGAAATGAATGGAATTTTCAGTGGTATTTCGGTGGTCACCTGAGAGGGCTCAGGTGAATGAATGATCAGTACTCTATTCTGGAAACTTTCCCTCTGACATCACAGAGATTTTTCTATTTTTACCATAAACAGAAGAGAGTACCTTTAAGCCTATATTTACACATCTATTTATTTACATTATTTGTTTACATTTGAACTTCATTAGGACTTTGAACTTCTTTTCGATGCATTGACTGAAGTGAAAATGGCTGTCTTCATTTACTGGATAGAGAAACTGAGGCACCAAGAATAAACATCACGAGCCACGTTGAAACCCGGAATCAGACCCAGCGTTCCGATCATTCCATCCATCTGGTACGGTTTAACATCCAGATCCCACTTCCTCCCCAGAGGAGATGCTGGGGGGGTTAGGATTATGTTCATGTATTGTTTATTGTTGAAAGCTCTTGCTATCACAAATAAATGGTCTATAAAAATAACAGACAGAAAAGCAAAGCAAACATATTTCTCCAGTAATGCATTCAAGCATCTTACCAGAATAAGTTTCCACATGTTGAACAGCAAAATATTCTTGCAGTACAAATAGTTGTGGTCTTATTTTGGGAAAGAAAGTCAGCAAATGCACAACAATACATTTCAACTCTAAACTAAAATTGCGTTCTGCACTTAGGGAATTCAAAACTTTCGTGATTCTTCTATTTTGGGAGTGCTGCTAGAATTTAGAGTCGCCCAAATCCAAGAAGAGTTGAATGGTCCCAGTGGGAGCAAACTATTAAGGAGTTGAAAAGAGCGATCAGTGGTTCCCAGCATTATTTTAAAGCCATCTTGGTTTCAGAAGCTCATGCTTCTATTCGAGGAGAGGTACTGTTATTCCCACTTGGGGCAGTTTATTTCTTTTTGTCCAGTTGACAGAGTCCTAGAACATTCCTAAATCTTCCGAGGGTCAGCCCATCCTGTCCGGCATTTCTTCAGTGTATCAGCTCAGGCATTTTCTCAAACTTCCACATACCGCTATGCAAATCTAGGTGGCATTTTCTAATCAATATCTTTGCTCAGTGGTGGCCTGTCTATTCTTAAGTGTGCACTGATGGACGACCCTTATAGTCATTTGTAGCATGATAGTTACTTGAGCAATTTGACCTGCACCCACTAAAAGAAAAGACCTAAATCTTTTAGCAGCATAATTAGGCCACAAGCTCTCTCCCAAGCATCATTCAGGCAACATTTCTCACCATTCCTGCATGTAAGTGTGCTCCCCTCCCTACCCGCCCCCTCACACACAAACACATACTCTCCAGGCTGTGTGTTACATCTTTTCATGATTTCTTTCTTAATTCTAGTTTGCTCTTGATTATAATTCTAATCTGATTTCATCCGGATAAAAACATCAAACAAGCTACATAATGCAGTTTGGCCTGGATCCTGCCTCTAGGGCCAGACCTGATTTTATTTCACATTTGTACCAAATAAGTTCACAGCAGTTATTTACATAGTTTTCTGCCCTTAACCCTCAATGTCGTGTTTCAGTTGCACTTATGTTCTCACATGCAGGAGGCTGGCAATGGTTTTTAGGAAGAGTAAATGGAAAAGAGAGATAAGGATATAGGAGTCAGTGATCCTTCCGTAGATTTCCAGGCATCTAGGCCAGAGACCCAGAAATGAATGAAAAGAGGCCTGGGTTCTGGCCTGGAGGGCTGGTGTTTCCAGGTCAGTTTGTCATGAAATGTATGCTACTCGGCAATCATTTCCCCTTTTGATGCTTCATTTTTTCTTTGGGGGAATGAACTAAGAGTATTTGTCTGCTTACCAGAATTTTAGTGTGGATTACCAGAGGTAACGTACACAAAGGCTTTAGAAAATAAACATAAACATTAGCTCTTTTTGTTTCATTTTTATTGAGGTATAATTGACATGTAACGTTATATTAGTTTCAGGTGTAAAATTTAATGACTTGATATTTGTATGTGTTGTCAAATCATCACCACAAGTTTAGTTAACATTGGTCACCACGCATAGTTGCAAATCTTTTTTTTTATGATGAGAACTTTTAAGATCTACTCTCTTAGCAACTTTTAAATAGTTCATCTATTACTATTATTAACTATAGTCACCATGAAATGCATTACATCCCCACGATTTATTTATTTTACACCTGGGAATTTGTACCTTTTAGACCCTGTCACCCACTTCACTTACCCGCTTCCAACCCCCTGCCTCTGGCAACCACCAATCTGTTCTCTGTATCTGTGAGCAGCTTGTTGGTTTTTTTAGACTCCACATGTAAATGAGATCATACAGTAATCGTGTTTCTCTGTCTGACTTATTTCACTTAGCATAATGCCCTCGAGGTCCATCCATATTGTCACAAATGGCAAGATTTCATTCTTTTTCATGGATGAATGATAAATCGTGTGTGTATGTGTGTGTGTGTGTGTATTTTTCTTTCTTTATCCATTTATCTTTTGGTGGACATTTAGATTGTTTCCAACGGTTGGCTATTGTAAACAATGCTTCAATGAACATAGAGGTGCAGATACCTTTTCAAATTAGTATTTTCATTTTCTTTGGATATATTTCCAGAAGTGGAATTGCTGGATCCTATGGTAGTTCTGTTTTCAGTTGTTTGAGGATCCTCCATACTATTTTCCATCGTGGCTGCACCAATTTACATTCCCACCAACAGTGCACAAGAATTGCCTTTTCTCCAAATCCTCGCCAACACTTGTTATTTCTTGTCTTGTTGATAACAGCCATTCTAACAGGTATGAGATGATAGCTCATTGTGGATTTTATTTACATTTGCATGATGATCAGTGATATTGAGCATCTTTTCATGTAGCTGTTGGCCATCTGTAATGAAGACGACAATGATAAGTATTGATTATAATAGAATCGATGCTCTTATATTAAGTCTCTTCACTTTTGTTTGCCTCTAGGACCCATTGACACTTAGCAATTAACACTCTATTTTGTTCTTTAACTTCTCATATCTTTCTATCAATATTGCATGTTCCTAACTGCATGAGCCATGTGACCACGTGTAGAAGAGATTATAAAACAATGAGAACATCTCTTAAAATAGTCAGTTTTCAAGGTTTTATGCTTATTCCAAAATGGCTGTCATCTTTCCGTGTTTTTTTTTTTTTTTAATCTTTCAGTGTGTTATAAGTGCTTCTTTAAAGCATGACCCAACTTGATGAATACAGGAAAATATTGTTGAAACTATTACACTTCTAATTTTGATCAAATGTGAGATTATCCAATTTAATCATCCATGCTACTCATCAATGTTGGTTCTGCATGACTCTGCACTAAAAATAAACCTTGAATGACAAAGACTTACCACCAGTGAGAGTACACAAAAGCTCATGCCACATGCTCCAGAGGCAGTTACAAAACGGGAGTTCCTTTTTGGAGTGAAGGTTCAACTCTACTTTTGTTACATAAGTCTTGCCATATTTGTGTAAAAATTAGTTGCAACATGTTAGAGTCAAATCTTGTGTACAACTCCTCTTAGAATAGTACAAAGCACGTAGTAGGTGCTCAATAGTATGCAATTGATTTGTGGCTAAGGTGGAATTCAGGTTTGATCTGAGACCAGTAGATAGCAAAAGAATGGTTAAAAATATTACAAAGGAAATACATTTTTTCACATATAAGTAAACCTGGATTCTAGCCATCGTAATATTCTGAGATGCATATTCCAAGATTTCAATGCTTTTAAAAAGGGGCACTTATAAGTTTAGGAATTTGGATACTTGTTTTACAACTAGAAAAAGAAGATAAGGCAAATAGTGGAAAAAGTTAATCTGGAGCCTTGTCAATTGAGCTGTTAAGCAATGGGTGGCACTTGCCCAGGGGGTGACTATGGAGACCCAGTTTGGAAAGATTACGGGGTCACTTAAACTGAATCCTTCACTTATGAGTGGCAGGATACTAATGTTGTCTGAAGAAATCTGGGATCGAAAAACATATGTTCAAACTCAGAGAAATTATTCGATCTATGATTCAAAGGTTAAACGAGTAACTCCCATATTCCAGGAACTATACTAGGCCCCGGAAACATAGCACTAGAAAGAATGCTCACAGCGTCTCCCTGTTAGTCATTCTTGTAAGAGCTATGAAAGAAAAGTGGAATATACCACCAAAGTGAGTCTTGGGGGCTTAAGTTTTATAGGACAGAGAAGAACTTTCTAAAGCTGTTTCTTCGTCTGAAAAAAAGTGCTGCTAAAATGGCTATAAACGTAGAGTTGTATTTATTACACGACTCTTGCAGAAGTACTACACTATTGACAGTTTATCTGGGTCTAATGGAAACAGGAAGAAAATGACCAGTGATTGAAGATAAAGCAGTTCATAATGATGAAATATGGAAGTCTACTGGTGTCAAGATAATAAAAGCTGGCATAATATTATAAAATGTAGATCAAATACAAGTCACTTGGTCAGGAAGCCATTTTTATTATGGTTTTAAAGTGCCCAAGCTACTCGTGGAACCAGTTGAAGCTGTTTATACAAAATCTTATTGGAAAAAGGCCAAAATATTAAGAGAGAAAACAATTACCTTTGGATGGGAGAAAAGATCTAGCTACTGCAATTCATTACTTAAAAAAAAAAGAAAAAAGAAACCTGTTTGTTTCTGTTTGTTCAAAGAAAAAATAACCGATGAATAACATAAAAGGTTATTTGTATTATGGGAGCCTCTGGTTTGGAACTGTCTAGACATTGAAAGTGCCTGTCAAACTGTAAACTTCATGTGGGTGGGATTTTTATCTATCTTGTCTACTGCTTTTTCTGAAGATCTTAGATTAGTGCCTGGCATCAGCAGGGCTCAATGTTTTCAAATGAATGAATGAATGAATAACAAAGTAACAAATGGTGTCAATATTTATGTAGTAGTAAAGAAAAAAATCATCAAAATGCAAGTAATGTAACATTTAACATAGAAAAAAAAATTGGAAGGATTGAATAAATTAAATGGAGTTTATGGACAGAAACTACAAAACTGATATTTTCATACTAACAAAATTAGTATAAAAATATAAAGGAACAGTTCACCTAGAATGCCGTCCATGAAATCAGGTAATCAAATTACAAGGTTGTTAAAAGGGTATTAAATTTCATTATGTTCAATTTGTAGTGCAAATGCCAAGTGAAAGAAACTAAACTCTTACTGGGGAATGGCTACCATAAGACTTTCAAAGGATTGTTTTGCTTTCTATGTGACGTTCCCAGAACACAGTTTGGAAGGTACAATAATATGGGTGTATTCATACTGCATGAGTCTTACGTAACCAACGTCCCTTTGTTTGAAGATGAGGCTGTTGATGCTGATTTTCACCTGCATGTTTTCCATGTTGCCAAAGACCAGTGTGTAACACTACCAACAGTCACTTCCACGTGTTTTGCCCTTTGTTTTGCTGTCCCGATTTGCACTGACAAGTGATGCTGTGACAGTCTGCGGAAAATCTTTTGCGTGGGGAGAGCCACCCAATTCCTGATGACTCCCCCATGGCAGATCTGCTAGCTGTTGATTTCAGCACTCCAACAGCACGTCATTGCACTTTTAATTTTCCATCCGACCTTTGAAGCACTCCTCCTGACCAAGGAAGTACTTGCTGGCAGTATACCTTGGTTTATGGAGATGCCCGCTTAAAAGACAGTTTTATGAAATATCAGTGATGAGCAACTCCTATGTGTGGACAAAAATGACTGATCACCATAAAATTACAGAGCAGTAAAATTTAGCAGCACTGTTATGCAACTACTCTATAGGAAACAGAACAGGGTCACTTTGCTACCCCATCAATGACATTTATTGGGAAGGTGTTTGGTATCCCAAGTGAACTCTTATCTACTCCTATAGTCCCTGTTGCAAACTTTAATGATTTTTCTATAATATATATTTAATTCCCATATGATGCTTCTTAGAAATTCAAAAGAATGTGGAGGTGCAGGAAGATTTATATGGGACAAGTCCATGAAGGTCATTTAGGAAATTGTCGGTATCTACTAATTGCTAGGCACTGCGTTAGGTCCTGGGCAAAAAGGGTTAAATATTAATAAGACATGTTCCCTTCCTTGAGCCAGCTCTCAGTGGGCAGGTGACCAGCCAGTTACACAGAGCCAGGAGAGCCACAGCGGAAGAATGTCCAGGGTGCGGAGGTGGTGCCGACAGTGAGGAATTAACTCTGTAGGGGTGTCGGGGAGGCTTTCCAAGAGAAGGTTTCGAAAGACCAGCTCTGAGTCCATCAGGCAGAGAAGAAGGGAGGATACTCCAGGAAGAGAGAACAGACGACACAATGGCGCAGAGGAGTCAACCGGGTGGTGTAATTGGGGGATTCCACACAGGGTGACATTGCTGAGTCTAGGGAGCTTGGGGGCAGTGGGAGGAGATTGCATGTCACTTAGACATAGATT
Source organism: Rhinolophus hipposideros (assembly GCF_964194185.1). Taxonomy (NCBI): domain Eukaryota; kingdom Metazoa; phylum Chordata; class Mammalia; order Chiroptera; family Rhinolophidae; genus Rhinolophus; species Rhinolophus hipposideros. The sequence goes on from NC_138072.1 coordinate 10,961,470, forward strand.
GTGTTTGTGAGGTGCGGGGTAGCCCCACCTGAGCAACCACTGAGCTGACTTCTGAGCTGACACTGACAGCTACGAAGCTATGAAGACAAGTGCAGTGTGTATCAGCACAAAGCTTTTTACTCCTAGGACCACATATACGATGTAAGAGGCAGCAGCCTTACTCCGGTCTTTGAGATAAAATATATCTTTTCTCTTGAGGCCCTTTGCCATTTCAGTAATTCTACATTTACGTAGTGACTGTTGATACGCAAAAAAAATTTACCTTCTTAACCATCAGAGAGCAACTGGAACCCAGTTTATGTTACAAAAAGAACAGATCATTCTTTTCCTGATGGCCATTAACCACGCTTCTCTTCAGAGGGGACAACTCTTTGTTACCTTACAGAACGGCCCATCTTGTAGTTTTCTTGTGTGGGTTAAATGAAAGATTGCAGATAACCTTGTATCCTATGGAAACAAAGTATGCCCTCAAGAAACAGTTCCTGGGATCAAATATATAGTGATAGAAAGAGAACTGACTCTGGGTGGTGAACACACAATGTGATATATAGATGATGTATTACAGAATTGTACACCTGAAATCTTGACTAACTTTACTAACATTTGTCACCCCAATAAACTTTGATTAAAAAAAAAAAGGAAAAGAAATAGTTACTGACTGGCCAAGCCTATCAGACATTTGGTACACTTAATACACCAGCTAGATATATAAGAAGTGTACAGTTTTATGAGTTTATGATGATCTCTGCTGAACCTGTCGCATTTGAGAAATTCTGTTTACAAATGAGTGCTATCTGATAACACTCATTTGTATGAATTCACCATGTTTTGCTTTTAACTCTGTAAAAAAGAAAATTATAATGCTAACTGCTGGCAACTATCAGGTAAACAATATTTCCTTTAAAAACTACAGTGCTTGGCATGTGGTAGAGTGGTACTCAATAAATGTTGAGTCAGAGGATGAAGTATTAATAGCTTCTAATCAAGGTCTTTGATTCCTCAGCAACTAAACCTCTTTATTCTCAATTGTTACCTTATAGAGAGGTGCTGTGCAATAGAGATATAATTTAAGTCACATGTCATTTTATATCTGTCAGTATATCCACATTTGGAAAAGTAAAAAGAAACAGTTGAAATTACTTGAATAATATATTTCACTTAACCCAACATGTCAAAATATTAGCATTTCAATATATAATCAATGTAATATCTGTTCAAGAGATATTTTACTCTCTTCTTTCCTACTAAGTCTTTAAAATTCTGGTGTGCATTTTATAACAGCATGTCTCAATTCAGATGACAAATGGTTCATCAGAAATACTTGATCTGCTTTTATAATTCAGAATATTTATAGTTGAGAAGGTAGGTTTGTGTACCCCAGTTCTTTTCCAACATAATTAAAAATTTTTGAATAACTGAATAAAATATCAGTTTATAAATTATTTAAAATGAAATCAAATAAAAACTTCAGTCCCTCAGTCACAGTAGTAACATGTCAAGAGCTCAACGGCCACATGTAGTTCATATGTACTGTATACGACAGTGTAGTTCTAGAGAATTCTTCTCCATAAGGCTGCTGGTGGGCAATGCTCTTTTAGCACATTTCAGCGTGGGTTTGGCACGCGTAGATTTTATTTTTGTTTTCTCACTACTTCAATTTCTTTCTGAAACCTTTCTTACCCTAATACCTTAGGCTAGAAACCTCTAAATTAAACATGCCACATTTGGCTAATAATCCTAAAGAAAATTACTCAAAGCCTTAAAATATTCTTTCTGTCATTTCTTTGTAGTCACAGGTGTAAGAAGCTATATATAGTGACACCAGAAAATTTTGCTCATGAACGTTCTTTATTAAGGCTATGGCTAAACAGTTTGATTCAATCACAACAGTGCCTCATGCGATTTAAAGGGGGTGAGAGCTTACACAGGGGTACACACTCCTTTTAACCAACATAATGACTCTTTATAACCTATGCTATGTGAATTTTCATTATATAACAAGCCTAAAATGGTAGGCACGAATTATTAGAAAGCCATTTTTTGAACAGAGTTGTTTCTAGTCTATTTTGTTAACCAGAATTGTGGACTTGAGAGTTACCCACCCAATGAAGACTCCCTTTGGATTTAGCTCCACTGTTACAAAACTGGATTTATGGGTTGATTTAAAAAAATAAGTATCTCAAGGGGAGTGGGGGGAGATAGAAAAGGGTAAAGGGAGTCAAATATATGATGACAGAAGGAGATTTGACTTTGGATGGTGAACACATAATGCAATATGGATGATGTATGATAGAACTGCACACTTGAACCCTCTATCATTTTATTAAGCAATGTCACCCCAATACATTTAATAGAATTTAAAAAGTAAGTATCCCTTACTATTGTTATGCAATTTTCAGTTTAGTGTCAATATGTGAACACGGTGGAGCAAATATAGCTAAGGGATTTGCCCATGATTTTTAATGTACTCTATAGTCTTGGAAGCAAGCCACTGTGCCCGAATCTTGGGCTCTCCTTTCAGCTCAGTCTCTAATTAGCCGTTATACCTTCCAGGTATGATGAACCTTATGGGGTGAACCTGTAGGTTTTGTGACTGGTGCAAGATTAACAATACCACATAACCCAGTTATCTTCTTCTGTACAATATTAACTTGGTGTCATAAGTCAGTTGAGTGGATTTTATAAAATGGAAATACGATTGTCTTTGTCAACACAAGGGTCAAAGACCTATAGGATAATATGTTAGTGGGCACTGAAAAGCAAATGATTGATAGTCCAAAGGGGTTGAACACCCATTCACAGATACTTGTTTATTCCCAGGTTAACATGAGCACTATGGTAACACAAGACACTCTGGAGTGACTGCAATGGTCGGTGGTCCTGCTGACCCTGCGTTAGCAGCCCCTGTAGGCAGCCCTGGCTCTGGCTGAACAGAAAAGTGCAAGCTTCTGCCCTGGCAACTTCAGTGCACCTTGGTGATTCAGGATGTCCACGAGAGACTGTACAAGTTTGGCATTCCTGGCTGCACACCAGAATTCAGGACGCAGCCTGAATTCGGTTTGTCAACACCAAAGGGATCTTGTGATTTTCATTTGCTTTGTGAAACTGGCAAGTGTTTGCAAGATAAAATGCTAAAGAAACAAATACATAGATGGTGTTCTAGAAATGAAGACACACTGGGTGAGAACTTTTTCTGAGGATCTCTGTATGTGATATTTTTAGGTCTTTGGGAACATGTTGTAAGGGTCAAGTGTTAACTTTCCGGAAATTACCTCTAATGAATCAGGATAAAAACCATCTGGTGCAGGGGTTCTTTTTTCCAATGTATGAAACTTCAGGTGAGAGGAGGAATTGCCCAGCATCTTGAGATTCCCATTGAAGGATTATGGAAGTGGCTCAACAATTAGATCTACAACCTTCCATCATTGCTCTTTTTATCTTCCTGCGCACCCTTGAAAGGACGTGAAAAGTAAATCTTGGTAAGAAGAAGAACAGAGAGATGGTAAGGTTTTTGTCCTAGAGGCTGAGTGCACAAAATGCAAGCTCTCGAATAAGATAGTAAGCAGCAGCATTGCTTTCTAAGAGGCTAATGGGCCCCTTCTGTAGGGATATCCGCAGGATGTGAGAAGTGGCAGGTGGGTGGAAGGGTGAAAAAGCCACCTGGAGGAGGTAGAACAGGGCCAAAATCAGAGACTGCTCTGTCTCCCTCCCTAATCGAGCTCGCCTAAGTGACGCTTCCTTGTGTCCCAGGAAGTGACGATCAGCCAGTGTAGACGTTGTCACTCCCGGGTCTCATCCACTCCGGGGGTGCTGCGGTGGGCACTGGGTGACCTCTTTCATGGGCCCCATTGCCAAGAGGCCTCGCCGTCCGGAGCACCTGGGCTAGTCCTGAGCCCCCTGCTGGCGCTTCTCGGGGCTTTTGTGCCGTTTGCCCAACTATCAGGGTGACCCTGACCCCAAGGTTTCCCTGCAGAAGGGGACTGAGAGAGGGCTCCAGGAAGGGCAGGAATTGAGAAAGCTTGGCGACCGGGGCGGAGGAGAAGAGTTGAAGAATGCGAGCAGTCCCCGGGTAGCAAACCGGCGGCGCCGGACCCAGGGTCGGAGCGCACCCGGTGCTTCCCTAACGACAGCGATAATACAAGGGCCGCTCCGTGGCATCCGCGCCCTCCCACCTCCAGCCGGCAAAACCCAACCACCGAGAAAAAGAGAAAGCACCCGAGGCTCTCAGACGACCGTCCTCCGCGGGTGGGGCGCCGGCCAGAAATAAACAGGGGCCGGAGCGCGAGCGCGGGCGGGCGGGAGGCGGCGGCGGCCCCGCATCCCTAATGAGGGAATGAATGGAGAGGCCCCGCGGGCGGCGCCCGCCCACCCGCCGGCCGCCGCCAAGTGCCTCGGGGCGCTGCGTGGCGCGCCCGCCGCTCCTCCCGGCTGAGCGGCGGGGGCGGGCGCGCGGGCCGAGCCGGGACGGGGCGCCGGGGAGCGGGCGCCGCCGCTGGGCCCCGCGCGCGTGGCTGCGGCTGCGGCTGGGCCCGCGAGCGCCGCGCACCTGAGGCGGGGCGGGGGGCGCTGTCCGGCCGTGATTGGAGGCGCGAGCTCCCCTGCAGCCGCGGCCCCGGGAGCCTGGCGGGGCCCGGACGCCGCCCCCGGCTCCTCCACCCCGCGGCGCCGCCCGGCCCGCGCCGGCAACCGCCCTCGCCCGGAGCCCTCCCCCGCCGCCGCCCGCGTCCCCGGCGCCGCCGCGGGCAGCCGTCCCCCTCCCCTTCCTCCGCGGCCTCTTCCCCGCGCCGCGCCGCGGCCGCTTGTTGCACCTCCTCGCGGCCTGGGGGAGCGCTCGGCCCGGCCGCCGCCACCCGGTTCCTGCGATCCCCGGAGCCCGCACCGCCGCCCGGCCGGCGAGCCCCCGGCCCGACCCCGCCGCCCGCACAAGATGTCGGCCCGGACGCCATTGCCGACGGTGAACGAGCGGGACGCGGAGAATGTGAGTAACCGGAGCCGACCCTCCTCCGACCCCCGCGGCCGCGCCGCCCCGGTCCCCGGTGGGACACCCGCGCGCGGCGGGGGCTCCGCTGCAGCCCGCCTGCCCTTCGCCCGCCGCTCAGCCCGGTCCCCGTCCCACCCCGTCCCGCTTCTGTCCCCTCCAGGGGGAGGGTGGCGGGCGGTGCGCGGCGCCCTCCGCGCCGAGGGGTCCCCCCGGAGAGGACGGGGTGATGGAGGGCGGAGCGGCGGGCGAGGGCACGGCGGGCATCCCGGCTCCTCGGCGTTCCGCATCCCCACCCGAACGCCCGCTCCCGGGTCACGGACGAGCCCGCCGACTGTTTCTTTGCTTTCCCGTCTCGTTCAGTCCTTTGCACACCCCCTGCCCTCCCCTCCGCATTGCCCCATGACTTTGCTTTTTGTAGCGCGGGGTCCACACTTGGGGTCGTGGGCACCGAGAGGGAAGGTCAGGCTGGAAGGGACGAGAATGGTAGTAGAGATGGCTGTGTGTGTTTGTGCATAGGAGTTGGCAGTGCTGTGACACTCTTCAGTAGTCAGGAGTGCAAGCAGCTCACCAACAGCTTCTTCTGGGGCCCTGGGCTTACAGCAAAATGTGTAAGAGCCGAAGGAAGCCAAGGGCTTGTCGTCTCTTCCTCAAGTCAGGGATAATAAATCAGGGCAGGTTTTACTGTAGCTCTCCTCCTCCTTGGAGTGTCACAAAGGTGCATGTCTTTGAAGGAACGATTTTCTGTGTTTTTGATCAACCTGCCCTCAAGAGTTTTTATCTAGATGCAGACGTCCCTGGTGTTGAAACTCTTGAAAACCAAGGGAACAAGGTCAGTGGTGTTTCCACCTTCTGCAAAGTACAAGTCTGTGTATTTCCACCTTCTGAAAAGTACAAGTGTGTGTGTGTGTGTGTGTGTGTGTGTGTGTTTTCTTTTGTGGAAAAGGTTTTTTAAAAACAACAACAAAAACTCTCATGACCTGTAAATAGGGTTTTGGCTGATTTTCAGACTTCTTTTAAGGAGTTTGCGGGGATGACAAGTTTTGGTTGCTGTCTTCCTAGTTATCTAGTTAACTCCTGGACTCTCCAGTCCTTGCTGTACCAGTGCCGTCACAGGGTTGGTAAAATAAAATAATGAAGTCCTTTGGCGTTCTTAGACAAAAGGTACCAGGGAGAAGACACGCAAACTCACCTTGTAGGGAAGTGTGAACAGATTATTTGATCTTGGAGTAGTGGAGCGCAGTGACTTAATATAATTATATAAAGGGAGAAGAAATTCTAGGAAGAGGCTATTGTTAGAAGACCTAGGAAGATATGTCAGGGTGTGCTTTTGTCCTCTCTAGTGTGGTACCATTACTGAAATGCTAAAGATAGTATAAGTCTGCTGATATCATACGTTATCACTTAATTTGCATCGTAACTGTTGTCTTAACATAATTGATACATAACTTTGATTGAGAGATTGAAGAAGGTCAGGGAAAAAGATGAACATTCTGATTAAAGTTGATTTTAAAGCTAAGTTGGTGCAGAATTTTTCCTACAGGAACTCTAAAAGGACTCCTGTCATTCAGTGTGTCATTTCAGTGTGAATGAAAAGTAAGACCTTTGTTTTTATCAGCAAAACACTGTGTGGGTTAATTAACCTTGGAAGGGTGGAAAAATACATTGCTTTTATTTTCTTTTGCATTTTGAATAGTATGTATAGCTCTTTCCATGCTTATATGAATTAGGTACTTTATTCAGACATGAGATAGCATTATAGAAATATGCAGCAAGGAATAGTGTAAAATGCAGCATCATATGTAAGACAAAAAAGCATATTTAAGCTGAGCAATAATCATGTGATAAATTTTGTTGTACCTTCTGATTTCTGAACAAGACTTTTATGATCTTGTCCCTTGTTGTCCTTATGTTGTATGTAACTATACCTATAATTAACTTTACTCACATCCTGATTTTTTCCTAATTGTTGTGGAAAATATTTATTATACTACAGCTGTTAATTTATCAATAAAAGTATACATTTATCTTGGGTTTTGAGCTGGATGGGATACAGAAGTAGTTTTTAAGACAAGGCCTCTCCCCTCAAGGAGCTTACAGAAAAGGTAAATAAATACGTATAATCCCAAACAAACAGTGTACAGTAGAAAACAGTAGGTAAATAGGGCTAAGTTGGTTTATAAGTACTATAGGTATTGAGCGAAGGGACCGTCAGTGATGGCTATTTAAATCACCAATTGGTCTGTCTCTTTATTCTCTGGTTGGTAGTAAATGTCATTATCTATTCTTACTTACCTCTCATTAATGAAATAAAGTAACATACCTGCTTGTTAGCTAATAGATGAATGCCAGTATTGCAGTCAAAATGTACATTTGTTTGCAGTCGTTCGTTTCCAGTTAAAAAAATGGTTGTGAAAAGTTACATTCGTATGACTGTGAATTAAATGTGGTAATTTAAAAAACCATCTTGGTATTTTATTGACATCATTTATAGTTTATATGCAAATTAGTTTAGTCATACAAGAACGTATTTGGATTTTGTATCATAATATGTGCCCTTCTCCATGTCACTAATAAATGTTGAGGATAAATTTAAAAATTCAAAACAGGGGTGTTACAGCGCTGGTCTCTGATATACCACTACTGTACATAGTAGAGTGAGAAAGAATTGATTTCTTTGAGAACATACCGTGTGTACTTTTTCAGAAGTATTTTCTTCGATATGCATTATTGTGTGTGCATTATGAATAGGCCTCAAATAGCTAAATACAACAGAACAACCAATGATTCACTTTAAAAGCAATAAACACTTCATAGTGAAGTAGAAAAGCCATGTTGCAAATAATATAATTAAATGTATGCAAAAAGGTTTTGATTTTAGGTTGTGAAGAATAAGTCCAGAAAAAGAATGGATATTTGAAATAGGGCTTCCTTCTGTTAGATTATAGTTGGATAATTCCAGTGTGGATATAGATCACATATATTGCCCTTATTCTCATGTGCTTTTAAATGAAGCAACGAAAAAGTTTTTTTTTTTTTCTTCATGTTTTGGAAAAACGCCGATGATGCTAATTTTTATGGATCCAAAATGTCCAGACTGGCTTTCTGTGATGAAATTTTGATGAGTATGAAAAAAATCGATTTGATTCCTTTCGGGGATGTTTTAAAATGGACCTCGGTTAAAGTTATTTTGAAACTTCTAATACTAACAAAACTCTTGCTGGTGATCTTTTTCGTAGACTTGAAACTCACCGTGGAGATTGTAACAAATAATGGATGTCACTGAGGTGACCATCAGTAGTTTGTCCTCTGGGAATCATGGTTACTCACCACTACCCTTGGGTTTGTTCAGTGCCCTGTGCATTCTCACGTCACAGTACCTGTCACGCTGCATTCTAATTGCTGATTTATTTGGCTTCTTTGTTCTGTATTTGCCAGTGCTCAGCACAGTGACTAGGAATAATATACAAGAGATCAGTGCTGTAATTTTCCTTGTTTGAATTTTTCATTTGTCATCAAAACACATTGATGCCTGGCTGTTGGTCTCTTTAGAGTTTCGTTTTGGGATTCTGATTAGATCACGTTAGACCTTCACTCCTCCGTATGTCTTAACTTGTCATACATTTTTTCCCATGAGTTCGTTGCCTCCTGTTTTATGAGCTGTATGATTTGTTTACATCTAAACTCTGTGGATTTATATCTTTCATTAATTTTGGAAATGTGGCAACTATTATGTCTTTGAATATTGCCTTACCTCTCTTATCTCTAGTGTTTCTGGTGCTCCAATTAGATATGCTAAAATTTCTTATCCTCTCCTCCCTATGTATTAATTAAACTCTTATTCATTTCTGTCCCTGTTTTATTGTTTCTCTGCCTTACAATCTATAGTAAAATCCACAGTACTGTTACTGCATATAATATGTTTAGATCTGTTTCAGTTAGCTAAATCTCTTTGGCTGCATTTAAATCACTGTTGACCCCTCTGTTGAATTTGTTTTTTATTGTGGTAAAAAAGCATATAACATGAGATCTGTGCGCTTAACAGATTTCTAAGCGTCCAGTATAGTACTGTTAATGGTCGGAACCATGTTTACATCAGATCTCTAGAACTTTGTCGTCTTGTGTGACTGAAGCTTTATGCCCATTGAACTACAAGTTCCATTTTTCTTTCTCCCCAGCCCCTGACAACCACAGTTCTAACTTCCTGCTTCTATAAGTTTGATGACTTTAGTACTTTGTTTTAGAGGAATCGCGCAGTATTAGTCATTCTATGGCTGGCTAATTTCACTTAGCATAATGTCCTCAAGATGCATTCATGTAGCATATAGCAGAATTCCTTATTTTTTATGGTAGAAGAAATATGCCATTGAATGTGTGTATAGCAGATTTTCTTTACCCATTCACCTGCTGATGGACATTGGAGTTGTTTTCCCTTTTTGGCTATTGTGAATAATGCTGCAGTGAACATGCAGTGCAAATACCTCTTTGAAATCTTGATTTCTGTTTTTTTGAGTAAATACCTAGAAGTGGGATGGCTGGGTCTATTTTTAACTTTTTGAGGAACTCCATACTGTTTACCATATGGCCGTACCAGCTTACCTTCCCACTAACACTGCACCAGTGATCCAATTTCTCCACATCCTCACCAACATTTGTTGTTGTCTGTTTTGTTTTGTATTGTTTTTTGATAATGGCCATCCTAAGAGGTGTGAAATGATATCTCATTGTGGTTTTGCATTTCCCTGATATTAGTGATGTTGAGCACCGGTTCATATGTCTATTGGCCATTTATACAACTTCTTTAGAGAAGCACCTATTCAAGTCCTTTGTCCTTTTATAAAAATCAGGTTTTGTTGTCTGCTATTGAATTGTAGGAATTAATATTTTACATATTAAATTTTCAGGTATATGGTTTGCAAATATTTTCTTCATACACAGGTTGCCTTTTCACCCTATTAATTATTTCCTTTGCTGTACAGAAGCTTTTAAAAAAATTAATTAATTTTCAATTACAGTGGACATTCGATATTATTCTGTATTAGCATGTGCAGAAGCTTT